>NC_066362.1:191036960-191666051 GCF_013377495.2 Cygnus atratus | reverse complement strand
CAAAAAATTACAAAATCTTGTAAGGAGCTGCCAGTGGCAGTTACAGGGGCAAGGACGGGCATTCTCATGCTGACCACATACATACCTTCCCTCTGCTCTGGCAGATCAGAAACAGAAGTTCTCAGCTAAAGCTCAGAAATCCAGAGCTCAGTGACTGTCTTCATAACATTCACTTTTTAAAGCACGGAGCACTGTGAACCTAGATCATGGGAACTGAGGACTGAGGGTGTATTAATCATCTATCTCAAGCTTTAACAGAGGCTCAGAACATTGCTTTTAACAATAAAGCTTTTTTTTTTAGCAGCTGTCCTGGGTTTACAGTGAAAATATTATTTTAGCCCTACTGGAAGAAATAGAAGAGGCTGTAAGTATACAACTTTTCATTGAGTTTATAAATATTTAGAATATGAAAGCTTTTAGTCCTTTAGTCAACAAGAGTGAATGAGATCAAAAGCTACTGGTAATGTCACAGCTGTCAGCAAGTCTCCAGGTTGGGCTGATTCTCTGCTATTTTCTCTACGTGGAGTGCAAAGTAGGGGGAAGCTCTAATCCAAGAATGTTTCACAGATGATTTACAATCTCTCTGTAAATGACTTGTCAAAATCAGATGGGCATGGTAAAGGGTGTTACTTTTTATGCTGTCAATACTCACAAGCTACCTACCAATATTATGGGGTAATAACAAAACAAATTCATGATGCAATCGAAAGGAAGGCTACCTATCATTCTTTAAAGTGTGTCACATAGCTTCTGAATTGTAGTAATTAATATCTCTAATGAGATGACTTCATTAATAGGAATTTCCATAAGCATTAATAGACACGAATCGGTGCAATAGATATAGTACTCCATGCAGTTTCTGCTTCGTTTGTAGGGACAGACGTAGTCTCAATCCAAAAACATTGTACAACAGGAGTAAATTTTTGGTTCCTTAATTTCTGTCCTGGAAGCCTTACACAGAAATATGGATGTGTACCAGGTGTCCCACATCTGCAGTGAATTTTAGATCTTTGAACAGTTTGACTACACAGCACGAGCAGCCAGACCAGCGGGGCTGGTCTGGAATGGATGTCTGGAAATCTGAGACAAACCGGCTTCAACAGACGGTGCTGGGGTAGGAAGGGCAGATGGGCTGCAAGGCTGAGAATCAGGTCTTCTTAGGTTTTCCAGTAAATCTGAAGGTAATGATTAACAGCAGGCCTATTTACTCTTCCAGGGTTGAGCTGCTCGTTGATTGTGGGACCTTTTACAAACATTGATAGCATACGTAGAGACAGCCATCTATGCAAGTAATCTACAGGTCAGCCATAAATTTAACTGCCTTACAAAGACACACAATGTAGATGCTGTTTCTCATATTGCTGGCATGACTTTCTGTATGCAAAATATTTCCTAGTTAACAACATAGGAGAAAATAAACAAAGCAAAAGAAACAGGAGAGATGAAAATGCTGAATAATGGAACTTGGTTTCGAATAAAGACAAAGGTCCCATCGCTGCAAGCAGACTTGTGTATGATGGCCAATGGACTGGGACAGACCTCTAAAACTTGGAGACTCCAGATAGCCTTAGACATCTGTTGGCACAGGGCTAAGCTTGAAGCCTAAGGCTCTCAAAATACACCTTAGAAACCTCAGGTAATTGTGCAGAGTCTCACACACATCTGAAGCAAGATTCTCGTCAACAGATGTAATATAGAAGGTCACGGTGTATGTACACTGTTTATGTGTTACTGTAACACAACAAAAGCCTTGTTTACATTGCTTTAAGTTAAGGAAAGCAGCCAGAAGAATGGAAACTCTGAAAGTCGACACTTTGAATGTTTTTCATTTGGAAATATACATATAGGATACATATATTTATATTATATACTTACACAGCCACTGCTATAGTGGCTCTGAATTTATTACATCTCAGGAGATAGAAATATTATAAAAACATAAGTAGTATTATACTATAATTCATATATACACATATATAATTTTAATAGACGTTTATATGCATATAAATATGTATTTAAGTTCATTCAAGTCCACAACACAGGAAGGAACAGAACACAGAGCCCACCGGCCATGCTGCTGCAGCTCTGCCAGACTGCAGCTCTCTGCACTCAGGCCCCTTTACCTAGAAATCCAAAGATAGCGCAAGCAGAAATATTGCAATTAGTTGATTATTCCAACCACAAATTAAACTGAGTGTAATTTATATACAATAATGTACAAATAGGTTCCATTTTTCATTTACTCATAGCTTTTATTTTGTGATTTTGATGCATTTGGTCAGTTAGTGTAATACCAAGACACGTACCTAGTTATTTTTGAGGTAGGACTGATCAAAAAGAGTATAGTTCCAGGTAGGAATTTTAAATGCAGGCATTTACATAGAGCTATTACACTTAACAGTGTTAATATAACAGTCTAGCTACAAAGGATTAGAAACACATTTTATGTGAACATTTACATGAACAAATCCTCAGGAAAAGTTCCTAATTTTCCCCTACTTTATATAAGACATTTCTTACAGGAAATCCATATTGTGAAAAGTTTCAGACTGTCAGCACTAGGAATTTAAGTAATTTTTTAATTTAAAACAAGCATAGGAAAGTTGGAACTGAGATCTGTCCTTAGACTATAAAGTCCTGTATTAAAGTTATAGAACACAGAAGAAAATGAGGTCACTGTGCTGAAAGCTAGAAACTACATTTGGTGAAACTCCACTTGATTTGAAAATTAGATTCAGAGAGCAAAAAGATTTTAAGGGATGATTAAACACAGTACACATAAACCACTAACAAAACCAGATTTTAAAAAGGAAAAGGAGATGCATCCGTTCAACTTTCTACAAATACCGTCAAAACCTGATAGAAGCCACTGAACGTCAGCTGAAGTACTGACATGCAGTCCAGTAAGTTTTGTCCCCAGCTGTTAGTAAGTTTTCTCCAAAGGCCACAGGAGATTCAAGTGCTGCATGTCTAGATGGACCCATGACAGACTTCACATTATGTAGTTCAGGAACCAAAACTATCAAACTACGGCACCTCAGGCTTCACCACAGAAAGCACAATGTCACCAAAACCCCTGCTTAGGTGTGACTCCAACACGTGCTGCAGTCTTCCACAAGCCTACAGGACACACGCAACCTGAAAACACCAGTGGAGCACAGCTGTGCCGATACCAGGGGAGATATCCAGCCACTACTAATATGTATCAGCCCTGTTCTTCTGCAACACTTTTTTCATTTCCTGGCATAACCAATTTAACATTCCTGAAATATGCACAAGGACCAGAAACTGTTGGGACACAGTATGTAGAAGCTGTCAGCACCTGAAAACAATTTTGAGTTCCTTCCAAGACTGCTCACTGCAGACCAATATTCATCCCCTTCTTTATGGCCATGACAGGCAGCGCAGGTTACACTTCACTGGCGCTACCTTCCGCAGTACCGGTGACTTGAATTGTGGAGGAGACAGAGTGTGCTGAGGACACGGAAACATTAGTACTAGAAAGCTCAAACCTGGGAAGTGCACAGACTTCCTACAAGGTGCATGAGTCCTTAACGGGGCCACAAATCCACTGAAAAAAAAATCAACAAAACAAATCACTAACAAAATCAGACTGTTTGGCACTAGCATGAACTGCTGTAACTGACCTGATCCACTTATTATCGTAGTCTGGTTTAATTTATCTATGTAGACAAAACCAGAATAGTTTTACTTTCTTAGTTAAGCTTGGACTTAGAAAATATCTCCCCACAAGCTTAAAGGTAACCCTGAACTTAAATCTCATTCATTTCAACAAGTATATTCTTTTTTGCACCCCCAGTGACATCAGCAAGCAGTCTAGATAATAATCATCATTATCAATTTAATTTTAACTTTTGCAACTTTTTGTCACTTAAAAATGCGTACTTGAGTTTGAACTCTGGCACAAGAGTGGAAAAGCCCTGAGCATGTCCTTGCCACTACTGCCGGATTGACTGCCCAGGCACCGGGCCAGCTTGGAAAGAGCAGAGCTGGTGGCCTTGGAGAAAGCTCTTGTGAAGCAAGCCAGAGGCCTCAGCAAAGACTATGTCTCTCCTTCCCCGGGAGCTGCTTTTAAGCAGAAGCTGTCCTGCTGCACCATGCCTGAGCCACGGCCCAAATGTGTCACAGCTGTGCCTGTGCATGGCCATGGCCCTGCTGCTCTTGGTCCAGACCCCTGGCTGATGCCCCTGCCTGGCCTCAGCTCCCACATCACCCCTGGCCTGCCTGGCATCACGGGCTCACAGTTGACCCCAGTCAGCATCGCCGGGCCTCATCCTGACCCTGCTGTGACTTCACAGCCTGGTCTAAGCCCTGCTGTGTCACAACAGCCTTGTCTGGCAATGGGGCTGAGGCTGCCCCCCACTGTAGGGGTAGAAAGGGCCCTGGTGGTGAGGCCCTGCCCTGATGGCCCTGTGGGGAGACCCACGGCTCCTGCTGCCCCAGCTCCCCGGGAGTAGTGCTGGGACAGCGTTAGGAAGGCAGACACAGACAAGAGGTGGACCAGACAGCCTCCTCCAAACGCAACACACCGTTAAAAGCCTTCCTGGGACCACATGCCACCACGCATGCTGTAGAAAACCCTGGGCCTCAAACACAAAAAAAGCACACAGCTGTTGTAACACTGAAATCTGTCGTAACACTGAAATAAGTTCACTATGAACAGACAAGCCCAGAGGTCCGTCAGCAATGCTATGTGGATCCTGCTCTGTAAACGTAAAACGTATTAACAGACATCAGGTTACCTAGAACAGATCTACGTGGCTAAAACCGAAAGAGAAAATGGCAGCTGCTCCCCTGCAACCCCACAGCAGCCTGTAATCCACCTGACCTTCCTCAGCTCACATGAAGTCATTGTCCTCTACTTCAAGCCCCTCTGTAAAGGGCTTATTCAAAAATAGCTGTGAGGAACAACTGTGGCGGTATCTTGATAAGCAAATTAACCATTTGCCTTCAGTTATGGTAAGCAACCTGCGCTCAGACAAGGGGAGTCCAAAGGTGGGACTATTTATGACATGTAATTGTTTACCAAACTGAGAAGAGGCTTTTAAATCACAGTCTTTCCTGCCATTTTACTTCTATTTGTACTTACTTAGCATATTAGCACTTCAGGGCTTCAAGGACCTGCTTTCATAAGCGTTTACAAACCACTAACCATGCCAGTGGCACAGTATCAGGAGTAAATAATAATAGCATCTCCTTCACAAACAAGACACAATAGGGCAATCGTGCCCTGAAACGTACCGGGTGGAGTATCTCTTATGAAAGAATTTCTTTATTAATGCTTTGTTCACAGAGGGTGCGCCAATGAAACCGCAATATACCCAAATGCTGATGTCCTGGTACCTTGCTCTCCTCACCCACACTGCTTACGAGTGCTTTGGGGTTGACTCTAAAAATTCATTCCGATTATAAGGAGTTGGGCCCCTAATCTAAATCTCTAACATACAAGAAGTTATTCTTAATCTCCATGAGGCTGCAAGAGGGCCAACAGGTCTACCTCTGCGCATAAGCCAAAATTACTTTTGGGGTTAAAGAATGCACAATCAGACCTCTCAAAATGTAAGCAAGTCAGAATAATGGAAACACCAAAATGGGGCTGAGTATGGCTGCACCTTCAAAACAAATGCATTCTGACATTACGGGTATGGAAAAAAAGTGGAAAAACATTTCCTATGCAGTGTTTTATTGTCATCTATAGTCAGATCTGTGAGAGTAAACGTCAGCCAACAGAATACAATGAAGAATTAGTTGCAACAAAGGATGAACTCAGTAAATGATCTGCTGTGAGGCAGTGAGAACAGTTGTGTTCCTGTAAAAAAATAACTACGTCCACGTGATTTGTTGTAGAGACCATCTAGAGTAAAGTAAGGAGGGGATTCACGTGATTTACATGCTGTTAATGGGTCACCAACAGAGGAGTGGTGAGTAGTGCTGAGTGTATCTCCCAATTAATTTATTTTACTTTCATCTTTAAATGGGAGGATAAAATGAAAACAAACCTCCCCTTTGCTGCAAATGCAAATACAAAAGCAAAAGCATAAACCAACCTGAAAATAAGCAAAACAAATTAAAGCAAAAGGAACGAGTGCTCTTTTCTCCCCAAAGTTCCATTTCCTTTTTCTCTTTTTTTTTTTCTTCTTCAATTCCCATTCGTAAACAGTGGCTGATGCCCAAGATACGTTCTAGGGCTGGTAATATTTTTTTTTCCATTCTTCCTACTAAAAAACAGCCAAACAACATTCCTCACACAATGCAGGCATAGTTTTGTCTAGAAACACGATCTAGCTAGTAAACTGCTAACTGGGGAAGTAGGTTCAATTCCCTGCTCACTTACTCATTCTCTGTTATTTTCAGTGTTATTTTCTCATTTTTAAGTAATAGTACTTTCCTTTTTCTCAGGGATTAATAAATTAAAATGGCAGAAGGCCATTGTATGTAGTCATAGTAGGAGCCATTATACAAAACTGATGAATCTCCTAAAAGTTAGCAATTAAAGAACTCAGAGCTCTTCTGCCCACCTAAATCCACTCTCTGTTTACCCATAGTTCTTGTGCTGTAACTCCCAACTATTCATTTTTTTGATCTCTTGCAAATGTACTAGCTAGCTCTCCCCATGCCACAGCCCCCCTACCTGCTGCCTCTTTTACGTAGCCGGCTCCACGTCTCCTTGCTCCTCCTGTCCCAGCTGTTCTTCTCTCGACTTCCTGACCTCTTTCAGCACCGGAGAAGCATCTCCACACCAAGCTTGAGTCTCAGCAGTCGGAGGGATCACCAGGAGCCCCACAGCCGACTGAAAGGACACCTGCTTTGGCACTGCCTGCCTCTCCACACGCTGCAGAGGGAGGAGCTGCCTCAGAGATAAAAGGCAATAGCTCCACCTCTGAATACTATAGCTTCATGCCCCACTGCTGCTGAGCCTTCCTGTTCGGATTGCCAGTCCCTCTCCAACCTGCCAGGCTCTGAAGTGTTGTCCTGAAGACTGGAAGCAGCCTCCCTGGTTACCCTGCCCATCGGCTTCTTGGAGAAAGGACAGAAAAAAGAAGCAACTACAGGTTTGTTAAGCCTCTGGGAACTGGGGCTTTGCATGCAAATATCAGCTGTCAAATGTGTTTTACTTTCTGTTCCCAGCAGCTGTAGAAGAAAGCCTGAGAACCTGATCAGGGTTGTACCCCAAAGCCTTGAAACCAGAAATCAAATAAGATCTGGAGTGTTTTTATGTCATGATTTTCAGGACTAATTCATTGTGTGTTGAAAGCTGACCTGTGGTATCATTACCTGTACCTACAGCAAGCATTGTGTCCTTACGGAAATTGAATTGTTAGGGACCCATCTGAACATGACACTGTCCTCTGAACAAGTTGGATGCCTCCCTATCTTCCCCTAGGCATCTAACTGTGATTGGAATATCTGGGAGAAGGAACCTGCTCCCAGAGGCATCTGCAATGTCATCCATTTCACTGATCAAGTTAATTAAAATAGTATTTTGTGACTGAGTTAGAGTTCTGTTTTTAGTACTATAATTACAGAATCACAGAATGGCTGAGGTTGGACGGGACCTCTGGAGATCATCTGGGCCGACCTCCCTGCCGAGCAGGATCACCTAGAGCACATTGCGCATGATGGCATCCAGGCGGGTTTTGAGTATCTCCAGAGAAAGAGACAACCTCCACAACCTCTCTGGGCAACGTGTTCCAGTGTTCTGTTACCCTCACAGTAAAGAAGTGCCCCCTCATATTCAGCTGGAACTTCCTGTAGAATTTTTTTAGACCATATATTCAATTTTTTTCTCCCACACTAATACTTACGATAAATTAATTTTTCTCCAAGTGGGTATTATGTATGAGACTGGATTTGATGAACAACAAAGAATACTGAAGTTGGGTGTTACCCAAGTCCAAAACTAATGTGCATTTTTTTTGAATTATGAAATACGTACTTACTAATTATTGTCTGTATTATTTTCAGTGTATATGGCAGTGTACAGTCATGTGAGTTGCACCAAAGCTGACTGTTGCAGCTTCTCTGAACCTGTTTCGTGAGAGAAGGAGCTCAGGTACGTTTGTTTGCTGTTCAAAGGCAATTGAAGGCTTGAATTCAAAGGCATTGCTCAGTATGGCCACGGGAGGGCACTAGAAAGGAGAAAATAGGCAAAAAACCAACGGCATCAGCTCTGCTCGCCGTCAGTAACAAGAACAAATAAAGGTCCAACAGGTCACAGGCCATTCCTGTATAAAAGGAAAAGCAAAACTGAGAGGTCCTGCCAGCGCCAAGGTGTAAAGCCTGCCAAGCACCAAGGAGCAGAGAAAGGGCTGGAGGTACCCAAAGGATGAGCTGGGGATGTGTCAAGTGGAATGGGGACAGAGACCACGAAGTAGGGCTCTGTGGCTGAGGCTGAGCCCACAGCTAGACAAATGCACACAAATGACTGGAAAGAGCACGTTCACGCTCCAGAGAAAGGCTACAAAAGAGAAAGAGAGGATGGAGCTGAATAAAGTGACTGGCTTTTTCCAAAGCATGTCCCCAGTATACATCTCATTTCACAGAGACTTGGACTATCTTGATAAAAAGACATCCAGTGGCCCTATCAAACTTTCAGTGTAGGTAAGCAATAAGAAATATATGTTATATATGTAGATATCCATCTGGAATCTCAGTTATTTAGCTGAAAACTCAGTGCACCTGAGGAGGAATTGGTAGGTACTTCACACTGCACTGCAATACATTTGTGTGTATGTGAAAATCAACTTCCCTGAACCACAATTGTCATTTGCTGGAGAAGATAAACCATTCAGGATGTCAGCCTCCGTCTTTTGAACCTAAAACTTATTTCTAATGTTTGTCTTTCAAAATTGAAAGTGTTAACATTTGCTTACATAGCCATCAAATGTAGCCTGTAAAAAGACAAAAGCCTGTTCCTGTTTTATTTTATTGCTTCCACAGTGAGTTGTATCTGAGAATGGAATTCAATTTTTCATTGATCTTTTCAGAGTTTTGAAGACAGCTATGTGCTCACTCACCAGACACCAAACAGCATGCATAAGCAGTTGTTGGACCTTGACTTGTGGTCTGCAACCGAACTCTTCATTCTCTCCATCAATCTGGGCCAGCTTGGTCTACACATGGACATGCTATACTGGAAGATGGCCACTGAACAAACTTGACCAGTGGGTCTGCTGGTTATCCTTAACTTGCTCCCTGTCTCTGGCCAGCTCCAACCATGCCCAAGAGAAGCTGGGGACACAACTCCCTTCAGTGACTTCATGCACAAAAGTAGTATTGATGAAACTGCTCCTTCCATCGCACATCATCTCCTGTACACCTTACTGGATTCATGGCATAAATCAAACATCTGCAAAACCACACTTAGAAAGCGTCACAGGAGTGGGCTTTATTATCACAGGCTTAATTTTAAAAGCTTTGAACTGAAAAAAATATGTACAAAGTTAATTATCAAAATAGTAATAAGAATGCCTACCCTCTTGGCTCCAAGTCATAAAGTCATATGGGACCAAGAGGAGCAAATGCAATTTTATTCTGAGCCTCTGAAGCTCACTGTGGTCATATAAGAACAGCAGGATTTGGCCCTCCAGGGTCATTACTGTTATTACTTAGATTATAGTAGCACAGAGCAACACCACAGAGCTGCCACCCGTCTGCTCATGATGGGACTCCCCTGGCCTGAAGAGCTTACAGTCTAAATAAGACCAGGTAGACAAGTGGAGTGAGAAAGAAAGCACTTTTATTAGGCTCAAGAGATTAAGAAACTTGCCCAAGGACACATACAAAGCCTTTGACAGATCCAGGAGTTTAACCTAGATTACAGCATGGCTCCTTGATGCTAAACCTATCTTCTCCCAACTTCTGAGTATCTCTTCAACTGAGATTTAAAGTATACTCTATGTCAGTAAAGCATCACCGAAAATGTTCTCTTATACCATGAGCTTATTTTGACAGCCTTTGCATAAAGAGAGATCACTTTTTTTTTGCCAACAAAGTCAGAAGAACACAGATGAACAAAGTTGGTGGCAGGTGAAAGCCTTTAATTCGAGAGCAGGCTATTGCTTCACAAGCCTATGCACAGCTAAAAAACACACTTCAAAAATCCACTTGACAGAAACGTTACTCATTAACATTCCTTCTATATCTAACATGAATGATTTCTTAGAAGTGCCCACGTGAATCTGAGGGGACACTGCCTCCCCCTTGCAAACTGCCCACAAGGTCCCTCAAGGAAATGATAACCTCTAATGGTAAATAACTCATTTTCCAACACACTTTTTTCACCGAGTCGTTGACCTTTTGTTATCACCGTCAACACAGCTTTGGTGACTTGTTCTATTTCTTCATAAGGCTCACACACGGACCCGTGTAGAAGAAGGGAATTAATCCAGTCACTCCAGAGGGTCCCGTGCGCCGCAGGTCACTCAGGCGAGGGCTGGGTTCCCCCCGCGCTCAGCCCCGGAGCCCGCCCGGCCCCGCACAGCTCCCCCCGCCCAGCCACCGCCGTTCAGCCCGCACCTCCCTACCTGTAGTAGCGACGGAGTAAAAGCCCAAACCGGCCTCGTCTCCTGGCTCAGAGCCGCCCCGACGAGCCCAGTCCGGCCCCGCAGGGACCGGCTCCCGCTGTCCCCCTCCCCGGGCAGCGCAGCCCCGTCCCCGCCTGCTGTACCTGACCCTGTCCTTCTCCGCCCGCCGGAGCTCCGAGTCCCTCTGCAGCACCTGGAAAATCGTCCTGGCTTCGTCCTCGCTTAAAAAACTGAGATCGGGCCCCCGGCAAGCCGCGCTCATGGCTCCGCTCATCCCCAGCAGGGGGGCAGCGCCGGCCCCCTGGCAGCCCGGCGCCACATCGGCATGGCCGAGCCGGGGCACCACAGCGCCCGGCCGCCGCCCGCAGCAGCCGCTTCCCTCCAGAGGCCACCCCCGGTTCCCTCTGGAGGCGGAGCGGGGCGGGGAGAGGCGGGGAGGCGGCCCCGGGGACGGAGCGGCTCGGCCGGGGCCTCTCCTGGCCATGTAACCGCGCTCCACCAGGCAGCGGCTGGGGCGCTGCGGACCCGGCCGGGGAGGGCAGGGCAGGGCGTTGTGTTCGCCCTCCTTGGAGGTTTGCGGGGAAAAGTGGCGGAGAAGCACACCCCTCTCTCCCAGCAGCTGTAGCACAGCAGATTTTCCCTTTCTTCAGTCCGCTGTCCCAGAGACCCAACCAGCATCACTCATGGCTCAGCTCTGGTCCCTTTTGGAGCCGTCTGGAGCTGGCTCTGATCTGACCTGGGGCAGCTGCTGGGCTCTGCTCACAGAGGTCACCCCCGCAGCCCCCCTCTACCAAACCCTTGCCACCTAGACCCATTATATTAGTACTAAAATGCAATTTGAAATACGTTAGTCAAATAAGGGCTTTATTCAGGGTCGAACCTCAGATGTGATCTGCAAGGAAAAGCAGACACAATTCTTGCTATGGAAGACTGAGGTGGTGGATAGGGCACCGCGGTATGAGCGGGAGCAGGGCCAAGCTGCGTGCAGACACCTTCCCACCCCGCAGCGAGCTGATGTGGGGCCGCCGAAGAATGCTTCCCCACTAGGAAGTCGTGTTGTGCAAGTGGAAATAAGGACCTTAGAGCACAGCGGGAATAACAGGTTCCAGGAGGCTCTTTATTTTGGTGTAGCTTCTGGCATCACTCGTCTGGCGCAAAGAGGAATTTACTGATTCCTGGTAACGAAACAACAAAAACAAGGCTATGAGACAACTGATGAAGAATGTAATGAAAGCGTGAAGGATTATGCTGCTTAGAAGGTGTTGGGAGGAGGTGTTTCCTACAGAAAAAAGACACGGAGGATTTTTAGTAGGGTATAGGACACGCTTCTGGGTAAAGTCCAAACCTGTTACTTCAAAAGATGCAAGAGCCACAGTCATCACTGCTGCATTAGCAGCTTACAGATCTTCTCTCTTTGGGTAAACATCCCGTCCTCCCTGTTGTGTTGCGTTGAGCATAGTGGAGTGACTATTTCATTACATACTCAGCCATCATACCTGCTTTTTGGCATTTTCTTTTCTGCTTTCAGAAGTTCCCTGTGGGCTGGAAACGAACTACAGAAAAGGAATATCAGGTCACAAACTTTTTCTGTCATGTGTCCTTCATGGCTGTGTTCCAGCAGAAGAAGCTGAGTGCATGGCATTCTCCCTGGGAGTCTCCCAGGCAGAGGATTAGACATCACTCTCCCTTTCTACCTGGCACCTACAGGGTATGGGAAGCAATTCCTCATGGTGCTTCTGCATCACACGGGCAGAGCTGAGAAGGACCATGATAACTTTTCTCTAGATCCATTGCAATGAACTCGATTCAAATCTGGCAGTTTAAAAATAACAGATTTCAGCTAATTGTCTGAAAAGATGTCTGTTACTAGTGTGAGCATTTTTTCAGGGCCACAAGTCAGGGCCTCATCAATGCCCCCTGTTGCCTTAAAAGTCATGTTTTATATATATACACATATATATTATATATTATTTTTTAATTCTTATGCAAACCTCTTAAAATACATACATACAGAGTACATACAAAGTACATGGGTGTTCTTATGGGTTTACCAAGGAAGTAATACATGACAGTCTTCATAAAGAAAGGGTCATACCCCCCATAAATTTGCTTACTTTGTAATTGTATATATCCCACAACAAATTAAAGAATCAAATCCATATTTTTAGGTTTCTGTAACTCTTTTTCTTCTTTTCTAGCAATCTGACTTTTTTTTTTTTTTTAATTATCAAGTCGTATGTTAGCATACGATATTTTCAATGCAGAGGGGAGCAGGGAGAAGATGCTCATTTTGTATACAAGCAATGTATAGTCTTTCAGGTAATAATGAGAAAGAAATAAGTTTTCATTCTCTACTAAGTGATGGGATTATTTAGTAGGGTGTTGAGTAGGTACACTAGGGCCTCCAGAAAGATTCTGCCACACGTCACAGTAGTTATTACTTCATGCACTCTAAATCCAGAATTTTTAGAGATTTGGGCATAAACTTGGGCATCTGGTAAAAAGACTCTCATTTTACCCAGCTTCTTTAGCATGTTATATCACCACTACAAAACACATATTGGATCATGACTAGAAATGGGTCCTGTTTATGGATTCATTTGTCACATTCTTATTTTGTGGAAAACAACCACCTTTCCATATCTCTTCATTACTCCCTCTCAGTTTAAAGATGATGTCTTTTTCATATACAGATCATGATGGCAAGAAAACACCACCTGCATTCCAGTACTTAGAGACTCTGGCACCTCATGTGCTTTAATTTCTGTTGTATAAACGCAAGACAGGATACAGGCTCTAAAACTTTTTCCATGATTTTAGCTAAGAGCTGTTCCAGGAAGCTACAGAAGTGTTTTCTTGTAAATATGCAGCATTTCTTCTGTTTAGCAACCTGAAACAGAGGGCCAAAATAACATATGAGATGCTGCAGACATGAGACATGTCTATTAGTAATGTTAATTGCCAATGCCACTAAAGAGGATGCTGACACATACCTTAATTACAGGGCAAATTCTTCAAAAACTGCACTTTACAAATACTGTTGTACTAATGGGTGGTGTTAACTCCACTTACTCTCAGTGGAGGATTTCAAAGTGTAGAACTGCAGAAAGCCAGAGGGTCTGTTTCTATAAGCTGATCTGTAGCTGGAGAATAGAGGGGAATGTGCAGCAGGGTTGGTTGCATCTTATAGCAATTGGCCTTGAGCCTTGGAAGAACTGTAAGGTCTTGTCTAATCCTGTTGGACTAATTACTGTGTAAATTGTCACGCAGATTAGTGAAGGCTAGTTTAATTAACTCCTTGCGTTAAGTGAAAAAGCCTTCATGGCAATGCAAAGAATAAATATGAAGCGTCCTTCATTTAAAATGTATTAAATCTGCTCATTGTGTTCGAAATAAATATTTCCAACACTAAGCTAAGTCAAAAATAGTTTGATCAAAAGTACTCTCGAAAACAAAAGCTGTGCCTCTCACTGTGTTTAATAAGCCCATCATTTATATCTCAGTTTACTGTAATAGTGGTGATTGAGTTATTGCATTAAGTTAACTAATTGTCCTGCTGAGTTTCACGGGACACAGTGGGTTGCAGTGTGTGGTTCCCACTGCCACATGTAGACATTTCCACTCAACAGTGTCCTGCAGGATCCTTAACTGGGCCCTCAGCTACCACTTCAAAAGATCTTAAGACTTTCATTTAGGCATTTTAACTGTGAAGTGCTGCACTTTGAAGAATTCCAGGATGTCAACATCCAAATGCTTCTCGTGTTATTACAGCTGTTTGTGCAGTACACAACCTCTTGTGAGGCAAGCCAGGAGCCAGGACTGGGCTGAGCAGGTTGCAGAGCGTAGGCCATTTTGTCCACCCTGAAACCGCCACAGGCACCACAGGCCTGCTCCTACAGGGAAAGTCAATCTTCGAGGTACACCCCACTCACAAGTCAAATCTTGCAGCCTGCATGGCTGCAGACTGCTCCATTTCACAATTTCCTCAAGCATTTCCTCTCAGAGTCTCTCATTCACCTTCTTTGCTTTTCCTTCCAGTCACTTGAGTATGGGCTTCTCTTTCTCCCAGTTTTAGACTCTGGTCTGCTGGCATGTTAGCTTTCTGCGCCATTCAACTACTCACTGCTTTTGTTTCCTCTCATCTTAATAATACATACTAGCACTGCATGCCAGCAAGGAGAATTGGTCATGAGATGTCTGTGAAACAGAGTCTTATGGACTTACAGACTTAAGACATGGAGTCTTATCCCTGCACTTTGTGACACTGCTTGCCTTGTATTTGGTGCTGCTTTGGACAATGACGCCTTGACATCCCTTCTGTTTGCTTTTTTTCTCGTGCATGGATGTCTGTCCTTCCTCCCTTACTTCTAGGATTCAGATAATGACTAGTTCCACTGTGAATACCCTTCAGGACTGCACTTTCTCTGGGCTGGAGGCAAGATTGTGAACAGGGTCCCTCACAGGGCAAGACAGGTTGGGATTTTAGGGGGTTGCTATAGGGGACTGTGGCCTGGAGAGGTATATGAAGAAGGAAGAAGGTGCTTACCTGTATGTCTCTGTACAGGAGCATAACGGCACTGCTTGGGATGGCAGAAGGAATGTGTTTTGTTGAAATGATGCTGGATTTCTGCTTCATCAGGGGGTACTTCCATGTCTGGTGTCCTGACTGACAGAGCCATAGGTTGGCTAGTACTGTGTATAACATCTGTTCTCTTGGCAGAAACTATGTAACCTTCTCTTCCTCCTTAAATAATATGCACATAAACATAATCACCAGAGGCCAGTACCTGGGACACAGCAGAATTAAGCATTTAATATACTAAGGTTATATGCCAGTGCATGCAACCTATTAAGAAAGGCTTGAGTAAAGGTAAGAGGAATCAGGCATGACTAAGCAATAAAGAAGAGCTGCTATTAGAATCAAGAAAGCAACCTTCAGAATGCTAAAGTCATATCCAAATGAAGAAACTAGAAAAGTTCAAAAATCCTGGCTGATAACATATGAAAATAAAATTAAGCAGACAAAAAAAAAAGAGTTAGGAGGAACAACTTTAAACCAGCACCAAATCCTTCTTCAGACACATCAAGAAGCTCATCAGAGAATCTGCAGGGCCTGATCAATGATCAGGGTATAAAAGGAATACTACAGAGAGCAGAAGACCTTTTCAGAGAAGAAATTGGTGTTCACTGTGGAAGAAACTAGGAAAACCCACATGCCAGAATCCTTTCCCAGAAGAGGATCTGACTGAAGCCAAAGTGACTATAAAACTGATTATGTGATGAATTAGCAATGCAAACATTAAGAGATCACCAGTAACAGAAGTTATTTCATTCAATGGTTCCAACTAAAGTTACTGTAGTCTATAACTGTAGTCCTTGATACCTGAGGACTGGAGTGGGACAAATAAATACCAACTGTAAAATAGTTTTCAGAGAGAATTGGGGGAACTACGGGATTATGCATCAGACATCTGGGTAAATTTGTGGAAACTCTACTAAAGGACAGAATGAGTAGTTACCTGGGTTAATACAAGTTACCTCAGAAAAGTTAACGTGGTTTCTAAAAAAGGGAAGTCCTACTTTGCAGTCTTCTTGGAGGTTCTAGAAGGGTGTCAGCAAGTATTTGGATAAAGACAGCAAAGTTTATACCATCTGCTTGAACTTTTAAAGACTTTTGATGGGACTGCGAACATGAGTTTTCAAGGAAATTTAGTACTCATGAAATTAAATACAAGATCATTTTATGTGTGAATAACTGGTTATGAGTTAGGAAACAGATGGTAAAAAGATGCTTAGTTATTACACTGGAGGAAGGTCATCACTGGAGTTTCCCAGAGCTCTGTGCTGGGATTTGTGTTGTTCATTACATTTTGAAGTGACCTGCGAAAGAAGTGAGCAGTGAGGTAAGAAAGTTTGCTGGTGATATGAAGATACTCAGGATAGAAAGGACAAACACAGACTGTGAGGGATCACAAGAGGCCTTTGTAAGACTGAGTGACTAAGAAATTAAAAGGCAGTTAAAATTTAACTTCTTGAAATATTGGTATGTGTGGAAAAAAAATCCCAGCTTCACATATAAGCAAGTTTTCACATGTAAGCAATGGACTCTGAGCTGACTTACATTTGGAAGTGAAGTCTTTATGCCATGCATAACTTGTGAAAATATCAAAAAAGCAAAACAAATATTAGAATTATTAGGACAGAAATAAATCCATGGTTCACCTACAGCTTGTATTTGAATATGGTATTCTACATGGAATGTAACATATATTATGTATTCATATAAATAGAAATATATTCATATAAAATAGAAATATACTCACATATTATAAATATTTAGTGAATATATACTATGAATATACAATAACATATTCGTATATATTCTTTATATAGAGAATATATTATATACTCATATGCAGGTTGTATATGAATATGTAATCCTATATATTAAATATAGAATTAGAATACAGAATTCTATAAATTCTGCATTTCTATATGGAGTAGAAAGAGTGGAAAGGGATTGACTCTGGGATTTATTCAAACACAAGAATGAGAGGCCATCAAAAGTAGCTAATAGGAGCTGATTTCAATCCAAGCAAAAGGAGAACTTGTGCAACTCCTTGCCAAAGGATTTTATGGATACAAAAGTTTATATGGCTTCGAGAGGAGATGGCAGAAGTACTTAAGGGACAGATTCATTCAAGATTATTTAATAAAAAAGGCACTCAGGAAAATGCCTGAGCTGAGAATAGTCAGATTTTGAGAGAGCTTCATATACCCCTTTCATGTTCTTGTTCCTTAGGTGTTTGCTTATGGCCACTGGTGTTGACAGTATACTCAGCTAGATGGAGTGGTGGTTTGAACCAATATGAGCATTTGCATATTCTAATGGACATAGCCAGAAAAGCATATATGTGAAATCTGGGAAGGTGGGCTCATATCAGGTACCATCATCTCTGGGTGGGCTGTGGACTAGCTTTGGAGCCTTACCTAGGCATTCCATAGCAGTAATGCCTTGGTGTTAGTGATTTGTTCCTGGGATCTCACTTGCCACACAGCTAGATCCATAACTGTGGTCAAGAGCATGTGTTTTATGTGGCTGCAGAGGACTCCCCATCTTACAAACAAATTCCTGAGGTTTTCTTTTCCTGTCTGCCTTCTGTTCAGCTGTTCTGCAAATGTGGTCTTGACCAGCTGCCATGAGATCTTCACTAACAACTTGAATGATGAGATGGAATGCATCATCACTACAATAGCAGGTGACACTAAATTGAGGGGAGTGGAAAGTGTGTTGGATGGCAAGGCAGCAATTCAGAGGGACAGTCAATAGCCTCAACAAACTAGAGAAAGAGCCTGACAGAAACTTCTCAAAGTTCAAAACAGCAAGAAAAAATAAAAAAGGCAAGTTAAAAAAGGCAAGTAAAGCCTTTTATTTGCTCATGAAAAATGCTATGCAACAGCACAAATTGGGAACTGGCAGGTTAGAAAGCAGTCTTTCAGGGACCTGGGGATCATGGTGAACAAGCTGAATATGCCCTTGCACAGAAGGCTAACTGTATACTGGGCTGCATTACTAAGTGTAACCAGCATGCTGGGGGAATTGGTTATTCCCTTTCCATGACACTCAAGAGACTGCACCTGGAATGCTGTGTCTGGTTTTGGACTCCCAATTACAAGAAACATTAGCAAACTGGAGCAAGTCCAGTGGAGGAGCACAGAGCATGTGACACCTGAGTAGAGGCTGAGAGAAATGGGTTTGTTCAGCCTGAAGAAAAGGGTAAGTGTATCTGATTGCTGGGTATATCCTTCTAGTGGGTGATTACAGAGAGAACAGACCCAGGATCTGCTTGGAGATGCACCACAAAAGGAAAAGGGAAAATGGACGTAAATGGCATTAAAAAAAACACCGTACTATTATGAAAAAGAAAAACAAACAAACAAAAAAACAGTTGATAAAACTCTGGAACAGATTATCCAAGGAGATTGTAAATGGGCAAAACTTGAAGGCTCTGTGTGTCTAACACTGAAGTTAGCCCAGCTTTGAGCACAGGATTCAGCCTGATAACCTCTCATCAGAGACGTTAACTATCAGCAACTTTGATTGGTTTCCTTAGAATCTCACGATATCCAGTACTTGGTGAAGAAGAAAGGTAATGGATTTTATAAAAAATCATAATTTTTAATAAAATTATAAAGTTAAAATAAGTAAAAAATTAATAAAGTTAAAATAAGTAAAATGCAGTAAAAGTCTCACCATCTAAAATAAAGTTGCATAACCAAAAAAAATTTATTCAAAATCCTCTTTTTGGAGGACAAGATACACCAAATGTGGTATAGTGAAATCAAAATGCCTCTGAGAATATACCAGGGAAAATTAATATAAATTGAGTGGAAATGCCTACCATTTCAGCTAAGAAGCAGATTGTCTATAGCTTAATTATATCACAGATAATTCTCTGATCTTCATTAGTGCATAACTCCAAGAGTGCTTTTATTGCAGGAGGATTACTAACATAAAGCAGAATTCTGTGCTTTGGGATCAGGAAAGCCAAGGCACAGATGGAACAGAACTTGGCAAGCGATGCAAAGAATAACAAGAAGGGATTCTGTAGGTACCTTGGCCAGAAAATAAAGTCCTCATAGAGCATACCTCCTCTGACAAATGAGAAGGAAGAACTGGTAACAACAGACATGGAGAAGGCTGAGGTGCTCAACAAGTTCTTTGCCTCAGTCCTACATCTTCCTACATCTCTCAAGTCCCTGAAATTCTAGGCAGGGACTAGGGGAGCAAAGTCCCTCCCACTGTAAGCGAATAGCAGGTTTGAGACCACCTGATGAAAATGAACAGGTACGCGTCTATGGGGCCCGATGCCATGAGTCCCAGAGCCCTGAGGGAATTGGCTGATGGGGTTGCCAAGCCTCTCTTCATCGTATTTGAAAAGAAGCTGTGGATGCCTTATGCTGGAGGTATTCAAGGCCAGACTGAATGGGGCTTTGAGCAACCTGGTCTAGTGGGTGGCATCCCTGCCCCTGGCAGGGAGTTTTAGTTAGATGATCTCTAAGGTCCCTTCCAACCCAAGCCATTCTATGATTCTGTGATTCTTTGAATAGGGAAATTCTATCAGAATCTGGTTCTTATTCTACTGACTTTGCATAAATACTCGGAACAGTGGAAGTTGGAGGTGTAGCCCATTCACATCCTTAAATATCAGTGGCTATTGGTGTTGGTCATCTACAAACACAGTGTCAGAAGAATAAACATTCTTTAAAAATATATTTTTTTTACCCTTGCTTTGTTTATAGCAAGCAAGTTCCACCTGCAAGGTCAGGTAAAAGACACATTTAGGCTTCAGTTGAACTCACTAGCTAGTCCTCTTCTACGTACATTGACAAGAAGTCTAAATGGCTTCAGCTGCCAGAGGAAATATTCATTTTATCAAATGTGAACACTTGTAATATAGACAGCTCTCTTTAAGTGAGTTTGCCTAATTACCTTTATTTTCAATGAAGAAAACCAGATACTTCTAGCACACAATTTATCTCATTCTGAAGTAGACATCTGAAATGGGTCAGATGAATCATGCCTTAAAAGAGGCTGTTTCTCTGCATTGAATATAAAGCAAGTCTGGCATGACTGGCTCAGAAGCGTACGCTGCAAATGTCTGAAGTTAGGTGAGAGGAATCCCATCCCACCTGTTTGTACACATAATAAAAGAAGAATACCAATATAGTATAAAAATGAAAAATGAACAAACTGTCCCCAGGCTTTAAAACAAGTTGTTTTAATCTTGAGCAATTCAGCTCTTAATTTAGGGTTAGATTCAACTCCCATTGAAGTCAATAGCTGTATGTTTTGAGAGGAGTTTAATGAGGCTTGTCACTTAGCTTTGTTTACTCTCTCATCAAGGATATTTAACTAAATTCAATTAGAAATGGATATCCAATGCTTAATGAGAAAGGATATTTTATAAATGTGTTTATACTTTGAATAGGATTGTTTTGAAACAGGGTTTTTTCTTCCTTCCAAGTTTTAAATTAAATATATAAGCAGTATTGATAAATCCTTAGTGATATATGCACTTAATAATTCTAATTCAAATAACACCAGGAAGTACAGATGTTTATTTTTCTTACACAGGATGATTTGCCCTGTAATTAATATGTGTAATACATTAAAAAAGCCCAGCAGGATGTTGCTGCCTTATTTAAGTGATGGCTTTGGAACTTGCCTCTCAGTTTTGCAGAGATCCTCAGTGGTGGACCCCAGATGATGAAGGTAGGCAGTACAACGGAGGTTTGGTTGGAAAGTCTGATAAAAGCATTAGGGACCTAGTCTAGGTGATGAAAATGAATCTCTATCTAAATGAAGATTTACTGTGTAGCTCAGGTGTAATTCAGTCCTGATCTCAGTATGAGGAACTGAAAAAACCAGGGGGCATGGACTTGCATGACTGTGACCGTGGCATGTAACTCCAGAGCCTTTTCTAGCTCTAATGGGAGGGGAAGCCAAGTGATTCGTGCTGTTTCCTCCTTGCTGGATTCATCCTGAATATCAACCTGGCTTCACAGTTATCAAATTTGCATGTGCATCTAGCATAGAGGTCTTGAAAACAGGGAGAGAGGGAATTCTGTCGAAGGCAAGAGTGCTGAGAATTGTGGATAACAGGTTGCACAGCCACCCCTTTTGACAACACCAGTGCAAAAGCAAAAGAGGTCAACTTGGAAGGATTCTTCTAAACACATTAAGAATCAAAGTAGCAACTCTACATATTAATAACAGGATTAAATTAAATTAAAAGAACTGGATCAGTATGGGAGTGGCTGAAGGTGAGGGACTCGCCAGTGCACCTGGACGTAAAAGATGAGGATTTATCTAGGTGGAGAAATACAAGCAGCTACAGCAGCTTGGGAAGAAACCGACGACCCCATTCCTGTGGAAAGGGATTTTTTGCTGAACAAGCAGCTCTGTAGATTAGCTGTTTGCCATGCCATTGCTAGCTTTCATCCACCCAACATCCTGGCTGCTGTAAGCATGTGAGGGAGGACTGTGTGCTCTGCAGAGTTCTTTAGTGACAAGTACTGAAGATAATGGCCGCCAGGGTAACTTCAGCACCTTTGGTGCTTTGCTTCCTGGCAAATCTGTGCTGGAATTGTTCTAATTGTGTCAACCTGTATTTAGGAAAATTTGGTACAGACTTACTAAAACTCTGGGTCCTGGAGGGATGCAGAATTAAGAAGTCTTTCCTGTTCCAATTAATTTAGTTACATTAGTAGTTTTCCTGCAAATTATCATTTTGTTAATTAACCTTGCAGACTTTGTATTTCATACTGAAAGATGAAGTTTGTACACATTAAAAATGACAGTGATATGTAATCCATTACTTTTTTTTTTTTTTTTTTTGGTGAGGAATAAAGAAAAAACAGAGAAATGTTACCAATACTTTACAGGGAAGGTGTGAGAGGCTGCATGTGTATTAATTCATATAACTGCAACATTTTTGGGTAACTTTTTACATGGTGATATGCTGAAGAATTAATATATGATCTCATTTTCTTTTAACACCAGCCATAAATTCTGTATTATACAGGTGTATTTCATCAGAAGAAAGAAAGAATTACACACTGGTTTTGTAATGCTGTAAGAACAGGAGGAGTTTCAATTTCTTCATTACTAGCACAAAAATGCTAGTAAAAGCACTTGGATGGCACAAGAGTTTTCAAAATAACTTCTTCAGTTTTAGCTTCATTTTATTTACCAGCTCACATGAACTGTGTAAAAGGCTCTTTCTTAAAAGCAAATGAAAAATCAAGAATCACAGAATCATAGAATATCCCGAGTTGGAAGGGACCCATACGGATCATCAAGTCCAACTTCTGGCACCACACAGGTCTACCCAAAATTTTAGACCAAGCAGGAAAAGCCTTAATAATGCCTGTGCTTTAAGGGCAAGGGGATTTATGTGAGATTAGTATGTTCACAGAACAATTGTGTTCATCTTCTGTGCTGGATTTGGCGGTGAAAATGTTGCCACGTGATCAGAATGGTAACAGGCATTACCAAATTAATAAAATTGCACCATGATGTTTTTGTGCCACATGCAGCATGAGTATTCAGTCTGTTATCACAGGCTGATCTGCAAGGACTTGTCCGCCCTGCAGGTCCTTTGATGTCAGTCCTGTTGCGTTAAAGGGGTTCTTATATGCTAACACTGGAATACCTCACAGCCTGTTTTTGAGATGAGTTGCTGCTCAGGAAATAGGAAATGGCACTGATAGGATTGACTACCTTAATCTGGTAGAATTGACTACCTAAGTGTTTCAGCACTTTGAAAAGGATTACCTGGGTGACACACTGTTGCTCAGCACTGGCAGAAGATGCCTGTACCAGTATGACTCCCAGCAGGACAACTAATTAATCTGGAGGGAGTCAGGAGCTGCCTAGCACCCTTAGCTTCTGTCCCATGTAGGAGTGAGCGCTAATGATGGCAGTTACTTTTTGTATGATCTTAAAAAAAAATAACATTTTTAGCAACTGGACATGCTGCCCTGGGGATGAGTAATGGAAGAATAATAAGGAAAAAACAGTCATATATTTCTAAGAAGGAGCTACTCAGAGCAGCAAGGCTTTTCTCTCTCTCCTTAATGTCCTTGGCACTGTGAGGCCCAGCCAGGAGATGCTCCAAGAGGAGCCAACAATAATTATGTGCCTTTGCAATTAATCCTTGTCATAGATGATCATTATTAAGGTCAGAGTAGCAAAAATACTTTTTCCTTCAAATACCTCCTCTTTCAAGATCAGGAGCAAAACCAGCTCTTCCTTCATGCCCTGATCGTGATGCTTGTACCCATTTTCAGTCAGCCCTGGTAGCAAAGAACAGATCTGTATTAATTCAAGACAATGAAAATGCTCTGTCAGCCAAGCCCAAGGCAGTTCGAGTGCTGTGGTGGGCTGACCCCAGGCAGCAGCTAAATGCCCGCCCAGCTGCTTGCTCACTCCCCCCACAAGAAGGATGGGGGAGACTCAGAAGGGCAAGAGCTGGAAACTCATGGGTTGAGATAAGGGCAGTTTAATAGGTAAAGCAAAGCTGCGTGTGCAAGCAAAGCAAAATAAGGAATTCATTCACTACTTCCCATCAGCAGGCAGATGTCCAGCTGCTTTCAGAGAAGTAGGGCCTCAGCACGTGTAATGGTTACTTGGAAATACAAGTGACAAAACCACAAAACTCGCCCCTCCCTCCTTTATCTTAGCTTTTATTGCTGGACTTGTCATATGATATGGGATATCCCTTTGGTTAGGCTGTACACAGCTGCTCTGGCTCTGTGCACCCTCACCCTCCTTGCTGGGGGGCAGAGCAGCTCTAGGTGGCCCTGCCTGAGCAGGAGTTGGACCAGATAACCTCCAGACATCCCTTCAAACCTCATCCATTCTGCGATGCTGTGATTCTGTGAACTCCATCCCAGGCAGACAAGTGCTGATTGCGTTCTGCTGCTGCTGAGGCAAAAGTCATCCCAGGAGAAGGGGAACAGCGGTGCTGGAAGAGCTACCTGGAGAGGAGCCTATTGTCTCTGGGGAGGTGTCTGAGGATGCTATATCGCCATATCAACCTACAGATCAATTAAAAATGCGTAACGCTAAATGTCAGATTGATGCCTATCTGGGAGACAAGCATTGTTACAGCCAGCATTCTCTCCTTTTCTCAGGCGGAATAAATTACCATTCTCTCTATGCACATGCCTTGTCTGCATTCCCAGTGCAAGCCGCCGAGCACCACAGAGACCCCAGGCAGTGGAACCAGCCCTGGCTGCATGTGTGGAGGAAGCTGGCCAGGAAGCACAAGGCCAAGGATGCAGGGAGGAGCCCAGCCCCGGGCACGGCTTCCCAGGTGGGGCAGAGGCAGAGGAGCTGGGGCCAGCACCAGGGCCAGGAGTGGCTTCGCTGCAGGGGTGTAGCGAGGGGTGCGGCCCCAGGCACCGCTCCAGAGGTGAGGTAGGCACGAAGACACGAGGTCCAGGGTGGGGTGAGAGCAGCCTGTGTGCTGGCGAAGTGCCCTGCTCCTGGCTCTGTGCCCAGCAAGTGATAAAAAGAAAAGCAGGAAAGGACCTGCCAAATGACCTTCTTACCTGGGACACCCAATTTTTACTCCAGTGTGGGCTATACCATGCTGGTGCTCTAGATGCAAGGGGAGAGGGGTAAACAGGGCTCTGAGGAAGGCAAATGTTCAATGGACAGATTGAGTGAAAAATTAGGAAACGTTTGTCTGAGGTGAGAGCCTGAAGAGAAAGAAAAAATGCCAGACTGAAACCTGCAACATCCAGACCTGACAATTTCCAGCATCAATGACTAGGAGGAAGCAAGGAGGAACTGGTGAAAAAGATGGTGAGACAGCTGTGGAGAGTCTAGTGGATCACTTGCACAGAGAGGCAATGCCTGTTGTGGCAAAGTCTGCTAGTGCATAGTTGACCCAGCAACATATTTGGAATAACTTGCAGCTGGCAGAATGCTTCTGACTAGGTCACTGGCTTGTGTCATCAAGGTAAAGTATCGCTGACCTAGTTGTAGGAGGCACCAACTCCACCTTAGTGGATGGTCAAACCAGAGTGACTCTGAGAATGGGGAAGAAGAAGGATGCTGATTTGGCTGCATGAGAATCAGACTGTGTGAGCATGTCTGAAAGCAATTGGGAGGTTAGAAAGAGCATTGGAGAGCACTAGTAGCGTGGCTTGAATGGGGACCCAAAGGAAGAAGTATTTCTTAGTCACTGGCTTACAGCCTTCTTCAAAACTTCTATTAGATTTTAGTTCACATTATTTAATGACATATAATTCTCTATTATCACTGTAATAGAATTATATAGTTCTCATCTACCAGAAAATAGCAAACATCATTTTTGTGTTCATTCCTCTATTCCACTTCAGGAATAAAACAAACAGTAAAATTTGCCACCTGTAATTCTATATGGACCAGAAATTCTCAGACCTATCTGGAAATAGAGCTTGGCTTCTGGACATGGACATTACCTTCCTGCTGGTGCATTGTTACTCTTCTTAGGAGACAGGACTTTGGACAGATGATGAGCAAACCAGGATATGCAGTGAGATAATGGGTATTTTTTCTTCCAGTGAAAATGATCTCACCCAAATAGTCCTGCATACTGCCTAGCTGCTTGGCTTAAGGGTAAACACAGTTTATATGTACTGAGGTATTTGCAAACTGGCTAAGTAACCTTGTTAAATGGGGATCCACTTAACCATACCCCTAATACAAACAATTTGTTGGTAACTTCATGAAATAAGATCTTGCTTCAGTGCAAAGTGACTATAAATTGGAGGCATTGTTAATGAAAATGCTAGCATATTATGTTCATTAGGTGATAATGTAAGCAATTGTTCAAAGTACAAGGCAGTGGAGCCATTGAAGATTTTTCTTATCTTCTATTTTTCAGTACCCAAAATATTACTGTTATTTTCCACCTACTCCTCCTAAATCATCTTCCTGATAAAAAGATAAATCCAGTATTTCAGATGCAGCTACATATGTCTTTGCTGTAGTGTTACATTTCTAGATGATCTGAATCTCTTTAGTGAGTGATCCTAGAGTCAAATTGATGTGTTTTTTCTCCTTCCATTTTTTTGTCGTCCAGTATTGCCTGGTTTTGACTCTCTGTAGGAAGAATTTATTTCTCCGACACTGTTACATGTAGAAGCCTTTGCAGAAGATTAACGAAATCAGTTCATCTCACTAAATGTGGTATCAATGAAGGTATCCATTTAAACACTTGGGAATGATGTCACTTCACCAGCTGTAGAACTGTAGATATGTAGATATAACAATTTACATATCCTAGCATGTAGCTATGCAACACACATTATAAATAGCCTGATCAACAAGGCAATAAAATACAATTGTAACTCACAAATTTTACTGTAACTTTATTGATCTGATTGGAAGCTCTTGGAAGACCTAAATGAAAAATAAATAAATAAATAAGTACATATGAACTTTAAAAAATATTTAAAAACAAATCAATGTATGCCACTGTTTTTGAAGGATCTGCTTCCTAGGAAAACAAAAGTTGGTTTTGTTCATTTTGGAACTCAGGAGAAGAGGGGAACCTTTGTCACAAGTTCTCATCTGCTCAGGTATCTCCAAATCAGGTCTTGAGTCAGAAGAAAGGTCTCTGAAAGCATGCACGTATGTATGGTATAAATTGACAAGCACAACTTCTGTGTCTGCACTCTGCACTGAAAAACTACATCTCGAATTCCACATGAGAAACTAATTTAGTGCTGATATGTTGATAATTTTTGGTAGCAGCATTTTATCTTTACTCCATCCAGTAAAAAGTTAATTGAATACCAGAATGTCAACTGAGACCATTCAGATACTTCAAAAGTAACACACTGTGAAAGCTTCTTGCACATGTAAGCTGCTAAGCACAATGGAAACAGTGATAAATTTACAGTGGGGGCCCTTAAAAATCCACAGATCATCGGAAGCTTTGGAAGGGTTTTCATACTGCGAGTGCAGCCTCTTCCTAGCAGCTGCTAGAAGCACAGAAGCGTTGCTGTGAATCCCTGCTCCTCCATGCTCCCCTGCAGCGTGGTGTCAAGCTGTTGAAAAATCAATGAAATACATCAAATTTAGCATCCTATCATTGTGTTGGCAAGTAGGCTTTGAGACCAGGGAGTGCATGGAACCGTTTGCCTGAACTTCTCAGATAAATGCCTTGCATAATAGAGATACGATCTGATAATTCATAATATGGCTAGCTTGTAATTCCTTTTAAAGATACAATCAACTATGTCTATCACAGCATTTATCTAAGCTTTTCTGTCTTTCTTGAAAGAGCATGTTTTTTCAACAGTTTATTTTTCATTACATTTTTTTAACTTTGAATTAACTTTGTCCTTCATGAATTACAGCGTATCTCCAAAGCCTTTATTTCGTGAAGCACAACTTTCCAGTCCATACTGGCCAAGAACTGGCACAGAATCAATTCACCTTCGCAAGGATTTTGGGGAGGCTAAAAATGCAGTTATCCATTCCAAGCTATAGCAGTTGTCTTGCCTGCCTCACAATGTTGAGGACCTACTGAACAGCTTTTAAAAAATCCATGTGACACCAATCTGTCCTCCTGGTTGCATTTGTTGCCCATTGAGCCCCTCCCTGGAGCCGCAGTAATTGGATTCGTTGAGGAAATGCATCCCCAAACAGGAAGTTTTGTTGTTAACATTACTGCAAGGAATGGGGTGGAGTGATTTGAACGAAGATGCAAAATAGCTGCTATCATGAGCGAGGATCAAACAGGTGGTGATGCATAGGTGGCTTTGGTTGTTACTGCTTTGAAAGGTGACAGAAAGGAAAGCAAAACAAAACACACACAGAGAAATGGTTGTAACTTAAAGCTATTGGTCTGGATTCCCCAGTTCATCATGTTCACTGGTGCTATACTATATAAAACAATTCCACAGTAGAGAAAATAAATATTTTTATTCTCTTCTATGACTCCTTGAATATAAATAGCAACTCAAATGCCTTTTCCTTTTTCCTAAAAATAAACTAAAAGGTCTTGCTGTGTACCCTGGATTTTCTCCTTTGTTCTTTAGTTCCTCTTCAAGCACTTTTTTTCAATAAAGATGTATCTTTTCTTTTGGTCTTTGTATCTTTGTATAATTTGCCATATTATGTTTATGTTATAAACACAGTAAAGACAGATTTACAATGAAATGCAGTAACAATAATAAATGTGAGGAAGAACAGCGGTTTTTTGTCACCTCAAATTTGAATTCACATTTATTTTTCTCTGATCCTGTGGATACTATCCTGAGCACAGAGGCAATGCTTGATGATGCGACACTTTCTTGCCATGGTGTGCTTCTGTAAACTCTCTGCAGAGTTACCTGTGCTTCTTACAGATTCTTACAGATTCTTTCTTCATTTTTTGTTTACCATGTCTGAAGTACCACAAACAGAGTGAAACCTAGGCCTTGTGGACAGCTATAGCACAACTCCAGTGAGGACTGGATTTCAAGCCCTAGCAATATTTGAATTGCCAGTTGTGTTCTGGGTCCTCTTCTAAGGGAAGTTAAGTTACTTTATTTGCCCTTTCAGTGCAGTTTAGGTATTACTATTTCCTGATGTCAGACAGCTACTGAGGAACAGGATGGTATGGAGAATCCAAACTGAAGGATAGTGATCACTGTGAATGCATGCATGCAGTTTTCTCCTGTGCTGGATGAGGAAAGCCATAGCGTGGCCACCTTCTCCTTGCACTTCACTGAATACATAGCAGTATAAATTCTTCAGAGACTGTTTACAATCTGGGGTTGAAAGCTGAGTATCATTGTTGTTAAAGCCCTGCAAGTAATCATCCAGTTAGACAACATTCACATATACAACAGAATGGTATACAGCAATAGCACTGGGGTTTTCTGTTGCTTTTACTTTTGGTTTGTACCTTACAGGATAATTGCTAGCTTAAAGATAGATAGTGAATGCCTAAGTAGGAACCTTATAATAGAAACAGTCTCTCCATAACTCTGAAATTTTATGGGTGGTGACAATCAACTAGGAGCTCATCATTGGTATTTACAAAGTTGGGACTTTTTTTTTCTCTATGTACATAATTTCACCTTTATTTACATTGAATTTTAATTGCTGTATTGTTACCTGGTCAATTATTCTACAGCCTTCACAGGAAATCCTTTATGACACTAGATAACGTGACGTCGGGAGCAGCAAGGCTGTGCTGTAAGGGAAGGTGAGCGACCACAAGTCAGGCAGGAGCAGTGTCCTCACTGGCAAGGCACAGTCCCCAGCACCTGAGCAGGGTGAGCAGGTCCCAGGGTGGTAACCCAGCTCAGCCTCCAGCCAGTGACTGCTGGACGGACACGTCTGTGGTGGCACAAGGTCAAGCCAGAGAGTCAACTCAGCACATCAGGGTCCAGGTCCAGCTCAGCGAGGCACC
This sequence comes from Cygnus atratus, assembly GCF_013377495.2. Classification (NCBI taxonomy): domain Eukaryota; kingdom Metazoa; phylum Chordata; class Aves; order Anseriformes; family Anatidae; genus Cygnus; species Cygnus atratus. The sequence continues at coordinate 191,636,536 of NC_066362.1, read as the reverse complement.
AGGCCAGGCACGGGCATACTTTCAACATAACTCAGACAAGGACCAGGCAGGAAGTAAGGCACTTCACTAGCAGGCTTTGCCTCCTTACCCCTTTTTTGGATCACTTCTTCATATGCTGAAAGTCACAGCCTAGAAAAGACCCTACAGATTGCCACTGGTAATCTCTCTTTACTCTTCAAAATATTTACTTACGCCAGAGGCACTTGTAAGTATAGCTAAAATATCGTTCAGGCATATTTGACCCCTGTTTTACAGCTAACAGTATTGTATTGCTATTCTCTTTGTGAGCAGAATAGGAGACTACCAAGTAATATCAGCACTGATGAGTGCAGACAGTTGCGTGGTGCACGTTCATCCATGTCCCCTCTGCAAGCAATGAATCTGAGGTTTGTGATAGGAAGTTCATGCTGCCAAACACTGCTAAGAGGCAGAGCCAGCTAGCTTAGACTGGCTGCTTCCAAATTTGGTAGGGACCAATGCTCTGTAGAGCTGTGTAGAGGGTTTTTTTTTGTTTAGTTTAGTTTAGTTTAGTTAGTTTGTTTTAAGAGTTGTTACATCTGTACAACTTAAATCTGAAATAGAGATCCTAACTTGATTAAAGAGTACTGAACATTTTGTGAGCTGAATCCAAAGAAATAGCCACCAAATTCAATACAAAGATTTGTCCAGGTTTTAACTTTGCCCATGAACCAACCTCATTTACTGAAATGACTGCTTTCTTGAATATTCATGTTGATGCTAAAATGATTTACAGGATTGCTAAATGAAGTTAAACTGGAGCACTAATCTGCTGAGAGGCTCAGTGAAGCTTTTAAGGTCCATGACTCATTCCTGGAGGTGTTCAAAGCCAGGCAGGATGGGGCTTTGGGCAACCTGATCTAGTGGAAGGTGTCCCTGCCCGTGGCAGGGGCATTGGACTAGATGATCTTTAAGGTCCATTTCAATCCAAACCATTCTATGATTCTATGATCCTGTGTTTTCACATGCCTCTGACTTTGTGTCCTTACATTTGGTGAACATTAAATTCTTTGGGGAGGGGTGACAGACCATCAGTTCCAGCTTACAGGCACTTAAATGTCATGTCTGGATGTCACGCTCCCATTATAGTCAGTGGAGATCTAGTCAATACAGCTAATGGACTCTACAGTGCGATACAGATGACTAAATGAGATGTCTCTTTCAAAATTAGCCAAATAGCTCTACAGTTTCCAGGGGGCTTACACATAAGCGTCTAGTGCCCTAGGGTAGATAAGCATCTGCATGAGGCTGCCAGATGTGACACAGGGCAGATGGGAGATCTGTGCCCTGCGGGAAAAGCCACTGGGGCTCAGGCAGGATGCCTATCTCAGATGGTAACAGACATACACGTGTTATCCCCTCTATTTAGATGCCTAAATTTACATGCATACAGCATGGAGCTGAACGCCACCCCTGGGATCAGATTGTCAAAAAATGTTAAATTATTGTGTTGGTTTGTCTATCAAAAGTAACCAGAGTCTCCCATTAAAAAAAAAAAAATCTTTTCTTAACAATGCTTCTGTTTTCATTTTTTCCTCTTTTCTTAAAGCCAGCAATAGTACAGAAATTTTATAGTTGTTAGCTTCAGAAATTCAACTATTCATGCACATGGCTGTCTACACCAACCATCACAGAACTGGTCTAATACTTCAGAAGGGAACAGTAGACAAATCTGCACAGCTTCATCACCATGCTGCTCCCCTTAAAGAAAAACTTGTGCCCTTTCTGTGTGTTAACGAGTGTGTAAATAAGGACATCAAGCACAGCAGCCACAGATTTTGGGCTGATGAGGAATAGCATCACCCCTCTGAAGCTTGGGGTGGCAGTATTTTATGCCTGCTGAGAGTGAGCCTTGCTGCTGTTCCCCTTCCATTTTTGAGAACGCAGCTATCACTCTGGTTTTTGGTGGTCACAATGGTTATTCACGGCTGAATCAACACATGGCATAGGGACAGTATAGTTTTCACCTGAGTCTTAAAGATCTTGTACTGGTGCAACTGCAATAATAAAGCATGAGGATACATATATATAAGTTTAATGTGACTTTGCAGTTACCTATGGGATGAACTTGGTTTGACAACTTTACAGTTCACACAGTTCATATTGGCCCAGGCTAGGTTCCTACCAGAAGACAAGTACAGGGATTGTTAGTAGGAATGGTTGAGGTGTAGGGAGAGGCATTGGTCTGGCCTCACCTCTATCAGCGTAAACAGGTACTACTGAGGTAGTTTAGCTTCAGCTTCCTTTTGCCTTACCACACTGTCTTTCTGTGATTGACTCCCAGCCTACGTCTCCTCTCTAAAACTAGTCTAATGACCCATTACTATCAAATATAGCTCTAATGAGCATAAACATTTAAACCAAATTTAATTGCTACAGCCAGAAATATGCAGATAGATAGGACTGGTTGGGCGGATTACACTTCACAGCCACACAAAGAGGTGTTTTTAAGTCATTATAAACAGGAGAGAAATATGCATTTCAGAGTTGAGCAATACGCCTAGTGAATAAACTACAGAATCAAAATAATAAATTATGACTCTTTCTCCAAATGTAAGAATAATCAAGCATACACACACAAGGATAATAAGGCATAAGTGCCTGCTGCATTAGTACAGCGCCATTTTTTTGCATATCTGACAAGAGCTATATATATATTACCATGTTAATGGGCTGGGAAAAACAATGCATTAACTGTCTCCTCGAATGACTCTGAAATTCAAATAGCCCAAGAACTGCGCTAATTGCAAGTCCTTTTTTTTTTTTTTCATGAAATTCTTTGCTAATTAGAGGACAGCATGTGTTTCATTTTTATATTAAGCATTAAGCCCCAGTAGCAACATAGCGTGTACCGTTCTGTTTCGGAAATGGTGTTCTTCCAAAATGTGTGATTGTCTGAAAGGTTAAGTAATCTTTCGTAATTCCATTTGTCAACTCTACCTCTGAGTCAGGAAATCAGCTCAGTTTGAGAAAGAACTGTCAAAGATGTTCAAAATTCAGCAGGTATTTACAGAGTTCCCTGGACTGGAACGGCAGCCCATGTCATTGGACTGCATACAGACCCTAACCAGCATGTAAAGGCAGGCCTGATTCCTTCATGGTTCTTTTACGCACGTATCTATTATGATCACAATTTATTAGTCATTTTTATTTCTACAGTTCTGTTACGGCCCCTAGTGGCTTAGATATACATAAACATGATGTCAGTCTTTGTGCCAAAAGCTCTGAGAAGTGCCAAGTGCTACGGGGCAAACTGCAGGAAGCGGTGAAGTGATAGGGCTTGCAGAGACACTGGGTGTGCGTGACATTTCTGGGAGGGAAAACGTGTTGCGGCAACCTGCGTCACATGCTGCCTGCAAGACTCATCATGCTTATAATTTTCAATAAAAAGTTCTTTGTTAGCTTTAAGGGAAATATTTTGATTTTGTATTTGTAGGTTTTTAACCTCCATTCTGTGTCTTTTTTAAAAAGACATCTACATATGGTAACATTTTGAAGCAGCAGATGGTTTTATTAGAAGACTGAAAGTGTGGTATAGTAAGTCATTCTTTTTTTTTTTTTTCCATTTTATAAATGGTCACATTATTGCCTGACAGTCTGAGAAAAGCTTTTTCCTTGACTATATAAATGTTCTCTTTGTCCAGGGCTTCCATCACAATTTTCCTAACATTCAGGTAGGCTTTCACTGGAGAAACGTTCATTGGACGGCCCTGCAGACTAAATCATGAATAATAGAATCACCAAGAGCAGACCCCTAGAAAACAAAGAGTCCTTTATCTTTTCCAGAAGAAATGTGTGTATGATATCCTTTCAAATAGCTCTTCAGCTTTTTTTTCCTAAAACACTCTCTAATATCATCCAACACTTCCATCAACACTTCCATTTGGCATTTCTGCAGACTTTACAAGCCTGTTTTACTTCTGTTTTTGAAGAAACATGGCTAGTTCCTCCCCAGCACCGTTTTTTCACATACATGGCATAGTTTTGAAACATCGTGGCACAAAGTTTTATGTTGTTGTGCTACCTTAAATCTGTCCTTTGGAGGGTGGCTTTCATTTAAACAATTAGTAAATTGGTTGCTGTCATTCTGATCAATGTAATTGGTTGGTGTTTAGTCAAAATCCCGGTAATCAAGAGAACAACAACACGTAAGTTCCCTCTCCTCCTCCCCTTTTCCCAGTTTATTTCACCCAGGTTTTAAGAGGTGTATAGCCAGTATCTCCTAAAAGAATCCCAATTTGGCAGCCTGTTGAAGGACATTTTAAAGAACCTAAGGCCATTTCTGCAGTAGTGGCTCATAAATTGTCTATAGCCAAGGAGAATGAGTGAAGGACTCATTGAAGACAGCCATATTCTTCCCCTGAAGACATCATTTGTCCTCTGGTAAGCTCAGGCTCATACAAGAAGCAGCTATTTTTGAATATTATTTTCTGTATGATGCTGTTTTTTTTTTTTTTTTTTTTTTCAAAATATGAAACTATTTACCAATATGATAGGAAAAGACTTAATTCTAAAATTTTCTGTGGTAGAAACATTTTAATTCAGGTACCTGTGAGAAATCTTCTAAAATTAACTCTGTATTGCTATGTACATCTGTGTTGCCCAAGATGCAGTCAGTAGTTTGTTCTGTGTTTTTTAAGCTGGATCATGCAATGATGTTTACAATAATGACTTAACTACTTTTTTTTTTTTTTCCCAGACCAGAATACATTTTGGTGTGTCCACATAAAACCAAATTCCTGCCATTGTATATAGTTGGTAAAAGATTTTTCATTTTATCACTTCCACAGGAAGAGGCCATAATATCATATGCAAGATTGTATTTATTTTGTTGTTGGGAAACAGTAGCTCATCACTAAGAGGAAAGGACAGACACTCAATTACACCACACAATAACCTTGGCCATAACTGACACCATTTACCCAGTCACAATTTACCCATTTACTCAGACCAGGAATTACTTTTAAATGTTTCTAATGTGTTTTGAAAATCCAGTTTAAAAGCTGTGTTTTTAAAAATCCAGGTGACAGACCTTTTATTAGAGGGATACCCCATATATGAGAAGTCAATTCTGTGGATTTCCCTTTTTTTTTTTTTTTTTTTTTTGTTCCTATTCTCTGTCTTTTTTGCTGTTGTTGTTCTCCATTACAGACACTTACTGTGCCTCCTTCCTGGAGTTGTTTAACCTGGGTCTGCATAAGAGTGCTGTAGTCTCTGTTTCACACTGACAGCATTGATTTTTTTCAGTTTGCAGTGCTCAGAGTAATACTTTTGCCAGAGGCTGAGCTGAAGTGGGGTCCTAGCCTATGGGAGGGGTCAGGGAGACCCCAGGGGAGACTGGCCAGACATCAAGATCTGATAATGCCCTCAGGGCCCTGACACCCACCTCTTCTCTGAACAGTTCTGGTGACCGTACCTACTAATGCTGGTTTAAAGTGATTTTTCTTTTTCTTTTTTTCAAGTACGAGTACCACTTTTCTATCTCATAATGTACAGTCTTTAGCCAGATAAATTTTTGTAATAAATTCTTACAGGAACATTACTTTTATTAAAACCAACATTCATAAATCTGTCTGCCATTTTCTTTTTTTTTTTCCAAAAACATTCTGAAGTTACAACTTAGTACTGAAAATATTACACTGCAGGTACATCTTTTCATTATGGGAGTTGTCAGGCTTCCACCTTATTCAAAGACACTGGAGTACAATCTTCAGATGCAAACTCTTACATGCTTTATTTCAAACCTCCTGAAGCACAGCAAGTAAGCTTCAGAAGAAAAGGAGTAGAGTATCCATAGTATCTCATATAAGGAAATTGTCCTAGTACTTGGCTGTTTCATTGAGAAAGTCTTTAGTGGTATTTTGTGGACATAATGTGCTTCTGGGAGCAATTCCTCTGCTTTCCTAATTACTTCTTCAGATAAGTGATAAAGATTATTTGGAAAATTTGAAAGAAAACAGGTTAGTACAAAACAATAAAAGATTTAATGGAAATCCCAAGCTTTAACTTAAACATACACAATTTTACATTTTTTTAAAATGAAATCAAGCCCTAGTTATATTAAATTCCTGATGAGATTTGCAAAGGGAATGTTAAACTGGGATATATGGAATGTGAATGAAAGTGCTATGTAGTAGCATGAGGCACCAGAAGAAATGGCACAGCAGTAGTACAGGGAGTGATGCATCCACAGCAAGCCAAGAGACTACAAACAACCATGCACTGCAAGAAAGAATATAGGTGAGAATAATGGAATTGACAGAACTTGGGTATAAGGCCATCTGTACTAAGGCCATGCCAGGGAGAAGGCCCCGCAATACAGATCCGGAGCAACAGCAGTATGATACAACTCAATTTGCCCCTGAGGTTTTGTGTAGAGAGCATATAAGGATGCCAAAGGTCACGCACCATTGTCACCATTCAAGATGGACCTGGAAGAAGTGATGAGGGCTTGACTGTCAGGGCACAGTGAAGGTGACTGCTCCCTTAGAGCTGGGAGCAAAGCATGGTAATGTGGCCAGCAAGGCAAGAACCAGTGTTTATTCCACTGTCCTCAGTTGAAGGAGCAGGACAAGCCCATGGGTGGCAACCAGGGTCAACCAAGAATCCAGCTCAGCAGACAAGTCTGTGATGATGGGGCAGGTCCAAGGTCAAGCTGGGAAACCAATTGCTGGGTTAGGGCCATGATTATTGTCTGGTGGCAAAAACCAGGGTCAGACATAGCCCTTTGATGACCATGCAGGTCCATAGTGCCCAAGTAGGTCCAAGGTCAAGCCAGGAAGTCGGTCTCAAAGTCCACATCAATGGACTCTGTGGCTAAGAACGGGCACGGCCGTGGCTGAGCTGGAGACCAGCGCTCCTATGACATAACTCAGGCAGGGATTGAAGCCCCAGGGTGGAGCCAAAACAGGGCTCCGGGACCTGAGGGCTGAGTGTGTGGGGAGGCCCCAGGTGAAGCTGACCAGGGCCATTAAAGCCTATGAGTGCCCTTAGGGCTATGACCTTGAGACACAGTGGCCCTTATCACCACAGATAACCTTGGCTAGACACATATGTATTTCTGCTTTAGAGCATAAAAGAATGAATATGAAAGAGGTAGTATGAAAGAGAGAGTGAAATGTGTGTGCAGATGTTAGTGTAACCAGTGTTTATCATTTTTTTAATAAAAAAATGCCTTTTACAATATGATCTTGCATGGAGCCTTCCTACATTTATTGCTATATCCATACTCCCTTCCTTCACTCCCCCAAATTGCACGTAAACAACAATGCTTGAGTCACTTATTTGTCTGCTTTTACAGGCAAGTTTTTCTTTGCTTTTTCTCTGTCTCTTTCCCTCTCTCTTACTCAGAAAGATCTCTGATTTTGCCACAGTTTTAGGGATAATGTTATACAAAACAACTGCAGAAGTCTTGTACCTTATAAATACATCAAATTTCATAGGGTAACATTTTTTCCTGCATAGAAGGCAAACTTCTACAAACCATTCTCTGAGGGGCAAGCCCTTTGGTTCGGGAGGAGAGCAGAGAAATCAGACTAAACAGAAAGGTAACTCATGGGCCTTTTTGGACCCCATAACTCCCACACAAGGGCTGGTGAGGCTCTCCAGAATTTTACCTTCTCTTGTGGGTTATGGAACAGGCGGCTTTTGGCTTTCTGTTCTTCCTTTTCTGGTATCTGGACTCTTGGGTAAAGAACAAATGAAATATTAAAAAGCACTGGGAGCATTCAGGCATAGTTAGAAGTGTTCTTCATAAAGCAGCATACAGCCTTGTTTCAGAAATACAATTGTTAGATACAATTTTCCGTATAACTTTTTTCACTGAGGATTTATGTCTGTAGTGAATCAGACCACTCCTGCTGTTCTGCTATTAGAGAAATGAGCCTGTAGGCAAAACATAGACCATGGTGAGCAAAGATAGCATGTTCAAACACAACACTTACGTGTACATTTACTTATAAATACGTTAAATTTTACTGCTGCAACAGTAGAAAAATTTATACAGGAGGGTTTTCGTTTGTTTGCTTTGCTATTATAGGCAGACAAATAGTAAAATTTAGAGTGACACTTAAGTTCTGCAATAGTCTGACTATGTTTGACTGGGACCTTGCTTTATACGTCAAGGTCCAGAGCTGTAATCATGGGAACGATGTGCCAGGCCCCAGCAGAATATGCTTAGGGGTGGAACAGCACCTCCTACAAACACTTGTTTCACCAAGTGCAAACATATTTAAGAATAAAAACTTCAGTATCATTCCTTATTAATCTTAACAGCAAATAAACCCCTAGAGAAAACCATTGCATCCAAAGCTGTATCTGGGACGAGAGATCCGATCAGGGCATTTTTAATGGAGATTTTTCCATCTGTTCCTGAAATTGGAAATGTAATGTATTTTAAAGGGAAAACAAACATTTTTATAATCACAGGTTTCCATGGTCTTGGGGAGGAGGGAGAACACCCTTAGTGATACACTCAACCTATTTATGGCAAAAGTGGAGTTAATTAACAGACACTCCCTTTTCCCTTGGCTTTCTGGAATTCCAAACCCTCATCAGAGACCTAATTATTTTGGGAGTCTTTCACTGTTCCCCTAATTGAAGTGTTTACTTCCTTCTTATGACAGTGCGTTGTAATTTTCTCTTCCTGATGTGGCCTGATGACTCTGTAGCCTGTTTTTGTTTTTAATGCTGGGTGCTGATGTGGTGCTAAAACTTGACTCAGCACACTGGTTGTGACTGCAGAACAACCAGATATGATGCAGACCTTCCCTCTAGGAAGATGTTAAGAATCTGTACACATGAAGATAATGTACATTTGCAGGTTGATTAAATCTAGTTAATTTTACAGGTCTGTGCGTTGTAAAGAGCCCCCCTCCACTGCACAAAACTCATTTGCATTTTTTTGTAGTTTTCCCAGTGATGCTCTGCCAGCCATTTGCATGTTTCAAGCCTTTTAGCTATGGTCAGCGAGAGTAACTGCAACGATATTGTGAAGGGTCAAAAGAGGAGCTTAAATCCACCGTCTTAAACACAAGGCCTACCATATGCCAGCCCCTTGACCAATTGCTTTTTGATTTTTCCGAATTTGACGGATTTTTCTCTGCAGTGAGTAAACCAGTAACAGGCTTTATCACAGAACTCTTCCTCTTGTTCCCTCCATAGCACGGTACTGCACAGGACGTTTATGACAGCACTAAGCACATACTGCTTTCCAATTAAATTAAAAACATGATTCAAAGATCGATAGTCCAATTTCTTTAAGTGGTATATTCTTTATTGCAGCGCTAGATGCACGGGGGATCTCTCCACCTATCGTGCATACCTGAAGTGAAAAGCCATCCCAAATTTATACAGCAAAGTGATGAATATTTTATTAATGCCTATACATATTCATTATCTAACCCCGCCTACTCTCGCTTCTCATGCTAATTAGTTTTTTTGTGTCCTGCGTCTGCGCAGATCCTCTCATCAATTCTGGGCAGTGGTCGTCGGGTTGTGGGTGGTGGTCTCAGAGAGCAAGGCCATATGTCTTCCTCACAGTGTACTTTTCACCCTTGGTCAGGATTCTGCTGAGTGTGCTTTCTTCCTAACCGCAAGGACTGGTTTTTGCTAATTATTTCTTTATCTTGTGTTCCAATGTCCTGTTTGAGATATATTGTCCATACATCTGTTTCCTGTCCTATACATAATGGTCTGTTTGCATTTTATTCCTCCTTTATCTCAACTTCTCTAATCAAACAAAAACATTTTTTCTGTTTTTAATAGTCTCCATTACAGAGCATTTATTCTGCATGCCACACCATGCAGCAGTTTGCTTATATTACATGAGGTGCATGTCATTGGTCACAGTGCATGAAGTGCGCTTTTTCGGCTGTACTCCACGAAGCGCGTTTTTTATTTAACCCTTTGCAAGCCTTCCGCAGCAGCAGCTGCAGTACTACAAGCTTTTCACATCGACCGCACAGCAGGGACGGTGCCTTGGCCTAACTCCACGCCTGCGAGCCCTGCGCGGCCGGGCCCTGGTCTGGCCCGGAGCGACGGGGAAAGTCCAGACGCGCCGCACCGCGCCCCTGGCGGCCGAGCATGGCCGCGTTAGGCGGGGCCTGGCCGGGCACACCCCCGGCGGCGCGGCCGCTGACGCGCTCCGACGGCGACGGTCTCCCACCCGGCAGCTGTGCGCGGCCCACGCGGGACAGTGGGGAGCATGGGACGGGCTGCTGGTGCTGGTGGCGGCGGTGGGGATGGCGGTGGGGGGCCGGCGGTGCTGGACCCGGTGCGCAGCTTCGAGCGCTGGAAGAAGAAGTACACCCGGCGCACGAAGCGGCTGCGGCAGCAGCGCAAGGAGAGGGAGCGGCCCGAGTGGCAGGTGGAGAGGGAGGGCATCAGCCGCCTGGTGCAGCAATACCCGCAGGTACGGCACGGGCTGCAGGGCCGGGGGGCTTTGTCCTGACGGAGGGAAGGGATGCGAGCGGAGAGGGAGCTCCTGTGAGGAGGAGGAGGATGTATAGGGGGAGGGAGCACCCCCGTGGCCAGGGAGAGGGAGCTTTGTGTGGCTGTTGGTGTTAGGGCAGCGTGTGACAGTGCTCTGTGCAGGCAGAAGGACTCTTCACCTCCATGAGGCGCCTCCATTCCTCCCCCTAGGCAGTGGAGGAGAGGGTGGTAATGCAGTGCTGTGGGGTGGTCAGGGGTAGTAAGTGGTCCAGGGCACAGTGAGGAGGAGGAGGAGACTGAAGCAGATGGTGGGGATGGTTGTGAAGAGTGGCACGTGTCCCTTCTGACCAGGCAGCATGGATGCCTGGCTCTTGGAGATGAGACATATCTGTCTCCATAGAAGATGCTGCACAGGCAAACATCGCTTTTTCACATTAGTTATGATCAGGTCAGGAAACACGTAACTGAATATTTGTGCCAAGGCTGGCGGTGTTGGTATTGTCACCCTGATTCCCTTACGCTCCTCTGGGAGATGGCCATCTTTTAAGCCATGTAGCGGAAAATACTGTAATTATGGATAACGACTCAGGGCAGCAATACATGCCAAGCACACGTCCTGCCAACATTTGCTGAATTTGCAGCTGCCATCGGAGAGGAATGTGGCAGTTGTACTTGGCTATGCAGCACTCAGCATTGCTGTTAGTAGAGACATTTTGGTGGATATTATTTGACTGAGCAGAAGATAACGAGGGTAGATATGGAAGGAACATGTTTGTCACCATGCAGAGGTCGAGGTGGCTCCTTGGTTAAGATGCAGTTTCACATTGTCATTGGTTTTACCGTTTTGAAAGCAAACGGTATATTTCAAAAATGGTCAAACTACTGTTTTGAATCACAGATTATTTCTCAGGGAAAAAAATGGGCTTATTGCTTGTGCACTGTGTTGTTTTCATGGTAAAAAGTAAAGATGGTACCTATATAAATGATCAGTACATCTTGTGGATAAATTTTGAGTCTTGACTTGTTTCAGCAATATTTTTGTACTGACTGTAGAAGATTTAGGTGCTGAATAGTACTTGTATTGCTAGAAGCTTGTATTATTTCTGAGGGGGATGACCACTGTCAGGTATGTGCTCTTCGATGAGGAACGAAAAACCTCCTGTATTCAGTCAAGGTACCGCGGCACCTCAGCTTAGGCAGCTGGCTCTGCATGGTCTCCAGAAGGTGTGTGTGTGTTCAAGGGGGAAACGGTTAAAGCAGCTCAGCACAGGCCGGGTACAGTTTGCAGACTCTGCCCAGGCCCCTGAGTGGTGGCCTTGCTCTTTATATACCTAGCTGCGGTATTTCTACAATAGATTGCTTTTTTAATTTCTGTATATTCAAACAGGAGTTGATATGTGTAATGTGAAGTTAACTTTGCGTATCTTCAGGCCCTAATTGTTTCTACATACGACAATAGTTTGCTTTTACTTGGTAATGTCATACACAAATTAGGCTTCTGCATTACTTTTAGGGTACTATGGCAATATTTAGCTATTCTTTCTTCTCAACCTCTTGTTTTGGAGGTGCATCACTGGTCATTTAATACTCCAGGCAGCCAACTGCCATCAGTCTCATAAAGTAGCTTAGTTCAGTTGATAGTTTTTCCCCCTTTCCTCTTTTTTTCTCTAATGTAATAGATTGATATATGCAGAAGCTTAAGTAGTACGGTGCTCTTGTGTGCTGAAATTATATGCGTACAGCATGGGAGTCTTAAGAGGCAAGAACAGGATGACCAGAATCCTCAATAGGAGGAGATGCTGCCTTTTGGAGTGGATTACAGCCTCTTCATCATTGAGACGGAATGGCAAAATGTGACCTCCATTCATCTGTCATTTGCTTGTAGTTAAGCTTAATTATTGAGAAAGATGGTAATGAAAAAATGTAATTGTTTAGAAGGAGGTAGCAAGCAATGCTTGAATTAAAAGATTTCTCTTGAGCCTCAGAGGTGAAGTGGCTGAAGTCTTTTGATAACTGATCTGCTCTGGGAAGCTGACATATCTTTTTCTTGATGCTGCCTTCGCCTCTGTTTCTCCATGTACATACAGTGTCTGTTCCCCACATACAGTTTGCTACATGTAAGTTGTATGCATGTGTTTAAATCCCCTTGTATCCCTGTCTATTACATTACTTCTTAGGGGGAAGAAATGCTTTGCTATGTCATACCACTGTACTTTACAGGAATGCGTCCATGGCAGGTAGCAGGGTATGGCTGTGCTGCTCACAGACATAGGTAGGCAGAAGAAAGGTTTGAAAGGAACACACACAGTCAGTCAATGAAACTGTGTTTTTCAACAGTTTCCACCCCTCCATTCGATAGTGAGGTCAGTGTTCCTTTCTCACTCACATAAATTTTATTATTTTTTATTTTTTTATTATTTTTTTTACAGTAGGCTGTTCAGCTACTCCTAGACTTAAATATTTTTGTGTAATATTTAAATGCTGCCACTTCCCCCTGAAACACATTTTATACATTTGGTACTTGTGTTTAATTTCTAGTCATTTTACGTAGATTTCTTTATAATGGCCTTGTAGACATGTCTGTCAATTAATTCCACAAATATTTGAATTAATTTGCCGTACACATGGTTATGTGAACACATACGGATGCCAGGCTCTGTTACCGGAGTGTGTATCTGCCTGTGCATCTACTTCTGGGACATGGGTAGTCATTCTCTGTCACTCTTCGGAGCTGGGAGGAGCAGAGGCAAGGAGTGGGTGGTGGGAGGTTGTCTTGGGGTGTGTTTATAGAGGTTGCTGGCCTCAACTCCTCTGGGTCTATGCTGTTCTCTAGCTCCAGGAGTCTCCTCTTGGTGAACATATGGTGGGTGACTGCTTTGCTTCCTATCTTCAGACCTTCATGTCTCCTTTTCTGGTCCCTGACAAGGTTTTTCAATTGGTCTTCTTCATCTCTTCCTTAGTTCCCTGAATCTGGTTACAGCAAGAGTGGGGACTGAAGAAAGAAGGGCAATGTGCTTGGATCGTTAGGGGTCTCCAGTGAGTTCTGCAGGAGACAGATCCCTGCTTAGGGACTGCAGAATTAGAAAGCTCTTCAGGAAGCCCCTCTTTCTTCAGAGAGCACTGGCTGGGGTTCCTGGCACGTCAGCTATGGGTGGTTAGGTCTTACCATGCTTTAAGATGCTCTTGGATGGGGCATGGAATAGGGGCAGCAGCACTGCTGGACACAAGAATATTCACCTTGCCCTAGAGTATGTTGTCTGTAGCTCTTGGTTTGAGAACCACTTTGATGGATATTATAAGACAAAATTAAACAGAACTAAAGAGATAACCAAGATATTTTGTTACTGGATTTTTTTTTTCCTGTCATCTGTTGTCACCTGATGGAGAATGTTTGGCAGCATAGACAGAAAATGTGAAAATTTCAGTGGCCAAATCTTGGGACCATTATCTGTATAATGTGTTTGTAGGCGATCTGTTGTCTGTTGAACCAGTGAATTTGTTGCCTAACTGTATAAAGCTGTTGATGAATGTTATCTTCTCCGTTCAGTTGTGCTAATGAAAAGCCTTAACAGCCTAGTCAAGGTGCTGGGAAGATGCTTTGGTGAACTCTTTGTAGTCTGCTTTATGTCACATTAGTCAGGTTAGATCAGGCTACCATCTGAGGTATTTGAAATGAGCTGCATCTTCTCACCTGGGACAGATTAGAGGGAGCTCATGTGGACAGATTTCCAGCGGATTAAAGGAGGTAATAACTTCTGATAGGGAAATAAATGAAGTAGCTGAAGCTGGTGTTGTTTTCTACCAGTGCATGCAGTTATGGAAACAAAGCTCTATCAGCAGATCTGCCTCTTTAGCATCAATCCCTTTTACTCCTGCCATCCTGACTTTATTTGAAAATAAGCCAGTATCTTTGGAGTTTTAGGGTACTTCAGCTGATGATTCTTTGTAGGGCAGAGAAGTAACATGGGAGGCTTTGGTGATGTGGCCTTTCCTTACATCCTTGTGCTCACTCTTAGTATTTTTCTCACTTTTTCTCCTTGGAAGTCTTGAAAGAGCTTGACTTACGCATGCTATGACTTTTAAATTGACTTTTCGAAGTTTAAGGTAGAAAAGCAAAATAGTATTAGTCTCTGCTGTGATTAATACACCTGTTCTTTTTAACTCGACATGACGCAGTAATAAATTGTCTACTGAAATACTTCAAGCAGTTCTAATTATTTAAACAGTTTCACATTGTTATGGTAGTCTGTTCTGTGTCAAAACCTATTAAATTTATCCCTTTATTTGCACATAGCGGACTGCTTTAATTCTTCGTAGTGAAATAGTAAAACAGTGTTAGTAAAACAGTCTTTCCTCCTCTAGGCGTACTGCTTTCCAATGTGAACAATCTCTTGGTTGAAATTAAATTGAACCTCTGTACATCAGGGAGTTGTTATCCTTTAGCATGCAAAGTAACAAGACTGGGAATTAGCACAATATGCAATATTGCATGCCATACAATATCTGCACAATTATCAACTGAATTTGGGAAATATTGATTTGAAATCCAATTTGTGACAGTCAGACTTTTTAAAATAGTGATTTCAGAGAGGAGTTCTTTCCCTGTCCCAGAAATGTACTAGCTTAAAGTATGTGCTTCTCGGAGCACAAGTTTAATAATTCACCTTGGAGATTCCTGAGTAATGTTTGGTAAAGGTTTAATTGCTCTGCTAGGACGCAGTGAAAGTTTGAAATCTGTCTTGCAAGAGCTTTGTCTTGGAACGTGTCAAAAAGGGGTTTTAATAAAGGTGTTACTCCCTTTTATCTCAAGACCAAATTCGTACATTAAATTACTTCCTTGTT
Organism: Cygnus atratus; assembly: GCF_013377495.2. NCBI lineage: Eukaryota > Metazoa > Chordata > Aves > Anseriformes > Anatidae > Cygnus > Cygnus atratus. The sequence goes on along the minus strand of NC_066362.1, from coordinate 191,621,245 downwards.
GCTACTAAAGAGTTCTCAGCTGAAGAGAGCAGTGTTGTGATCTGGATGCTTTAAAAAGGCATAGATCCTCAGAGAAATACAGGTCACAGTTTTCTGTAATAGGCAGGGCTGGCAGAAAGTTTGGTATTTCAAGCCTGATTTGACAGCTCAGAAACTCTTCATTTGAGGCTTTCTCGAGAAGTGCTGTCACAAGTTGTCTTAAATGTCTGAGGACCATGTTGGTTGGCTCCTTTGTTGGGAGGTTTCTGCTCCGCAGCCCGTTAGAGGTAAGCGGTGCCCATTAGGAATGCATGAGCTGAGGGAGCTCCGAGGTTGCCATCTGGAAATCTCAGTCTGTGGCTGCTAGTCAGTATGCATTCAGAGCTGTCATCTGCCTTTCTGTTAGTCTGCTCGGGCTTTATAGATACAGTAGTCTCTTTATTTTGTACTTTTGGTTGTTCTTTTCTCTTCTCTCTCTGACTTCTGTGCTGTCTTACTGCTATTGATTGTTAACTTTGCTAGGAGAAGCCGTTGGCATCTTTTGATGATATGCTATTGACTAGAGAAGACTTGAAAGTACTACGTTTTTCTTAAGATCTCTACTTGACATCTCAACGTTTTTGTAAATTGTTCAGCCAACTTGTGGAATCAAACGCATACTCTTGGTGTGTGTGTGTATAAAGTTAACACCTCACAATGTGCTCTAGAGGTGGATGTATACAGAGAAGTAAATTAGTAGGTGTCAGGACACTGAGCTACTTCTTTAATATGTTTTGTACCCTGCAGGACAGTTGAAGAAAATCAAGTACACCAAGTGTTAGAGGTTGCTGAACCTGGTGAGCTTCAGGACCCAGGGGTTTCCTCCTGTCCCAGTCAGGCAGGTGTAAGGCTGCTGCAGTGCTGGGTCCTGAGGTGCAGCCTGCAGTGAGGGTGAGTGTATATTCCTGGGGGTGAGTGTGTGCACACGTGGTCAGCCACCGATGAACACAGAGGGCAGTGCTTCTGCCAGCACCCTTGTAAGAGACACATGAATACACTCAGTACCTGCACACACCTGAACAACACGGAGGGCAGGTAATGTTCCTCTCCTGCTGGTCAGGATTAACATTTATTTGTGAAATATATGCGCACACATAGAAAATAGGCAGTATCTGGCATCAGCTGCTCAGTCTGTCCAAGAGCTGTCCTTAGCCCCTGGTTTCCCCTGGTGCTGGCACCTGGACCCTCAGGCTTCTGAAGTTTGTGGTCGTGCTCCAGTTGTGGCACTCGACTCTCTTGCTGCTGCTGGCTGCTCTGGCTTGACGTCTGCTGGTGGTCTCAAGTGTGGGCTCAGAACAGAGCATGTACCCATACAGGGGATGGTTAGAAGGAAAGTAAGAGTAATTATTGGTAAATAATAATTATTACGTAACGATATATAGTAAGATCCTAGGAGAGGCTGTGGTAATCAGGTGCAGGGCTCAGTCAGACGAGCATACTGACCAGCCCTGTTTATATCCAGTTCCCTCTATTTCCTCACACTTGTTCTTCCCCAGTCCACCTTGATCCCTCACTTTCTTTGTCTTTGATTCTTCTCCTAAACATCCTATAATGCCATTGACATTCCTACAGTGGACTTGAAAACAAGTCATAAGAGGTTGTACAAAGTCCCCATTTTTACCAAAATCTTAATGCTAGTGCTGTAGAGTCAAAATGGAAAAATGTGGTGTGGGGATGTGTCTGTTACCTAGAACAGGACGTTGCACCTCTCCTAGTTGAACTTCATGGATTCCTGTCAGCCCAATTCTCTAGCCTGGCCAGGTCCCTCCGGATGGCAGCATGCCCCTCTGGTGTACCAGGCATTCCTCCCAGCTTTGTCGCATCTGCAAACCTGCTGAGGGCATGCTCTGTCCCCTCGGCCAGATCATCAATGAAGATTTTAAACAGGACTCGACCTGGTATTGCCTCCTGAGGTACTCTACTAGTTAATGGCCTCTAAGTAGGCTTTGCGCTTGGCTGTTCAGCCAGTTTTCAGTCCGCTGCACTGACTGTTCATCCAGCTCATATTGCAGCTTCTCTGTGAGAAGACAGTATTGAAAGTCTTCCCGAAGTTTGGGTAGGCAATATCCACTGCTCTCCCCTCATCTACCAGGCCAGTCATTTCACACATAAGGTTATCGTGACTTCCCATTTCTGAATCCATTCTAGGAGCACCGGATACGCAGCAGCAGTATAGAGATGAAAAACTTTGTAAACCCATCATTATAGCATCATTCACAACAGATTTAAGCCTTTTTTAATAAGACTTCTCTGTTTGGCCTAGAGTTGTGTGTTTTTTCCACCTAAATTAAATTAATTTGTCATTTGTATATACAGTTAGAAAGTTGAACTTTAAAGAACTTAAATAAGGATCGTACTAAAATAAAATTAATATAATAGTGAAAACATTCTTATGAACTGTGAAAAAATGTTCTTAGAATCACTAAGGGTTTTTTGTGATGCAAGTGTACAAGCTGATTGAGCTAAAGGGAAAAACAATAGTAAATATGAATTCCTTTTGCTTTAGGTTTGCCTTGCTTGCAGTTTAGACAGAGATGACTTGTCAGTAAGAGTTGTATGGGGGGGACAGGAGGGCAGTGGTGGGTGCTGTCTTGGTGCCATCAGCTGTGAGTGGTACTGTACTGTTGGCCAGGTACAGACCAGGCTGGAGACATTTACCTGGGATGTCTGATCTCATACAGCAGCTGGAAGAGACTCCATCTTCTCTTTTGCAGAGATATGGGAGCTCCTGGAGTTCCTTTTTATGGCATGTGACTGTCATTACTCCATTTGCTGTAGCCTGCAAAAACAAATTGCACCTCTGGATTTTTCCTGGGAAAATTAACAGCGACTTAAAGGTTATTTAATTTCTCTATTACGTTTGATTTTAGCACTGATTAAACTTAATTTGTTTCAGATAAATGCAAATGAAATTGAAAGATTTTCAGATTTTCCGTTGTCAAAGAAAACTCTAAAAGGTGAGTATAAATAAAGTTTAATTTGGAAAGTAATTACATTAGAAATGAATGTATTATTTATTTGCATATAAATAATCTTTTGTCTTAAACTAAGTTTTACATGAGTGTTGCTATGTGCAGTGTTTTCTAAATGGAAAAATACAGCTCTGGGCAAAGAAAAATAAATATATATATTTTTTTTCCCTTTCCGCACCCCAAATACTAGGACTGCAGGAAGCTCAGTACCGCATGGTAACTGAGATACAGAGGCAAACCATAGGTTTGGCTTTACAAGGTAAAGACGTACTTGGAGCTGCAAAGACTGGATCAGGCAAAACCTTGGCTTTTATTGTCCCGGTAAGTAATTTACATCATTTGCCCTTAAGCCTGGGAAGTTACCTGGGAAGTAGGGGATGTTAAGCAGTTTAGGTTAATAGATCCTTGGAGGAAGGGTGTAATTCAAGTGGTCTAGTTGTTCCTAGAAAGCCAAGACAGTCATTTAAGTAAGCTGCTTGAAGTTCTGGAAGAAGTATATTATTGTCCCTTGGAGTATTCTGGTGCTTAGAAATCTCATTTTGATCCTTACATCAGTAGGCCCTCTGTGATTTAGGAAGTGCTTTGTTTTTCTCTCAGGAATGTGTTTTTTTCCTGTACAAATCTAGTCTGATTCTTTTAAAATTTGAAAGCTAAATCTATGGAATAGAAACCATAGAAATTTCAGCATTCTTCTTTTTTAGATGTGTGATTTTAAAATTAAAAGAATGAAATAATATGAACTTTCGGACCTTTTATAGCTAACTGAAACCTAGAGGTAATAGGCTTCCTTTTCTTGGTTGTCTGTTTTGAACACCTTAGAAATCGCTTCCAGGTCCAAGCAGGAAAAGAGGATGAAAACTCCCGTTGTGAATAATATGTTTGACTGTTTTCCTCTAAACATTATGCTCTACATTTGATTGCTTTAGATTGAAAATATAATTGAGAATCTTGTTTGTTTAAAGTGCACATATAAATGGATACAAAATCCATCATGTTACGATTGGATAAAGGGAAAAAGAAATGTAGTTTTGATTATGGAGTTGGTTTTTTTTTTTTTTTGGTTTACACATTACTTGTGTTTTTGCAAACATAAATTACTTTGGAGCCGTTCTGTCAGTAACTGTGGTAACAGTCGTGTTTTGAATACCCACTCTAGTTGAGAAGACATGCTTTATGCTGATTATTTTTGTTAGTAAAGAATAGGAAAAAATGTAGGTGGTAGGTGTCTTCGAAAGATAGTCTTGTGGATTTGAGAAACAAAACAGAAGTGAGATTGCAGAATTAGTTGACCTAGGAGCAGAAGTGCTTTTTTTTTTTTTTTTTTTCAAACCTTATTTTAAAACAGTTTTAGGGAAAACAAGTGATAAGGGAGGAGCTGGGCAGATGAAGAGTGAAATATTAAGGGCTGTTTAGTACCCTCATAAATTTTCTTTCCAAAAATGCCTCAGTTATTTATACCTATGAAGTCTTTGTATTAATATTAGCTAAGGCTGTATTTCTGCAGTATAAATTCATAAGAGGAAGAATAATCCTGGACTGAGATTTATGATAACGTTAGGTGGAATGCTCCTATATAGCATGTGTGTATGGTACTCCTGAGGGTCTAAAATCAAAGCCGCGCTAATTGACTTTTTTCTAGTTGGTCAATCTGTTTCTGGTTCCCTTAAAACCAGGGAAATTTCTTGTCTGTTTGTACGTCTGATTTCCATTTTTGTATAAATTACTAAGGCTTAATTTCTAGAATCAAACAGAGGAAGATTAATTGTCCAGTAAAATGTTTATGGTTTACTACCCATTACTGCTTGTTGTAGATCGGTACTGGGGAACTTTGCTTCAACAAGTATCAGTAACATCAGTTAGAATTCATGCGTAATCAAACCGTATGAAATGTGTACTCATGTTTCGACATTATTTGAATTAGTATTACGTCATCTTTTCTATGACACTTTTTGTTATGTATTTTCCTTTGAAGATTTATATAATGAGAATATGGTAACTTTTTTTCAGGCTTTGGAACTCCTGTATCGCCTTCAGTGGACATCAGCGGATGGATTGGGAGTTTTGATAATATCGCCTACCCGGGAACTGGCATTTCAAACTTTTAAGGTTCTGCGTAAAGTGGGAAAGAATCACGACTTCTCAGCTGGCCTAATCATTGGAGGAAAGGTGTGTCCTCTGCTGGAGCCTGCAGTATGGGAGCATGGATGAGTGCTGTAATAAGCGCTAGTTTAGGAAGGAAACCCTGAAAAGGGGAAGTCAGAGAAGATATTAGTTAATGGGAACCCATCAGCAACCCACTCATTTGCCTGTCTGTGTACTCTGTCTTTTAAAGCTTTTGCATATTTGCCATCTTTACAGGTGATGTGACTGGATGGAGCTTCCTACCAACCCTTCCTGTCCTGTTAAACTAGATTGCTCTGAAATATATTTGCTCAAGCCACAAGTGTGAGCATGCTGATAAGATGTGGTATATGTGTAGAAAGAGGAAAGGCTTGATTCTTTCAAAAAGCTATCAAAAGGTTAAGGAGGGCTGAGATCTCTAGCACTGGGCTTCTAGTGCGAACAGCTAGAGCTCAGCTGGTTTAACTTATTTCAGGATCTGAAAGAAGAGTCTGAGAGAATCCACCACATAAATATGCTGATTTGTACTCCAGGACGGCTTCTACAGCACATGGATGAAACTTCGTATTTCTATGCATCTGATCTGCAAATGTTGAGTAAGTTTTTAAGTACTCGAAAGTACTTAATATTATAAATAAAAAATAAAATATTTTTAGTAGTTCATAACTGTGGAGCACTTCCTTTGTTAAAAAGTTTGACTATTCTAGTATGTAGATGAAAGGGCGTTTAAGTTTGTATATGTACAAATTAAAATAGAAAACAACAAAACCCCTTTCTTGTGTCTACTTTCTCTCAAAACAATTACTGAGTGTGCCTTCTTTAAGATGATAAAGACAAGTAGGCAAGTTAAGTAAGGAAATAAAACCCACATGTGGTATGCCATATTATCCTTTAGGTATGTATTAGCTAAAAGCTGGCCTTTTCTGCCTATAGCTCTCTTGTTTTTCCTGATATGATAATTAATTGTATGGAATATTCATTACAGTGTATGTATTTCATGCCCGTTGTAGAAGACATTTCTTTTTGAATTTTAAGCCAGATTACTTCTCCCTTCATTGCTTCTTTTTATCCTCACAACCTGAATACAAATCTCAGTTTAATGGAAGGGTTTGCCTTCCTCTAAGAACTGTGCATAATTTTTAGCATAGCTTGAGGAACTTAGAAGCAATTAACAAACTAATGAAGCTGATAAAGTGCAAAATTAAGCTCTCTATACTGAGTACAATTCATGGCAGTTAGACAAGAATTGCATTAAATACATGCCCTTTTCTTAAGGTTTTGTCTCTGTGCTACTCTGTTCATTCTCTATGTTTGAATGGCAAATTGAGCTTACGTGCTGGGGAGTCTGTTTTGCTCTGTCAAGAGTAGTACAGCACTGTTTTATATTCCGTGCTTTTGTTTCTGCAATAGGACAGGGAGTTTGTAATTTGAATTCTGTCTGCAAACTGCTGAACAGATTACTTGAAATGCGGATCTTCCAATGGTTCAGCACGTGGAATGGAGGGCTAGAGTGTATAAATATTGTTTCAAGGTCTGAGAGAATCTGTATAGGAAATGCTGTGACTTTATTGCAGTTTTTAAAAACATTTTTGGAATACAAGTATATATAAACCAAATCCTGTCATATATGGTAATTAATCTCTGCAGTGTAAGTAGGCATGGATTTAAAGTCTTTAACAGAGTAAAGCTAAAACTAGTTTCTCTCAAATCTTTTTCAATTCAGTTCTTGATGAAGCTGACAGAATTCTAGATATGGGGTTTGCTGATACAATGAATGCAATCATAGAAAATCTGCCTAAGAAACGCCAGACCTTGCTTTTTTCTGCAACACAAACAAAGTCAGTGAAGGATCTTGCGCGGCTGAGTCTGAAAGATCCAGAATATGTTTGGGTTCATGAGAAAGCCAAATTCAGGTATGTTGGGATATTTTGGGGGGGGAAATGGGGGAGGAGGAGGAGGAGGAGCAGGGGGTGCTTAAACAGATGGTGATCATACTTAACTGCTTATCTGTCAGTTTCCTGAATCAGAAGTCGTGTGTCTTTTTCCTTCTGTCATTGTCGGATCCTGTTGTGTGCTATCCTGAAAACAAGGAATTTCTAGGGAAGATGGTACTAGTTCTGATTGTTTCATTACAGGAGACTGAACCAGTACTTTGCTTGTGGTTCCCCAGGCAGTTTCTCTGACTGGAAGTTTTTTTTCCTTGGGAATAAGCTCCAGAGTGGGCTACAGCGTCTATGGAGCAGTGTCCTGGCCATGGCAGGAGTCACTTCTGAATTGCTACTTTTTTTTTTTTGGCTTCCTTTCCTTCTGTGTGTGCATACTTACTGTGCAGGACCAGCAGATTTATTGCACAAATACAGTTCATCCATGTGTTGTTGATGAATCTGGCATTCCAAGAAAATGGAATCCCTTCTGGGATTGTGCAGAATGAGAGTCTTGTGTGTGTGTGTGATATTAGGTGTGCAAAAGAAAGCATTTGGCATTTGTCTGTGTTGCAGCAAGACTTGTGGCTTCCAGATATGCTGGGCTTATTGTGCACGTTCAGGATTCCAGCCCTGTGCACACAAAGTAAATTTGTCCTGCTGTATAGTTTGGATCAGAATGGGAGACCCATCCCAGAGATGATGAATGTGTCACTAAATGATAAACCATGCATGTTGGTTTCTGGCACGTAGGCTTTGAAAGGAAAAAAAAAAGTGAAGAATGCAATTTAAAATTTTTCGTTTCTGGAGACTGTCAGATATCTCAGTGCCAAATGGCTTATGAACATGCATGACTTTTTTCTCCTGTTTTATGGAGTATGTAAATATTTTCATATGTAAGATGAAGGTGGAGAAAGGTGAAGCACACTGATAAAAATGTCTCACCCAAGAACAAATGAGAAATCATCTGCAAAACAAACAGCAGAATGAGGTTGAATCCTGAGGTAGTGTTTTAACTATTTGGCTAGATTCTGCTGTAAATGTCTTTTGAAAGTACTATTTTTTTTTTTAATTGGTATCCTAATTAAATATGACTCCTAGAAAAAAAAAGTGGATATTTCATCAGAAGAGGGTGTATGAGCTTAATATGTGGGCTTCAGTTTGAGGACTGTTTCACAAATTTTTTATTTTTTTTTTGAAGCCTATTTTAAGTACTTTTGAGTTTGGGGAAGTAGAGTTAGGTAATAAATTGAATTAAAAAAAAGGAACATTTTCAATTGTTTTAGAATTTACATCCTTAGCATACAGTATACTGTTGTGTTGTGGGAACAGTTTCCTCTGAAAGACTTACAAGACAAAAAGTACTGTGGCATAATTCAAACTGAATAGCAGAATAAAATCTGGAGCAGTGTCTTGTAATTTCATCCTCCTAAGTGGCACCTCTAATAAAATAAAAAGATTTTAAATACCCTTGGTCTGTCTTGGGTGAAGCAGAGGGACTGTGAGATGAGCATTTAGATGTATTTCAAGGGCAGTAATGCCAAATAACGGTTTTTAAATTTTATTTTATGTTTTTTAATCTTACAAATAATGGCGAGGTGAGTTAAGATGACAATTCAGAGCTTTACAAAGTCACTTTGCATGTCAGGGTGTAATCAGTGAAAATACATCAATGCTTTTTTTGTGTGCATGATTAGACTGTGCGTTGACATTGCCTTAAGCACAAATGATGCTTTAATAGCACTGATAGACAAAAATTGCATTTTAAGTCAAGGCAATTTGAATGTCGCTGCTTAGACATGGAAAGAGTTAGGCTTACTGCTACTAAAAGAGTGTAAGGTAAATGAAATGAAGTCATGTCAAAAGTCGCCCCCTGCCCCTCCTCTCCCCCCTGACGTTTAGTAAGGAAATTGATTCATCTTTCAACAGTATGTTTCTCGTGGAGCTGCAAGACTTGTACCTCAAAGTGGGAGAACTTTCTCAACTGACTCTTTTTCCCCCCTTTTTATGGACGTTTGACACTCAATTAAAAAGAATGGACAGGGAGCTCTCTAGATATTATATACCCATTTTTTCTCTTTTTCCTTCCTTTTTTTTTTGGTCATTTTTAAGTCATGGGAACTATGGTACCTAATTCTTTCTTTCTTTCTTTTCTTTTTCTTTTCCGTTTTTATATTATAAGTACCCCAGCAACTCTGGATCAGAACTATGTTGTTTGTGAGCTTCAACAAAAAGTAAACATGTTATACTCTTTCCTGAGAAGTCACTTGAAAAAGAAGACCATTGTGTTTTTTGCAAGCTGTAAAGAGGTATGTCTATCCTTTTTTTTTTTTTTTTTCCCTCCCCTTGTAACACGTTAAAACTGTATGAAAACTTAAGACATTCATGTTGGTATGAAGGCACCAGAGGTGACATTCTGGGCTAGTTTGCAACAGGAAATTGTGGAGGAGCTAAACATTGCCTACACTTAACAGGAGTGTCATGCAGGCAGGGCCTGGCTGTCAGCAAGCTCAGAGCAGGAAGGTCCTGGAGACCTCAGGGTGTTCAGTGACTTCTGTGCTCAAATAAACCAATCCTCCCCTAAAAGTTGTCTCGCTAAGGGCTATCAATTGCAGTTTTGCTGGGTGAGGCAGTTCGTTGGGTTACAGAATGTTTAATAGATGTACTTGCTTTCTTTAAAAGCTTTAAAAAATGGCTATATAAGAAATTATATCTGTAAAATAGTGCAGGGAAGGGTTTTTCTTATGTTTATAAAGGAAGTAATCCTTCAGTTATATACTGGCCTAGTACTATTCTGTTTAAGTTCCGTGTTTGGATGGCATAAGTATTTATTCTTATAACTTCTGCATGTATCAAATATTTTACTGTGTATATTCAACATACAGTTATATGGTAAATATTACAGTTCATTCACTTATGCACAAGGTTACAGCATTTTTGTTCTGCAGTTGGCTACTGAGGACAGTGAGGTTGTGGGCTTATTTGGACACAAGTCCTCTGAGCTGCAGCTGTTACTGCAATATACATAGTTTCTGTAACTTCTTAAAAATTATTAGATATGTCTACTATAAGCTACATCATGGTACTGTGTATGATAGTAAACAGATTGTATAGAAGAAGCTGTTGAAGCTTGAAGTAGACTGTATAGACTGCTTTGAGTGCAAGCATAAGATGTTTTACTCCTCCAGTGTTATCTAAAAGCAGTGCTTCTGATGGACTTTTGATACTTCGGTTCATTGTGTACAGCTTTACTAATCATGTCCTAAATCATTCTTGCTGGTTTGTATTAGGAAATGCCATCAAAAGGCATACTAGGCTTTTGTCTCTGTTCATTTCCTATTATAGTACCTGGGTGCGTGATAAAGTCTCAGAAATCCATGTCAGATCTTTGATGTGGAAAAATGTGTATTTTACTTAAAGTGCTAAGTCTGTTGTGATTTACTGGATGTAATTTTTACTGTTCAATGTTAAATCTTCTTTCTTTTTTCCTGATCTGTTGGATAGGTCCAGTATTTATTCAGAGTGTTCTGTAAGCTTCAACCTGGTCTTCCTGTACTAGCACTGCATGGCAAACAGCAACAGTTCAAGAGAATGGAAGTCTACACTTGTTTTGTTCGGAAGAAGGCAGCAGTACTTTTTGCTACAGATATTGCAGCTCGTGGCCTGGGTATGTACCCACAAAAGCTGTAATTATTCACAAAGTTATGATTTAATCCTATTAAGACTTTTTTCAATGACAGTATGCTCTGAAGACCAACCTGATCTGTAAGAAATGACCCTGTAGTTTGCTTAAGAGCTCATTAAGGTATTTCAGAAGAGATATGCTTCTTAATTAGTTCTGCTGTTTCTTTAATAGAGAAGCCAACTTCATTTGTGCTTTTTTGTTCTAGAAAGACCTAAATTGTTACTAGTCTTGTAATGTTTAATACTAAAATGGCCAGTGAAAGCTATCTTTTTTTTTCCCACTGTGTAGACAATCTAGTTTTCCCAGCCACGTTATGTGACAAATAACCAGAATGAGGAAAAAATGGAAATAGGGATGTATTGGCTTACTACATGCCTTAAGGCAAGATGGAAGCAGGTTTAAGTATTTCTGATATTTCTGTATCCTGTGGGTTATTCCAAAGGATATGGAAAATTACTGACCTGCCAGGATGTAGAGATGAAAACCTGAATAAATTTTACTGTTTGAATTACGCAGAGCACTATAAGCACTCTGTTATTAAAGAGGCAGAATATTAGATAAAAAGGAAAAGCATGAATATTTTATAGGGTCTGTTTTGGCTTGTGTTTCTTTCCATTGGTCATTACTTGCTAAATTATGATTTCATTCTTTATATTTTCTGTAGATACTTCAAACCTTTTTTTTTTTTTTTTTTGAAAACTTTAATTATGACGACCTGTTTTAGGAATCTGCTTGTTCTTTTAGGTAGCAAACTTTCATTGTCCAAAATACAAGGTTTTGTCGGTATGTTTTAAGAGGAAGGTGCTCAAAAAATGGAAAAGAGAAGTGCAAATGGCTTATCATACCTTCTACTCTGTGGATGTCTCACTAGTGAGGAACTAACGTGGTTGTGTGTTTAGGTTGAGAGTGTAGGTATACCTGTGCAGTATGGCGTAACTACAGACGTGCCAGGAAGTGACTCTAACTTTCTACAATGCAAAGCATGCTGCTGCTGGTGGATAAAGGGCAGGAGTTGGAAAGTGCTCATAAATACTGTAATTCACATTGAATGTTGACTTCTTTGGCAGGCTTGGTCAATCCCTCCCTGTCATTGAGAGGGTGTGTGATATTTCTGTACATGGATAGCTGAAGTAGTGCTGTCTCACCACAGCTAACTTCAAACCCCAACTGTGTAGAATATTGAAACTCTGGGTGAGAAGTGGGTCAGATCTTGTTATTTAATTGTTAAATGTAGTGGTGTTTTATCATTTGTGTAAGACAAAGCATGTCTGTTCTTAGCAATTGTGAAATTAAGTTCCATTCAGTGCAGTGTCATAATTTAGAGAATGAAGACACCATTAATTTTAGCTTTCGTTGATGAAGAGGATGGCTGTTTATGATATGTTAATACATGCAATTAATTTTATTTTTATTTCAGAGGTTACACTCAGTGTCTATAAATTGTCCTAAATGATGGTTCTTACAGAAATTAATGCTCCAAAATAATATGTTGCTCTTGATTAGGAGAATTGGGAGTCCAGTGAGCTTAAATTTTGATGTTTTTTTCTTTATGCAGATTTTCCAGCAGTAAACTGGGTCATTCAGTTCGACTGTCCAGAGGATGCAAACACGTATATCCACAGAGTGGGAAGAACAGCCAGGTTCATATTCACTTCTCATTAATATTTTACTGTTTAAAATTATATAGCTATCAGAACAGATAATTGGCTGCACACTCACTTGAAAAAATCAAGGCACAAATTAGAAAGAAAAGAAGGGCTGTTATCACTAAAAGACGCTTGTGATTATTTGTGTAATGGTCTGACTTAAGCTTTTCTTAGTGAGCATCTGAGACTCCTTATAGCTGAGAGAAAAGAACATGTCTAGTTGTTTAGTCTGATCAGGGAAGATTAGTGAGGAAGTCAAAGTTGTCTTTTGCACTTGGCAGATTACTTTAATGGCTGAGTTGAGTGCATTTGTGGGTGGAAATGCTTGTTTTGCCACTGCCACGTATGGATAAATAACTGCTTTAGAGTATGGATGCAATTTCTTTGTGTCATTGCAGACTCTTCAAAAGAATTGAAATATTTTTTCCTTATTTTAATTTGGTGAGGAAAGAATCAAACAATGTTAATAACTGGTCAAATCTTTAATTTTCTAAGTCTTTTGTAAAATTATGTTCTTAGGCATAGCCTTAGCTAAAATATTTGTGGCTAAGTCTTCATGAAGGAAGGGAGTTACCCAGTTATACTAATGAAAACCTGATTCTTGGTCTTTGAAGTAGATTTTTAAGAGAAACACTAGTAGTTATTGTGTAATTCACTCGATTACAAACTTTATTATCTGAAGGATGAAATGTGAGACCTAGCATTATATCTTGTACATAATTTAATTTGTTTGTCGTAGGCTTTTATCATGTGTGTTGCAATGTAGGTTGAAATCATACAATGACGGAAGGTTTTTAGAATAGAATTTAGTACTCAGCACTACAGAAATTTGAAATCTGTGTTTCTGGATCAGATGGCATTAAATTTTGTACTTACAGAACTCTTTCACAATCTAGAATTTTTATTGTAATTGCTAACATTTGTGCTCTGCTCCTTCCTATGTACTCTATTTTCCTATTGACCTTTTATTATAGAACAGAATAGTACATTTTTAAATGCTCTTGCAAAAATGTCTGTGAACAAAATTAATGAATGTTAGGTAATTAGATAAAACATGTAACTACTTACATGTAGATTTGAATTTAGCTATTCTTATGGGTCCCAACTGAGGGAAAAACCTATAAGCTTAGTGTTCTGTGGGGTGGTGGGTTTTTGTTTTGTTTAAATCCTGTATGAATTCCACGGAAGGCTTTCAATTTTGTCTTTATTACATGTCTTTTGTCTTTATTGCATAACATCATTGTGGAAAGGTAAACAATATATCATGTTCATGTTTCACTTGAATATAAGCCAGACGTTTGCCCACGTGGCCAAGAAGGCCAACCGTATCCTGGCTTGTATCAGGAATAGTGTAGCCAGCAGGACCAGGGAGGTGGTCATCCTTCTGTACTCTGCTCTGGTGAGGCCGCACCTCAAGTACTGTGTTCAGTTTTGGGCCCCTCAGTACAAGAAGGACATCAAGGCCTTGGAGCATGTCCAGAGAAGGGATACGAAGCTGGTGAAGGGTCTGGAACACAAGTCCTGTGAGGAGCGGCTGAGGGAACTGGGGTTGTTTAGTCTGGAGAAGAGGAGGCTCAGGAGAGACCTTACTGCTCTCTACAACTACCTCAAAGGAGGTTGTGGGGAGCTGGGGGTCAGCCTCTTCTCACAGGTTACTAGTGATAGGACTAGAGGGAAAGGCCTCAAGTTGCACCAGGGGAGGGTCAGGTTGACAATGAGGAAACTTTTCTTCTCAGAAAGAGCAGTCAGGCACTGGGACGGGTTGCCCAGGGAGGTGGTGGAGTCACCATCCCTGGGGGTGTTCAAGGGAAGGTTGGACGTGGTGCTTAGGGACATGGTTTAGTGGGTGATATTGGTGATAGGGGTATGGTTGGACCAGATGATCTTGAAGGTCTCTTCCAACCTTAATGATTCTGTGATTCTATGATTCTATATTTGGCACTGTTTAATTGGCAGTTTACACAAGCACAGAAGGCTTGTTGAGATGTGAACGGGTAAACAGCTACATCAAGCTCAATAACCACCCCTTTTCCACAATGCTTCTAATAAAATACCACGAATTAAGATGTTAGCCTTGCAGACTTAAGGGTCTGTTTTCAGAGGCGTCTTGAATACAAACTCCTGTGATGGCTTGGGACAGACTGGGGCAGGCTGTTGGGGCAGAGGGTTTGTCCCAGAGGCCACAAGCCATGTCGGGTGCCTGCTTCTTGCTTCACCAAGCTGTCATTCAGACTTGTGTTCACATCAATTTTCCAGTAGCCAGACCTTACTGAAATTCTGAGCATCTCTGAGTGAGTTATTGGAGCCGGCAGAATTGAGACTAAGACTGAAGGCAAATTCCTTCTGTAGGGAAAGCTTCACAGGTATTTTCTTCCTCGTAAACTCATACAAAGATCAGTGGAGGTTCTGCCCTACACAGGGCTTTCATTTTGGAGAACTGTTAGGCTCCCCATCCTTGAAGTAGAGCGTTCTGGAAACAGATTTGTTTGTTGATCTTAACACTATGAAATAAATCATTGAAAATAAAATATGGGATGTGTGTAATAGCTATAGGTAAATATTGTACACTAAGTAAGTATGCTAATGCAGTTTTAAATGTGGATAATTGTGAATGTGCTTCTTGGTTAACTCTGAATGTTGAGTAGGAAACTTTACTTGTTTCCAGTATATGCAGTTAGTATGAAAGAAGCTCATCTTTCTTCTAGAAACTTGATAAAAATGAACTGAACTGCAGTTTAGTAGTCCTCATTAATGAGGTTAGAGTTAATTACAAATTTTCATGGGTTATGCGAGTGTATAATTGCCTGGAATGAAAGCTAAATTAAATATCTCGGCTAATTAGGAGACTGTGTTAAGCTGTAATTAAAACTGGGATGCCAAATACTGTTTACTTTTGAAATCAAATTATTTTGTGATACAAAAGTAAATATGAAAGTCAAGAGAGAAATTATTTTTGGGAGGGGGCTGAAAAACCTTTGACTAACACTTGTGGATGTGTTCCCACCTTTATTTTGGTACTTTTGCAAAACCTTATCTAAAATGAAAGTTGAAGATTGTTTTTTTTAAATGGAGAAGACCGCCATGTTCCATAACTAGTATTTCACTTGCATTGCATCCTATGAAGAACATAAATTGCAACTTCAGCATTTTTGATTTATGGTAAAGTAAGATCAAGAAAATCTGGGTGTTGTCCAGTAATGCTTTTAGTTTATAGTGGAATTGGCATATATAGATTCTCTTCTTTTTACCTTGAAAGGTGTGCCATTATTGGAGTAATTGGAAGCTATTTCTCCTACCTGCATTTTAAAGTATTTATTTAAAGTCTTAACTAGTTCAGTAACAGAATTTCTAAAATGCTGACAATACCATGGCCATGCCCATAAATATTTTTGGCTAGATTTTTGTCATACGGTCTCTTAGTGAAGTCTGTAATTTAAAATACTACATCAAAGTGTTTCCCTGTGGGTTTTAGTTTAAAAAATTCGAAGTAAATAAGTGATACTTGAACAGAGTTTTGCAAATGATCATTACTTCTGTCTTTTAATTTCTGTTGATGCCTTCTTTTCTGTAGTCCATGAAGCCTACAATTGAAAATATTCTTTGATCAGGTCTGTGAAACAAGTTGCAGAGCCACTAGGGGACAGCAGAAGATAATAGTATCCGAAGCACCCTGATATCATTTTTTTTTTTTCCCAAAATGTTTTTCCAAACATAATTTGTAAGTTGTGTGGCATGAAAGGAACATGTACTGGGATGTTTTTCGTTCAGTTGTGATTGCATTGATGAGTAGAAAAGACATCAAAATGTCTATTCTATCTTTCTATTCATGAGTAAATATCTTGCATTTTGGATGTACCCATATCCTGGCATGTCTCAGTAATTAATTGCTTTCTTTCTTAGCATTACATTCTTCCCTCTACTCTGCTTTTTCCTTCAGAGGGGACTATAAAAACTGTTTCTTTCGTACTTCTTTCTGTCAGGAGACAGTGAAATGTAAAACAGAATAAAACTTTTGCTCTGCAGTTTTTCTCTGTTAAATCCAGAAATTTATATAGGCTTTAGGTCTGACTCAGGCTCAGATTTCCGATACTAATGGTGTTTAATCCAAGTTAGGTGGTTAGGTTTGTTAGGTGCTTAAACTGACTTAGGAAAGTACTGTTTTTTTTTTTGGTTGGTTGGTTGCTAAATGTAATGTGTATATGAATATAAGTAGGCATATTCTGTCTAGCTGTACATATGCTTTTTTCCTTTTGGCAAACTCTATTCTGAAAATGGGATAGTAAAAGTCCTTCTTCCCAAAGCAAAGTACTGTATTACCAGGACAACCTACTATTTTGTACTGGCTGGTATGATGATTAGAACCAAGAAGTGTGAATACAGACTAAGAAGAGCTGTAGTCATGAAATGATCTTACTCTGTCATCAGATAAATTGCTTTGAAACATGCTTATTGGGGCTCTCCTTAAGTAATTGCACACCATAAGTGTGAAAATGAGATTAAAATATCTTTAGAATAATATGTCCAAGTGACAGTAAATCATTTAAAAATGTGGGTGGCATAATGGAACTATATTTCAGTGGTGGAAACTTGTTTTTTTGCATTGGGAAATCTGAGAGAGACATGAATAAATGGCATAATCAAGATGGCATCTCCTTGTTTGATTTTTCTTTTTCTTATTTGAGACATAGTGAAGCACTTTTACTGATGTTTCTTTAAAAATAAATGCAGTATTTAGACCATCTCATATTATATTGCAGTCAAATCATTATCCTAGCTCAAGTTAAGAAAAAAATAACTGCCACTAAAGGTCACAAGAAATTGTTGACACCACATATTTAACTTGCAATTCATACTGTTAAATTCTCTAAATACTGTACCCTATGTACATACCTGACAGTGGCCTGTGATGCTGCAGCCATATTTACCTGCCTTTGTATTGGCCATTAGAATTCTTTTTACAGTGGAATGACAGGAATGTTTCAATAAACTGCGGCATTAATTGGCTAAGGTTATTACCTGCTGACATGACGCTATCCTATAAGCTGTAATAAAAAAAATAAGCAAGCACCTGTGTTTCAGCACAGTAGAGTGGGCACAACTGCTGTGGAAAATGGATTGCTTGCAATCCAGGCTGGAGGACCAACAACCTCCCAAAGGCCTTTTCAGATGAATTTATGGTGAACCACTGCTTGTTCTTGTCCGTTGTTTCTTCTGCCTGTCTGGCAAACAATGACAAGTAACTGATATATGACTAAATGAGAGGGATTAAGGCTTTGTGACGTAAATACAACTGAGCTGCGTGATTCTCAGAACTTGTTAATAGATACAAAAAGGCTACTATTCAGACAAGAGAAGGAAAAGGTTATGAAATGATCAGAGGAAAAAAAGAAATGAACAAAACCCTAAGCAATCTCTAATTTCATAGCAATATTTACTGATAGATTTTTTTTTTTTAGGATACTAAACTAAGTTCTATGCAACAAAGAACTTAGAGAGGACAAAGCACTAGAAATGAGCTAAAGAAGAAACAAAGAGTGAAGCCAGATTACTTTTTATTGATGTGCATTTGTGTTAAATGCTCAGTGGAACTTTGAATTTTTTTTGCAACCCATGGAAAAAAAAAAAAGAGCTCTTCTCGCTGAAGCTTGAAACCATCAGTGAGCACAGGCTGTCTACAGAGTTTGCTCAGCTGTATATGGCAGGTAAACTTTCTGGTCTGTTGTGATTTTTGTTGGGCTGTAGGTGATAAAGACCAGTTTCAGATAGCCGTGCACACAGATCTCTTTTTAAAGCTTGTTTTAAAGAATATTCTTTATCGAATAAGAGACCATTGATCATGTAGATAGGGCAGAAATTCTGATATTCATCCATTTGTTTTCTCTGCTCTTTTGTGTCTAGAGAAAAATGGAATAACAAATTACCACAATAGGGAAGAAACCCAGCAGTGTAGAAGGTATGATAAACAGCAGATAAAATTCTTCTTGCTTCTGGGCTTTAGAGGAGTAATGTTTTGTTGTTCTGAAGCTTAAATTTCACCAATCCTCTTTGTGGCAGAAGGCCTGGAAGGTAGTATAGAAAGTTGTGCTTTTTGGAAAGACTTAAAGCTGTTACTTTGTTTAAGAAATATGTTTTAAAATGGTAGTTTATATAATCAGATTTAATAGGTGAATTTTAAAACAAAAGTATGAATTACTTTATTTCTGTGGAAGGCCTTAGGGTTAAATATGGATATTAGTGCCTCTTTGTTGAAGAGTAGTGTGTGGGTGAATAGATTTATTCATATGAGTATCAGATTGAAATAGGTCTTCTCAGAATAAAGCTCTCAATTTTGACATTTTTTGGATTTTTTTAGATGTCTTATGTTGTTGCTTTATATAAAAAGAATTCAGTGCAGACAAACGTGCATCAGTGAAATGCT
Organism: Cygnus atratus; assembly: GCF_013377495.2. Lineage (NCBI taxonomy): Eukaryota > Metazoa > Chordata > Aves > Anseriformes > Anatidae > Cygnus > Cygnus atratus. The sequence goes on along the minus strand of NC_066362.1, from coordinate 191,602,463 downwards.
TTTTCCTTCACTACTGTAGCTATTTTATCAAGGAAATGAAAATAATTTAAAAATTACATGGTAGTAATAATAGAACTTGACTCCACTTTTTCTAGTCCTTAGCATGTTAAGTATGATCAAGTTTTTAGCTAACTTAATGAAAATGTAGATTGGGAAGTCACTGTAAACTAGCTTCTGAAAACTAGATGTATATTTGCATACGCAGATAGCCATTCTCTGTTTTTAAGTACTTCTTACAAAATATGAAGAAATATGCTATGCCTGTTTTTTTCTTCAACCACAAATCTCAAATGCAGTCATATGTAGATTGAGAAATAGATAGACTTCCATTGGAAAAGAGGATCTATTCTTTCTGTCTTTACAGGACATTTATAAATCTTTGCTCTAAAAGCAGGGATTTTTGGTGTTTTTTTTTTGGTTTTGGTTGTGGTGGAATTGTTTTGTTCTGGTTTCTTTATGGAAACAAGAACTGTGTGCAAAGGTTTAAAGAATGTTATTTTTGCAAAATCAAGTGCTGAGGAAGTGTTCCGGGAGGGGTCTAAATTGTGTCCAGTGAATAAATGATGGCTTTACATGATGAATAATTAGGTATCACGGTGGAATTAACTATTAAATAACTTCTTACTAATAGTTCGACTCCGTGTATGATAAACAAAGGGTCCAGCGGAAGAACTGTGGAAATATGTAATTAGATTGTGTAATGGACATGCAAAAGTGAACAAACTTAGTGGGCTTGGCTTTCTAGTTATTAGACTAACAGCTATTTAACCTTAATGTTTTGTGGTTATAATGACTGGCGTGACTTCCCATGTATTACAGTTAAGATATTAATGAAACAGGCATTTTACGCTTAAATTTCATGTAATCTTTATGCTGCATCATACTTGGTTTTGTTTTCTGTTTTTAAGCTCTGCAAACTGATAGAAATCTGACTGGGAAACACAGGGGATGATGACTGAGGGTGCACTCATTTCAAATAATATATTGTGTAATGCACATAGTCTATTTTGGAAATACATTGTGTGTGTGTGTTTCTTGGGTATTTCAGAAATCTTTTTGACTTTCTAGGAGAAGGTCTCTGGACACTGCAGTTATCATCTACAAATCTTTAAAGGTGCTGGCCTCATTGCTCTCACAAATTTTACCGTTATCCTTCTTGGTTTTGAGTTTGACCAAAGTGTATTTTCAGAACTAAATTATTTAATAAATGAGATTAAAACTGATGCCTTGAATTAATGTCTGTGTAGGACTAGAGTTTGAACGTCGGATTGTTACCAGGCTGTTCAGCCCTACATAAATACTAATAAGGTGTTGTCTGATTATAAAGCCCAGCTAGAGAATCTTTCTGAAGTCAGCCAAATTTAAAATTTCAATCCTGTTAATCTGATTTCAAATATTAAGCTTCTTATCTAAGGACATAACCATAAGCTCAAGAAACTATTTATAAAGTTTCTTGGATTTCAGTCCATATGTACTAGTTTCCTTCCCCAGATGTCACAGCAATACAGTAGAAATATTACTGAAATACACATTGAGTGCAATAATTTAGTTTATTAGATATGGATCATAACCACAATTTTCTTAATGATATGAGATACGCTTCACTCGGGTCCTTATGGCATAATACGCAGCACAATTTTAATTGTTAAACTTATCTTTCTGTTTTTTCTCCTTCATTAATTTTATGAATATTTACCTACTTATAGGCACATAGTTATGCCTTCATCCAAAGGCTGGATGAGAAGGAAATAGGATCCGTTATTTAGGGCTCTGTGGTACTGGCTAATTATAAGTAGAGAAAAGAAAAATGGTTAAAAATGTCAAGAGCGCTGTTTCCCCAGTAAAGGATCAAAGAGTTGCAGAATAACTCATTTACTTAAAGAAAAAGGTTAAAATCAAGAGGATAGATTCTGTCATGGTGAATAAACTATTTAAACTTCAGCTAAAAATCACCTCGAGCTGCCGGCTAGTATCAAGTAGGAAGGAACTGATAGCATGGCAACCACTCATTGACAGCAGGATGAGAAAAAATGGTTTTCGTGGAGGCCAAGTAGCTGATCAGTTATTGCTAGCCTTAAACTATCTTTTCATCTGCAATCAGTGTAAATACATCATTCCTACCCTTTGCTTTATAGTGCTAATTATGATTTGTCACTGCTTCTTTGCTTGTAATTCAAGATAGAGTTACAGAGAAGTTACTTGCCTTTTGGTAAGTATTGAAGCCAGCAGACTAATAAATAAATGGGAGAGAGATGAATATCTTTTTTCAAAGGCTTTGTGCAAGTAAGATGCAATTTTCTGCAGAATGGGAACGAATAGTATCTGGAATACTAAGGGACTGTTAAAATTGCAATGCAAAGATGACTCCCTGCTTTGGTTTGTTGATCACCTTGAGGATATGACAAGATAAGTAATATCATCAATTACTAAACAGTCGAGAAAGTGTGATTACTTTGAGGTTAACTTACTTTTCTCCAGCACAGTTGAGGTGCATATTCAATTAATTCTGGTGATTTGTTATTCACTAAGACAGATGTTTGGCTTCAGTGATAACAGGCAACTTGAAGGCTGCTATTAGCAGGAATGGGGAGAACTTCTCCTAATGTCATCTTTTCTGTAGAATTAGTCCTCGTACTGAAGAATTTCAGTAACTGAGGTTGACTCTTTGCTGCTTTGTCATCTATAAAGGCTCAAAGGTTTCATCTGTGTCTACTGAAAATAATTACAGGAATTCTCTTTTGTTGGCATTAGTGGAGAACTTTATTCCCTTAAGAGGCTGAAGGATGTTCTTTTTTCCTATATTTCAGGCATTGTAATGGAAACAAATGCCGAGCAGAAAATTTAAGTGTTCTTTTCTTTATTGTTTATGACAGTTTTTAGTAGATAGTGCTTTCATAAGTTTGCTAATATAGAAGTTCTTGGTATGAAAGACACAGAAAAACTTCTGAAAATTGAAGCTTTCCTTTGCAACCTCTGTCTTGGAGGTTATCTTTAAGACCATAATTTTCTTACTATCACGTTAGTAAGTTGTTCTTTTTCTTTTCAATAAATAAGATAAAACTTTGCCCAAGCAAAACTCATTTTTTGTAGGCTTGGATTTTGTTTTCTGTAACTAAACACCCATGGGAGAGACTAAACAGACACAAACCTTCCCAGATGGTACTTTAGATTATTTGTTTTTCAGCTTACTCAATTCTATAATAATTTCGTTTTCATGTTTAGCTCTGAAAGAGCAGCATTAATATTAAACCATCTGTTTTAATTAATTAAATCACACTTGCAGTATAAAAATGGGCAAAGACTCCTTAAGTAGGTTTAAAATATTGACATTTGAAAGAGTGAATGTTTCCAAAGTAGGTAAGGAAAAGGCTTATACTGCATCAGTAGTTATCAGGTGTCTTTCAGTCCCTTTGAATCTTTGAAGGCATCAGCTCTGAGAAGTATTTAAATTTTTTTTTTCTTATTAGTTGCCAAAAGATGAGAAAGTATGGATATTTGGAAACCTTTATCTATTTATTGTCTATTTTCATGTGATTGTTCCTCTACTTAGCTATAGTACTATTTTCTCTCTATAAAGGCTTTGTAAGAGTTAAACATTGAAAACGTTGTTGTTCATAGATAACAGGTTGTGGTAGGTTTTTGTGTGTGAATTATGCATGGAATGTACTTGCAGTATTACATCTCCTGAACTTGTACTTCCTGAAAGGAAGTGTTTAGCACTAACAATGCAAGAACACCTTTCAAGGGTCAGCTTGAAGCTTTATCTGGTCCTGCATGATGTTTTGAGAGTAACCTTGGGTGTACTGAGGAAAAGCTATTAAAGCAAAACTGATGTAGAATGACATTTCCCATACTATATCATAACACAGTTTGGATCTGTGGCTTGCAGAGAGGGTATCTGCATTTATTGACCCATGATGGGTATTTCTTATATGATTTGTATGGCACTGGCCTTTCACAGCGTGTTGCACACTGAATAAAAGAAATATATTTAAACAGCAATTTAAGAATTTTGTCAGGCATTCAAAGATAAGAAATGTCAGGAAAAAAACAAAACAAAAAAACTGTACAAACCACTTCCTACCTTTAACTAAAGGTAAGGAATCTACAAAGACCATCCTTTGTAGGTGTGTATATATATATGGTAGAATTAAGACTTTTTTTTTTTGTCATCTTGATAAAGGAGGAATATTCTTATTAAGACATTAGACAGGTACTCTTTCCAGATACCTGGTCATTCTCATAGACCTTTTCTGAATCCTTTCCTGTCATAGCATCTATTTTGAAGAGACTAACAGGTCTGTGTGTGTTACTCTGTGTAATGAATTGGTGAGACTCTTTCTGACAGCAATATAATTTCTGTCTTCCTGTCTCATACAAGCTTTCAGTAGATAAAAGAGTATTTTCTTTTCTCCTTGTTTTCTACAGTACTGAGAGTTCTTTTTGATGAATAATTAGTTGCCTTGGGCCTGTGATCATCATTTTTTGCCATAAAGGGCAGAATCTTCTGTGGTTCATTGGCTTTCCAGGAATCCATTGCTTGTTCAGACAGTGTTGGCATCTGCTACCTACTTGGTGGAAATACAGCCTGGAATCTGGTTGGGTTGAAGTAAATAGAGCTTTCTTAGAAAGTGGGCTTGGTCTATACATGCAAGTCATTCCCAACTTTAATCATTATATAAAGAGCCAAAAAATTCATGGAATGTTCTGTCAGCAATGGCTTATGGTCTGCTGTGCTGTTGGTAAAGATAGTTACTTGCCTTAAGCCTGAGAGTTCTTTTATTTAGAACTCTTTTGAAAAAAAAGACTACAAACTGATATTTCTGCATTACGAACATTTTAGGTCTATTAATTACGTGGATTAAAATAATGCAATTATATACACATATTTACAGTTTCTCTCCCTCACCCCCAAACAGTATTGTTTTGGGGTCAAATTCCAAATGTGTTACTGTTCGTTTTCATATATTCTTACCAAACAATTTAAAAACTATGAACTTTCACGGTGTTGGTGTATGGCAGAAGCTCTCCTCTTGTATCAATTTGATTTCTATGTGAAATGCCAAAATATAGAATGTAAGGGTTAAATTTTAACGATGAAAGTCTTGTAAAAATTTTAAAGGCAGTATAATTTTTTAAATCATCTTTAAAAGTCAGTCCCCAAACCCGTAATACATAGCACTGAGCAAAAAAGAAAAAGGCATTGCAGAACATTTTGTTATGATTTTTCAGATTCATCAAATGAAAGCAAAGAGCTGTAATAAAAGCTGTCAGACTGTTTTAACTGCAGATTTTGTTGCTGCTTGTGTTGCTTACTCTGCTGTGACAGATAGTGTTTATAGTTTTCAAACAGTTTTGCAGTTCTGTTTTTGCCAAGTGATAACTGTTTATACTTGGTGAAATACGGGCTCTCTATATTCCATCTGAAGTGGTTTTTATCAGTTAATGGTGTGACTGTTGTTTGGTGTGCCGAAGGATGTACTTTGCACTCTCCGTGGCTGAAGATAACTCACTGGAGGCCAGAGTCTTGACTCCAGCACTTCCTTACACAGCATTTCTGTCCCTGTATCTATGCGCAAAGACTGGACGGGTGATTTCCTGGAATCACAGAATGGCTTGGGTTGGAAGGGACTTTAAAGGCCATCTAAATCCAGCCCCCTGCCATGGGCAGGGATGCCATCTACCCAACTTGGCCTTGAACACTTCCAGGGATGGCGCATTCACAGCTTCTCTGGGCAACCTGTTCCAGTGCTTCACCACCCTCACAGTACAGAATTTTTTCCTTATATCCAGTCTAAACCTACCCTCTCTTAGTTTAAGGCCATCACTCCTTGTCCTGTCACTCCACCCCTTGACAAAGATTTCCTCCCCAGCTTTTCTGTAGGCCCCCTTTGGGTACTGGAAAGCTGCTGTAAGGTCTCCCCGGAGCCTTCTCTTCTCCAGGCTGGACTTCCCCAGCTCCCTCGGCCTGTCTTCACAGGATAGGTGCTCTAGCCCCTTGATCATCCTCGTGGCCCTCTTCTGGACTCCCTCTAATGTGTCCATGTCCTTCTTGTGCTTAGGTTCACATGGGCCTACTTCTCAAGCTTGTAAGGTTGTTTTCATCGCTGCCAAGTTTTTCTTGGAATATGTCACCTACCTTGGCACAGTTTTGTTCTCTGTGGTTTCTGACCTGAACACAAACTGGTAACATCTCCCACCCTCCTGCTGACAGTTGGTATCTTTTGTATAATACTTTCCTTGATGTTTCTCCTGATGGAGAAGAATGAATGCAATTGGAATAAAGGCCCAGCAGGGAAATGTGATGGAGTAAAAGTAGCCAAAGATATTTGAATGGCAAGAAGAAAATGAATAGATAAGGGACAGTGGGAGAGTTATTGGCATAGAAACAGACTGAATGGAATAAAGGTAGAGGAAGAAGTTAACTTCCCATACAGAACACAAGCCAGTTATGTTTGAGGTGACTGAAAAGTTTTACCTGCATAGAAAAAACAAGACAGATACGAGTGGAGAAGGCAGTAGGAGTACAACAAAAAATTGTATGTTTTGCATGTTTAATTTGTTTCAATTTTTTTTTTCCTTTGGATCAGATACAAAGAAGGGGGTGAAGCTTTGTTAGTGCTGCTTCCATCAGAAGAAAAAGGCATGGTGCAGCAGCTGGTGCAGAAGAAAGTACCTGTCAATGAAATAAAGTAAGTGACTGATGGTTTGTCTGCCAGCCTTTCCTGAGGAATAACGTGTTATGAGTATGACAGTCATGGTGGTATCAAATGCTTGAATTGCCTGGAATTGGACAAACAAGAGAAATGATTTGTTTTCGATGCTGTTGAAGAAGAAGAAAAGACCTTGAGAGGTTACCTATTCCATCTCTTTTCCTAAAGGCGGGGTTGGCTGTACAAATTACATGTACTTAATGCTTGTCTAATTTGCCAATGAATATTTCCACAATTTCGCAAAGTGATCTCATCTATACTCAACAGTTCTTGTCATTAAGTTTTTTTCCTCAAGTGTCTGATAAGTCTTACAATAATTTAAGTGAAATATTTCTTTTATCCCGTGCCAAGAATTTATCGAAAATGATATTCTCATACTCTCTGCAGCTACTTCTTATGTAATTGAGCATTATCACCCTATCTCTTTCCCTTTTCATTTGCAGATTAAATAATTACAATTTCTTTAATCTTGTATTAATCTTTAATCCTTGTAATGTTTTTTAGACCTTTCGCTACTCTGGTTTCTCTTACCTGTCTTTTCTTTAGTTCTAGACTATTTCTCCAATTTGTCATGATCTTTCTGAATTGGCTAGTTGAAGAACAGGAAGTAAAAATTTGACTAAGTGGTCATTTTTGTTACTGGAGAGAATATACTAATGGAGACCAGTAGGGATCTATGCTCTCTGTACCAATGAGAGCTGACTTTGAAAGAGTTACAAAAGAGTTACAAAACTATATAATGATACTATGTTTAAAAAAAAAAAAAAGCCCCCTCCCCCCCTGTTTATATTTTCAATATATATTAAATGCAGAGTAATGTACCTGTAGGAAAGAAAGAAGCCCTAGCTTTAAAAACAATAAATAAAGAAAACACTAAAAATAAATCAGTGGTGATTTCTTACTTAGCAGTTCTATGTTTTTTGAGGCTGTCAGCTCAATGCTAAATCAACAGAAGAAACAGAATTGTAAAAAAATATGGGGGGAGGAAAATAGCGTGAATGCAAGTCAGGAAATACACTGTGAGCTTGACTCCATTTTGAATGCTCACATAGTTCAGGTTACCGCATGTCAGAAGTCACAGAGTGCAGCTAGAAGAAATCCAGACAAGGATGATGCAAGGTAGGAATTAATTTCTACCAGTTGATAAGAGCAAGGCTAGGCCTGTTTTATTTTGAAAAGTTATGCTTTGAAGGTGAAGATACCTAAGACTAGAAGATTATTAACCGTATGCAGAGAGTGTTGGTGGAATAATTGTTTTGGAGAATAAAACAGAATAGGGTGAAACTTTAAGTGGCTATTATTACGTCAACACTTAAACCTTCAGGTCTGCTTAAAAATAGCTTATATTCTTTGAATTCTAATGAGAAAAAATAAGAAATTACTACTATTTATATCATTACCTGATTTTTTTTTTTACACTTCCATACATGTTTGTCAAGTTAAGAAATGCAAGTGAACACATGCTTTACGACTTCTCATTCGCTAGATTTGAATAATGACACTTTCTCACTTAATTTAGCTTTTTCTATTGTAAATTAATAGGATGCAATAAGGTAAGCCAGGATAAGGTGTTCAATTTGATGGGAAAGTGACTTTTAACAAACTTTTTTTTTTGTAAGTGGAAAGTAAGGCTCAAGTGGTCTGCTACAGTTGTGGTGGTAGCGATAAGCAAAAGCTTGGAATGACAACCACAGAATACTGTTAGTTTCTACTGAATCTTACTCTTTGAGTTCACCAGCATTCAGCTTCACAAGGCAGTAGGCTACAAGCAGGACTTTCCTGACTGTTTTCGCTGATGATTGCCGTTTTTAATATCACAGTTAAATATCATCACTCCAAACATGCAATGCCTGGACACAAGTTGTCATTTCTGCGGAGTATAAAAACATGCATATAGCACTTTCCAGATTTAAGGTTTAGTGGATTTTTTTTAAATTCTAGTGGTTGTACTTGCAAACTGTGATTGTGAATATAGTTTCTAACAGAATGACTACACAGCAGCCAGTGAAGTAAATACACTTTTTCTTGGCAAATACAGGTAACAATTCTGTATAGAATATGCATGAACTTCAAACAAAAGATACCTTTTGCTAAGACAGCAAAACTGAAGTCAAATAGCTACTTAAAGTCTAATTGTTCCTGAAGTTTTCTTTTACTGTCTCTGGTGTTTTCTTTTCCTTTAAGCATCATAGCACCTTAAAAGAATCACTTGTATAACCACCACAGTCTAAGCAAAATGTCTTTTTTTCCAGACATCATCTTTTGTCTTCTTAAAATGATATTTAATCAAATCATTAATCTCATTTTAGTTTTCTCTAAATAAATGTCTGTTCTCATGCGCAGTATAAATAGTTCATCTTTCTTTGGTAGCTAACGTTTTAACTTCATGAATAATATAGTTAATTGTTTGAATAGGTTATGGAACCAGTATAAGCAAAGTCAAGGATTTCAATAAATAATACTTTTTAACAGCCTGCCCCCTATGCTTGAGTTTCCCAGTTTGCAAGGGACACCTTTATTAATATTTGCAACATTGTAATGAAGGGTACTACTTTTAATTAGAATGGTCTACTTAGTGTGTTTAACACTTGTTTAGCACGGTACTTCTAAAAGGCTGACTGAAGTTCTTAAAAAAAAAAGAAAATAAATTTTGTAATTACTTCTAGATTTCAAACCACCTCCATCCTAAAAGCTATTAATGACAATTCTTGTCAGGTTGTTTACTTCTAACCAGTTTCCCAATTACTACAACCCTGGTGTGTTTTGTCAGTTGATAAATTGCTGAAGAAGTTCCATCAGCTCATGAATGACATTGCAGGTCTCTTGCTGAAGTTTTCTTGTGTTGTGTATACATATTCATACAATTATAGATTCTCAAGAATTGTTCTACGTGGTGAGTTAGATGTTTATGAGCATTGCTTTCTGCAAATGGGGTTTAACTCTTTAACTTTCTGAAATTCATTTTGAAAGCTTTTTATTTCTAAAACGTCATAGACTCATAGAATTTTTCTGTTTTTGTTAGCATTTTATCTTGCATAAGTATCATAAGAACCAGTTTTCTGCTCCTTTCTTGTTTTGTATTTCTTCTACAAACAGCTGTTAACATTTCTTTACTTTGTTTATGTAGGGCTTTTAAAAGTTACATAATTTGAAGGATGTAGGGGGAAGAATTTTTGAACATGTATTTAGGAAAATAAAAGGCTAGGGTTTGTTTTGTTTTCCTGACTTTCAATTTTATAGCAAAGCTCCCTGTGGAGTTTGCTACAGTATACCATTCTTTTCTAATCAGCACAAGCTGCAAATTTACAGTTAGTGCTTTTAATGATGTCATTTTTTGTTGCTCAAGCACAGCAAGAGAAACTAAAATATGCAACAATAAATATAGTACTGTAGAGTATTCAGATATAGCAAAAACTACTCTGAAGGTATTAAATGTTATAGACATATTTATTAGTCTGTAACTTCAAAGTTTTAGATGCAAACTGTAAACTGAAATTATTTTTGATAATACCTTGAGATTTCTTCATTGCATCTAATTTTGTTGAGTAACAAGATCAAAGCTGCTTCTGAAAGGGTTATCATAACAAGTTTCTTCTCTCTAGAAAATTTTACCAAAGGAAGTGCAAATAGAGAATCAGAATCACAGAATCACTTAGGTCGGAGAAGACCTCTAAGATCGTCAAGTCCAACTGTTAACTTAGCACTATTAAGTTTTCCAGTAAACCATGTCACTAAACACCACATCTGCATGTCTTTTGAATACCTCCAGGGATGATGCCTCAACCACTTCCCTGGGCAGCCTGTTAAAATGATTAACAACCCTTTCAGTGAATACATTTTTCCTAATATCCATCTTAAACCTCCCCTGGTTCAACTTGAGGCCATTTCCTTTTGTCCTATCACTTGTTGATTGAGAGAAGAGACTGCCTCACTACAGTCTCCTTTGAGGTATTTGTAGAGGGCAGTATCGTCTCCCCTGAGCCTCCTTTTCTCCAGACTAAGTAACCCCAGCTCTCTCGGCCTCTCCTCTTAAGACTTGTTCTCTAGGCTCTTCACCAGCTTTGTTGCCTGTCTTTGGGCATGCTCCAGCACCTCGATGTCCTTTTTGTACTGAGGGGCCCCAAACTGAACACAGTATTTGAGGTGCAGCCTCACCAGAGCCGAGTACAGAGGGACAATCAATTCCCTGGTCCTGCTGGCCACACTATTTGTGGTACAAGCCAGGATGTCGTTAGTCTTCTTGGCTACCTGAGCACACTGCTGGCTCATATTCAGCTGACTATTGACCAATACCCCCAGGTCCCTTTCTGCCAGGCAGCTTTCCACCCACTCCTCCCCTAGCCTGTAGCGCTGCATGAGGTTGTTGTGCCCCATGTGCAGGACCAGCACTTAGCCATGTGGAGCCTCATGCAGTTGGCCTCAGCCTATCAGTCCGACCTATCCACATCCCTCTGTAGAGCCCTCCTGCCTTCGAGCAGATCAACACTCGTGCCTAACTTGGTGTCATCTGTGAACTTACTGAGGGTGCACTCAAGCCCCTCATCCAAATGATTGATAAAGATAGTGAAGAGAACTGGCCCCAGTGCTGAGACCTGCGGGACACCACTAGCGACTGGTCACCAGCTGGATTTAACTCCATTCACTATGACCCTGGGCCCAGCTATCCAGCTGTTTTTTTATCCAGTGAAGTGTGTGCCCATCCAAGCCATGAGCAGCCAGTTTCTTGAGGAGATTGCTGTGTGAAACAGTGTCAAAAGCTTTACGATCATCTAGGTAGATCACATCCACAGCCTTTCCCTTATCAACTAAGCACATCACCTTGTCATAGAACTGATCAGGTTAGTCGAGCAGGACCTGCTTTTCATAAACCCGCGGTGACTGGGTCTGATCACCTGCTTGCCCTGTAAGTGCCACACGGTGGCAATCAAGATGATCTCCATGACCTTTCCTGAGGTATATAGCCAACAAGAAATATTGCTAGCTTTAATATTATAACAAGAATGTGGTTATTGAAAGAAGCTGCTGCTTTTGATTCTCACAGTGGTGAATACTTAGATATGTGTTCTACATGGCAGTATTATTAATACTGGAGATTCTGTTAAAACTTGGCGCCTCCTGAAAGCCATCATTACTGTAGGAAAACCATTTGTGTCACTACCCAGTGTGGTTACATATCTGTACGTGATGTGCTGGTGTGAGGCTGGCAGCTCTGTGCAGTCACTCGCTGTTCCAGCTCTTCCTGCTCTCTACAGCCTTACAGGTTGTCTCTGCTCTTCAGGAAGCCAAGTTCCAGACTGATAGCGTAGAGCAAAAATTGCTGCTGCTTGGAAGCTGGGTGGAATATTGAAACTATATGATGGGAAAAAAAAAGTGATTTTAAGTTTAAAAACTGCAAGTAATGCTTTTGTAACAAAATAGCAATATGGCCTGCACTGGTTGTCTTAGAGTTGGCTTCATGTGGGCATCCTCTCTTGAAAATCCCGTGTTGGATGAATTGCCATCTAAACACCCGTCTGGTTTTGGTAGTCCATAAAGTTGAAATAAATAAATCATAAGGAGAGGAAAAAAAAGTGTTGGAAATACTTGTGACTTACTCTGTACAGTCTTGCAAGTTTAGATCATTACTAAAGTTTTTCTCATGTCATATTTTTTAACTAGCAGCCTTTCCCCTAGATGTATTGCATGCTGGTGAAATGAAACTTCCTTGCCCATTTTTTCATGAATACTTACATCTCATAAGCAGCTGGGGCTGGAATTGATTCGCACCATGGCCTGACTCTCAGTGTGTCCCCATGTTGTGTTTGCTGAACGTATGGCTCAGTTTCCGATGTACTGATATCTTGCAATTTATCTGCTTCTCGTGTTGTCTAAAAGGGACATGTTATCAGTGAGTTTATGTTGTAAAGACTTTGAAACAAGAATACAAGTTGAAAACTCAAAACTTCGATTTACACTACAATATCTTGCCTTGCGTTTAGCTACGAAGTATCACATTTTCTAAATTACTTAAAATTTGTTGACTGCACATGGATTATATTTTTTTACAACTTGTCTAAGACTGTTGTTCATAATGCTTGGAGGACCTAATAGCGGGCCTGGGTGAGAATTGGAACTTGGTATGCGTTTTGACTTTGACAGTGAGTTAGTCATAACTACAACAGCTCCACATCTGGTTTTGCCTTTACTGAGAGCTTTCATGTAGACTGTGTTTCCCTAGCTTATTGAGGATATGAGACTGCCAGATGCTTTGCTGACATCAAGATACATCTGCTGTTCCTTTCCTATTGACTAAGCTGTATTGCCAATTAATGACGTTTGCTTATTTTCTTCAGGTATTTACAAGTTGATATTTCAGTACCAAGTGAAGAAGAAATGATTGTTTAACTTCTTTTCTTGCCACCTTTGAAGATGAGCACTATGTTTATCTGCCCTGTTTCCTAGATTAGTTTGCACAAATAAATATAACTATGTCCCGAAGCACGCTTTCTCTCTAGATAAGGTGCAAGATTCTTTTGACCCGGTTGTTTTATCAAAGTACCTGTTAACCCAGGATTTCCAGTTCGGGTGTGAGCTTGGACTGTGCTGTAACTGTTGTCAGCTGCCACTTGAGTGAAGACAAGGGAGGGGGAAAAGGCACAGGCTAATTTAAGTGCATGTTATCTATTAGTAACTTTCCCATAACATAATAGTAATCCAACACTTTTCTGGGATGTCTTACTATCAGTGATAAGTTTTTTTTTTTGTAATTTTTTCTATTCCTTCCTATCTGTCTATCTGTATACACACACAAATTTTTTCTTATTTCTTTATTCCAGTGTATTTGTGCTGGTTTTTATACTTGGATTCAGTTCTGCTTTTAGGTTTCTTTTTGAGTTTCAGGTCATTGTAAACCTCTTGATTTTGTCTAGCTAGCTTTTTTACTCTCCTTCCTTTATTTCCTTTGCAGTGAGGTCGTATATTTTGTGTTTGTACCTTCTAATACAGTTCAGTGTTCCTGAAGCTGCTGCTTTTATTTTCCTATTCTACCATGTTTCCTGTGTTAGGACCATAAATATTTTTGCTGTTACCTTCTTAACCTTGTTTGGTAGAACAAAATCTAGAAGAGCTTCCTCTCAATTTACTTTTTCCGTCTTTGGTATATTATGTGCACTCTGTTCTGCACTGCATTTCAAAAACTTGGTGGTCAGTTTGTGTCCCACTAAATTTTTAATGCCTCTTGACTTCTGTCTTACATTTTTACACATTCAGAGCAAATTATATGCTGTCTTGAAACTGGAACTCAGCTATTTGATCTTTCACTGAAACTGTCACCAAACAGCTTGTGTGCACTACAGTCTTCCACTGGCTGTACCTGACAGACATATGAAATTGAAATGGTGAGGGAATAAAGCTTTCAAGTCTTCAAAGTACTGCTTGGTAACAACCCACAACCCTTTGCTTAATGGCTGCTTTCTTGTTTAGTAAGAATAATAGATGATCATAATGGTTTACATTACAGAAAATTACTGTGAAATGTTTCTTGCCTAGTATTTCAATCAGTCATGTTCTTTAGACTGACTCTGTTATGTAAAGATACATGATTTTGATTCTTTTATTTTTCTTGGTTTTCTTAAACAAAAGCTATGTTTTGTTGTACAGTATGGGATGACATGACACAGCAGCAAGATGCAGTGTGAGAAATCTGGTAGTTGTGTTAGAGCATCTCTTTTGACCTCTGCTTGAGGGGTATACTCCAGCCACGTTTAGTAGCTTTTTTGATATCCTAGGGTGGCATTAGCAGGTCAAAACAAGAAATAGGTGAGTAAGGATCTTGGCAAATAAGCCTAGCATAGTGTAGATATCACCGGAATAAGAGTAAAAAATGGGAGAGGACTTGCATAACTTCTTACCAGGTTTAATGGCATTTCTTGTAATATAGTAGCTGTTCTCCATCCACCTGATAAATGTCTTGAGGAGCTCTTAAATCTGCTTAATCTCAACGTCCTTTATTTTTGCTCATCTGGTTATAACAGAAAAGTTAATTTTAGTATTCTCAATACACTGGATCTTATTTAAGCTTTCGAAAACACTGAGAATTTCCTTAGGAAGACTGCTGCCTCAGTATAAAGCAGTACTGTGGTTCATTGCAGTTGTATTTTTTCTCTCAGCATTTTTATAAATTTGAGAATTATTTTAATGCTGATTTTGGCTTTGCTTTGGGACAAGTTTAATCTCCTTCACCAAAAACTCTATCTGGATAAAAAGTCTGAGCTCCCATTTCTCTTTTCTGTGTTATTCTTTTGAAGAGTGTATGTAATATGGTTCCTCTGTAAGCTTGTTCAGAGTGAAGATAGTTTTATGCATATTAAAGCAATGCAGAAAATTTGAAGATACTCCTGAGAATTTAATAGGTGCTTATTTGTGCATGTTCTAATAATTAAAGCTAACTTTTTTTTTTTTGATTAGAATCAATCCTGATAAGCTTACAGACATCCAAAAGAGGATGCAAGCTTTCTTAGCCCAAGATCAGGAGTTAAAAGAGAAAGCTCAAAGGGTAAGTACTCATCTGCTGTGCTATGGTTCTTGAGGTATGCTAATTGAATAGAACTGCTGCTGGAATAATTGACCTGCTGATATGTGCCTTAGCAGCAGTGTTTGGAACTGCTAAGTTGTTCTGATATTTAAAGTGTGGCATCAGTAGAAAGAACAGTCATGTTTTAGCAAGTGGTGGTAAGCGTCTCTGTATGGCCTGGGTGAGTTGATTCTGAACATGGGCTCACGACGCTAATGTCTGAAGAGCCATCGTGACTTGCTGCTATTGTGCCATAGTTAAGGCATAGGTGGGAACATACTATTTTAGAGTTTGGGGTATAAAAGTAATTTTTGTTTTAGTAGTCACAGAATGGATGAGGTTGGAAGGGACCTCTGAAGATCATCTAGTCCAAAAGATCTAGATCATCTAGGCACTGCTGCTCAGCTGTTTGAGGTTTGTTTATTTATTTATTTTTAGTTTGCTCAAGCCTTTCCTAGCTCTCTGAGTCTTGCACCTGTGGAGGTTGCCAGTACAGGCTGGGACCAACAGGCTGTAAAGCAACTCTGCAGAAAGCAACCCTGGGCAACAGGTTGAACTTGAGCCAACAATGTGCCCTTGCAGCAAAGAAGGTCAACCACATTTTGGGCTGTGTTAGGCAGAGTGTTGCCAGCAGGTTGAGGGAGGTGGTCCTTCCCTTCTTCTTAGCCTTGGTGAAATGTTTGGGTTTGATTCTGGGCTTCCAGTTCAAGAGGGACATGTGTGTACTGGAGGCAAGATCAGTGAAGTGCCACAAAGATGATTAAAGGCTTGGAGTATGTCTTGTACTAGAGGACAATTACAGAGAAGATGGAGCTGAAGTCTTCTGAATGGTGCCTAGTGACAGGGGAGGAGGCAATGGACACAAATTGGATAAAACTCAATTTAAATGTGAGAAAAAAATTTTATGATCAGGGTGGTTGAACACTTCAGCAGGTTAGCCTGAGAGCCTGGCCTATTCAAAACTGAATGTGTTCCTGAGCAACCTGTTGTAGCTGACCCTGTTTTGAGCAGTGGTTTGGACTAGGTGATCTCCAGAAGTTTCTTTCGACTTCAACTAAACTTTGATTCTGTAAAGCCTAAAGCTTTTAATTCAGTACAAGTTTATATTTTTTGTCATGTATCCTCAGTGGCACGATGGAGAATAGGACTGTGCATGTACCTTTTTTCAGTTCAGTAACTGGTTTAATTGAAGGGGGTAGGTAAATTGGTAGTTCTTCCTGAGAGGACTTGCCCTGGGGAGCTGATACAGAACATTATTATTATTGATAGTGTTGCTGTTGTTATTATTCCAAAATGTTACTGGGAAGTTACAGATTTCATTCCTTGGCTTAAAAAGTAAGAAATATGAAATCATGTTGGTCTCATGTTCATAATTTCTTAATCAATTTTTAATACTATATCTCCTGAATATATAGGACAGTTTGTTCTATCACGGCTGTAAAATCCCTATCATTGAATTGAATAAGAGATTTTTACTTTCATTTGGAATTTAATGTGAAGCAGAATTGCTTAGAATTGCTCTTCCAAGTAAGATAGAGAAGTGTGTGAATGGTGTTTCTTTGCTGTGCTGATTAATATTGGGGGACTCCAAGAACAATATGTGAATTTTATCAAAAACTTAGCAGGCTTGGGGAAGGTAGAAAAACTTTCTGTACTACAATGAGTTAGTGGCCAAAGGTCGAGTGACCGGAAATCTGGAAATGCCAAATTCTGAGAAATACAGAGGCTATCCAAGGATCCAAAAGATCACTGAAATTCTGGGTTAGTGTAGATACCTGTTTGCTAGCATGAGGATAAATAACACCTGAAAATATTCTGGTGAACTGGAGTGGTAGAATAAAATGAGAAGGGGATTGTGAATGTTTCGAGAGGATTGTAGCCTGTCTGCTTAATTGGGATGTAAAATTAAGGAAGTTGGAGTATTTAAAACTCCTAGAGTGAGGTTGTAGCATGTGGACTGTCAGTGTAAGCTTCATCATGTCATTACACAGGCCAGATGTACTGGTGACACAGTGTGATCATCTGCAACTGCCACAGGAAGTTGCAGTTACACAAATTACATCAGAAGTGGCAGAGCAGCTGGCAGGGGGTGGATGAGAGTAGGAGGGAGCCAGCGTTCTCTTACTTGGAATGAAAATACTAACAAACCTTTCAGTTTTTTGGCTTTGGCTTTTTAAGATCACTTAAAAGGAAGAGAGAGAGATTTCTGAATTGAGAAAAGAAAACAATGATAAAGTTTCAAAATAACACAAGAAGGAAATCAAACATGGACTGTGTGTCCAGCTTGCGGATAAAATCTTCAACTAATTTTGAAAACTACAAATTATCATTTAATTACCATTTTAAGGTATTTTTGTTGCATTTTTTCACTTATGAATATTATTAGTGCAGTTTCAGGCAAGCTGTATATACGATCAGTTTTTGAAGATGTTAAAATATGGTCAAGTATTTTGTCATAGATGGAGTTTGGCTCTCCTTAATAAGATTTGGGTGTTCAAACATACTCTGCTGATGTCGTCCAGTAGCAGTACATATTATTTATTCACATTGGTGAATAAAACAATAACACAGCTGAAATCTTGACTTCAGGTTCTTGTCTGGAAAGCCGGTTTTGTCAAAGGCATGGGTGTTGTGCTATCTATCTAGCCTGCCTGTTGCAAGCTGCTAACTTCTTGACATATGTGAGAAATAAATTCCCTGCTGGAGTACCAGGATGGATCAGACAGCATTGCAACAACTATGCACAGAGGTTTGAGTACGATATAGTTTAGTATGTTGAGGGCATGAGGTCTGAGTGATTGCATCTTGCATTTTGGATGTCAAAAGTGAAAACTCTGTTTGGGAAACATTTTCATAAGGGAGAGAATTAAGTTTTTCTTTTTGTATGTTTGCTTTGCTTATATTTATGTCTGAAGAGAATTATGATTTGGTGGCATCAGCTTCTTGATTTATTTCAAGACACCTTTATTTTCTAAAAAGAAAATTCTTGGTTACTAATTGGTTTAAGGAATTTCATGGTTCGTTTCATAGGACTTGGCTGCTTTGCTGTTGATTGGAAAGAGAGGGTGTATCAGATTTGGGCTCCTCTGAAACCTCCGCAGTTCTCATGGACTGATGCTGCCTTCCGGCATTCTTTGTAATTTTAATATTTAATAGGCCAATTCATCCAGTTCTGAAAAAGAGTTTAAAAAATAAAGTATTTTTCTCGCTAACTTGAATGTTTCTGTGTAGGGGGAGACTTGGACACCAGAGTGATGTGTCTCTGTTAAATTCTTCATCTCTCCCAGAGGGACTTGCAGGGTGTTCTGGTAACATAATTAGTTATGGCTTGAGATTCCAGTCAAGCCCTGTTAACTTTGAATTCTGTCAAAACAACACATAAATTGATTTTTTTTTATTATTGCTTAAAACAATTATTCAAGAAACACATCAATAAATTAAAACTGCAAATGTAGCAAATTAGTATAGATTGTTGCCATAGCTGTTTCTAGTCTGAATCATTTTGGGGGCCTCTAGATACTGCTGTGGTAGAGCTGCAAGGTCTTTCTGATGCTCAGCATTAGCATTATCCATAAGGGTATAAATTAATTCATGTGATATTTTTTTTGTAACTTTCAGTTATAAAAAAAAAAAAAAAAAAAAAAACCAAGAAAGTGATATCAAAACAGCAGAAATAGAAGTGGATAATAATAATAAAAAAAATGATAAAGGAGAAGGAATAGAGTTCAGACTGATGAAATTTATCTTCCTCAGCTCTCTGGTCTGTATGCAGAGGAGTGACCAAGTCTTAGGAGAATTGAATAAAATCCCAAAGGATTGACAATATTTTAGAAGGAGCTTGAAGTAAAGACACTGAAATCAAATCAGAATTCAGATTAAGTTGCCACAGTTTTGAAGAAGCCATTTACTATTTTCTGTGCTTCATTTCTCTTCTTTGAAAGTAGAACTTCTCTTCCATGCTATATGTAATTTTCTGGTTTGGATGAGAGCTTTTGGGGTGGGGAATAGCTCATGTTGGAAGTGTTCATAGTGTCTGAAATAGCAAGTGAGGTCAGCTGAAGACTTTAATCATCATTATATTAATACTAAATGATCTTTGAAGCCTCATATCTTAATGAGATGGACATTTCTTTGTTTGAACGTAGAGCAATTCCAGCCTGAATCCTGTCTGTGACAAACTTGAAAAAGGATGGTGCAACTCTCAGGTTCCCAGAAAAGGCAGTTTTCATTTAACCTCATTTTTGACCATCTGGCACTATACAGAAGGAAGAGGCTCTGTCAATTAATTTTGTTACTGCTTGCTAGACTGCAATGGGTTAATGAGATCTGTCAGCTTTTAAGGCTTCTCCTAAAGGTTTCCAGGTATCTTGGTAAAACATTTAATAATTTAATGTGAGAAAACAAGTATTTTATTCCAAACCTTAGTCTTGGTACCAGCTGAAATGGGTTATGCTAAAACCTTCCACCTCTAAAATTAATTGAAAGAGATAATCAGATCAGAAAGTTACCTAAAAAACTTAGCATTTGGAAAAGCAAACAAGTAAAAATGTCTCTAACAAGGCGTTGGGCAGCTTGAAAAGCATTTCTCTTAGCTCTACACGCAAGTTCTTATTCCAACTTGCTAAGGGAAAGAATTACTTTGTGGCAGTGCTTAATCTACAGTCTCATCCTTTTCACCTTCGGAAATAGTTTTTCTCTTAAGAATTTCAAGAACCCCCATAGAAGATTGGTGCCTCAACTGTTGTTTTTCTTCTCCTTTATTTCAGGTTAACAATAGATTTTTTTTTCCTAATTCTCCTTGAATTACAGAGACAAATGTTTTCTCTGATAGGTGCCTGTACATGGCAGAACAAGGGTGTGATTGTGATAGACCTGAATATAACCAGAGTAGCTTAACTGGCTGCTGGTTTAAGCTTGGTGGCAGGAGTTTTGGCATGTATCAGAAGTTAGGTTGCAAACGATAGTCCAAGGATTTTTTCTGATACTTAAGATATTGCAGTATATTGTGCTGCACTGCTGCTATTATTTTAGATAGTTCAGTTTTGCTGTATAGACACCCCCAAGTGCTGTATGAACAGTTTATGTTGAACTTTTAAAATGGGGGATGATAAATGTTTGCTGTTACTGACTTGTTTCTTTGTATTGGTATTTCACTAGTCGAGACTCTCCTAAGGCAGATTTAGTGTATTATCAAAAGTATTTAGTTTAAAAACGCAGATAACTTTTTTTTCTGCTTTTTTGGATTATTCCTAGAAGTGGGATAAAAGACATAGTTGTCACAAACACCAGCATCAGAAGTGTTCTGCCATCAGCTTTTAGAGAGTTGGAAATGGTTTTGCAATCATAAAATCTTCAGCAGATTTTTCTATCAGAATGAAATAACCTGTGCTGCTTTTACAACTCATTGTATACGTAAGAACTGGTAAACTCAACGAGTTTTTCAACTGCAGATGTTGTAGGAAGGGTTTGTTTACTTGTGGTTTTCCTGCATCTGTTTGTTAACTTAGGAATTTGGAGCTTTTCTGGCAGTAGATGGTGACATGCAGCCATGGAAAGGAAAGACAAACCTTTGGAGCTGAGCAGAACGTATTTTAATATGTTTTATTGAAATTTAATGTACAGAACTACTAACTAATACATGAGGGTCAAAATTCTTAAGCCATGAGTGGGTAAACGACAGTCTGTTCTTTCTTTTGATACTTTTGAATACTCTGTATGTCTGGATAGCATCACATGGATGGGTATTTGTCTGTTATTTTACAGCAATATTTATTGGGAGATCAGATTAAGATTACCAGCAAATACTTATACTAGTGATACGAACTATTCTGAGTTCTCAATTAACAGATTTAAAGAATTGCTTTTTAGATTGGGTATTTTGGGTTGAAGAAATTGTAGTATTGTGTGTCTGACTGCAAAAGGCCATCCCAAAATTCTGTTAATGCGTAAGAAAAGCAATAGATGGCCGACTTCAATTCTTTAAACTGGTGTCCCAAAACAAAAACAACAGAATACTGCTTTAGAATAAACAATACGATTTACTGACTAATGAATGTTAACCTATCAGAACATCACCTACATTTGCAGCAAAAAAGTGCTGTGAAATTTTACAAAGCAATTTAGTATTTTTTTCTTTTTTTTTCAGTTTGAATAGGAGTAAGCTGTAAATAGAGCTATCTAGTAGTACTGTCAGTGGTGATAGAATACTAATTTTAAGAAATGAACTGATGATAGGCAGAAATATACTAAGTAAAAAACGATGAGAAGCTGAATAATAAAGGAATAATAAGAATCTGCCCTTTTGAGAAGGGTGGAGGAAAAATATAACACAAGATTAAGTTGTTCTGTTACAGATTGGTTCCAGTTTTCCTGGTGAATGTCAGGGATTAATTAAAATTTCAAGCTTGGACTTGAAATATGAATATGGACTCATATTAGTGAATGTTGTGCAGTGAATTGATGTTGGTCAGCTGAGTTGCATTCATTGACTGAATGTGTATGATTAGCTGGTGGCAAAAGCAAGGTAATATGAATTATCCTAGGCTACAGTGAAAGACAGCTACATTGAGTTGAATCACTTTCTGTTCGCCAGGGGCTGCAATTAAGTCGAGACACCTCAGATTGATAGCAACACAGTCAGTCTCTTCTTGCTTCCATGTGATTCAGGTGTCAGAATAGTGTAACAGCATCTAGAAAATCTGGGAGGGAAAAACATCAGTGGTGTTTCCTTTTTGACTAATTTGCCATGTTTACTTTCTAGTGAAAATATGACATTCTAGTGGCAAATTAAGCCAATTAATGTGCTTTAATGAAATACCTGAATATTTGTAGTATCACTTCTGTAGTACTGTTAAATTTTGGGTTATCAGTAGTGGGTAAAAGAATTTCACTTTGAAATTAGCTTCAGACCAGCTTATAGTGGAAATCTATTTGTATTTAGAACAACAATATAATGTTTATTTCATGTGTTGGTAAATATATAGTTTTTTTAAAATACTTTTTATTTTCCTTTCAGTGTTTTGTATCCTACTTGCGTTCCGTTTACTTGATGAAGAATAAGGAAGTATTTGATGTTTTCAAATTGCCTCTAGCAGAATATGCTCTGTAAGTATGACAAAAAACATAATATGGAAAGTGAAAAGTATATAACAAGTAGTTTTGTGGTGTACAATAGCTTTAAAAAGCTTTTTTTGACTGTTAACATATAGATTTGTAAAGTTTCTTATATTTACAGTTTCATGTTTACGCTGTGCTTTTGCATATTTTAAAAGACATTTTAAGTAGAAATTATGTGTAAAAACAGTATACCTCTACAAACAGAAATAATTCTTACAGCCGAAGATACAATAAAAGACAGAAATTGTTAAGGAAAAGGATAGAGAACAATATAATTCTTGTTCAGGTTTACCCTCTAACCTCACAGCTAAATGCTGACTTGTTTAGTGTAGTATTTAGAAAGAATTTGGATTATGTAAAAATGTTATTATGCAGTCGTATTTGAGTGTGAAAGGGACGTTGTTCCCTGGATGTAAATTACTTTTCAAAAGATGCTCTGGGCTTGGTAGAGATGTTAACTTGTCTGCACTGGTATGAGTAGCATCCATTTTACCATGTCTGTTTTTGTACATATATGTGATCTTTTCCACATTTTCTAGGGGAGGGAAATTAATTCTGACAGGCTGACTTTAAAGATGACAACCGTCTGAGATTGTTTTAAAATGTGAAGCTTTAGAACAATCTCAGGGGACATAGGGTAGTCAGAAGGGAGCAGGAAGGTGCTCAAAGATGCATGATAAATTAATTTTACGTGTCTCTGGAATTTCATACAGAGAAGACTTAAGTCCTCAAAATTGTCAGCATGTAGCGTAATGAACTAAAATGTGACAAATTACTAGACTGTAGAACACCTGGTCTTCCTGTGCTCTGCTTCAATTAACATGATTATGTTTTTAAAGGTAACACAACTGTTATAAAAGATGCTTTGTGGACTGAGGTTTTTAAGAGAGCTAGCAAAAACTTCAACAGTTTCTCTACAACTATTGCTTGCCCCTTGACCTGTGTGTAGTTTGCAGCATCTTTAAAACCTTAGCATAGGTCTTACTCTATGCTGATCAGAACTTAGAGGGCTGACCACAAAAATTTAACCAGTGTGTTAACAAACCTACTGACAGATGGTGTTAGTGCCGAATTTTAGGAATCCCAGTGCATCTTTCTGGATTTCTGTGCAGTGTGCCATCTAGTATCTGATATTTGTGTAGACAGAATAGCCTACAATTCCTCTTAGGCATCTGTGCCAGGATTTGGTCCTTCATAAAAGACGATTCTAATTTCAGCTTTGCTAAGTTACTGATTTCTGTGTTAAAATGGGAGAAAGTGGACAGTTTTTGGATAGAGTAGCATAGATTTAGTCAAGACTATGAAATATATGGAAGCGTAATCAAAAAGTCAGAAGATAATAAATCTGGAAGATAATTTGGAGGTTCTCTTCTAAATGAACAGTTTCTGTTGGCATTCTTCTTCCCCTCTCTCCAGACGGATAGTCTACCAACATACACCCTGCAGTCCCCTGCCTTTCAATTCAGTGCACGTACCACATTGATACAGTGGATAAGTCAGCTCAATTTGTCTGAAAGGCCCTGGAAGTTGGGTGTTTAAATTCTGCATTCAGAAGCAGCTCTGGTTTGCGGTCTGTGCACAAACTTGTGTCAAAAGCTGGAATAAGTGTCCTTTCTTCCTTTTTACCTTCTTTATGGATTCTCCTGAAAGTATTTCAGCCTTTCTTCAGAGATTTACTGCTACCTTGATAGATGTTACTCCACTTAAAATCCTATAGAGAAAACAGGCTGCTCGATGCCTCTGTCAGGTTTGCATTTCAGTCTGCCTGGCTGTTGCCCGTCGTCTCTATTGCTCTCTTGCCTGGCCTGTCTGTGCACTGAGATTCTCTTCAATGCTGCTGATCGAGTCTCTGCAGAAAGCAGTGGTCTATTCTGTGTGTGTGTATGTGTATACATATACATATTTATTCTAGAGATTTATCATCTCTGAGCTGTGGTACATTAGCATTCTGTTCAGTGTCCTCTCATTACAAATTGTTGCCCAGAATAGTTTGCTGGAAGAAGACCTGCATAGGCCTGTTGTGAACATAACCAGCCTTTAGGTTTCCTGAAGGAGAATCTCTTCCACGTATGCATAAAAGAGAAATTTGTCTTTTTGTTGCAAAAAACAGCATTGAAAATACAAGCAAATGTAAACAAATAACAGGGTGAAAAGGAATAATTACTTATTCTGTCCTCCTGGGTACTAGACAAGGTAAAGAGGAGGCAGGGAATCTAAATATTTTACTTCTCAGGCATCTTATTCTGTTAAATGCTAACACATATTTCAGTCTCCAGGGGTATATTTTAACAGGCAGTCTGCTGGACTTAGGCTAGTCAGTGCTCTATGGGGCTGCTAAGGGAGGTAATTTTTTCCTCATGTCTTCTAGGAGGAATGCAGCATATTTTTCTCTGTTTATCCCTGTACAGGTACGCAGAGAATAAAGAAAGCAGGTCGAAGCCAAATTGTCTGGGAAATGTCTGTTACACACAACACAGTACCAGCTAATTTTACCAGTGTTGCTTACAGATCAATGGTACACAGCAGTAGGTAGCTGCGGGTGCTGTCAGACCTGAAACAGGTGATACCAGGATGCATGATCCATCTGTCCACATCTGTCTGTCCTGTCGCTGACCAGAGAAAGCACCCACTGCACTGCAAATGTAGGCCAGGCCCTTACGGCATGGTCAGGACAGAAGGTTTGGTTTGTTGTCCTGCTTCTGCCACTGTCAGCAAGCTCAGGGCTGCCCAATACGTTCCCCAGGCAGTGCCAGCCATGGGCTTGTACATCTCATCCTTTGGCTGCTTCATGGGATCATAGAATGGCTTGGGTTGGAAGGGACCTCGTAGAGCATTTGGTTCCAACCCCCCTGCCATGGGCAGGGACACCTCCCACCAGACCAGGTTGCCCAAAGCCCCATCCAGCCTGGCCTTGAGCACCTCCAGGGATGGGGCATCCACAGCTTCTCTGGGCAACCTGCGCCAGGGCCTTCCCACCCTCAGAGTGAAGAACTTCCTCCTAATCTCTAATCTAAACCTCTCCTCTTTTAGTTCAAAACCATTCCCCCTCGTCCTGTCATCATCCAATTGAGCAAAGAGTTGTTCCCCATCCTTTTTATAAGTCCCCTTCAAGTACTGAAAGGTTGCAATGAGGTCCCCCCAGAGCCTTCTCTTCTGTAGGCTGAACAGCCCCAGCTCTCTCAGCCTTCCTACATAGGAGAGATGCTCCAGCCTCTTCCTGGCCTTCCATTTTGCTGCCATCGTGGTTTCTTTTCTA
This sequence comes from Cygnus atratus, assembly GCF_013377495.2. Lineage (NCBI taxonomy): Eukaryota > Metazoa > Chordata > Aves > Anseriformes > Anatidae > Cygnus > Cygnus atratus. The sequence goes on along the minus strand of NC_066362.1, from coordinate 191,576,827 downwards.
GACTCCAACCTCCGTCCAAATCAATGGCCTATCCCTAACTGCTTTTTCCAAGTTGGTTCCAGTTTTGGTACACCTGTAACCTGACTTAGTATTTTGCATGCTGTTACCTAGTTAATCTCAGCCTTACACAGTATTACACATACAGACCCCAGTGTCCCCTCCAACGATCTGTGGAGTCTGGGCATTTTTCACATCACTCCCCTTCAACCACCTGTGAGACCCAGCCATCTCTTTCTGAGCTTTCTGCAACAGCTTCTGGGAGCTTCTGAGCTTTTGGGTCCTGCTGTACAGTCCCCTGAGCAAGCTGCAGTCTCCTCTCTTAAATCCCAGGGTTCTCTTACTCATCACCCTCGTTTCTGCTAGGATCTTAAACTATCTTTTCTCACAGTGCAGCCAAGCCTGCTATCGACCTTCACTTACCTCAGAAGTGCTTGCATATGCATGAGTAGCATTGCAGTAGAGTGCCTCTCATGGTTGGTTAGTCCAGCCAAGTTGAAAAAATGGTCTTTAATGCACTCTAGCAACCACTGTTGCTTGTTCTCTGCTGTGTTTTTGAGCAGGTGTCAGGGTGGCTCAGGTACTGAGAGCACATAGCATATATTGCAAGGTTAATAATACACATTTCATCTCTTGAAGTTGCTTATAAGTATTTAACCTTTCTCAGGCTATTTTATATCATTTCCAGTTCTACAGTGATGGAAATCACTGCGCTGTGTTTTTGTGTGTTCAAATCATTCTGAGTAAGTTTAACAATGTCTTATATTTAGTTAATGTAGCAACTTGCAGCACTAGAATGAAGAACTAACTTCTGTAAAAAATTGTTGTGTAGCAATTCTCCTGCAGAAATGACCACAGAAACTTTACAACTGGCTCGCATTTAAAAAAGGACTGGAAATCTTCTGGCTGCAAGTTAGGCAGTCTTTTGACAGTTAAAAAATAAAAGATTGTACTGGTGTTTCAGTTCCTGTTTAATTTGTTCTGTAGAAGAACAGATTTTGCTTAATATTTAAGATACCATCATTCAGAGAGTTGAGGTGCCCGTGTTTTCACACAATTGAAATAGAGGGATTTTTAAGATACTGTGTTAATACAAACATACTCAAGATCTTCATAGAAGCAGAGATTATCAGAACTCAGAAGAGGCATTACTTTTAGTCTATGCTATTTCTTTGAATTCATTTTCTAAAATGTTTACTTATGTTTAATTTTCCCTATTCAATAGGAAATAAAAGCAGTATTCCTCTTAAAGTCATGAAAAATTCTTTCTGAACACCTTTGGAGTTTTACTTTTTCAAATTATTTCCGGAAAATTGTTGTCAACCTGCTTTGAATTGGAGGATGTACCTGAGCATCCTGAGCATTGTGGATGTTTTATTCAGCTCCTTTAACACATTCATTCACTGATGAGTTTTAGGGAACGATGATGTCTGGCCACTTCATTTTCTGTCAGTTGATAGAATCGTCAACTGTGCTTTCACTTATAGTAGCAAAATAAGTATTTGGTTTCAGCATTGCTTTCAGAAGTTGATTTAAAACATTTTCTGTAGAGCTTGTTCTCGAGTAGTTACTGCATTTCATACCAAAGAATTGTTTTTCAGTTTGTCAGCTGAATTTCTGCTGGCATTTTAAGGCTGTCTTAAGTCTGAGGACTATATTGTAGTGTTAGTATGTTTTTAATGTTCTGTGTTAGAATTTATTAAATCACAACAAATAACTTACCTGCTCTCTGTCTTCATGAAAAAATCTTCCAAATTTCGTATTATGGAAGCATGTGCGAATTCTAGCACTAAGGTTGAAGGAAGAACAGCTGTAACTACAGTGCAAGTAGGATTGTGGTCTGGTCTGAGTGGCATCTAATATATTGCCTTTTCTAGTTGATGCAACGAAATGCTCGTTTATATATTCATTTTTTTTTTTAGTATGACTGAACTCTAGATTTGGAAAATGATTAAGAAATAAGTTTTAAAGATACTGTCAAATCTAAGAACATGAGGAAACTTTCAGCAGTAGTAGAATGTGTTTCTCAAATTATTCTCAGTTTGGAATATATTATAGAAAAGAGACAGTAATGACCCCAAATCCTGAAGTTTCTTTGAGAAGTTATATAATAAGGAGGTTGTTTGTACACAGCTTGGTCTAAGCTTATCTTCTATTGCTTTCTTAACTGACTTGATAAGCACTGCTTTCTAGCAGTGAAGGACACTGACAGATATCAGTACTATCTTAGTCCTTGACGTGATGTCCATGCATCTTCATACCAAATTACATTGGTGTTTCTTCCACTGTATTTATTATAGATCATATTTAACTTATCCTTTTCTATAACTTTTCAGGTTCTTTGTTTGATTCCTTTCCTGGGAAGTTCTGTAATTGTTCTTGACTGTTTTATCAGTTTTTTAATCTTCATTCCTCTCCCAGTGTTCACTTATATTGTACAATCTATAGTGTCCTGTTGTGTGCCACATACTGTTTTGTGAATATATTGGTGAAAATGTGTCAATGTAAATTACCAAAATTAAAATTGAAGCACTTGAGCCTTCGATGAAGGCTTCTAATTTAGTCAAATTTTGGGTATATGCTTTTCAGATTAATGTGTTTGTTTAATTTCATGCATTAGATCACTTGGTCTTGCAATGGCACCTCGTGTGAGATTTCTTCAAAAAGTTCAGAAACAGTTATCTGCGAATGAATCGGCTGATAAGACAAATCCCTTAACGGAGAAAGAGCAGAACAAAAATACCATCTCCTCAATAAACAAGGAAGGAGTGGAGAAATGCAGAACTAATTTCAGTGGAAAGGTATCTGCTAACAAAGCAAAGGAAGAGGAAAGAAGGAAAGAAACAGAAGAACACCCCCCTTCCAGTGAAGGTGCTGAGGAGAGTGATGAGTCTGAGGATGGATCAGAAGAAGTATCTGAGGATGAGGAAAAAGAAGCTGCGTTACCAAGCAGGGCTCCAAACACAGACTCCATGCAGTTCTTCGAAGATGACGACGATGATACTAAAGATCTTGATTTGCTGACAGTGAAACGACGGAATGTTTTTGGTGTGGAAGCTAAAGATGGTCCAGCACAGGTAAGTACACTTTACAGTAAGGCTTATGTATCTTGATGATTTTATTTTGGACAAACTCCAAGTAAGAATGAGGAGAAAATTCTGCTCTTTAGCAGTATACTCGCTTGAAGTCAGATGCGTTGCTCAAGTGTATCAGAGGTCAGAATTGCTCCCAGGAGATAAGTCGTGGTGTGACTTATGCTTTTATCATTTTGTGTTATTAACGTTAAGTAAGTAATTTTATTCACATAAAATATGTTCTTGGAGTAGTTTTTAATTTATGAATAACATGAGTTGAATACCTGGGAATTTTTGACAGTTTTAGTTCTTTTTACTACTTTGCTTGTACTTTCCTAAAGTAGCTGCAACTTTTAGTCCTAATTTTGATGGTGTTACACAGTTTATGACACTGGGAACCAAATTGCAGTAGATGATGAGCTGTTTCCTAACACAAATTGTAACAAATGATCTTTACCTTAACCTAAAGATCCAAACTGTTAATGTTAAATAGCTTAAAACCAAGATTTTTACTTTCAACAAGACCTACCTTTGCTGTTAGGAATTCATCCGATACCAGAGAGCAAGTGGACAAGCACTTCTTCTAAAACATAGGTATAAAGGTGTATTAAAAGTATTCATTCACGTAGATCTTTCATTTCCTTAGTCAGTAGCTTTGTAATTGAGGGTTGCTCTGCGCTCCGTACTCAGTATTCCCAGAAATGTTGCTTTCCTTTAATCTTTAAATGCAGTGTTATAGTAAGTCCCATCCCGTCCCCCCCATAAAGCAGATTTGGTAAGTGCATATTGTGAATTTTTTGTGTGTCCTTTGCCCTATCTAGCAACTATTTATCTGTAGTAAAGAGATCCAAGTGAAATAGCCATCTGCTTCAGCAAGATGGTTTTCTTAACTTACTTGCATGCGAGGGGAGCCTCCTGTTAAGCGATGTATGTATTTTTCCAACCGGTATTTTAAATCTTTTTCTGTGCTGTTATTTAACAGCACAGGGCACTTGTCATGAACTGATGCTTATCAGCCCACTGGCTGCATTTATAAGCAGCATCTTTCCGCTAGTATTTAGCAATGTGTATAAAATAGTTCCGTCAGCCAACTTTGTCGCAGCTGAGCAGTTGCTCAGTAACTTAACCCCCGCCCGCGTTCTCTCCTCTTCCTCGAGGAGGTTGTCACAGGTTCCCATCTCTTGCCAGAAGCACGGGAGGAGGATAGGTGTGGGAAGTGGATGAAGGGTGCTCCAGGAATTGCATTTCTGTTCCTCTTACTCTAAACCTGAATCATCCTGCCCCTGCGCAGCCCGTGGCTGGCTAGGTGCTAGTACTTGGCAGAGCTGAGTGGCAGTACCTGGACATGGCAGTAGCTTATAATTATTAATAAATTTCAGTTTATTTCAGTGGTAAAGGAACTGCAGTTTTAAAAACAAAAAGTAGAATGAAAGATTTCTGCCTTAAAGAATGCTCCTATCTCAGCTTTCCTATCACTTCCACAATTTTCCATGCTGAAATACACAGACAGCTTTATGTTGGATTCGTATGTTGGAAAGTGGTTTGGAAGTTCTGCTCAGAAAATAGTGAAAAACAAAACAAACAAAAAACAACCAACCAACACCAACAAAAAAACACCACAAACCTTTGATGTAAAAGAATGAAAATTTTTTAATGAAAAATATTAGTATTTAACAAGTGCTTTGGAACCTCACTGGGTAACCTTTTAACAATTTTCTAGCATTAAACATTTATAGGTTAGGCAAGCTGGAAATTCTTTTCTGTGATTTAGTGTTGTTAATGTTTCATACTTGCTATACAAGTGTGGAAGAGCTCGTACTACCTGAATCCACTTGTTCATGGGGGCACAATACTCTAAGCAGCTGTGAAGAAAAATTAAGTTTCAAGATCTGTATCGTTAAGAATTGAAATATAATTTGAATAATCTCCTACAGAAATGCCAATGACAGTGCAATATATAATTTTTAGAAAGCAGAAACGCAGGGCGTGCTGTGCCTAGCTGTGGAAACTAATCACTGCATATGGGAGTGTGGTGTTTATTGCCTTAGTTACTGTGAAAATTGTTGATAAATTGTGGAATGCTTTAAACTTATGGTTTCTATTTTCGGTAGGAATAAGAGAGTAAAGGCTTATATCACTAACCGTATGCTGTCTTTTAATGTTTTAGCATACAAATACACATGACAGAAATTACGTTGAAAGATGCGGTCATTGCGCATCTTTGTTATTTCATGTCTATACCCTGACACCACGTTTTATGCATGTTAAAAATGAATTGTTAACTTGCAACGCTACTTATATTTTTTCCCCATCTGTTTACTTTCCGGATAAAAGTTTTGAGGTGATTAATGCTGTGTTGTGGTAGATCCTACCGAACGCATGTAGCTGACATCTAAAGAATTAGAGCCGATTCCTCTGGGGTGTGAGAAAAAGGCGCCGAGCAGTCCAAGGGCAGTTTTCCTGTTGCTCAATGTTGGAATGTCTTTCCAGCAAGGACTCAGAAAACAGTTTGACTTCAGCGTACGGGATCCTTGCTGCATTTCTGGGATGAGGCAGTGTGTTAATTAGCAGTATCAAATGCTGCAGAGGGTCTGGGAGTCTGAAAATGAAGTATGCTCTTGGCTAGATCATTTAGTTCTGAAAAAAATCTATTCTGTGTGCTAAAAAAAATGAGAGTCTTGTGGAAAAGCTAGTATGTGATCATCTGATTGGGAGATCATGAATATGCCTAGAAAGGTTGAATTAAATTTGCCTTTATACTTTTAATGCATGTGATTGATTTTGCAATTCCAGTGTTCTTGTATTATGCTGCTTGTTGACAGCAAACCAGTCCCGCTGCTGTTCTTGAGCTTCAGCACTTCAGTTTCAGGGGAAACCTTACATTCGGTTTCAGTTTTTAAAGAGCTGTTGTTAGGGTCACCAGCCCTTCCTCATCCTCGTGTCTTTCCAAGCCCCTCCAGCCTCAGGAAGAGCACAAGGAGGTGCAGCACCGCCGCGTGTTCCGTGGGGCTGTAGTGCAGAGCAGGATTTATTTATGCTGATGGAGTGGAGGGGAATGTGTGTGACTTCCTTGGAATATCTTGCTTTTGTTGAATGTCTGTGGTGCCTAACCTGACAGTGAAAGTTACGCTGTGATGGGAAGTGACACATATCCAATGTTAGCTCGGTTAATGACGCCGCTTCCAGAACGATTGCATGCTTTCCCTTTCTTAGTGTGTCTTTGCTGTATATATATTGTTCTCTGTGTTTTCGTGATAACAAATATAAAGAAAACATTTCTTTTAGCACTGCCACATAAAAAAAAAAATTAAAACCTTGACTAATGTGGACTTTTCACCCTGGCACATATTACAACGTTGTTATGAATTTCTGAGCTCCAGAGGTACTCACTAGCTGCTCTGTTTATGAATTTTACTTAAACATGTCATGATTTTTAGCTGGTTGATATAACTCATGGGATTTATTTAGAAGTACGATGTTTTTGTGCATAAAAAGGTGACAAGCAGAACTGCCAATATCAATTGGCAGATGCACAGTATTATTTAGTTGTTATATTAACATTATGTAAATTATTCGCTTAAAGTGCATCTAACAATATTAGCAGTATAGATGTTGCAAGGACTTTAAATAATCCCAGGTTACAAACTGCTTTTAATGCTACTTTGATGAAATTGGTTGTTGCATTTTCAAACGCAAAGGCTGTACTTACACGTAAAACATTATTTATTGGAGAACTAAGATTAAGCCTACAGTATTTTTTTTTCTTGTTTTTGTTTATACTTTATTTTAGTCATCTTGTCAGATGTTGCATACTATCAGACGTGTTTTCTGCTAGTGAATTTTCTTTTTTAGGATAGAGAATGTTAAATTATTGAGTTCTTAGGATTGCCGTGACTCCCTTCCTGCTCTCCCATCCTTTGATTTATAGACTCGTAAAGCTTTTCTAGTGAGGTACCGCCTGCTCGGAAGATGGTAGAAGTGTAAGCCTATGGACAGAGGGTTGCCTTAAATAATACTTGCAGCTTCCTTGAAGTTAGTCTGTACACTCGCAAAGCTTTCAGTTTGAATGCTGTGGCTTTGGAGGGTTTTTTTTTTTTATGATTCTGTCTCAGCTATTTGGCTTGTTTTATAATCCAGTAATGTTATCTGAAATGAAATTTTCTTACAGTTCTCAGACACACAAACATGGTAACTTATGGAAGCAGGAACGAACAGACAAGGGTAGGTCTCTCTCACTAGAGATGATGGAGGGGTCTATACCAACAAGCAGACAGTAATAGCTGGTTGTAATGTGGGCTTTACACAGAGCGTATCAAGGAAACATCGTTTAATGTGCACCAAAGTGAGGACATAGTCCTCTTGAATTTTCTCCCGTGATGTTGAAAAGAAAGCCTATTACCATACAGATAAATCAAAATTACTTTTCAGAGTTGTGATTCATCTCGATTGCTTCTCTTATATCGGCTTTCCCTTCTGAATGGGATTTCTCTCTTTCTGTTCCATGCTGTGAGATAGGAAAAACAGTATATAAACATAAAGTTGGTCAAAATCTATGTGAAGCATCTTCTTCTTCTTATCAGCTCTTACTACCTCTTATTCTTACATAGTAATTCATGTTAAACATATGACTTGGTCTTCTTGGTGCTTTTCAGGGGATGACAAGATAGAAGACACTCAAAGGAGGCAAGAGGCAAGGGCTGAAGCTGGCTGGCTCTGGAAGCAGTGCTGGTTCCCTTAGGGATGCCCCTCTTTGCTCCTCCTGTAGCAGTGTGTGGTGTCCAAGAGAACAAACGTGCTCCCAGGCAACCTGCTAGCTATAAAAGGCACGTTATTCCTTGGAGGCATGTTGTGAAGCTAGCACTATAGCAGAGGAAATACAGAGGTTATTTATTTTTAAGTTAAATAAAAATCAATACCGTGATGCATTATATACCATAAATTCTCCTTCCTACAGAATGGGCCTTATGTTCCTAGCCTAGTAATGCTGTGCTTGTGTACCTCAAGTTGAATTATAGCAAGTAATGATTTATAAGAAGCACAAAACATTCGCACACAAGTGAGGTAGGCCTACATTTGGATGCTTCAAGAAGGCAGTGTTATGAAAAAATAACTTTTGTCGGCCGTGAATGGAAATGAAACCTGCTGACAGAACCTTGAGCCTCCTCATGCCCAGCAGCGAGCGCTGAATGTGTCCTACAAAGTGGATGGAAATTGAAATGAAATCACAATTTATTTCTGTGCAATTTCAATAGCTTAAGTACAGCTGAAACTTGTTTTTTAAGAAAAGCTGTGATGCCCAGTTATATTATATTCCATGTAATTTTAAAAAATCTTGTTGTTCAGCGGTGCTTCTGGAAGCTGTGCATTGAGACAGTGCTAGACCCAGGCACGGTGTTCAGCAAAAATATTTCTTTCCCTTCTTGGACAGCTTTTGCTCTTGAGATTTTTCCCTGTCGTCATTATTTTTGAGTAGAGCGTTCATGAGCTTCTTTTAGTTTAAAGTGTTTAACAGAGGCTTTTGAGGCAGTCCTTTGTGAGAACCCATAATCTGTTTTAGACTCCAGATCCATAAATCACTTATTATTTTAAAATGGCTTTAATGTTTCTTCATTGTTCTTTCAGGTTTAGTTGCATTGGCAGCTCTTGTGTCTGCTCCAAATGCATCTTTAGGTTTTTCTCTATTGATTTCTATTTCAATTAGTTTTTCTAGAGACTTCCTGAAAACTTCTGAAGTGTATGGAGAATTCACTGTAATTGTTTCTTGCACCTTTGAGGCAGCGTTCCAGGTATTTGTGTCAATCCCTGTGATGTTTAGGAAGATTGGAAAATCTATAGGATGAAAATTCTATCTCTGAGTTACAGGTGAGCTATATACTTCAGATAAATGGCTGCTCTATGTCTCTTAAACTGTGGGTGCAGCATAAAATGGTCATCCTAAATGTTTTTAATCATGTTTCAAATCTGGATAGAAAGGATTATTTAGGAATTTTATTTAAAATCTGCCTGTATCATAGCTTTCTGTATCATAGGCTACAGGGTACCCAATTCTGATGTGCAAGGTGTTGCTTCTGTGAAAAGCTTTACATTGGAAAGTGCTTTTGAACCCTTGTGGGCTGTGCTAGTTTTGATGTCTACAGTGCACTTTGAGGACCTTTTGTGATTAAGAAAGATGCCACACCTGTCAGGGACTTGCTTTCAGTCTTTCAGTCACAGCTCTTTGAGAAGCACCTTCTCCTTTGAGCCAAGAGAGGTTCCCCCAGTTTTGAGGCGAGTTGCTCATAAGTCAGCAGCTTTTCCAGGAGCGTGCTGCTCATCTCCTAGAGGAAATGCTGTTCACAAAATTACTAGCTAGTGAAGCAGACTCCTGAACTAAACAGTGCAGCCTTTTTATTTTAGTTCCTAGAGCTGTGGGTTAAAAAATCCTTAACTCCATATGCCATCTGAAGCAGCCTCCCAAGTCTTCTCCGCTGTGCTGAACCTGCTGCAGTGTCACAGAGCTTGTTGTCCTAGCAAGAGGCAGCTATTTTGCAAAGTGTTCCTGTGGTTAACTTGCACCAGAGGACAGTGATACTTGTGTTTAAGCATGCGTGTCTTGAGTCTCTCCTTTAGAGAATGTTTTTCTGGTGGGTTGATGCTTCCTGAAGTGCAGAGTGATGTTAGCAGTCCAGCATATTGCTCACATGCTCACGGTGCAGAATGTGGTGCAAATTCAGGTTGCAGTGAGGCACACTTTGTCTTTTGATGGGACAGACCCGAGGTGACTGAGGTACATGGTCTTTTATCTCAAAAGATACGAGGGTATTGTATAATTTAAAATGATTTGTTGAAATATAATTTGTTAAATACTTCTAGTAGGTTACTCAAGCCTGCAGCAATACCCTCAGTTTTGGTGTGCCTAATGACTGATTTATAGCCTTGTTTAATATACTGTAATCGTTTCATAGATGAGGATGAGTGAGCCATATACTCTGCTTTAAAACTGCTTTGTTTTAATCAATATTCTCCGAATCCATAGGATTTGTAAATTCTAAAATGCAGCGATTTCCTTTAAGACCTCTAGTGCCCGAATGCTTGCTGGGTGATGGCACTGGAAGTATTTATAACTATGACATAGTTTTTGGATGAGCGGTTTTCGAAAAGTTGAGTGCTAATACTCTGAAATGCCACCAGAAATTATACAGCACTAATTTTCAAAGGAAATGCGGCTTCCTGAAATAGTAATAAAGCAGACCAACTAATAAATACTTATCCGGAGCCTCCCGACTGCTGTCAGCACAGCGTGTAGTTGAAGTTATGAGAATAATTCTTCAATTGTTTATGTGGACATCTTCTGCGATGCAGACATCTGCTATTTTAAGCCTCTCAACGAACTACTCATTCACATTTTCAACAATATTTTCGGGCAGATTTCTGAATTCTTATCTGTATGGTATAATTTTTAGGTGGAATAATTTGACAATTATGACAAAAAAATCATGATTTTGGTGAAGATTCATGAGCTGTTAGCCAAAATGAGTCTCAGAGAAATTTGTTACGGTATTACTAACATGCAAATTGTAGTGTAATTGGTATTTTAAAAAGGAAAATGTGTAGTACACGGTTTCCAAATTCTGACCTGCTGACTCATTGGGAAAAAGGACAGTAATCACAGACAAACTGCTTAGTGACATCATGTTTCTGTGAGCTTTTGGTTTATCCCAGCTGTGAAGTGGTGGAGGTGGCACCAGCTGGGAGGGAGCCTCCTGCCTGCTGCAGGCTGGGCTCTTTGCTCTCCATCTCAGGTAAAGAAACAGCTACTGCCCCTGGGGAAAAAGATCTGTTAAAGGAGCTTGTTTTCTGAGAAAATAAAACAATTAGGATGACAGCTGCTGGCCTTATTTATGTCAAAAATAAGTGAGCTATAAATTGCTTTGGACCAGCCTGGTGGCATCCCGTCTGGGGAAGTCTTAGTGGCATCCTGTCCTTCATTATCTAAACCATGTTTCTCTTGTGGTAGCTCTCAGCTTACTTCAGTGCAGGGTTGTTCTTCTCTTTGCTCAAGCTGTATGTTTGTTTAATCCTCCAGCAGGAAACCTCCATCTTTACGGTGCTCACCAGGTTGAGGCAGACTGCCCTGCCTGCTCCTCGCAGCCCTGTGCGCTCCGGAAGGTGCCCGTGAAGTAAAAAGGGTGGTGCTCCAGCAGTGAGAGGTCTGGCAAGCACACATGAAGAAAATTGAGGGGGTGCATTAGTAAATCTCCCAAAAAATCAAGTAGATGTGATAAAGTGGTGGTGTCTCTGAGTGGGGAAACCCATGGGAAAACAAAAATGACAAAAGTAGCTTTTTGAGGAGCTAAATGATGATATAATTTCTCTCGGATCTGCCTCTTACTTGATCAGGACCACAAAGTATTATTTAAAATTCCGTTTTAAGTTTTTTTTTTTTTTCTTTGGTGGGGTTGAGCGTGCTTCTTGTAGAGGGACTGCAGCTGGCAGGAAGAAGGCTGGAGAAGAAAAGTCCGTCTCACTGTTATTGTTACAGAACCATAGACTGGTTTGGATTGGAAAGGACTGTAAAGATCACCCAGTTCCAACCCCCCGCCATGGGCAGGGACACCTCCCACCAGACCAGGTTGCCCAAAGCCCCATCCAGCCTGGCCTTGAACACCTCCAGGGATGGGGCACCCACAGCTTCTCTGGGCAGCCTGTGCCAGTTGTGGTTAAATGTCTCGTATCAATGTGAAAGGGGAGTATAAGATAGTTCTGAGACACTTGTGCCATGCTGATCTTGCTATGAGCAAGCTGGGAACAGAAAACAAGAGCTTGACTCTCTAAGCAAGTGCAAATATCTCTTGTCCTTTTTGGCTTTTTAGGGAGATGTCGGTGAAAGACCAGCGGCTTTTCTTGTTTCCATGATCTCCTCTGCATTGAGCAAAATTAACATTAGCTGCTGTTTTGCTTACAGTGATGCCTCCTTATCTCTGGCTCAGAGCTGAGAGTGTCCTCAAAACGCCAGCCTTGCTGTGGCAGCTTTCCTTCAGGTTCACAATGCAAGGGCTGTGTCTTGCAGAGCATAAAAGGACACAACGTGTTTCTGTTGCAGTAGATCTTTTGCTGCCTTGGTGGAGAAATTATGCGTCTGCCCTGTGACTTTGGAGAAATACTATTTTTACAGTAATCACTCTTCCTTTATATATATGTTACTGGTCTGAGTTTTATTGGTCTGTACTTCTGGGTGGTGGTTTTCAATTTGGTGTTTTATAAATCGTGAATGTAGGACAGTGGGTCTTTTTGGTGAGATCACAAATCTGATGTCACTACCAAGCCTTTTTATCTTAACAAAGGGAGATAGAAGAACGAGCTGATAATCCTGAAACGGGTATTAACAATTGTTTTAAGCCTTTCTATCTGGGGTTTGTTTACATTAGTATATACTGAAAGGCAAGGGGTTCTTCATATACAGCTGCTTACAGACCTAGTAAGTGCATGTGCAGCTGAATTGTGGTATGCTCCAGCCACAGAGGTTCACCATTTTGGGCTTGTAGGAATGTGTAATTCCTTAATTTGCTCATGTATTTTGGGAATTGGATGTTGACCTAGAATTATAGCATCTCTGTGAAAGAATAAGTCTCTGTGAACTTTTGTTTTTTCTACCTTTTGTGCCCATAGGTTCCCCAGCCTGAAAAGCATAAATAAGTTATTGTTTGTCTTCTAGGTTTTATGGTGGTTACAAAAAGCTCAAGCTTTTAAAAAACGAATATGCTCTTGGGAATTTATTTATATGTACGCTCCGTGTCAGAATGACATGGTAACAAGAAAATACTGACCTGTAGCAGAGCTGAAGAATTGCTATCGAGAAGGTATTGTGTTAGGTCAGTGAGCGTTGATGCAAAATGTATTTTGATTCGTGGGCTGAAAGAAACGTTCATGTTATTTCCAGCTTTAGGACACAAATTTTGAATGGGCTTTTCTAGGAAGTGCAGCTGTTCGGTTTACTTTCAGCTGTAGAAAAAGGAGGCAAAGAAAAAAAAGCTCCCCAAATAGCTGTGACGAGCAATTGAGGCTGATGTCAAGGGGGGGGATTGAAGGGAGAGGGCTGAGATGAGACGAGAACTGAAAGGCAATGGTGTTGTACGGGAATGACAAACTCACGAGGCATCTTCCCAGCCTGCTCCTTTGGGAAGCCCGTATGATATTGTCAGCAGATTTCTGTCTCTCAGCCTCATGTTTCATGAAGATTTATACCACCTCTTATGGGATGATTTTCGAATAAGAATTAGTGTGAAGTTTACTTCTTCAGTTTTGAATCCTGACACTTGAATAGTATGTAAATTTTTCTATAGGTCTTTAGTGATAACGTAGTTACATTTTGTAGAAGAGAAGTGGTCATCTGGTCTGAGCTCCCCAGATATAACCCTCTTATTTTAATTTGGTACACTTGTATTGAGTACAAAAATTGAATTTTGCTTAATCTTGTTTTCAAAAGGCATTTTGTCTTAGACACAAAAAGATCCGAAGTCCACCATTACTAGTACTTCTCCCAGTGGTTTAGCTCGTTTGTCAGTGCTGCAGTGAAGAGGTGGATGTGGGGGAAAGAGGACAGGAGCTGAGAATAAAGATATTCCAGCAAATACTCCTTTGGTCTGCAAGAGAGACTTTATTTTAGCACACAAGAGAATGTGAGAAGAAAATGTGATACTGTTATGGAGGAGGTGAATAATATGATGTAAATTGGAAATGCAATGTGCAAATGCAAATTAAGACAGCATTTAGCTTAGGGACACTTCATTACTGCATGTTATCAAATGTTGCAAGTAATTTGGAAGGCAGGCATCCCGTAGTTGCTTAGAAATGGAAAAAAAAAAATGGTGTAGGAGTTGAAGGTTGTGTATTTTTGATTGACTGAACTTGAGTCAAGATTCTGCTCCTGGCAGGTCAAGTGTTACAATTAGCTTAACAGGGCAAGCTTATAAATAAATAAATATATGTAAAAAAAAGTTGTATGAACCACATCTGCAGGTAATCTTTCTGTCTGGTTTCAAGGTCAGCATTTACGCCAAGCCAAGGAAATGTTACATTTTCATTAGCCACCATTGTTTTTGTGACTCCACTCTCTCAATCCTCCTTTAAACGTGGGAAATTTAAAACATAAATTACTTTGACTTCTCTCCTTTTTCAAGAAGTATTTTATTCTTTTTAGCACAGCAGATTTTTTCAGTGGTTCATTGAAGCTAATCAATCTTGACATTTCTTGTTACTGCTAATTTTCTTTTATGGGTGGAAAAATAACATCTTCATATTTTATTTTACCTTTGGACACTTTTTAAGGCACTTATGAGCAATAATAGCCTTCTAAAGCATTTCGTGATGTAATGTAGGACAGCTGCTAATGATTAAAGCTAAGACAGCTGTAATGGAATATTTACTGGATAAATTGAGAAGAGACTAATAAATAGAGGTACAAGAAATGTTAAATCTTTCAGTGGAAAAACACTGGAGAAAGGAAATGTAACTTTAGATTGAGTGTTTCTATAAAGTGTGAGCATATCACTGGAACGCAGGCCTTGGCTCATTGTTTTCAATTTTTCCTTTAGTTGCTGGAATAATAGTTAAAAAGTTAAAAGCTCCCCCAGTACCAGAGAGTCCTGGACATACTGGAGAGAGCCCAACACAGGGCCACCAGGATGATGAAGGCACTGGGAGCATCTCTGCTGTGAGGAGAGGCTGGGAGAGCTGGGGCTGCTCAGCCTGGAGAAGAGGAGGCTCAGGGGGGTCTCATCCGTGTCCATAAATCCCTGAAGGGAGGGTGCAGAGAGGCCGGAGCCAGGCTCTGCTCAGCGGTGCCCAGTGCCAGGACAGGAGGCCATGGGCACAGCCGGGCACCCAGGAGGCTCCCTCTGAGCCCCAGGCAGCACTTCTGTGCTGGGCGGGTGACGGAGCCCTGGCACAGGCTGCCCAGAGAGGCTGTGGGGTCTCCTCCTTGGGGATCTCCAAAAGCCGCCTGGACGTGGTCCTGGGCAGCCTGCTCTGGGTGTCCCTGCTTGGGCAGGGATTTAAATTAACAGAAGTAATTTTTATGCAAGTGTAACTATATGTAAAGAGAGCTTTTACAGCTAAAAAATTAATAGCTCTTTCCTGAAATTATTTATGTGAGAAAAGCACTGCTTCTAAAAGATACATTCCCAATTAAATTAGTTCTCATTTTTTTGCAGCAGGAAAGTTCAAGTCTAACTTAAAGTATTTTTATTACAAAAAAAAAAAAAAAAAAAGATTAATAAGAATTCAGAATGAGTTAAGAACTTATCAAAATAAACATTGATTAATGTTTATGTTAAATAATCAAACTCTTAAATCTTGGTCATTGATTGAAGTGTTCTTTTTGTATATATTTCAGGTAGTCTTCATTGATGTTTGTGTACGGTTTCAGAGGGGTTGGGTTGGGCTGGGAGGTAATCTACAGTTGTAGAACTAGACAGCAGGACCATAGGAAACAGTGCACATGAAAAAGTGTGTCTCAGGTTAGCTTTCAAGAATTGGCGTGGGTGCGTACACAAAGAAAGGAGAAGAGAGTAATGATCCAAATTGGGGTTAGGGAGAGGGAAGGAAAATTGTAAGCTAGGCTAATAAGGCTTCAAAATCAGTAGAATACAATGAGTATTTAATTTTCAAATGCTGCATCTGATGGATTTGCTTCAAGAGTAAAATCAGACTTCCATATTCTTAATTCTCTTAAGCATTTTTGATCAATTCCTTTAGAATTTCATCCTCCTTGAAATCTAATGGGCATTTATAATTTCCGTATGTTGCTGGAAACCGTGAATATGAGCATATTTGCAAAGAGGTGGAATCTCTCACAGTATCTTTACAGGCATCAGTGGCCAGGATTTACCATGGGAATGTTTAATGAGGTGGCTCAGCGTACCCACAGACCGCCATTTGGATATGGGCAACGTGAAGGTTTTCACAAATCTAGCTGTGTGTTTAAACATAGAGGCGTAATGTAGGGTGACTCAAGTTCCCCAGTCAGGAGAGATGTTATTGTGGTTAGGAAATGTAAGGTGGTGGGAGAAAGCCAGGTTTATTATTTTTAATTGCAAGCCCATAACTGCTTTGCTTTGCTGTATCTGCTTTGTTTACTCTTTGAGCACAATTTTCCTGCTATGTAAAACCACTTTTGTTGGACAGAGGTCGCTTACAAATCCCGAAGCAGTTCTGCGTGTGTTAACGTCCTGTTCATGGACTGTGTCTGCAGCCCTTGTTCACTGCATTCACAGAGTGATGGAAAACTGCTGGAAGTAAAGCTTACGTCTCATGATAGCCTGTCATACGGCTATGAACTGTGCATTCGGGCTTATAAAACAAACTTACCTTTCCCTTTTTTATTTATTCTTTTTTATATCTCACCAAGTAAAAGCTCTACCTGATTATCTTTGGAGTGCTCTGAAAGCAGGACTTCATTTACAATGCATCAGTCTAAAATAAATCTCTCTCTCTTGAGATCTTTTGCCATCCCCTTACCTCCAGTGGAGGGGCCGAAATCTGTCAGTGAGAGCAGTTTAGGGCTCTCTATCTTTCTATCTATCTGTCTGCCTTTTCAAACAGTCCCGAAATCTGGCCGAAGTATACAGCCTCCTGCACTTGCCATGTTCAGCCTGAAATGACTTGGTACAAAATAGAAATTCAGTGCTTGTGCTGTGAGACCCGGGGCATCTGAATGTCAAACTCTATCTGATGAAATTGCATTCTTCTCCTACTTTAATAGGATTGCGAGGATAATATAGTTTAAATTTATAGTTGTCATAAGGATAAGGTCAGCAAGTAGATCAGAGCTGAATTGGAATTGACCCTGTTTTCTTTTCACTTGAGTTAATTTACTGACTTGCTAGGCTACCAGCCTTTCAGGATTCAGAGCATGACTAAATTGTTTGACAGATTGGGGTTGTCTTAAACATTTTAAAATATATATATTAAAAAATTGTATACATAAAACAATTAACCCTTATATGTACTATGTGTACAAACATGTTTAATGAATACAGATAACAATCTTATATTTATACATATTTAATTTATGTACCTATATATACATGCATGTGTACGTATGTGTAAATGAAAAAGTTGCTTCCCAAATACTTCTTCCTCCAGTGCCTTTCCTAAGAAAATTTATTGTTAAGTCCTTGAACTTAGCACGCTGTGTATGGGGTTAATTTTGCTAATGTAAGTGGCAAGAGCCCGATGATGAACATTTTAATTTCTGTGGTGGTACTTGCTCAGCGAGGAGTACCAACTTGTAATAGGAATTTTTCCGTGTTGGGTTTTGTGGTCATTTGGAAGATGCATTGTGTTTGGAGGCAATCAGCGAAGGCTGCAGAGTAATGGTGTACCTCTCTCAGGCAGTTTTGGTATTGAAGATATTTCATATGGTGGTTACAGGATAAACTGTTACTGTTGTGCAGAAGCTGCACCTCACTTCACAGTCCCTTCTCTGTTACTTCATGCACGTTGTTTCTCCTTTGTTAGTGCTGACTCAGCCACAAAAAAAAAAAGAGGTGGCTGACTTAGAAGACAGATTTCCTGCCGATCAGTTCTCTTTGTGCAGGAGGAGAAAGCTGCCCACTCTCCCTTCCTCATATTTACTCTGAAATGTTGGTCATCAGATTTCCAGGCAAGTAAGCTGACACCATCTTGAGCTCATTTTGTATATTTTCAAGGCTGGATGAGAAGATTTCCTGTGAGCAGTTGAAGATCCTGAGCCCCTTCTCAGGAGTAATTGTAGCAGCACAAGCAGGTCCTGGTCACTGCCAGCATGGACGGAGAGGCTTCAGGGTAGGGTTATGTGTTGGGCTGAGCTGAGAACAACGCATCATGTTCTCTGACTGCACGGGGCAAGTGCCAGATGTTTCAGTGCTGGGTGGCTCCAATGGACATGGTAAAAACTAATATTTTTAGCTGTGGGGAAAATTTCATCACACCAGGGTTTCTGATTGTTTTTAAAAAACAAATGGATGAACAAAAACCCCACACCTGATAATATCCTTAAATTGGAGGCTTCTTCCTTCCAGCCTTCTTAAATATGAAGGAAGTTTCTCATAATTCTATTTCAAGAAGAAAATAATTGCTGAAAAATACATTTTATGTTTCACAAGAATTCCAGAGCATTTATTTTGATCTTTGTTAGTTAAAAGAGCATGGGCAGAATGAGGTTGAGTAAATTCCTTATTCATATTATTAT
This sequence comes from Cygnus atratus, assembly GCF_013377495.2. Taxonomy (NCBI): domain Eukaryota; kingdom Metazoa; phylum Chordata; class Aves; order Anseriformes; family Anatidae; genus Cygnus; species Cygnus atratus. The sequence goes on along the minus strand of NC_066362.1, from coordinate 191,558,545 downwards.
TTTTCTGTTAGTGGATATTGTTATATCCAAATTCACTCTTGATTTCTGTAAAGTCTAATGCATTTTGATCAAAACAAGTTCCTGATATCAGCTACTACCTGTGCATGAGTTTCATAATCTAATTATGTATTGTATGAAGCAGTATTTCCTGCCTTCTATTTAAATTGTGACTTTGTAATTTCATATAGTGTCTTGTTCTTGGTTGTGAAACAGAGTGCATCTCTTCACTTATTAAATTATATGTGTTGCTTAATTCTTAATAATTGTTTTCTTTTCAGAGGCAAAGATTCTTTGTTTTTATTTTCTCTGAACAAGAATTATTTTTAAATGTTCTTCACCATTTCAGTGCATCTTCTCTGAACTTCCTGTAATTATTTCCCAACAGGGACAAAACCAATTCATGGAGAAATCCAAACAAAAGTTGTTACAAAGTAGTAGCTTTGAAGTGAGGACTTCTGGGAAGTTTACAGCCTGGAGAGAGAATTATGTTACTTCCTTCAACAGTGTAATGATTTGTTCTGGTAACATTTATGCTCCTTTCATTCCAATAAAGAAGTCATTGATTGAAGTTTGTGCTGCAGAAACCATAGAGCTATTGGTCTTAGCAGCGTTCTCATGCTGAAATTGTATGGTCAGAGGCATCCAAGCAAACAAAGAGAAGTGGCAAAAACCTCTTGCTTGACTTGCAGAATAGGATTGTGGTTATAAATGAATTGCTAGAAAACTGGAAGGTAACGTGTAAAATGGATAGCAGTACATATTGAAGTCACAAGTAACGCTACTTGGGCTGTGCAAGAAGAATGTTCTGTAGCACCACAAAGCTGTGGATATTCTTCCAAAGTATGTTCCACTGACTTTGCGTTTAGAATGTTCTGGATCACCTTCATTTTATGATTCTGCATATATCTGTGTGTTAGGATACGCAGAACATAAAAGATAATGCTGTACCTTTCAGTAAGTTAAAGGCTAGAATAAAATGCATTATAGATACCTCGTAGAACCTTAGATGAACTTTTTCCAGCAGCTGAAGATAGGGAGTAAATTGGCACGTTTTATCTACAGAATTTCCCTGGAGAAATATTACTCAAGGCTTGAAGTATGAACTGTTACAACGAAAAAAACACTGCATATTTTATTGCATTCTGGTACTGGAAGGACTACTGGCTGAATTTGCCCTTGGAAAAAAACAGTCACTTATGAGCCTTTCTTTTAAAAAACTGCTCTAAATGCCTATTCATTGTTAACTGATTGTTTAGCTTTTTCAGACAATCTTAAGATGTCATTTCTGGCTTGGCTTTTTAGTCCAGGAGAACAAGCAGTAGAATTTGAGAAATTTTTATTTGAATCAATAAGCCGTGAAGCAAAACCAGGGGTTTATTGGAACAAAGGCACAAACATTCAAGATCCATTGCATCAGTGACTGGTCACATATTTATTTGCAATTAATGCCTAGAAATAATTATGAACTTCTTGACACCAGTGAGCCACAAGCAAAAGAAAATAAAGAAACTTTCTTTGTTTTTCTTCTAGATGGAGACCAGAAGCATCTTTCTTATTTAGCTCCATAGTTATGTGCGAGCTAGAGCTATGTCTTGCCTCGAGCCTTGAGTGTTTAGCATTTATTCCATACTTCTTTTTAAGCAATTTCTCCTTTTTAAAAGGAGCATATTTTTTTCTGGCAAACCTCTGAGTTTGGAGTCAGCATCTTTCATTAGCTGGAGGGTCTTTTTTATTATTATATAGTACCTGCTTACACATCATCTATATTCCTTGAAGAATGTTAATTTTGAGCGTTTACTTGGCAGAGAAGGCTGTGAGAGGAGATGCAACACTCAACAAAGCATTCTTATAAAACTGAGTGGATGCAATGTTTTCTTTTTAGATGAAGAAACAGTACAAAAATCAAGTGACAGAGCAAGGCTGTAATAACTGCAGTGGAGGTTAACTCTGGTGCAAGTGAATAACGAGTCTGTTAGAGCACGTGCTGCCTTGCTTATACCAGACTCTTCCAGTTTATCACATGTTAAAAAACAGAGAGAGAAGGTAAGTGTCTGGACAAGACATGAGTGGTTTAAGGTGGGTAAAATAGCTCACTATTCTCCATTTAGTAGCTTAAGTCAGCCCGGTTCAATGTAGGAGTATTTCCAAGGAGTCTGGTGCAGAAGGAAAGCACTTGCATGATGTTCTGTATCTTGTCTCTCCAGAAAGTCCCAGGCAGAATGGATGGTGCCAGGTTGTAATCTACTAAACTTGTTTCCCAGAGCCTTCAGGGCAGTGACGTTTGGGTTGTAAAAGGGATAGAAACTTTTTATTGTCTGGCCTGGTGGGGAGAGAGTGGTGGGTGTGGAATGCACAGCACAGGCTAGAGAGGATTGTTCCTACTGTGCAGTCAGGAGCAAAATACGTGATGACTGTACCCTGAGATGAGCTTACTGGTTGTGTTGTGGTGCCAGATGATGGGTAGGCTTGGTTTAGTAGCCATGCTGATTTCATTGACTTTGATGCATCTGTCGTAAATCTCGGTTCCTAAGGTGTGCCTCCCAGTCTACAACAGGAAGGGTTTAACCAACCTGCACATGTCAGAGATGTAAAGGCCAGGCTGGATGGGGCTTTGGGCAACCTGGTCTGGTGGGAGGTGTCCCTGCCCATGGCAGGGGGTTGGAACTGCGTGGTCTTTAAGGCCCCTTCCAAACCATTCCATGATTCTATGTTATTTCTCAGTCAGGTGGCAAAGATTAAGTCCTGAATTTGTTTGCCTGATGACTTTGAGTGGACCCAGAAAGTGTGTTTCTTGAGAAGGTGTTTGGCCTTGCTTCAGTAAGCTGCTTCAGCAGAGTAGTAGTGTTTGTGCATCCATGTTGAATCCAGGTTCACTGCAGGTGAAATAGTTTTGAGCTGTATGCTGGCACCTGAAAACCATATGAAACTCTGATTCTCACTGTGCATAATGTATTGTGTTTTAATGAACCTCTTTAACACACTTTTAACTGCTAGTCTAGACAAAACCCAAGTAATAAGTTAATATCCATTAAAACTGTTGGAAATGTCATTTCTCTTAGTTATGAAACATGCCAGCATAAGATTTCTAACACTTTATTATTTGCTGTATTGAATGGTTTTTAATAATTTTCATTTGCGAGTATTCCCTTAAGAAGTACTATTTAAAAAGTACTCGGAATAAAACTTTTGAAGGATGGTGTAACAGGGTCTTTTGAGTATCTTAATATGTTTTTGTTATAAAACAGTCATTTAGTGTATGCGAGGTGCTGAGACTTTTAAGGAATATATTGTCCAGTTGTGTGTAGTGTCTCAAATTTGAGCTGCCCTGGGGCACACAGCCATGAGGTCTGCCTCCAGTGTAGTAGTAGGAGCAAGGCTGGCACATTGTCTTCTGCAGACTGTACCCTGAAATCCTGCACGTGGTCAGATGATGCCATGATTTTAGTGCTATTTTAAGGTACCATTTGTGTTCTGATACCCTGAAATCAGATGAACTTACAGCAACTTTTATTTTTCATATAATGTAGCTTTGTCTTTTATGAAATGAAATTATAGGTATGCAGAAATTTGCTCTTAAACCCATAAAATATTTCAAAATGTTTTTATTAAATTAATTAATTTAGCTAAATAGTTATGTGCCTTGCACTTAGAAAATGTTGCATTTTATTTCTCTCTGGATTCTTCTGTGAATCACTTCCCATGGCTTATTTCATAAGCATACAAGGGTTCTTTAGCTATTAATAAAAACGGGGTTTTATGTGAATTTTATTAAAAGGAAGCTATGGGAGAGGGGGGGATGACAACGCTAGTAGGGCCATCAGTTGAAAAGCTCTCTGGCACGTTTTAGTTTGCTGTGCTTGTCTGTAATCTGTTTCAGGTTGACTGCTGGTATCAGCAGTTCAAGTTGAAGTGCTGGGCCTCAGCTGTGTGCTCAGGTCCAAATTTCTGACCCAGTTTGAGCATGGTGACCTGTGGGCTAAGCAGGGAGATGCCACTTCTCCAGAGCCAGGAGGACCTGCGGTGTGGTCAAGTGCCAGTGGATGTTCTGGTGCTGCTGTTGCCGAGTTCTTACCCAAATACTTTCCTGTAAACCAGGGCTCAGAACTTGCTGCAGTGTGTGATAAGTAGAATCAAAGGTTAGTTCTGCTCTTCTTAATCCAAGTTCATCTTGTTTCTCACGCATCAAAGAAAAAAATGGTCATCTTTTTAACTTTCCCAAAATAGCAAGGTGTCGCAAAGTGTCCCTTCCCATATTTTTGCCAGCAAATATTTCACCTTTTACTGTAGACTGCAAGTTTGGTATGTGATAATAGTATGATATCCCCTAAAGTCTTTCCTGACTTAATGTGATATGTTGCTACTACTTGTTATAGATGCTGGCAGTCACCAAACAAGGTAATTAAAAGGAAATTCTCTCCTTTGGAAATTACGTGAATAATTTGAGCTCCAGAGTTTCCCTTTTCACCACCCAGTAAATTTCTTCTCTTTCCTTCTGCAAACTCTGGTTACTAAAAGATTATCAGTCAAAGAACTCAGGAGAAAACAAAGCAAAGAGATCAGATCAGTTTTGATAAAACACTTTTCTACATGAAATTTTTCAGTCTGGGCAGACTTGCTTTTTTAGTTAATGCCTGAAATTTGCTTCCCCAGCCAACTGAAGGTTTCTTAATATAAGGAACAGCCGCAGTTCCCTTGCTAGTCTTCCGACTCAATTATCTCATTCCCTTGTGCTGAAAAGTAAATGTTGTATTAAGAAAAATTCTTCAGGGGATATTAGTTTTGCATATACTCTGTGTGGGTATATATATGGAACATGAAGAATTTCATTACCCTATTTTTGCCTCTTGTTTCAGGTGGCCATTCACAAGAAAGTATGAGAACAGACATTGATAGAAAGTGATTAAGATTATCACTTAAAGTAAACAGGGCATCTGATGAGGGTAGATGGAGCTTAAAAGTGTGAAGTAGTAGTAAAGGGGAAGAAGTGCTCACTTAGGTATTTGTTGGGGCCTTTACAGAAGAGTAGGTTTTCTGATCTTCCTTTTCTTGTGGGTTTTGGAAACCCTTGTGTTACTAACACTAACCTCTGCCCTTGAAAAAGGGCCTTTTTTGTTCACTGAAACAACTGGATGCCGTTAGCTTGCCTTTGCTGGCAGTTGCCATCAGCATTAAAAACACCTGAAAGAGCAGGGTCATCTTTGGAAGAGCAGCAGGTGCACGTGGCAGAAGCTGGGTCATTATGCAAGGTTACCCCGCTCCCATCTGCCCAGAGGACATGAATGTGAAGAAGCTTTTCAGGTGGTCTTCCATTCCTCTATGAAAGTAGCTTCCCTGCCCTTTAAGTCAGAAGAACAGCACCGTCATTCCTAATTTGAAAAAGGGCCAGTGAAGGCGCAGAAGCGTGGTTTCTTGCTGTATGCTCCCTGTGTCTTTGCCATTGAGAATTCTCGGATCAAGCTCATACGTGGGTGAGAGTTTGGGGAGCAGTCATGCAAAAGAGCTATGGTCACAAACAGCGTGTTCTCATCTCTTATGTGTCCGCCTTCTGGAGATACCAGAAGTGTAGGAGGGAGGCTTCCTCCCTTGCTTCATTTATAGAAAAGTCTCATTTCACAGCTGGAGATCAAAATGATAAAGCTCCAGTCGTAGCTGGAGGTTTGGTGCTTTGTGCTGTGAGGAAGCAAGCAGGGAACCGTGATGTAGAGTTACTAGAATTTAGTCTTACTCTTTCCCATTCTACCGAAGACGGTTAATATCCCTTTGAATTGCTGCTTTAAAAAATACCTTGCGTTCTTTTCACTCCTTCTGAAAGCAAACAAGTTCAGTGCCAAAAAGCCTGTATAACTCAGTTGTTACTGGATGCACACTGAGATTTGACCTTAGAAACAGTTTAGTGCATGCATGGTAAAGGTAACTTGATACACCATTGCTTGTAACTTTTCATGACAAAATCATTGCTAAACGTAATTTTTTACCATGAAACCCTGAATAACTTCACAGCTGTGAGAAACGAGAAAAGTTAACCGATATGCACAAAGTGAGGAACTGCAGTTTAAAATATAAATGAATCATTTACTTTGACAGTAGCTATATGTATGCAAATCTTCAGAATCCTCCCATTACCTACTTAAAAGCAAAACCTGATGACTTCGTAGTTATAAAAGCCTTTTTATGAGAAGTTTTATGAAAGTGTTGCATTTACATGTGTTACGTGTAAATCAGTTCTGTGACACTGGCTGCAGGTTACTTGTCAAATGAAGGCAGTACCTTGACCTTGGCAACTAGCATGTTTATAAATCAGCTAACTAATATGACCTTGTGTGTAAACTGAAATGCTGGGGTGGGCAGGTGCTAGCATTTCAGGTGCTTGGGCAAGGTAGGCTCCTGAGGTAGGTACTTTCTGTTTTTTTTCAGGAGTCGTACTGTAAGTTGCTGTGAAGAGACAGTACCTTATTAAAACAATTTTGAAGCTCCTCTCTCACCTCTGAACAGTGTCGATATCCAAAAAGCACAGGTCAGGTCTCTAGACTTTCTCAGAAAGTTTTCATTCCCGTCGCACAAGCTTGGGTCTTACCCGTGCTCAACTCATCTGGTCCATGTCCCGTGCTATTTGAGCAGAATCGGTACTTGCATATCCAAAGCAGAAAAATTTAAGTAACCAAATCCATTTGTATAACCAACCACTTCTGTGTCTGATGAGCCTCATCTCAGAAATGCTTCTCACTAGCTGCAGCGGCAGCCAGCTTGCAGTAGCTAGCGGTGTATTTCCTTGCTTTCATTTGAGTATTAAGATGTACTTCAAATAAACCAAAAGTTTAAAAGCACTTTGCACAGGTTGTTATCAAATAATTGAATTTGTAATTTTGTCGTTTATTAAGACTCCATGAGTACACTTGTCTTGGCGATGTGTCCCAAGAGGTGCTTTTATTATTTATTGAATGGCAATCTAAGTGCTGCACTTAACCACCTTAATGAGTGGGCTGAGCATACGATTGCAGAGTGTAGCTGTTACTGACAATGGGCTCTGTTTAGATTGGTTGAGGCAGTAAATAAAAGGTACATAATTTACATAAGCTTATTAAGTGGTATTCTCAAGGGGAACAGCAATAATTTCAGATGCTGTTTTCAGTGTTGACAGCTGGTCCATTTACAAATTAGATATGGAGAAGGGTTACAGGGAAAGGATAAAGGCTTGTGCATGTTGTGCAGCAGTTTCAGGAAAATGCAAGTTGTCCTACGAGGAATGAGTGCCCAGACTAATAAATTATCTGGAGTGAACTGAAAAACAAGTTATACTGGGACCGCAGTTTGAAAAGTAAGGGGATTTCAAATATTGAAATGCAAGTGTAAAGAGATTTGGTTAGCTCAGAATAAATTGCATGTGGATATCTGTTTTAATGTGAGAGTTTACGTGTTTGTTTTTTCTGCCTAAAATAAACCAAGATGAATCGCAATGAAACTGGCTGCATATTATTTGCACCGGCTTGATTAAGTGCTCCACAACAAGCCTCTATTTGAGCCACTCAAATTTGTGTGGGGAAAAGGCTTTTGTGATTTATGGTGCTTCTTGGAGTGGCAGGTTGAAAAAGCTCAATATATCATCCCCGTTAAATACAGAGGTTTCTGTATGCTGTTTCTTTTAAAAGAAAAGAGGTGACTTTCAGATTAACTTGAATTGGTAAAGTCAATGAAAATACCATACAAAAGGCAAAAGTAAGCTTTCTTGTAAGTCTTTCTGTCGTTGCTTCCAGTTTCTCATTCTGGCGTCCTCTGCACGAGGCCTCCCCTTTTGTTACCTTTCAGCTCAAGAGAATGCCACAGTTGCAGTGTTGGCCCAAGTCTGTGTATGGGTTTTGTGTGTGATTGTCTCCCTAAAATAAAAATGAATTGCTGGTAAGCACATTATGAAACAAGTGCATTAAAAATCCTCCCTCTTCATTCGGAGATGGGAAGTTCTTCTAGCTTGAGTTATTGGGGTGCCACTATATGCTCAAAATAGAGCTTTAACATTTGCCTGAGAGATTTCAGATGCAAATGTTTGTGGTTCTGTTGTATTTTAATAAAAATGTAGAGTACAATTTTCAGTACAAGTGATCTTAAAAATGTTGGCTGCTGTAGAAAAGTAAGCTCTAGAAATAAAAAGACTTGGACTGTTTTAAAAACCTTCCTTATTCTAAGGAAATATTTGTCATATCTTAAAAAGCAGATTTGAATTTTCGGAGTAGCCAAGCGCTATTCGAAGTCAACATTGGATTGTGTTCTTATGGCTTGAAATTATTATTTTATTAATACTGTCTAATTAGAATAACAAGTGGAAAATTAGGACTCAACATTTGGAAATAGTTTTGTTGTTGTATTCCTAATGTATTTTGCGTACTTATCCAGCTTGCAAGTGTACGTAGCTTCTTAGACTTTTGGCTCTTTACTGAAAGTTAAATTAATGAAATTATCGATGCAGTTCATATTTATTGAATGCTATCTGATTTGGAAATGCAGTGCCTTTATGCTCTGGGTAACCATCTGATTGTTGTTGCAGCAGTTTTTAACTGTGCCAAAAGAGTTGGCAGCTTTGAACTGTGGCAAAGCAAGTCACCAGGATCGTAGCCCATTGTGAGATGAGACTGCCTTGGTTTTGGCGTGGAGATGGGTGCAGCAGGAGGAGCTTCAATCTCTGTCGGTTTGCTGGCGCAGCATTTTCCATCTAATGGCAGGACCTTTTGGACGATCGGGTGAGGGCTGGCTTACTCTTGAGTGCTTGCTTGATCCTTGCTGGAATTCCCAGAGCTACACAGTATCAAAACAAAATATTAAAAAAAAAAATAGAATAAGCATTTTAATGTGCTTGTGTGGCAGCTCAGTAATACACCTTGTGAGCAGGTAGGTAACGTGGGATGGAGTCCCAAGCATCAGCTGTCCAGCCGTGACCTGAACATCCAGCACGGTCAGCACTGCTGGGCGCCTGATGCACTTAACCATCAGCTCCTGCATGTGCCTTTTCTGGTGTGGCCTTTTAGGGTGAAGTAACATACTTTGATGTGCCAAAAATATAATGACTATAAGCTGAAAAATTCTAGAGCTGATGATTGGACAACTTCAGACACTAATGTGGTATGAACATGGCAGGCAGCACAGTCAACATCAAACTGTCCTGAGCTGAGACGCCACTGCACCAGTGGTTATGATTCTGATATAAATAACTGAGGAATCTTGACACCCAGGCTTGCTTAATCTTCTGCGTTCTCTCTTGTAGTGAGGCAGGCAAAAGGCAAATACTGCTGCTTATTTCAGAGCGTTCTCGGATGGGCTCTAGGATTACTGTTGTGCTCCTTTTTTCTTGACTTTGTGTCCAGTTTCAAGCAGAAATTGGTGCAGGCAACACTGCCTGCTGGTGTAGGTGTATGTGCCGATCCTGGAGTTGAGATTGTAGAGTTAAAAGTTGGGGAACAGAGTTTTGCTTCTTCAAGTGGCTGTCTTTTTCCCTGTGTGGCTTGATACTCTGCTGACTTCAGGAGGAGAGGTGGAGAGAGATTAAAAAATAAACAAACAAAAAACTCCCCCAAAACTTCGTTATTTTCAGTAATTCAAATTACTGGATTGTCCATAAAATGGGTACAGGTTGAAAATGTCATATTCTTTCAGTTCTTTGCATTGTGAAAACAGTGAAAGAACATGTTTCTGCTCTTTCCAAAATGCTGTGGAATGATAGGAATGGTTTAGTTTCAAAATCTTTCCTTTTCCTTTTTTGCTTTCCTTTTTTCCATGCAACAATTAGAATGAAAAACCTGCCTAAATCAGTGTTGATTTACAGGTCAGTGCTATGCCGATGCAGCAGAATACTTGGACTTCAACTTGCCATTGTCTTGGCTGTACCAGTAATGAGTAAGCAATCTAAAAATCAAGTCAAGATCCTTATATTGTGCTTAACTTTGAAGTAGAATTTTGCTTTATAAGAACCAAAAGGGTTGTTAGGCATTGGAATGGGCTGCCCAGGGAAGTGGTTGAGTCACCATCCCTGGAGGTCTTTTAAAGACGTTTAGATGTAGCCCCTAGTGATATGGTTTAGTGGAGGACTTGTTAGTGTTAGGTCAGAGGTTGGACTCGGTGATCTTGGAGGTCTCTTCCAACCTAGATGATTCTGTGATTCTGTAACTTGTTTTAAGTGTTTTTTTTCTTTTTTTTTTTTAGAGTGGTACCTTAGAGTTTAAAGGGATAGTTAGAGCTACTACATAGGGCCAAGCAGGTTTGATTGTATTTCCAGAGCACTCGGTGCAATCTCTGTTCCTTTCAGCGATGCCTTTATTTTCATGGAATTTAGATGTTAAAGCTAGAGTGGGCCCTGAGAGACATTCCTGTGCCTCAGCCCTTTTTTTTTTGTTGTTGTTGTTTAAAGTTCATCTCCATTGCAGACCAAGAACAGGAGTGTCAAGGTATCCTTCTGGTTTTTTTAACCCTCCTCCCCAGTCATGAACCTTGAGGTACGGATAAGAGTTCAATTGGCTTTAGCTGTATACATTTCAGAAGTAGTGTAAAACCTTTTGTGTAAATTAAAGATGATACTAGTTTGCCTCCCCTGTACCAGCGTTTATGTAAGCAAATTGCTAAGCAGTGTAACATAATTACGGGGCTTTACCACTTACTAATCTTAAAAATTTTGATAATTTCCCTCATATTAAATTAAATGGTTGGAGCTTTAACGGTACAAAACTATACTGAAAATTAGTTACGATATTTTCTTAATATGCTGAAAAAATGATGATTTTATGCAAAATAACTTGAACAGCATTTACTGAGATTTACAAAGCTTTTAAATGTAAAAAATGTCTTCTCATTTATCTTCTTAGTTTTCGTACTTCAGCCTGCAGTTTTTAAGATGTTTAAGAGAAAAATAGATTCTTGATCTTTTTCTTGCTGTTTATTTTTATGTCAAGAGGAAACTGTTTATACGGATATATGTGTATATGTTATAAAAGGATCTTTTCATTAGATAAGACCTCATGCATAGCTCAAGTGTTTTGCTCTGAAGACTTGCTGAGTCTTTGTGTTTTGCTTTCTTAGAAACAACAACAGAAAACCTGCAGTTCTTATTCTGAATCCTTACCCTGATTAATCAGTGATTGTGCTCTCAGCTTAAGAAGAGAAACGAACGTTGGCTCAGTACTGAAGTGTGAAAGTTGTCTTGTCTGGCACACGGAATGAGACTCACCTGGCTGGTTTCTACCTTGTATTTCCTTGTAGCTAAAGTCAGTATACCTTCTGCAGGGGGGAACGTTGTGCTTTCGAGGTCACCCAGTGACCGTGTGCAGGCAAGTCCCTGGGGATGGTGGGGGACTGGGAAAGGAAGCGTGGCATGACCCCTCGAAATTGTGGGAGCTGCTGGAAAGCAGGCTTAGCTGTCACCAAGTGCTGTGGCCTCTTGTGTGTCCCTTGTGCAAGAAACATCGTTTGTTGTATGTGTTGTTGCCTCGTTCACCCTGAAAGAAGTCTGCTGAGACATTTGAACTGGGTGCCTTCTGCTTAAGTAGTGCTGAGCATTTTTACAGGTAGGCATGCATCCTTCAATCTCTGCAAGGTTGCAGGATGCTCATGTGCTATCAGATTAACCTTTAGAATATTTAGTCTTGAGTTATTTTTTTCTGCCTGACTACATCACATGTTGTATAAAGACAAGATAAGATATAAACCGAAGATCAGGAGTTTGACAAAGGCCCACTGCACCCATACAAAGAGTTTTAATAATCTGAAGCAGTCTGCTCTTGTTGCATTAGGAAAAGCAACACCTTCAAGCCTCCAATCCCTAGAACATTTTGAAGCTTTCAGTCCAGTGGTGCTTTATTTTCTTGGGAATCATTCACGATGTCATAAACCTGCTTAATTGGGATCTGATAACGGCGTGTCTTAACATATTTTGTTTAATTCTAAATATATCATTATGAACTTTTCTGGCAGGGTAGCCTGGTAACACAGATGTGTCTCATTCAAGTATGGGTGAATTCCATCTCTAGTGTATTGCCTTTGTTTCTCCAAAATCCTCTGATCCTGTTTTATTCAGCGTCTGCTATCAGTGAGTTCAGCAGGCCTAATTCTTGTACATATGGTGAGTTTTGTGATGAGCTGACTGTTTATAAATGAGTTTCACAGGAACTAACGTTGCAGTTGGAAGAAGAGTCTTTGTAAGTAGGTTGTGGGGCTTTTTAGGTGTGCAAATGAATTTAGTTAGCAAATACTCCTTGATGCTGTCAGTGGTCTCTAGCCCTTAAAGGATCATTTCCACCAAAATATAGATCAGTATGTTAACAATTTGTCCCATATGTGACAGCATGTGGGCAGGTTGTGTTCTATAGAAGACTGTATACCAAGCTGGCACTAGGAGGGAAGAAGTGGGGACATACAAACTGGCAAGGCACTTAAAATCTGTGAAATCTGGTGGTTCCTGTTTTTGTTTCTTGATAGTGGGGAAGTACAGAGTTATACAAATCTGTGGCTACAGGAGCAAGTAGTGTAATGCAGTGGGAGTGGGTCTGCAGAGCAAAACCCATGTCTGTACTTAACATGCATAGAGTTTTAGTTTGGAGTAATACGGTCTGTTCCTATGGACTGACTGCCTGTGAGCAGTCAGAGTGTATCAGGTATACTCCGGGAGTCTGCCTGCAAGCCTCATTTCATCACAAACGAATCCATTCCTGGTGCTCCAAAACTGCTCTGCTGTGCCAACCGAAATGCGGTAGGTAGGAATAACCAGGAGAAGAATTTCAAAAGTATCCTTTGATGGAGATGGAAACATCAGTGAAGGCATATGTTGTAGTACTGATGGTATATTTTGTGGCTTTGATTCAATTATGCCATTTTTGGTATGGTTTGAGCCTTACGCATTAGTGATTCTTGCTGACATGTATTTGGCCTGTGATCTACCATATCAATTTACCTTCATTCTTAGGAGTGTAGAAATTAGGTGTGTATGTGCATACGTATACCCACAAATATGCTTGCACATACTTTTGGTAGACAGTTTGTATGTTGACAGGCGATAAGTTCTGTTTCCTCTGACCCAGTGCTGTCCCAGTATTAATTAAGGCAGACATTCAGGATGGAGCGATGTCCCCAGTATTAAAGATTAACATTAATCATTGTTAATGCTCTTGTTAATGTCTTTATTGCACTGAAACCAACCATGACCTTTACAGGCTTCATCTCAATGTTGTAATCAGGTGGGTCCTTTTCCTCTGCCGGGGGGAAGGTGCTTGCTCCAAACACTCGGGCAGGCTTTGGGGGACCTTTTCATGACTTCTTACTCCCATTATTCCTTGTCTTATGAGATCACTTCAAACAGTGGGACGCAGTGACTTGTAAACATGCTATTCGCTCTTACAAGGTCAGTGCTTTTTTTTTCCTGGCATGTTTATGCAGTTTGTAATGCAGTCATCATTTTTGATCTTGAGATGCTACTGTAATGTGACTTCTTATTTAAAGGAGGCAAGGATTTATAATTGTTTGCTATAATTTGTTTATGAAAGCTTTAAATGTAAAATTTGAATGCTCAGAGGTGCTATTAGATATGCAGGTGAAATTCTTTGCTTCCCTTGGTGACATTAAAAATGGTAAGCTTTTAAACAGAAGATCAGGAGAGAGATGGTTTCATGGCATGCACAGTCCTAGTCAGTGCATCCAGAAATAGAGGTTACAATGTACAGTTGACCTTGAACAATCTGTACCTGTGTATTTTATGGAATTTAACTCTCCATCCCACCGTGAAATGTTACTTCTCCAGTTGTGCATGGGGCTTTCTAATTTGGAGCTGCCATTGCCTGGTGGTATCAGCCACGTGGGGATCTTCTGCAGGGTTGGGCAGTAAAGGGGTTCTGGTAGCTAAGCGTTTTTTTTTCAGTCAGGCTGGCTGAATTTGCAAGCTCTATTTTACTGAAGGGTTTGCTGGGATTCAAACCTCAGACCTTTTATCAAGATTATTTGTCAGTCATGGTGATATGGTCAAAACGGGGAAAGTTTCTAAAGCCAACACCTCCAGACCACCAGCCAATTGCACAACTAAGAATTAGGAGAACTCTTTAAGAGCTTCTCTAACACTGAAATCTGCCTCAGCTTTTACAGTGAAAAGAAGGCAGAAGATGTCACTGCTGTACTCTTTTCTTGAGGTATCATTGGAGAGAAGGGAGAAATTAAATCTCTGGCAATGGACAGAGACAAAACTTGAAATGTTATTAGCTATCTGATGCAATTCATAAAATAGCATAGTTTGGATTTAATAGTTCTACAGATGAAATTTGCTGAACAAAAAAGTGCATTTTTGGAATACAGCTAGAAGGCAAGAAGATTCTAGTATCAGATCTATGTTAAAACAATATTGGGTTTGTCAAGTCTTCATGTCCTTATCTCTCTTGCTGAATGTAGCTATCATTTCTACTTTGCAAGTTCTCACTGAGTCTCGTATGGCACCAGGATATTCATCATTATAGAGTCCTTCAAAATGTTCTCCTTTGTCTCAATTATTTTAAATCCTTCCTTGTATATAGTTGCAGTACAAGGATTTGTAGCATTTTCTTCATGTGAACTGTTGGAATCTAAAAGACAATTTTATCCTCTTGGATTTTTTTTTTTTATTTAGGAATACCAAGTCTTTATATTGCATATAGCAGTACTGTAATTTCTCTTTTTTTTTTTTTTCCCCTAGTTCCATCTTAGGAGAGGCTTAAACTTCTTGCTGAATTATTACAAAGATATACTTACCATTCTCTAATAATTAAAACTCTGCTGGTCTACAGCTTAAATGTTTTTAGATTCGGTTTAGATTTACCTCTTCCTGTGCAGGCTTTATGTTTAAGTCTAAATAATGTAAATTTTGTATATATTCTCAATATTTTATAAGTGGATCGTTTCATCAAAGCTATGTGATGGAGTGTTGTCTAGACCTTTTTCATATATATATATAGGCATTGTCACATCACATACCCTCATCCCCGTGGTCCTTTTAACGTACAGGACTTGTTTGTGGCTGCTCTGTACTGAAGCTGTTTTGTACTTCTGATCATCTGTGTTGCTTTATTCTGTATCTCTTACAAAGAGTTTGTATTTGTCAGGTAAGATGTTCAGAGCAGATGTAGTCATCAGAATGCAGGGTTTATCATGAATATATAGTAGTATTTAGTGTTCTGTTTTGTTCTTTGTTTATTTACCTTTTTGATTGCGCTAAATTGGTTAGCTCATGCATGAAAAATTAGACAGTGATTTTAAGATGTTTCTCTAGGTGACAGAGCTGATGTAGAGCTCATCACTGTGTCTACAGTGCTGTATAGCTATTTTTCTGTGTTATTTTGCATTTTCTGTAGTTCAGTACATCATTTTACTGTCAAGATACTCGGTATCCCAGTGATCCTTTGCAGTAAGTTTGTCTACAGATTTTTTCACCCCGTTATTTACACTTGCTTCAAAATTAGGAATGTGTGGAGCAGTGTAAATCCTAGCTGAAATCCTGGAAGATCCTGGTACCAACTTTCCTACATGGTGAAAAACACCCTTTGAATCTTCACCCTTTTCAGTAACTTAATTCTTTGTCAGCAGGTAAGAGGGCCTTTCCTCTCATCCTGCACCATTTCTTCCTTTGTGTTCTTCTGCGGCTTTCCAGGCTGTGGCTGCCTCCCTGTTCCTTTTCCTCACAAAATATCATTACCATAGCCTTTGTGCAAAAGGAATTAATTAGAAGTCTGAAAATAGTAATGCCGAGACGGGTGCTGCTGTTGCCAGAGCGATAAGTGTGGGCAGCTGAGCGGCGAGCCGCTGGGAGAAGAAGGCCACTGCTCCTTGTGGAGAGGCCTGGGGACAGCGGCAGCGGGGCTGCGCCGTGCCCCGTGGCAGGAGCTCGCTGTCCATGGGCAGGTCACCTGGGGAGGTGCCAGGAAAGTTTTTGGCTCCTGTCAGGGTGCTCGCAGTTCCTTTGATTTGGTTGCCTTTTTCAGTTTTCCCACATTTTTGTTCTTTGTTGATACAAACAAGCTGGCAGTACTTCCTTTTTACCTCAGCAGTTCCATCCTCCAGCTGTTCATATTTCTTTATTTTTCCACGGATGGCTTCTTTGGCTCTTTCCTTTCTGTCTTCTGTTACACTCAAGGAGTCTCAAATCACAGTGGCAGCTACTCATGTTATTCATCCATGGGGTACTCATGCTGCCTCTTGCTCTTGCCACCTTCAGGCCACCTGGGCTGTGCTGTGGGGCTTGTAAGCTCCTCTGCAGCCCTGCGCTTCAGCTCGCAGAAACACCGTAGTGCTCTCTTCACTGTAGCTAAATGACTTGAAGCTAAATTACGCTGGTGTCTCTTTTTCAGCCTAACTGGTAACTTTGCATCTGGTGCTCCATCAAAAACTTTATTGAAGAACAGGATTTTCTGCATTTCTTTTCTTAAAGCTATTTCTTTTACACTGGAAGAATATTTATTCAGCATGGTGTCTTTGATCAGCCATGGCTGAATCTTGTCCTGTTTTGTATTTTTGTGTTTCTGTTATTGTTTCTATCAAGCATTGCTCCAGATCCTTTGATGCCACTGAGACACCTGGTGATAGCTGTTGTGCTTTCCTTAGGCTGCTTTCATTGCTGTGCTATATAGTTCTGAAAGCACGTTTAGGTTGTCGTTGATCCTTTGTTCTTACTATACAACCCCACCAGGATTGTTCTTATTTGGTCTGTAGTACAGTACTAGGAATCAGTTTGACTTGAGTCCTATAAATTGACCTGTATGATTTCTTTTGCTCACGTGGGATCCCTGTTTCAGCTCCTTTTAGGGTTCCCAGTCTGTTGTCTTGTAATGTTTATTTATTCAAGAAACTATAATCCTACAAGTTTATTTTTCCTCAGGTATATATTCTGAAGAATTTCATGCTTTTTTGCCATGCCTTCTTCATAATGAAGCTGTTCAGTCCTCCAGCTGATACCTGGTTTCTTGGCTTCTCCATCTGCCCTTTTGGGACTTTCAGTTTTCCTGCTCAGAGCATCCAAGGGAGGAGGTGCCAGAGCAGGGGACACTGGTGCTGTGCCTTGGGAGCATGGCTCTGCAGGGACCGGTTCCTTGGAGAGAAGGAAATGCCATCTTCAGGGGCCTCAGCACAAATTTGACTCTAGAGGTAGTATGTGCAGCTCCCAAAAGCCTGCTTTCCTGAAGTGACGTTAATGCAAACTGATAGTTTTTAATTCTGCTGAAGGCTTAGGTCTTATTTTTTGAGCGTGTTTGCAACAGTAATACACGCTGCTTATCCTGTCATCTTATGTAGTGCCTGGGGGAAAAGGAGATGGGATTTCTGAATGCCTGCTTTATATCAGACATTACTGACCATTAACAGCCAAGGATGGCAATTAAAAAATCCTGAGAAAAGTATGTTCAGTAGGGAAGTTATAATCTGTTAGTTCTCTTCAAAAATACGTTTTTCATAGCCACTAAATTTCTTACTATACTTCATCCTGAGCTCTGTAGGAATTATATATTTTTATATTTGTTATATTTATTAACAAGTTCATTTTATGTCATATCCTTGATTTCTGTCCTTGAATTTTATTCTACTTCCCTGAAAATACTTGTATTTTTGTAGTTTAATAATGAAAAACTTTATTTTTTAAAATATGTTACATATTCCCTCCTTTTTTAACCTTAGTATTCCATCATTTGTTCATTTTTGATATTACTTATGAATGACTATGTTAGTTATACCAAAATAGTCCAAATCAGAAGCTGTTCTAAGACTATCCAAATAAAACTAAAGTGGTCAGTGTGTTGGTGTAAATGAGCAAACATTTTAAAGTCATTGGCTGTATCCAAACTTGTGTTTAAGAATCATAATTTTTTTTTGTGTTATCAGTTAATGTAGAAATACTTAATTTTCTGCGTATTTCCATGTGCCTGTGTCACCCTATACTCAGCATATTCCATATCCCAACTGATGTGCCTATAACCTTTTTTTACTCTCTAAGGAGCTAAAATGTTTCTTCAGCCTAACGTTTCTTTTATAACCTACCTGCATATAAAACTAAGAAGTCTTTGTGTTAAAATTAGTTTTTTTTTTTTTGCACAACTATGTTTTTTTGTTTTGTTTTGCTTTAATTTTTCTTCTTGCTAGGATTGCTGCCAGCGGGAGTTGATTTGGTCTCTAATGCACTAATGCTGTGATTCTAACACAGCTTTAATGTGCTGTGTTGCTGCACTTAACTTTATTCCCTTTCTCATCAGACCTTATTGTTAAGCCTTTCTTATATCCTTTCTGTTTTTCACCCCTCCTTTTACCTTCATGTGCTTTCCCAGTTTCTCTCTCTCTCACACACACACAAGTCACAGGTGAAAAGACACGACAGCACTATAGTATGTGTAGAAGCAGTAGACAAGTGAATGCAATGAAATATTTGGAGGTAAAATGGTATCTTTAGAAGACGAAAAGGAATTTCAGAAGATGCCTATTTGGATTAAAGCTTTTTTTTTCCAGGTGTCTTTTAGTCTCAGAGCTTGTTGTTTGTATTTCCACTTTTTATTTAATGTATTGTGTAATTTCTGCTTGCTGAAATTGGCATTTCTGCCTTCAGGAATACATTATTTTTCAGAAATATTTAGTGTTGATGTAATGCTTTATTGAAATTTCTGTTTATTTAGGAAATGGACCTCTGGAGACTTGAGAAAAAACAGTATGCTGTTCTGTTTAAGCTATGGTTTTTCTGTAATATTGCTTTAAAAAGAATTTATAGATAAGGAGAATAATAGAATATTTAATTTGCAATCAGAATAAAAGTTGCATTACAGGTATAATTTGGAAGAAATTTAGGGTATTAGTGTAAATAGCCCTGCTATCACTGCTTCCATTAAATGTTACACAGGCAAAGTCAGTAATGGATTTTTAAACATAAAGTTTGCTTCAGTTAGAGGTTAGCATTTGCATTTGAAAAAAGAGACCAATATAAAGGCTTAATACATGCAGTATCCTTTTTAATTGTGTATTAAAACAACCTGTCAGATATTTTCTATCAGATTTGTTGCTTGCTTTCATCTTTTCTTACCCATGTATTTCACTAATGTAGAGTGATATTTTGGCTGAGCGCTTTGGTTAATGGCTCAGCATTAAGACTGCATCTAATCTGGGCATAAAGGTTTCTGTATTTGATGCTGTGTTTTCCTGCACAGTGTACAGCATCCACAGCACAATTAATGAGGACTTCTAAACTGTGAAGGAGAAGGTTGGGACACAAAGGAGATGGTTTGCTTCACAGTGGTGATTACTGAAGAATTATTTGAATGTAGACCTGGGATGCTCACCCAGTGGCACAGTAAATGAGAATTTCCTTTGCAGGCTACAACTACTGACAAATAATATTGAGGAAACTGTGGGCAGGGAGCACTTAATGTAATCACAATGCTGACAGTGGGAAACAGCAGGACAAAAATAAATGCCTTGTATTTCACTGTGCCTTTCATTACTGTAGCAATGGAAATTTTTATATGTCTTATGAGCAATGGCAATCTGTCCATGCATGTCTTGGGCTGAGTCCAGTAGAATTCCAGTGAAGCATCTCAGCTCCAGAATGCATCTAAGTTGGTGGTTCCTAAGTTGGTGTAGACTAATCCTTAAGGTGGTTTACAGAAGGAGGCAAGCCGGACGCTAAACAGTGTTGGAGGAAGCTGAGAGGCAAGATAATAAAGCTTAGAGTGTATATATATATATTGATTTCTGTGGTCTACATTGTAGAAGAGGAGCTGCTAATGTAAAAATCTTGTGTTTGAGGGAAGGGGAACATTACAAATATGTTTATTAACTAAATCAACAAAAATATAACACGTGATTTGTGGGTGTTAATAATGTGCATTTTAAATAATCCACATACAATCCTGAGAATATTCAATTTCCATTTTGTTTAGCATAGATTAGAAAATCTCTGAGCAGAGTTTGGGACTTCGTTGCACTAGGCACTTAACGTACTGGATATGTGCTGTGACAGAGTTTACTGTTTAAGGCAAGAAAACAGGTGGACATAAAAGACAGACGGGGAAACACAAGGTAATGGAGATGATTATGACTATTGTAATAAGCTGTAGTTGCAATGCACCATCTGTCCAGCAACGAAAACAAATTTTGTAATATTGTTTTTATTGTAGCAAACTGTTTTCTCGTTCTGCCTTGGGGATGTAGAGCTGTAAACACATATATAACTATATGCCTGAGCAGCGTTGGTTGGTGAAGTCTGTTAGAGAGTGGAGGTGTCCCTGAGCCCTCAGGTGCGTTCAGCATGCACGTGCCTGTGCCTGAGGCATGCTGCCTTGGGTTATGTGTGGTGAGGCAATGTCGATGAGCGTTATCTGTAATAATAACTGAAGTAATACTTGTTCCTCTCTTGGAACAAAATATTTGCTAGTGCCGCATTGCTGTCTTGACTAGTTTTGACTGAGGTTTTTGAGATTTGCTCTGACGGACTCAGCTACAGTAGTCACCTTTCATGCAGGGTAATGGTGTTAGGGACGTAACAGGGAGTACTTGTGTTTTACATGTGGCGTTCCCAAGTTTTCCTAGATTAGAGAATTTAGATGAAGTTTTAAAATAATCCTGAGTGCTTTGCTTCCTTTTAAGTAGTGGGGCAGTCAAGTGTCCGTTTTCCATCAGGTCTGGGAAGCTGCTGACCAGTTCGATAGTAGGCTTAGGGTCAAGCTGACTGCGGTGACTAATAGAACTGCAAGATCAAATGCAACTGTATATACAGCCGGATGCTTAAAATTCATGTCAGTCAATTAAGTGTTAACATGTGATTTGGGAAGCTTGTTTTGCATGGGGAGAATGTGAAGGTTGTGTGTGTTTCGATAGAAAATATGGTTTGATACAGCTGTTATCTTACTTAGAGACTTCCTTGAATTTTTTGGCCACTGTAATAATAAGGTGACCAACATTTGAGAGGCCTTAACAAGATTAAATGAAAAGAAAGTTTGATCGCATCTGGAACATTTTCAGGTCTTTTAGTTGTGACCAGTCTTGGATGTTGGTGGGGCAGGGCCTGTATCACTTACAGAGTAGTAATATCGGAGGTATGAAGAGATCTGATCAGCATGTGTGTCATCTGCAGCCTTTGCTGTAGGGGAAGCTGTAATGGCCGTGAGTGTTTCTTGCTCATGGGAAGTCACTTTGCTGATGAGGGGAGCTCTGTGGCAGTCATGGTGGTGGCCGAGGCCTCTGGCTGGAGACCTGTGGAGGTGGCTGGTGGCATGGCCGCTCTGGCAGCAGCAGTACCTCAACACTCTGGGGACAGCTGCTGACCCCCCAGGAAATGGCCTCATGGCTTTCATTGTGTAGTTGATTTTGGTACTTTGATATCAGGAAGTGTTGTACTCTCTTTGCTGCTTCTTTGATTGTGAACATGGAGGCATATGATGTGTTCTCAATATATTTGTCCTTAATGTGTAGTTGGCTTGTTGAAATCACTTGAGAACGACATAGCACATCAAAAGTCACAGAGGGTTGGCAATGAATAAGTACTGGTGTTTGTTTCTGGCAGCTTAGTCTAACTTCTGTCTTCCAGGCTCTCATGTGTCAGAAAGTTATATGAGCATTTCATGTGGGGAACTTTAACCTGAAACAGAATGTCTCAACAAGAACTGAGCACAAGTGAACAAATGAGGTTGTGTCTTATTATGAGGGCAAGCTTAAAGTAGTGAGGGTCTGAAAAATGGTTCTGGAAATAGGAAAAAATCGTATGAGGGATAAAGATAATAGTGAGGAAGGTCTGATGCTGGTAAGTTGTGCCATTTGACAATGACAGGCAGTCCAGTAGCACAAAACCTTTTTGCAGGGGGTAAAGGAGTAGAGGGCACATTTAAAGATTTCTGGGGGTGGATAAAGGTTTATAGGGAAGAGAATATTCAGCAAAGAGCTAGAGCATTTTGTGCAGGTCTTGGTGAAAATCACCCCCACACGTGATGGAGAACGGGTAGAGGGGATGGTAAGGATAGGCACAAGCTTAAGTTTCTCCCAAGTAGTCAAGTCCTCCAAGGTTGCTCCTGTCATGGAGAGGGGGAAGGGGATGCTTCTCCATCCTTGAGCAGATTCAAAGCCCGTAACGCCTATCTCCAGCTCAAAATCATCCCTCTTTGTCTGCAACATGTGGCCAAGAGAGATTTGTTTTTCTTTGCTTCCTTGTATGCTTCTCTGCCTTTCTGATTTGCTTTGTCCCCACTGTGTTTGAAAGTCTGTCTTAACTTTCACTTCAGGTAGAGCAGTGTTAGGTCCACAATACATGGTCTTGCAGTCTGTAGAATGCCTGCTATTTGCTTGGTATTTAGAAGGGAAAAAAAAATCACAGTATGGTTTGGGTTGGAAGGGACCTACCATAAAGATCACCTAGTTCCAACTCCCCTGCCATGGGCAGGGACACCTCCCACCAGAGCAGGTTGCCCAAAGCCCCAGCCTGGCCTTGAACACCTCCAGGGACGGGGCATCCACAGCTTCTCTGGGCAGCCTGTTCAAGGGCCTCACCACCCTCATAGTGAAGAATTACCCTTATATCCAATCTAAACTTACCCTTTTTTAGATTTAAACCAACCGCCCTTGTCCTAATACATTTTCTCTGTACATAGTTGGTAGTTTTACTGCATCACAAATTGTGCCTATAGCTTCTAAGTTAAAATGGCTCCTCTACAGCTAAAAAATAACGTCTTGAACAGTAGCCATTTGCTGTGTGTGTTAGGGCGAAGGGGTTAACCTGCAAACAAACCAATTTGCTGCATAGTTGTTAAAACTCTGCCAGAGAAAATGTTTAGCTAAAAAGCTTGCTGAATCATTGTCCTTGTAAATGTGTAAGTGACATAATGATTGCAGGGTTTTTTTTTTTTTACAGGATCTGATGTGAAGTCTCACGTTAATGCTTTTGAGTAAGATGACTTTATAATAACGTATTCACAACTACTACAACTATTGTGTAGATACCTGCTGCTCAGTAAATTGCTCACCACTCCGTATTTAAGTCCTGAGTTATGTTGGTAAGAATTGCTGATAGCTAGAAGCACGTATTCCCTGAAGCTAGAATGTGGTAATGATGAAAATTGTGTTGTGTTGGATATTTGAAAACTTCAGTTTTTTTCAGTTCAACTTTGAAAGAAAAATATCATTCTTAAATTTATTTTATTGCCCTCTATTATTCCCCTCTATTTCTTATCTTTCTAGACATGTAGTCATTTTCCAGACAGGATTTTCAGAAGGTGTGAGAGGAGTCTAATGTCTTACTCCCTTTAAAATTAACTTCATTTCTCAAACCATCCAAGCAGTTTTAAGAGTATGCGAACTGCCCAGAGTTTAAGATGCTTATGATGATCTTGAAAATCCCATACCAGAAAGCAAACCACAGTGGCTTCTTTGAAAATCCAGGTGTTAAAATTCTGCAAGTGAATTTACAAGTCTCAGATCTCCAGAATGAAAAATTTGAGTCTGTCTGAACCACAGTCCTTGCAAATGAGCAATCCATGAAACTATGAACAAGTAAAAACTGACTGAGCAAGTGTTCATGGGAGAGGGATTTATTTCTGCCATGGGAAGTGTGGCCATATTTTCAATTGGACTATTCAAAGTTAGAATTCTTTTATGGCAAATAACTGCTGCCACTTTCAGTGATTATTTTTTTTTCCCTTCAAGGAGGAGAAGTGGTTTCTTGCTTGTATTTTTTGCAATTTGGCTTACTGGATGAATTGTTTTTTCAAGTGAAAGTATGGCTTTTTCTTCACATACATTTTATTTTAAGCAATGAGGGTGGGACTTATCGAAAGATGAATTTTATTGAAGCAGTGTAAATAAGTGAGCAGATGGATTCTAAAGTTAATCGTCTGTTTTGCATAAGCATGTATTAAAGGTAGGTATAAAACATATTAAGAGGAGATACTTGTAGACTGGCTCTGTGTATTTCGTAGTTTTGATTACTGAATGCTCAAGTCTTATCCTAGCTGAAATATTGATCTCTTTGCACTAATGGCCTGTAGCTGCCTCATTATTTTTCCCATAGCTGTACTAAATACTGAAACCTACTGATGTTCTAAGCAGCAAAGTAGATAAATAACATAATAAATTATGCCAGTTATCTTTTGGGAACTGCTAAACAGATAGAAAATGTATTATGGTTATGTCCTTGAAAGAAGGTTGCTTGTGCAATGTAGTGTGAACTTTTTATCACGCTTCTTGTCTTGTCCTGATCATTGACTACTGAATACACTGAGCTGCTTTTTCAATTTAAAAACAAATCAGTCAAATTTCCTTACTGAATAAGGAAAGTTTCATGTTAGACAAGGCATAAGAGACCATTGAACATTTGACTGAAATGAAAGATTACTTTTTATCCATAATGATCTCTCAAACTCTGCTTGTCTACATTAGCCTATACTTGGATATGCTTTTTTTATGGTTTTCCTCAGAGCAGTTGAAAATGATAGATAAAAAGAATCTTACCCACATTTCTGTAAATGGCTACAGGAATAAAATCTATTGAACACATGATAAAAAGTTACTGCGCCATAAAAAGATGTACTGTTCAAGCATGGAAGCACTGTAAAAAGTGCTTATAAAAGCATTTCAGAATTTTTTCCCTACTGGAGTAAGAGTAAGTCATAATATCTGTTCCCTTTTAAGACAAATCAAAACAGTATCTGTGTAGCAATAAAGAGGGATAAACCTCAGTTTCTGCAGATGGAGTAGAAAAAATTACTTCCTTGAGCTTGCCTCCTGTTATGTATGATCTTTCATGATTTTGGGGGAAAAAAAAGTATGAAATGCTGTAAACGTTATCTCAAAGTAATATACTTTGTCGTTTTAAATTCAGTGGCTTGTGCAGAAGGTCAAATTGGCTGTTCTTACAAACTGGTCCGTTTGCAACATCCGTATCTGAGTGTATTATCACAGTTACATAACTTGAGAAAATACTTACTTTGGAGAAGAGGAATTTAAATTACTCTTTATCTCAAGTGGTTCCATCTTGGATTACTGCTTCTAATAGAAAAAGATCACTACCAATCCGGAGAACACAGATGACTACTCACTCATCACTGTTTCTTTTTGAGAATCACAAATTACAGAAACAATTTTTCTGCCAAAAAGTTTTGAGAGGATGTTTTTGTTTCATCTTCTAGAATAAGAGTTGTCATTTTGAGTGCACGTTTAAAATCCGTTTTCCATGTTGGCAGTTGATTTGCCTTTGTTCCTGATTTTCATACTTTTCTTAACTTTCCCTTGGTGTGATTGATGAGTGGCTCTTGACATAATGTAGAAACACTTGCAACTGAAATGGGAAACATTTCTTACCATCCTAGAAATCTGGACTTTCAGACGGATTATTCTTAATGTAATAAATGTCATCTACTATTAACCCATGCATTCTCTGAAATGACTTCAGAAAGTGGTTTTTTTTTTTTTTTTTTTTTTGTATGAGAAGAGCATCTCCCTTGTCTCAATCTATCTGGAAACTTTTATGGAGACTTCTAGTGAGATGGCAGTAGGACCAATATGTTAGTCCATAGGGACTACATGTAAGGAATAGGTTTGTCAGCAAAAACCTTTTTTTTTAGGGTAGTGATAACAGATTACTAAGCATAAACCTATTTTTTTCTCCCTTTTCTCCTCATTGATTTCAATTATTTTTTCAAAGTCCTTCATTCTCAATGCAGCAGTTCACTTGACTTGGAGCCTGTAAAGCTGCTCCAGCTGAGCTAGGTGGTCTTCCCCATCTCACTTGAGTGAGAATGACCTTGAGGCAGGCTTGAGGGGTGGGGGTCATGATCGTTGTGCTAACACATGCTGATCCATCCCCACTGTCTTACAAGCTCCAGGCTGCTCTTTGGTGGGCCTGATGGCTCAGGCTTAGTTCATCAGTTTAGGCACTGTAGGAATTTGTGTGCGCGCCCAGGAGCTTAGCTAAGGCTCAAATTGGATAATTCTTTGGCAGTAGAAAAGTGCAATGAAGTCCAGCCAAAAGACATCTGTCAAGAGAGGATTTCTCAGCTTACGAAAATTTCTCAGAAGACCAGTACATTTTTTGAATTACGAAGATGTGGAGTAAGCCTGAAAAATGGACAACTTGCAGCTTTTCTTTGGCAGTACTCAGAAAAAGGTTTCAGGAATGGGAATGTGTTATTTAGTCGATATTGCTTAAATTGGTACGATCCAGCTATTGACCTGTGTACCAGCTGTATCCTGCAACAGACTTCTCAACAATTTACTGCGCATCCAGTGGGAAGATTGGGAACAACTTTGGACAGCAGATGGTCCGGCACTGAGAGCCGAAATGCTAATGCCACTCCTGCCTCCTGTCTTCATGAGACCTGGCTCTAGTGGTGGTCTTGGGGTGGTGGTGCGGGGAGGGATGGGGGTGGCTGATCAGTGCCACGTGTCTTCCCTTTGGCTTTAGAGCATTTTTTGCTAGGTCACCGAGGCGTTTGCATCATCTGATTTGTAAAACTTTGTTCTTAGATTTTAATGGCTTTCAGTTAGCACAAGAGAGGTCTGAGCTACGTATTTTAGTGAATAGCTAACAAGGAACACATTTATTCATACGTTATTCCTGTAAGATTGATTTTTCTGCCTACACAAAATGTGAAATCCACACAAACTTGAAAGCAGTACAATGAAATTGAAAGGAGAAGTGTGTGATGTTATATTAAAAAAAAAGTTAAATTTATAGTGATGAAATAACTGTAATGAGTAGATCATGCTCATTCTTAAAGGTCTGCAAAATCCAGTATGTTCCTCTAGAAATAATTTTTAGAACTTTCTTCCAAGGATCTTTAAAATGAGTGTTACTGCTCAGATAGGTCAACCAGAGTGTAAGGTATTTCCCAGTGACAGCAGCAGAGCTGCGAATGCAGCTCTGGAGAAGACATTCTTTTGAGTGTTAAAATGCAATTAAGTACTCTCCAAACAATTTAAGATAATTAGTATTGTGAATGACAGATGCTTGTTCCTCTTTCAAAACATCAGTTGTAACTTAATATCAAAATTCTTGAAAGAATTCTTGAAAGAATGCCCTTGTCCCAGATGTGCTCGTTGTCCCTATTCAGTCTGAGGTACTAGAGGTATGTATAGTGTAACACATGAGTTCATACCGCTGCATTCTGTGGTACCATTGGTACTTGTCAGCTTTGACTGGAAATAGCTTGCCTTTTGGTGTGTCTTTGGTGTCTATTTGTCTTTTTTGTGGCTGCTGGAACAGTCGGGGCTCACAGTCTGACTGAAAGTGCCTGGCTCCCTTTCTGCTTCTCCTGCTTCGGTTTGAGCTCTCACTTGAAATTTCAAATTCTGAATGGCCTTTCATCTCATTTTAATGGGTCTGGTTTTCAGAATTACCCTTTTCTATACAAGTGGCCTGTTTTGCCTTCTCTCAAGTTTGCACCAGCTCCCAGCTTTGTGTTACTGGGATGCTCTGGGCAGCATGGGGAGCCCAGGAGGGGCCAGGGAGAGTCACCAGCTCCGTGGTCATTTGTCTTTCAGCACAGCTCACTCTAGTCTCAGTCTGTAACTAATCCTTGACGTTTGTTTTAAACTTCAGCTAATACTTTTAAATGTAGTGCTGTGTTACATGTTGCTCTGAAATTTAAATGAATTAGTGCGGTTACATCTCCTTTGTTAAAAAAGCTAAGATACCATTTGTATTACAAATGCATCTTTGGCATTCCTGTGGTACAATATATTCATTATTCCAATTTCTCTTCTATCTTTTTAATCCATCATTCCTCCAAAACTTGTTTTTCTGCTTCACATTCTGTTGAGGTCAGACCGAGGGCTTGTAATAATCAGGAATAGCCCTAGGTCACGCTTTCTTCCCTTTCACTGCTTTTTGTAGGTATTATCATTTTTGATTCTACACCACCTGTCAGTAAGAAAGGTTTATTTAAAAAATAAAAATCTTCTGCCAGATTTGTGATTTTATGTGCTAATACATTTAGAATTCCAGGATGGAGATTAACTGGCTTTTTTATGTCTGAATTTAAAAATAAATAAATCATTTTTAGTTTTTCTTCCAAGATAGAATAGAGTTCTCGTGTCCTGGTTCCTGGAAGCTGAGTTGGCTTTGCCTGTCCGATACCACAGTGGTCTTGCTGAAAGCTGAGGCGAAAGTATTAAACTTTGAAGTCATAGCAAATTTATATTCAGTATCGACCTCACTCATACTGTTTACCAGTTTCACTTTTTTGTTTGTTTTAATGTTAATAGTATTGCTGGCAAATGATTTACTGCTTCTTTTGCAAAGTCTTGGCTTGTGACCTTCTCTGTATACCTTCAACTTCGTGCAGTCAATGTGTGTTCTTTGTTGACGATAGGTGTTCCCCCTTTTCTTCTGTCTACTGTCCTTTAAACTAGGGTTGATTATTCTTCTCTTTTGGTCTGGACCAAAATTTCTGGTCCTATTCTCTCTAGGTAAAGATCTAAATCCTGAATGTTTTGCCATGAGAACCTTCATGCTGAATTAATGCAATTTTTACACCTAATTTCTTTGTTTTTAAAGGGAAGGAAAATAGATG
This sequence comes from Cygnus atratus, assembly GCF_013377495.2. NCBI lineage: Eukaryota > Metazoa > Chordata > Aves > Anseriformes > Anatidae > Cygnus > Cygnus atratus. The sequence goes on along the minus strand of NC_066362.1, from coordinate 191,530,037 downwards.
TCAGTAAATTGAGCATGCTTTTTGAAACCTGAATACTTTTCCAGTTCTAAGAAGTGAAGAAGACATTTCCATGTATTATGCTGCTTCAGAGACAACAGCAAAAATCTTAGTGTACCTCAGCGTATCAGCCTACTAAACTTTGGTTGTATCCTGGCAACTGAAGGTATTTTTAGTTCAGCGTTTCAGTTTTTCCATCAGTCTGTCACTTTCATAAGTCAAAAAACTGTAAAACTGAAAACTTTTGGTGGCAGACAAACCACCATGGAATTCTAGAGGAATGAGGAAAACTGAGAAAACACAAATATTTAAATGAAACACCACGCCTTCTTGCATGTTTTCTTCTAGCAACATCTCTTCCCATGCAAGGCATGCAAGAATGAGTAGTACAGAAAATATTGAAGTTAGGAGCTCACAGTGTGTGTGTCTGGGACCAGCTGGCTGTGGCCATATGATTTACTGAAAGCCTTGTGCCTTGCTCACTTGTAAGTTAGCTCTGAGCCCTCTGACTTGTTCTTAATGGATTCTTAACTCTCTTGTAACTGAGCATTGGGAGTTAGGTAGAGTTTATGCTATCTGCATATATATTGCTGAAACAATTGAAAACTTTTAATTGCTTCAGCTAGAGACAGAGGAGATGTGTAATGATTTTTAAATTATTTTTTCAAGCAGGTTGGAAATATTCATTATATAAACTTCCATGTTAATTCAACCTCCTATTAAAAGTTGACTTCTGCAAACACAGAAGGTGTGGAGGCTTTCAGATCAAAGGCAAAATGTTTTAAAAGAGATGAGAAGGCAGTTTAAACTGCAGACAGTTTTAGAACCCCAAGATAAGTAGTTACTAGTGCTCTGAGATTTAGTGTCTGGTTATATAGATTGATATGCATATGGTTATCAAACTCCCTCATACAACTTGTGAGTGGGCATCTTTTTTGGCAGGGGTTTTGGCCAGGGCATTTCTGTAGTGGAACAAAAGCTAAATCTTAGCAGACTGATTCAGTCATCTTGACTGTGCCAGTTCAAATGGATGTTGGCCCCTATTATTTTTTCTCATCATAATTTACTGAGTTTGGAGAGCAGTGGTGGCTTGTGTACTTGTGATGGCAGTGGCACCACGTACACTTGTGTTTTTCCTATACTGGGATCTAGAGAGTAGAGGTACTTCTCATGTCTGTCAATGCTTGAGAATCTCATTTGATTTTCAAAACAATTTTTGCTACTTTTCTTACCTGGCTTTTTACCTGAAACTTATTGAAGGAGCAGTTCCCTTCAGTAGCACGGCCGAGACACTGCTGGCTGTTAGTGGAAGAGCTGTGTGTCTCTGCCTGCCCGGCTCCTGCTCCTTCCACATGTCTGCACGAGTGCTTGTCTGACCCCTGGGAGCTAAAATGGCAGAATACCATTTGCAGTCTTCTTAGTGTTAGCTTTCTGCCAGTTTTATACCTGTAAAGCACCTTTTCCCAGGGGCAGGAAAGGATCTATGCTAGTGAAGGGCAGTGGTGAGAGTATGTGAAAGGGCTCAGGGAGTACGAGACCACTTCTGCTGGTGGCATCTTTAGTCTGCATCAAATACCTTGAGAAAGGACTCAGCCTTTTTAAAAGTTTTTTTTTTAAAAGTTCTTTTTTTAACAATTGTGTAGTCATGAAATAATTCATAGTCATGAGATAATCTTTTATGTTTGTTATCGTGGCATCTCAGCCTTTAGTTGTGAAGAAATTCTGTATTTTCAGGTTATCCTTGACTGATGTGACAGGAAGAAACTAGCTACGTTACTCTCATATCTCTTGCCACCAGTGTGAAACTCACTCGGTTACCCCTCCTTTTTTCCCCTTCTCTTCTGTGCTGTGGGTACCTCGTGCTTGCTCTGCTACAGCCTTCGCCCCAGCTGGATCTCCCAGGCCACGCTGTTGGTTTCCTTGCTGCTTTGGTCTGCAGAGGAGGCTCTGATGTGCTTTTGAGATTGATTGTGCACTCTCTGCTTGGGAGCTAAACTCAAATAAGCCTTGTCTTAGAGGTAAACCCTCCTGGATTTGGCGTCTAGTATTACATCTTCCTCTCGAGTGGCCTCAGTAGTGCCATGCCCAAGTTCAGGCCAGATGAACGCTCTTACTTGTGTAAGTTCTTGGGTATTGAGAGAAATTAGTTTAGAGGCCTCTAAAGAAAGGAGCATGTACCATCTATTTTAATCTAAAGGTGAAATAAAGTAATGATGATTATCAGCACTAGTCTACTGCTGAAAAACTTGCACTGCTCAAATAAATGAAAATTAATGTTGGGTGTTTTGAAAGGATATGAAGACTTTGCTGTTTACAGCAATAGCCCGTTAATTACCAGACCATAATGATATTATTTAATGGGCATAGCTTTCGAATTTCGGTTTTCGAATGTAGCAAAGGATGCAGAGGGAGAAAGCTGAGGTAAATATATTTATCTTCGCAAAGTCAAATGTTTTAAGGAGCCTTGGCTGCTGCTGTGTTCCTGCTGCCACACATCATGGCTTTAGGGGGAGAAAGGGTTTGTTCTGCTAATCACAGGTGGTAAAATATGTTCAGCCTTAAAGAAAAACAGCATGAAAGAGTAATCTTCTAATCTCCCCTTTTGACCCGAGATTCCTCTGAAGAGTATTTTAAGCCATAATTTTAATGATGTTACGGCATGTATTTAAACCTTAACTGCCTTAGTACAAATGTCACTTTTTTAGAAAACCCTTTTCTTCCTTTTAGAAAATACAATAGAAAAAAAATTGGGATCTTTATTCTTTAAGTAAAAAAGCCTCAGATTTTCTCTGTTTGGTTCATTAAATGTCAGCTCAACATTGCCTTCTTGCTGTAGCATTTAGTGTTTGCATTTCTCTGAATATTTCAATTTTATTCTCTTGCACTAGGATACTAAATGCCTCTCGGGAGAGAAGGAGCTATTCTGGTTCTTTTGGAGACTGAAAAAGTACAAATGGAAGGAAGTTCTGCATTTTCAATTTACCTGAAGGGCTTAATGGTTCTGTTAATCTTAAAACGAGGCAGCACTCCCCTCCCCTTTCTACTTGGCTTGCCTCCCTCCCATTTTAAATGTGGGTCTTGTTCCATGTCACTTAGTGGGGGGGGATGAATAGGCAGGATTTTCCAGCTGCTGGAAAGTGAGAAATTATCTCAACGTTATCGTTGCTGGAGATCTGAAATGGAACAAAAGGTGCAAAGCAGTTGCTTCTCAATTTTACATTACTGTTTTGTGGGTTTGGGGATTTTTTTGGAAAGTAACAGAAGAAGACGTGTAAGTTAGAAATGGTTTCTAATGTAGTTCAATATGGAATGCATGTTAATGCTTTTCTTTCAGGTTCGCAGTGTTTTGTTGGAAACAGCATCCTCATGATGGCCTCTTCTTGCTTACCTAAAGCAGAAGGTCTGGAATAGGGAGTATGAGTAGTAGTCAGCCAAATCATATTTGCATGTTAATTGATATTGTATGAGGGATTTCTCTTCATTTACTAAGCTGCAGTCCCTAGTTTAGGATAACTGCAAGTGATTAGACTGCTCAACATTTTTCTCGGCTGTAGAAGTGGGGGAGAATTTGATGGCTACTGTGTTTGTTAGATTTTATCAAAGAAGGTCATGTTCTAGTGATGCAGCAACTTGTGATGACATAGGGAGGGGAGGAATGAAAACATTTTATGTCCTGATCTGGCATTGGAATTAGTAGTAGTGTTAATCATCATTGTATACATCTTGTATATTAACAGCCTGAGGTCATCTTTAGATTATTCTTTCTACCAACTCTAACCACAGGAGTAAATATGTGTTTATATGTTTGGTTTTGAATTACAGGCTTTTGAAATGTCTTATTCTTCATTTAGTTAGACATAATTATAATTTAGCTTGCTTTTTGCCAAGGAATATATAAAGTACTTCACTATTTTGTTATACCTCTCTTTAAAAGAGTCATTGTCTTGTGTTGCTAAGAGCTTAATGCTTTAGAAAGGGAGGTCGTTGCTGCTAATGCTTATAGGATATGGAGATTTTGGGGCTAACACAACACCAGTACCACAAAGGTCTATATTAAACAGAAACATCTTTCAGTGTGAGATCTAATTAATACAACTCAACAAATTTCTTAGTGATTTCTCAGTGACAGTAAAGTGATGTGCAGTGACTTTGCAGATCCATGTTAAAAACTGTTTGTTGGTATATAAGTAGAGCTATGTGTACAATTATATAATTCATAATAATCAAATGAAGTTTCTTTTTTGATAAATGTGGGCTCTCTTTAGCTTTTACTAAAACTCCCAATTTTAAGTTTTGATAGCAGTTGCTGAAATGAGTGATCGAGTACAATGTGGAATATGCATTCATCTATATAAAAAGTGCAGCAATTCAGTAGAAAACAATTCTGTTTGTTTTGAGTGTTTTAGAAGTATTCTAGAGAAATAGCACCATATGCTGTCAATTAGAAAGGGGAGTATGATTTATCTTTTAAGAACCATTTAATAAACCTTTCTGTTATGCTGAATTTTTAGCTGTGGCTGGGGACAAGTACTGAGCATGGATCCATTCCTTTCTGCTGTCATTTGTCTATATATGGGTAAAAATGATCTAATGAAACCTTTTTTTTTTTTTTGAAACACAAGGGATAGTAAATATGTCTACATATAAAAAACAAACTCATCACATAAATTTATTGCAGAAAATTGCAGTTGGTTTAGCAAGTTGTAAGCTGGCAAGTCGTTTGTTCCTCACTTTTACATTGTGTGTTTGACATCAAGATTTTAATCTCTTAGTTTTAATCTCTTCAGCCTCCTTGGCTTAATTTAATTTGTTTTATAGGAAATAAAAGTATGTGGTTTATTAAGATATACACTCTAACCTAGGTCTTAAACCCAATCACGTACAAACTCTAATGAAACTCAGATTCAGATGTAATCTTCTGTCCTAACGGTAACCAAAGGAACCAAAGACAGCATCATCCAAGCGTGTGGTTGCCATAGCACAGTTCTGTCCTAGCTGTGGGTTCTTCTATCTGTTGCTGTTTCTGTGATCTGAAGGGTAATTTAAACTGGAGTGATAGTGTGATGAGCTGCTAGTCTTGGGCTCTTTGTCCATAATGCAGGTAACAATATCAAAGAGCCATTATTAGAACTTTTCCTTATTTCCTCCTCCTCTTCTTTTTTTTTTTTTTTTTTTTTTTTTCCCTGATAGGACTCTGGGAGGCGCAGTATGTGTGCTGTTGTGTATGGTGAGAGCTGTTCTTTTGAATACTGACCAGGGCTTACCCTTACTTTCACAGTTGTTACTCTTAACACTCACCTTCAGTTCTCTGCCTATGTTCTTCTACCCCAGAAAGTGGTCTCGTTCAAAAGCATCTCAGTTTTACTAGGTTTCAAAAGTAAGTAGTACATACGTGTAGCAACTAACACAGATGTCCAAAATTTCACTTTTCTACCTGTAACATTGCTTAAGGAATTACCAGAAATTACTTTTGACTTGGTGCTTTTTCAAGTGTCGTGGTTGGAAGCTTGTATGATACTAGTTAAAAACAAAATGGCACCTCATCCGCTTGAAGGAAAAACACCCCAAAACAACAAAAATCAATCCACCCTTTTAATTTAAGCTATGGCTTGAAAAATTCAAGATCGTGTTGATCTTGATACTTGAATGATGCACTTTAAAAATTCACAGAGAAGCAAATAAAACAACACGTAAGGAGTGCTGCTTTTGTCTGTTGAGTACCAGCCTGGCTACGTCCTTATATTCACAACTGTCATGGTAAAAGCTGTGTTTGGTAAATTTTGTGGACGCTGTGCAAGCTTGTTGGGTAACACCTGTAAATTTGACCTTCCTAATTCTTAAAGATTTGATTAAAAAAGAAAAAAAAAAAGAAAGGGTTCTTCACCAAAACAAAGTTAGCTTTGCTTGTATTACATTAAAAAAAGAAAGAGCTGTGACTGGGGGAGCTGTGTGGTGTAAACAGAGGGCTGGTTTGAAGGGCACTGCGTGGCTGCTGCTCAGTGGCATCAGCTTGTTCTGGTGCTCAAGTCCATGGATAGCTACTTGTGGCTCATCAGCATCCAGCAGGAATTGGGAAGGACTGAATCAGCCGTCCTGGCGGAGCAGAGAAAAGCAGCATCCACCAATCTCATTGTGGTCAAGCTGCATCCTAAGCCCCCAGGTTTCTGTTTCTCGGATCCTTTCCACTCCTTCTACTGGGAAGACAGATGACTGGTTGGGCCAAACTGTATTTCTAAGAGGAAACCTTTTTTTTTTTTTTTCAATAATTTTGCAGGTGCTTAAAGTGATGTGGACTGTAGTTTGAAGTCTGTTTATTTTGCTTCTCTTGATATTTTCCTTCTCATGTTTTATAATTATGTGTAGGAGGGTAAAGTTTGTGTCTCACTGCTGCTTTTATGGTTCAATATCTGTCAGCAGGAGTGAAAATTTCTCTCTCCTCTAACCTTATCTCCATTGTAAGTAATTAAAAGTTTCATAGTCTGAGTTTGGTGAGTTTCTGGGGTTGAGAGGTAATGGTTCTGGTTGGAGGATACTGAATCTTCTGAGAGTTCAGTAGTGCCTGTCAGGTGAAAGCACTGGATGTGTGCTCTATGCTGTGCAAAGATGAAGGCAGCCTTTCTCATTGTCTGAGACATGGTGCCTTTAATTTGGCAGGATGGTGTCTTTTTGTGTAAAGAATGACTTCTGAGTCTGAATTCTGCAGCCTGACGGGAGGATTGAAATGCTCTGCAATAATACAGATGTGACAAGCCTTGCTCCTGTTCTGGGCACTTTCATGAAGAAATGGTCTGGTGAGAGGTGTTCCTGGCCATGGCAGGGGGCTGGAATTAGATGGTCTTTAAGGTCCAACCCAAATCTTTCTGTGGTTCCGTGAAATACAAAACAAGTGTGACATTGAGGATTGAATCGATTCGTGTTTCTCAGAGGCTGCTGCTGCTGAATTCTGGGTAAAAGTAATGTAATAATGTTGGGAGAGAGAAAAATAAAAAAAATTCCAGGTACACAGCTATTCTTCCTAGTAATTGCAAGGTATAAGCAGGGGAGAAAAGCCCCCCCCCTCCCAAAAACAAACAAACAAACAAACAAACAAAAACAAAAAAAAAACCTAGGAGAGCAGTAATGCTTTTTATACCTAATGCTTTTTATACCTAACATGATTGAAGAATTGATTATAACTTTTTTTTTCTACTGATATTTTACCCTGCCACAATAATGCAGTCCTGTCTTAGGCAGCTTCTGTAACAAATGCACTGCGCTTGCTTTCACAGGCTAGCACGGTTGGAATTAAACAGGCAAATTGTAGTTAGAAAGAACCATATGTCACACTTGGTGGTTTGTAAGACCCTAAGTGTAAGGCCAAAGCAAATGTGTTTGTCTTTGTCAGGGTAAGAGACTGGAAATGCTTTGACCCTGAGTTATTGAGTATTGTATAATCCAAGTCTAAACTATTGATTTTATCGGTGGTGTTAATTGTATTAAATGTATAAATATGGAAAACCATTCCATATTAGAATAGCAAAATTTCTGTTTCTGACACACTGTCTTTTGAGCAAAAAGTTGTAATTGAAAGATAGTAAGTTCTTATGTCTGAAACTTGTCAGTGTCGTCATTAAGAAAACCTTTTTCATAGAGATTCAGCTAAGAATATCAGATCTATTAAACCAGAAGGCAGAAGCCTGCTTCTTGAAGGAAAAAATAACTTGCTGCATGTTAGCTGTTTTGTTCTGGATTGTATATCAAAATATTTGAATTTTCTGTGCTTCTAAGAACTGATTTTTATTCTAAGTCATTACATAATCCAGCAAGCCAGCTGGCATGTGCATGTGTGAACAGAAAGGGAAATTTAGGCTTTTGACTACTAATAATGGAAAACCCCCAATGATGAAGCTGAACCAACGTTTTATGAATTTTTGGTAAACTCATGCAACTAACTTCTAATGCTTGTTACATAGCGTTTTAGAGGTTGATTATCACTCTGATCTTGTTTTATCTATTTAACAATCACCACATGTTTATAGAAGAAAACCTGAGACTTAAGGGCCTTATTTGTGAGGCATGGGGCAGTATGTAAGTGTTAGTTAACAGGAGGTGTCTGCTTGTAATTGAAAAGGAAGCATATGCTGACTGTCCTTACATCTTGTGTTACCAACTTGAGTTTACCCACAGAATCCGTTTAATATCTAATAGTAACATAAAATTCTGAGCCTGGGTCATGTATGCCCACTGTGTTTGCATCTGGTTTATTTGATGGTGTAATTCAGCTCTAGAAATAGGCTTACCGAGGCAGATGTAGGTTGAGCAGGTTTTGACACACAGCGTTTTCTGGGTGAGCATGTCAGTGTGGGTACCGGCTGCGCGCTTTTAGCCCCGTGCCTTGCTCTGGTGCTAGCAGCAGCCTTGATGTCAGCAGAAACTTTCTGTCCACCCATGTCTGCTGGTGTGGTGGTGCTTCTGTCAGCGTAGCCTGTAACCTCCGACTTCAGCTTTCTGAGCAGTTAGAGAGGAGACATTGCTCCTGCCACCACTGTGTTTTCTGCAGTGCTTGAGGTTAGCAGATGGAGATCTTCCGGCAGTCTCCAGCAGCTGGTGGTGTCTGATGGTGGGGTGAACTCATTGTAAAGAAAACTGACGAAGCCATGAAGAATGAGGGTTAAATGCCAACCTGCTGCTTGTAAATTCAGGTATCTTCCAGTACAAAAGTTGAAAATGGGAACTGAGCAAGCAGAATGGCTTGAGAAATGCAGGAAACCAGTTGGCACAGAAGATTTGGAGGTGCTCGAGAGAGTCCAGAGAAGGGCAACGAAGCTGGTGTGGGGTCTGGAGAGCAAGTCTTGTGAGGAGCGGCTGAGGGAGCTGGGGTTGTTCAGCCTGGAGAAGAGGAGGCTCAGGGGAGACCTCATCACTCTCTATAGGTACCTTAAAGGAGGCTGTAGAGAGGTGGGGGTTGGTCTGTTCTCCCACGTGCCTGGTGACAGGACGAGGGGGAATGGGCTAAAGTTGCGCCAGGGGAGGTTTAGGCTGGATATTAGGAAGAACTTCTTTACCGAAAGGGTTGTTAGGCATTGGAATGGGCTGCCCAGGGAAGTGGTTGAGTCACCACCCCTGGAGGTCTTTAAAAGACGTTTAGATGTAGCCCCTAGTGATATGGTTTAGTGGAGGTCTTGTTAGTGTTAGGACAGAGGTTGGACTGGATGATCTTGGAGGTCTCTTCCAACCTAGACGATTCTGCGATTCTGTGATTAGGAAAATCCGAGGTCTGCCATCCACTGCTTGTGTGCATGCTTCTTACTGTGGATGAATCAGAGCCCTCCCCAATGGGGACCTGATGTTTTAAAGTAGCTGTTAAAATGCAAGCGTGAGAGCCAGGGCAGGCAGTGGCATGAGGAATTTGGGTGAGGGCAGTGTGTTGGGCATAAATGGCGGGGCTGAAGTAATGGGCTGCGGAAGGGCTGTGGGTGGGAGGAGGCCATGTGCTGAGATGGATGGAAACAACCCATCATGTGCCGAAACGGCAGCTGGATGGAGAAATGCCTGGCTCAGGTAAATTTGGGGGTGGCGGCGGCCAATGAAGAGAGGAGATGTCGAAATTAGATGCTCTGAAAAATGCTTCTGGAGACACGTGATGGAGAGACTTAGTGGACGGACGTTAGGGCCTTAGGGACTCCAGAGCAGCGTGAGAGATGTCCTCAAGAGAGGACTGAAGCAACAGTCATGGGATCCCACGGTAGCTCCAGGACTGTATACACACCACAGCCAACCTGCCTGGCTCTTCTGGACTGTGCAGGGCACAGGAATGGGAACCAGGTGGGACATGGAAGCTGCGAGAGGAACCACAGCACTAACCTCCCCCTGGGCTGTGACACTTCTGCTGAACAGCAAGTCATGTAATTGGCAAAATTGGGCCTACATCTGTGATTACATGTTTTGGTGTCTGAGTCCATTTGGTCTCCACACTGTGTGGTCTTAAACTGTAATTGCCAGGAAATGGAGTCTTAAGGAAGCCTTGATACCCATCTTTTCTGAAGTGTGTTCAGTTTGGTAAAGCAACAAAAGTGTCTTAATAGAGAAAAGTTTAATTATCTATGAGGTATGCAGAATTTCGTACTGATGCTTTTCCTGTATTTTTATCATAATCTTTTACCCTTCATTCGTGCTGTATTTTGTACATCTGCTGAATTCACACACTGATCTTACACTGTGCTTTTATGTGTATAGTAAGGGAATTTAGTTTCCCGTTTGTTTCTTCCTCCTCTTGTTCCTTCTCTTTGTCTGGAAACTTTGACCTGTCTCATTTGTTTCCATGTTACTTTGCAGCAGCAAAATACTTCTGCTTCTCAAAATCACACAAAACAGGGCAGGGATGGAGATACAACTGAAAATATTACAATTTTATGTGTGCTAGACAGTCCATTGGGTTTCTGTGCTCTTTAGCTAGCAGATCAACATATCATCAACATATTATGCTGGTACCAAAAATACTGGCAATGCAGAAATGAAAGAAGACTGAGGAAAAAAAAAAAAACAAAAAGAAAAGAAAACCAAAAGTGAAGAAGGTGAAAGAAAATGATGCAATAATAATAAGTGTTGTACCAGCTTAAAGTACATCCCTCTTTAGATTCTTCCCCTGGACAATTCCCGTTGTTCTACTAATGAGTTGACACGCTGAGGTAAGGGTTTTATGCTTTTGTAGACTTTCAACATTTTGTGCTTATGGGATAAGCAACAGGAGTGAAGGAATAGCACAGCTTCCTGAGCTACTAAAGGTGTGTGTAAGACCCAGCAGTATTACCTGCACAGTGCAACAAAACTCCTGTGACAATACTGGGTTCCTGAGTGCTGCTACAGTTTACCACTTTCTATAATAGATATGGTCATTACTCGGTAACACAGCTCAGTAGCTGTCACAAACCATTTTTCCTGTTAGGAAGACTGTAATTTTTCTCTTCTGTAGCTCATATTTCAGTGCATTAGTGTACTGACCACAATGACAGTGACTTTCTGAATTTTTTTGCTCCCTTTTATAGTGGATTTGGTATGGAATACAAAACCGATTAAAATGACCATAATGATAAGAATGATAGTAATAAAGAGGCTTGGGTTTTCCTTTTTCTGTCTGGTTGTTTTGACCACTTTCCGCTATTTATCAGAAGTTTAGGCTGGTTTTCAGGCAGTCACTTTTTTCTGTGTAGTGGAGCTTTGCAGTCTTTACAGGATTATGACGAGCCTTCTCCTAAGGAGCTTGTGCATGTTCCAGTGGAATAGCTTTTGCTATCTTTCGCAATACTTGCTGCAGTGGCAGCTGTTGCTTCAAATGTCTGCTGCGTGTGTTATCCCATTAGGTATCTCTACAGGTACGGCTTTTATTCTTGTTGGAATGAGAGTTATCAGGAAAAGAGCTGGAGGTGAGGAATCTCCCCGTACTTTGGCTCCATGGCGTTCTGCTGCTTCCATCATGTGGGAGGCTCTCTGAAACCTTTGTGGACCATCTGTGGACCTGACGCTACTTTTGTAAAATGAAATGGAAAATAAATTAATTGAAATGGTCGTCCCACAGTCAGAAACTACTTCCAATATCCAAAAATACTCTAGGTAAATCCTCAGTCTCTGTTGAAAATGGGATTGACCTCTTCCCCCTCTCCTTTCCAACAACAAGATTGCGCGCAGAAATAATTAACATAATTTCAGGATGAGTGTGTTTTATACAGGGATACTGTTTTGCTGATATTATTTGCTTTTTCTGGTCAGTTTTGGTTTCTCGGTGGCAGCGAGGAGGGAATAACTGCTATCTGTTGGAAACAATGTCTGTGGATTTCAGTCTTCTAGTTTCCCTGGTGTCTTCAGCACTTAAAATTTTCTCCTGTGATGCTAGTAGCGTTTATGGTTCTAAATTTTGTTAAATGCTAAGTTTGTTAAACATCTCCTAGCACCTTTGTGCATTGCAATCCCACCACAGTGCAGAACAGGAATTATGAAATAGAAAGGTTCTTGAATGGCCTCTTCTACATTTCATTGACGCAGAAATAGGCTGGTGTGAGTTACTTTCATCACCCGAGGACAAGTGGGATGAAAGTGATCTGATCAGTTGTGGCTAATGGCTTCAGTCAGTTACACTGGATTTCCTGTATGACGAGGCTTACCAGCTGACAGCATATGCCAATGAATTTAGTGTCATTGTTCCAAAAAGGTTCATGAGATTTGCATGAGTCTGGTGTCCTGCTGTTGGTAGGATTTACGGATGCTGAATTTTTAACAATAAATGAGTTTGCCATGATATAGAGCAAGTTCATGAAAAACAAGTTTAAGAAAAATGTTTGTTAGCTAATGTTCACTTGGCATCATTCTTGCATTCATATGTTTTAGCAATAACGTTTTAATGTCTAATTGCTTTTAGAAAATTGAAAACATATGCTCTATGCTCCCCCCACCAAAAAAAAACCCAAAAAACAAAATCTCATTTCTTCTTTTATACAGAATGCATCAAACTCAAAGATGAAGAAAAAAGCAACCAGAACTCAAGAAGCCAAAAAAATCTTGAAGAAGAAATTTAAAGTCAACACAAGAATAGTTTTTACTGAAGATGGAGAGGTAAGATAATTCAGAATAACTGTATTTTGGTGAGAACTGTATTTGTAGTTTCTGTCAAGAGAAAAGTACATCTATATATGTATATATTAAAAAAAAAAAGCTTTCGATAAGTGTGTGGTTCTTATAATTGGTTTACATTTTGCTAAACTGTTCAGCTTCCATTTATATTCTATTCCACAGAGGAAAAGAGGAATGCTGAGTACTGACCTTGTTTTACATTTGTATTTGTAAGTTATTTGGATGAGAGCTGTTATTACGCTTAGCTATCTGTACTCCTTTCCTGCCTATTATCCTCAGTTTCAGGTGGAATAGAGAACCTATTTTTTACTTGTAGGTAGGTAATGCTATTTTCCTATAGGTAGTTGCCAGAGCTCTCCCAAGTCGAGTTAACTTATTGGAATTAGAGGAAGTTCCTGGTTTTCTTTCAAATGTTCACTATTTCTAGATGGAAAATGTTGTTAGAAAACCTAAGGGAGTACCAAATTTCTGCCTGCTGGTGCTGATGCAGCAGTGCATTGAAATTGGCCAGTAATTTAGTTGGATCTTTTAATAGCCCCTGGAAAAATGTATTGATTTTATACAGCAAGGAACTACTGTGGATTGCTAGTCACTGTAGGGTTTCATTGTGGTGATAACCTCAGGAGCAAGTCTCCATGCTCCATAAACTTTCCTAACATTTGATTTCACAGCTTCAGATGTGTACATTGTTTTTCCAGTTCCAGCACTAAGAAGAAAGTAATGTTTTTTGTGTTTTTTTTTAAACTCTAGATTAATTTCAGTAAGGCATAAACTGAAAGAGAGGTCACCTTCACAAGTAGTTCATTTGCTTTTGTGACCAAATAAAATAAAAGGATTTTGTATTGCGGATGAAGGGGGTATAGCCATATAATTACTGTCATCAAACAAAATTTAAAAGGTTTTAGAGGTTGCCCTATTGACTGGAAATGATTTAGATATTTTTAGATATTTAAATAGATAGATATTACATTAGATTTAGATATTCAATAGATACTTATTTAGATATTTTAGATATTCAAAAGTAGTTGTCTCATCTTAAAACATATGTGCAAAAGCTTCATGTGCCCATACAATGAAGCAAATAGGATGTGGAGCAAAAATTAGCAGAGGGACTACATTAACAGTAGAGAAGATGCTTGACTTATTTAAGGTAAGAAACTTTGCATCTGTTCCTACATTTTTGCTGGGCTGTATAAAACTGTACTTTCAACTTTTACTGTTCCCCTCCACATGCTTTTGCTTAAAAATAAATCTCCTTTAAGAAATGTAACTTCCTAGCAAATACAAGTACACAAAGTCCATTTTATGAAACCAAGTGGAAACACTCGGTTGGGATAACCAGGATCCAGTTGATTAACACCCTTCGTGCATTAGAGAGTCCTAAACATGCTTTTACATTTGTCCCTCTTTTTACAAACTATCTGAAAGACATTCAGTATTTTCTATCATATAGCTTATTTTTAAGAGTTACTACTCTGTCAATCCATATGCAGGAATGATTTGGCAAACATGTCGGCTCATTAAGTATAAGCTCTTATGTCATGAGATAGGTGGGGCTGTTTTTGTTAATATGTAGTCTTTGTCTTCAGTTTAGAGCTTCAGTTATTTAAGTTATGTTGGATGTGTTCAGCATGTCATCCACATGTCAAACGTGAATCTTAAAACATTTCCAATGCAGTATTCGTACAATAACCAAAGTAAACCTTCATGTCTATCCTCCTTGCTTCCCCCCAAAACACAGACCTGCAGTTAGGGTTATTCATGTACTCTGTGATGAAGTTTTAACTGATTTTTCTCTCCATTTGGAGAATTATCAATATTGGAATGTTGATAATTTACTTGAAAATATACTGTTTAAATTTACTGACATTCTGCTCTGCATGATTTTGGAGAATCATTTCTTGAAAGCAAATACCATTTTTTTTCTCTCCAAATGACTAATATGGTTATAAATTATTTATGCCATTAGGCAAAGGGGAAAAAAGTTCAAGTGAATCTATTAAATAGTAACATGGTATAATGAAGACTTTATTTTTAAATACTTATTTTTGACTGAATGTGATGTTGAGTAAGCTATCTAAGTTTGTATTGTTCAAAATATTTTTTCTTTGCAAATGGCCTTTTTATTTAGTCCAGAAAAAATAATGTGTTGGACTACTTAGGACATAAAAACTTTGTTCAAAAACATTTCTAACCATTGTTTTTCTTACCTATAATCCAGTTAGTGCAGCAGTGGCCACCTCTGCAAAAATCCAGTTTGGCAAAAGCAGATGAAGAAGATGATGCCAGTGGTATCAACTTAGATAAAGTGAAAGAGATACTGCGGGAAGAAGACAAATTTGACAAAGAAGAATACAGGAAGAAAATTAAGGAAAAACACAGGGTAAGTTGATTTCTTCCTCAGCTGCTGAAGTGCAGAATTAGGTACTGTGATATAGATTACTCAGTGAGGGAAAATACTTAAATATATTGCACAGTAAGTGCAGTGCAAGTTCATTTAAATTCATCAGTGTTTTCAAGGCTACAGAGGGCACAGATTGTTCTGACATTGTAAGTAGCTGGGTAACATAAAGCTATATACAACGCCAGTTGTTGGTAACGATGTGTCTTTATTTCCAACTTAATCTTGTAAGAGTTTAGTGGGAGCATTTTTTTTTTTCTTTTTTTAATATAAACCAGTGTTCAGTGGAAGTGTTTGCTTGAGAAAAAATTTTTTTTTTTTTTTTCCCCTGAAAGTGTTTGGGGAAAAGGGGAATTAAAAAAATCTCAGAAATGTCTCTAGACTACCGTGAGCTCAACATTCAGTAATAAATTTCAGATATGCAAAAGTGCTGACTTCTTACATCAGCATTATTAAGGCTCTTGGATTTTTTTCATGATTTATTCAATGTCGTATAATTTTGGATTTAATTTGGAAACTTTAGTAACTGTAGTTGGGCATTTAAAAAAAAAAAAAAAAAAAGGCATTTAAAAACCTTTAAATTTACATACCGTATACTTGCAAACTTCTTCTGGATTATTTGTCCTTGACCAAAGCAGAATTTTCTGACCTTGTCACATACGGAAGACCACTGAATGTCTTTAGTGCTCAGTGCTGTTCTGTTAGACATTGTAAGAAAGGTTTGGATTTCTCCAGGTCATGAATAAATGCGAGATCCTAGAACCACATGTGATTAATGGCCTACTTTATACTCAAAGCTCCTGATTTCCAAAGCATTATAAAGTGTTTTATTGCTCTGCTCTGCAAATGCTGACTTTATCCAGTTTGACTTTACCCACTAATTGCTAGTGATTGATGCTGGATGTTCTAGTGTCTGTTAAGGTTTGTATTTAAACAAAATAATTCAGAGAGGATTTGTGAAATCTTCGAGTTACATTTAGGCACAGAAGTATTCCAGCTGAAGTCAAAGCATACTTCACACACTTAATCTGAAAGTCTACCCCTGTAATCCTGTTATAATGATTTGAGGACCATGAAAATCTCACCTTGTTTTTCATTAGTGAAGTGTTGCATTTGAGGGTAGCTGCAATGATATCATCTATTCTCTGTCATACAGGTGAAATCATAGTCAATTTTTGGGGAAATAATGGTATTAGATTTCAAAGATGCAATTTAATAAATAGGGAAGAAGAGACTCATGTATGACTTTACAATCACTCTGCTATTTACTGTCAAATTCATATACTTTTAGTGATGCTGTTGTTTGATAAAAGACTGTAATGATTAAATACTTTATCAGCTGGTCTGTTAACGCATCTTTGTCTTTATAATGCCAAGGAGAACAAATGACATTGATCAGATGTTTACTTGCATTTAAAAAAAACCAGTATTTCACCTGTTCAGATGCAATGATGAGAATGCATCTTTTTGAAAGCCAGACAAGCACAATGAACAGAACATGCCACATCATAAATATTTATAATTTTTTTGTAATTGTGAAAAGTGTCATATTTCTTGTAGCCTGCCTTACTGTGTGAATGTTTTTCGCACTACAACTAACTTTTATCCTTTAGGAAGAGAAAAAAAAAAAAGGTGGCGTAACAAAAAGAAAAATATATTTAAAAAAAAAGGCTTTTGATTGAGGGACCGTGAAATGTGTCTGTAGTTTTAAGTGCTGCCTTCCTGCCTTCAGGCACTGCATGCACGTTCAGATTTTTTTTTTTTTGGCTTAACAATTGGAGGTGAAAGTGTTCCTTGTAGTAAGTTCTTTGTATGTGACGTAGCATTCAGTTTCCTGATTGTCATTTAATTTTTGAAATGGTCTTAAAAAATTTTTAGAATCGTAATTTTTCGCTTTCCCATATTTAAAGGAGATGAAATTGAAAGGATGGACAGAAGGGACAGGAAATGGGATTTCAGGGTTCCCTTTGGTAGGGTCTCATTTGTTTCCCCACTGTCTCACTAACCTTGTGGTTGAATGTGATCTTCCACCCTCACTTTAGAATGCATTCAAGTTTGAGATGCTAATTCATTTTCAATAGAAAGTAATGGACCTTTTATAAGGTAAAGTAACATGGATTGAATGCATTTTTGTTACTATATGTTGTTACTAAGACATGCTTTATGTCTGGGACAGCTGACAGCGAGCTGTTGCTGCTTAGGAAATAGTTTTAGTAGAAATAGTTGGGAGAATATGTCAAATCCTTACGTTTTGTTTGACGTGAGCAGAAGCAAATGGTATCTTGTTCCTCTTAGGTCATTTTAAGCTGTCCCGTGATAGAAGAGCCACTCTTCCAGTGACTCATGAGGAAGCTGCATTTTTATTACAGAGGGCAGATATTATTCCATTTTTTCTGAACAGAAAATGTGTAATTAATTAATTCACACTATAGGGGGAAGGTCTTTGGCATAAATTAGAGATTGTAGACAAATGAGTATTATAGATAACTGTATTTTAGGGTATCCAGTTTCAGCCATTGGTTTGTAACTGGTATTATTTTGGAACTTACCCCACTGCCAGTGGGGCAAGTTGTCAGGCCTGAATTACCAAAAAATGCTAGGGAGCAGACAGGGTTTGTGGAGGGTGTTTTAAGACTGGGCCAAGGGAAACATCAGTATTTAAAATTTGAACTGCCTGATAATAAAAAGGAATTATGTGGCTACTTTCACACTGACTACCCAGTGGTATTTAAAAATACCCACCTCATAAGGTTTCCCTTCACAGAAGGTAACAGAATCAGTGAACAGCAGAGACTTGGCTGAGTCTGAACCTCTGACTGTGATCTCAGCGATGTTAAGGAAGAAGACTTGTTGACTACATGTATTGTGACTGCGCTGGACAGGCCTGATCAGGAGCCTGATCATTGTCTGAATGTGCTATGAGAAGTTTGGTTGTGTGTGTGAGCCTGATGGGCTAGCTGTGCGTGTTATTTTGTAGCCTCACTTGGAGGGAGAGGAGGAAATGTAATAGAGATTCAGGTGTGTTACTAAAAAGGACATGAAAGCAACAAAAAGACTTGGAGGCTTTATCTTTTTTTTCTTTACTTTGGGAAGGTAGGGTTGCCTTAGTGCCCCTTCATGTGTCATTGAGAGAAGAGCTTCTGTGCTATAATCTAGAGGAAACAATGAGTAGCAGATTTATTTTCTTGTGTGAATTTATACATTGAGGCATCTGCGTACATTTTTGGTCTCAAACCTGGTGGTAAGTATGGTCCTTAGGGAGCACATCATTAGCAGTTAAATTTGGATTTATTTGAATTTCATGTTACTGAAGTTGCTTATGTAGTCCTGTCTGCATAATGAGAAATACAGAAACAGCACAATCTAGTAGGTTAAAAACTGTACCAAAAGACCGGAAATTTGGCGTGTTGTTGTGGTACTAGCTGGTGGTAAGCCTTTCAACAAGTCACTTATCTCTGCCTACATCTTCTTGCCTGCAAGGCACAGTTAATGGTAGTTGCACCCTCCTGAGGCACAGTGCGAGCTGGTGAGTGCTCCTAGAGAACTAAATGCAGAAGCACTTGTTACTGACGAATAATGCAGGAGCAAAGTAGGTGGTGAGCAGATATTAACTGAAGAGTGCTGAATCAAAATGGCATGCATCTTTAAGCCTTGACTTGGATGGGATTGTGTTGGGACACATGGTTAATACATCCTCAGGTCACTTTTTAATGGGTTTAGTCTTGTAACTATTGAATTTAGGTTAGAGAGCTCCCATGGCAGTCTGCGATGCAGAGTAATACAGAAGGTATAATCAGTGCTCTGCAAAAGCTCAGTTTGTAAGTCTGAAATTCCGACTGTTGGGTAGTGTAAAAATGTGACAACATTTATCCTTTGTAATAAGAACACAACAAAGTGTCTTGGGACTTAGGTGTGTGCAGTAGAAGCGAGTGCAAATATTTAGGCATACCATGTGTGACTTCAGCCCATGCCTGTTTCATAACTTTGACTATTGAAAGTCAACAAATTTATTGAAATATATCAAGTAAGTTAACAGAGTGAAGATACTTTTAAAAATTGCTTTTAGTTTGTATCTATTACACAGCTGTAGTTGACAAGAGAAAAAACAGGGTGTTTTAAAATAGAATGTTCTTAATATTAAAATTCTGACTAAAAAGATCTGTTTCTGTATCGTGGTGTAATGACCCGTGTTGACTACGTGTGAAAAACTTGTGTACATCTTGAGTCTCCATTTCAGATATAATATTAGGACATGATGTGTTAGAAGACACCTTGGTGGAATAATAACTTTGTTTCCAGAAATTTTATTTATGAAGCTTGAAGATGTAGCATATACATGTACATGCATAAGTATTGCTGCTGAAAAGAAACCCTCAGGTCTTTATTGTATAAGCAATAGGTTTGATGACATTATACCTGACCTACTGGATGCTGTCTCAAGACTGTATCTTGTTCATGCTAATCTAGTACAATAAATAGTGCATTTGTTTCTCTGTGCTATCTAACATTTATTTAAAAAAAAAAAGACTAAAAAGCAAAATTTATACTGCTATATTCTTCATTTATTGGCATATTGAAAATACTAGGTCTGAAAATGAGAAGTGCAAGTGCCCAGTGATGCCAATTAGGTAACATAAAAAAATGATCACAAGAGAAATGTGGCAATGCTGATCGAGGGAATTACAATTTAGGAGAGATTTATTTCACATATTGTACTTAGCAATGCTCAGTGTTTTTCTTGTGGTTGAGAGGCAGAACTATTAAAAATAAATAAATAAAAGCTCTCCAAACAGAGTAGAAATTAATTCTCCAACAATGATATAGCAGGTTGTGGAATGGGTAAAAAATTTACTGGAATAAGATGTCATAGCAAGCCCACTGCTGGGGGATTACTCTGAATTATACATGTGACAGCTTGCTAAATATAACTTGGAAAGAATATTTGGAGAACATAGCTGATGGCTTGCTAATAAGCCTGTGGAACAACAGAAAAGTCAATTTAGAAAAGCAATGAGAAAACTGAGTAACTCTGGTTCTCTCCTTCCACCTTTCCACTGTTTACTGAAAGACATGTTTCATTTTGCTAATGGCATATATTAAAGCTGGAATATGTAACAGAATCAAAGCTCTTTTAAAAAATACATACAATAAAGTAATTTAGGCTCAGCTGTTTCTGTGCTTTTTTTGTTTTCTAGTGGATTTCTTCCATTTCTTATGCTGTGTTCTTCCTACAACCTCCACTTTGCTTAAGACTTTTCTGTTTTTTTCATGAAGAAAATACAGCTGTCAGTCACACGCTTTCATCCCTTCCTGCACATTCTCTCACTGGCATTCAGCAGTCCCTTGTATACAGAGTATTAAATCCATCACTTGTGACTGTCATTCCTTCTCTTAAACTCCTCTGTATGCCGCTGCACTGTCAGCTAAAATATATCACAATATAGCACGAACTCTGTCATTTGACCTTTACTTTTTGCAGTAACAATCATTATTTCTTTCCTGTCTTTGTTTTCATTTCTATCCTGCAAGCAGACTGCTAAAGAACTTTTTATTGTCCAGCTGGCATCTTTTCTAGCATGAAGTATGGCAACTCTGTTTCTTGGTCTTCTGCCGTGGTTACCGACTTTTTTCCTTTCTGCTTTTGCTTCAGATCTGTTGAATATCTTCACTTAACTTCATCAATTTAACTTCTGTTCTTTCACTTAGCAAATCTCATATGTCTGTGTCTTGATTCATATCTCCTCCTCTTTATTCCTTTCCTCCCTGCTACATGTGATGCTGGTGGTGTAGTTCCTTGTTTTGTATGTTTGGCAGTTTTCATTTCTTCCTTTGAAACAATTTCTGAAACATGTTAAATTTAAAATATCATTTAGATACGTGAGAATACCACCAGAAAGCAAATACATTTTGGTTTTGTATAAACCACATGCAGCAGTCTGCTCCATGGCCAAGTGCCTCAGTAATCAAAAAATCCTCTGAAATGGCGCGTGTGCTAGTCCCTGAGGTCTCTTCATTGGCTTTAAAAGGGTGAATAACAAACAATTTATGGAATGCTGTGCAAGTATTGGTTGTTTCAACAATTTTTTTTTATGTCCTACATGTGGGTTCATATTTTGATTTAGATTATAAGTGAGGTGATTTATAAAAACACTGCTTTTTATTTAAAAAACAAAAAGCCTGTCATTTTATAGGCCATCTTTCATTGAAAATCCCTCTCCTTATCATTTCTTCAGTATGATCTTGACAATGAAAGATATTTTGGGGGGGGTGTGTGTGCAGAATTGGAGCTTCTTAAAATCAAAACTTCCACTAGATACTTTTTTTTTTTTTAAGGTGAATATGGCCTGTCAGCTTAATAGGAACTTTTTTCACAGAATCATTTCTGATGATTAGCAGTATTCATCCACAGGCCAGAAGGTATCCACAGGCCATTGCTTTTAAAGCTATTTGTGAATGTCTTCCAAATGAGTACAGTTTTCAGTGTGATCAGAAATATGTTTTGGTGCATTCATGAGATGCTTGGATTAGATGAGACGTGCGTTGCAGTGCCTTAAGGCATGTGGAAACTTGCAAAGCATCTATGCTATAATTAGGTTTCCTTCATGAGTCTCACATTCTGTTATCCTCTCCTTCCTTTGCAAATGGGGAGAAATTGAAAATGTGATGGATAAAAATAAATAAAAATCTGAAGTATAATTGTAACATAATTAATGCTTATTGAAATTTTGTAAGCAAAGTAAATCTTAGCAGTTGACCACATGGGAAAGGGCAGTGACACTGATCAAGACGCTGTGAAAAGAATTCTGCATTAATGGGTATTTAATGACATCGCAGCGAGAGGTATGAATTTGAGCTCTTTTGAAATGTGTAAAACGTTATAAACAACAACAAAGGGAGAAGTGAATAAAGTATTCAGAACATGTTTTAACACTCCATTTTTCAAGTTTTCAGCGGAAAATGCACTGTTGTTAGGAAGAAAATAGTGGCAGAGAGGGATTCATCTTGCTTTTTAATAACCTCTCTTTCTGCCAACCCAAGCTCAGCAAAATAGGTGCTGAAGGAAAAATGAACAGGAGCCTTATTTTTTACCTCATTTTCCAGCAAGTAAATGCTGTGAACTTAGCATGATCAACATGAGAAGATGACTAAAAGTAATGTTTTCCCTGATTTGGGTGGCATTAGTAGCAAATAAGATCAGGCCGTCTTCAGGGGCCTGATATTGCAAGGTACAAGGCGTACCTTATGGAAAGACTTTTATATAATAAAAATCTTGGAGCTTCAGGAAGCGTGTGCTTATCCCAGTGAATTTATTCAATAACTTTCTGTTTAAAATTTATTCTTGAAAATGGAAGGTTGCAGACTGGTAAGGAAATTGAAATCCCGTGGACTCCCAACACCTAAGAGGTTTCTTTTGTGGGCCCTCTTAGATGAAGGCTGCTGTGCTTTCAGGTTATGGACCTGGCTGGGCATGTATTCCAAAGATGTGCACAAAGACACCAGTCAAGGCTGGGCATCTACTCCAAAGACATACATGTACAATGCGTGCATGCATGGTTGGCCACAGAGACAAGAGAGGCAGAAAATAAAAATGTAGGCAGCACACAGTTTTATTCCTTCTTCCGGTCTGATCAGGGTTGATGTGTGCTAGCAGAACATGCAAACACCTTCGCTCCATTGATTCACAAGCACATTAGTATTCATTGATCCCTTAAATAACAGCGTGGGCTGTAATTATGTTGAATATCCTTACCCACAAGGCAGGGCCCTTACATAGTGAGTGGCTTTCACACCTTGGGTCTTTGAGATGTTGGTCTTTCCATACAGTCTCACAATGCCTTTTAAATACTCCATAATAAGTTTGCTTTTTCCCATGAGACCAATAAAAAAGATAATCTTGCTTCTCTTGTTCTGATTAGTTATGAAGGTCTGTGTGAACCTCTTCAAGGTTGCGCTTGTGTGGTTCCTCTAGTGGTCTATCTGTTATTATTCACTGCTTGTTTAAGTGCATTTGGTGTGAAATTTATTACTACTTTTGTTTGTTGTGCTTGTCTCTCTGTTAACCAGATATTCTTACAAACCACATCATTAAATTCCAGGTATCCCTAGAGAGACCATCCAGGTAGATTTAAGCATGGATGTCAGAAGGAATGTTTTCTCATTTTTACATCAGTATAGAGACCTCTTGTGAGACCACACCTGGAGTACTGTGTTCAGCTCTGGGACCCCAGCATTACAGGGACATGACCTTGTTGGAGCGGGTACAGAGGAGGACCATGAGGATGATCAGAGGGATGGAGCACCTCTCCTATCAAGAAAGGCTGAGACAGTTGGCATTATTTAGCTTGGAGAAAGGAAGGCTATGGGGGACCTCAGTGATTTTTCAAAGTATAGAAAAGGGGCTTATGAGAAAGATGTAGAGTTTTTACCAGAGCCTGTAGGGAAAGGACATGGGACAGTGGTCTTAAACTAGAAGAGTAAAGTTTTAAATTGGTTATAAGGAAGGCATTTTTCACAATGTGGGTGGTGAGGCCTTGGCACAGGCTGCCCAGAGAAGCTGTGGATGCCCCATCCTTGGAAGGGCAGAAGGCCAGGCTGGATGGGGCTTTGAGCAACCTGCTCTGGTGGGAGGTGTCCCTGCCCATGGCAGGGGAGTTGGAACTGGGTGGTCTTTAAGGTCCCTTCCAACCCAAATCATTCTGTGACTTTATGGTTGTATATATATATATATATATATATATATATGAAGGAAGGAGAGTAGGAGAGAAACAAACTTTATTAATTTTGTATTAATTCACATACCATTCTTCAGAATCTGGAATTGATGCTTCCTCCAAGGAAGAAAAATTGGAGTCATAAGAAGAGGCTTGATGTAACAGCCATGGTACTCAGTTTAGAGCTGATGCATAAAAAACTTGAAGATGTCTGGATGCATTTAGGGGCAGAAAAGATAGTATAGTTATACAGTATATTGAGCATACTCAGAGAGAGTACTTGGATATCTGTGGTCACCTAACCACGACTGAAAATCTGTGTGAATGGAATTGACACAATGAAAGGGGCACCTTGTGCGTGATCTTATTGCTGCCAATTTTTTAAACTTGAAAACGAGACGTAAGTTTACTTATGGAGGAAGATTTCTTTTTCTTTATAACCTAAATTAGCTGAAGGTTAGAATTAAACTGCGAATTTAATTTTAAAAGCAGTAATGATGGTGATTTTAACCAGCAGGAGAAGAATGATCAGATCAAATCAGTTAAAATGTCAGCTGGTATTTATAGTGGTTATTTTTCCGTTATATACCTCACACCATACTGCACTCTTTGGGTTTACTTCCAGTTAAAGCTGTAGCCTTTGTCTCCTGACTGCAGCCCCAGCCATGGCCCAGGTGAAAGAGTTTTTTGGGGGGAGCTCCTCGAACTTGCCCCTTCCTTCGGGCCCCTCCATCTGGAGCTCTGGGCCTTGTCTCTCCAGACCCTAACCTGTTTTTGCAAATGATTTCCATCGATGACAGAAAATTTATGATTAAACATGTTTGGTTTATAATTTTATAAATTAATACTAAAAATGCCCTAGTCAGGCCTCACCTGGAGTACTGTGTCCAGTCCTGGGCTCCCCGGTACAAAAAAGACAGGGATCTCCTGGAAAGAGTCCAGCAGAGGGCCACAAAGATGCTACGGGGCCTGGAGCATCTTCCCTATGAGGAAAGGCTGTGAGACCTGGGTCTGTTCAGCCTGGAGAAGAGAAGACTGAGAGGGGGTCTCATCAATATGTATAAATACCTGAGGTGTGGGAGACAGAGGGATTTGGCCAACCTCTTTTCAGTGGTTTGTGGGGACAGGACAGGGGGCAATGGCCACAGAATGGATCACAGGAAGTTCCGCAGCAACATGCGAAAGAGCTTCTTCATGGTGAGAGTGACGGAGCACTGGAACAGGCTGCCCAGGGAGGTTGTGGAGTCTCTTTCTCTGGAGATATTCAAGGCCCGTCTGGACGCCTACCTGGGCAGCCTGCTCTAAGGAACCTGCTTTGGCAGGGGGGTTGGACCTGATGATCTTTCAAGGTCCCTTCGATTCTGTGATTCTGTGAAAATACTTGTAATAGATCACTGAGTACTGTGAACAACAGTTCAAGAAGCAGAACAGACCCTCCAGGGATTTTCTTCTTCTTTTTCTCGTTTTTACTCATGATAAACAAAAGAAATTATGTCCAGTTGATAAAGAAATAAATAGATGTTAGGCAACACAAACCATTTGGTGTGCTGGAAGATAAAGCAACCCTTGAAAAATAGTATTTGTAGCTGGAAAATGATCAATACATTAGGTCTGAGGAAAGATTGCATCGTATTTCAAAGGAAATAATCTGAAGGGGAAAAAATGTACTCTTTATTAAGTTAAGCACTTGAACTAGTCCTTCACTATGAGGTGAAATTTTTCAGATTTCGGTGTATTTGTTCAGTTGGCTTAGTGTGGTGCTGTGTGGGGATGGTACTGTTCTCTCATGTAAGGAGTGCGCCAGTGTGGGAGCGGGACATAAAGGAAAGGAAGTAGCAGCTGAGAGGAGCGTTTAGCTCAGCTGCAAAGAGGAGAAGTATTAGAGATGGAGAGATGTGTAAAGTAAATCAAGAGAGTATTACTTCATTAGAAAGCCTGTCTGAGCACTTTCATAGCTATTGTATGCAGGCAATGCTGCTGTTATAGCCCAAGTGCAGAGCTATTAAGATAAGGGGTACGGGCACTGACAGGTGGGTTGACAGACATCCTTTTTCAGTCAGCACCAGAATCCGTTTGGCCTTGCTGGCGGAGGCAGCAGCTTGTTCATTGCTTGCTTTTTTTTCCTCTTCACTTCAAAAGCTGGATGGGCTGCACTTAAAACTTGAAGTGCCCTTCAATGTTTTCTAAGAGTTTTCCAGCAAAATCAGAGTTCTTGGCCTCATCTTACTGATGTAGAAAAGAAGGAAATGAAGTAACAGAGTTACTTCAGGTTCGAGTACACCCTGATCAGATGAATGTCAGTACCACTTGTAAGCAGGAATTTGCAAGTGGAAGATGGGGGGAGGCTGAAGAAGTGCAAGCTTACATTAACTTCAGCTGAGGTGGGGTTGCAGCCATCATGTTCTCAGGGAAGGATGTAATGGCACGACTGCACAGAATGCCAGCCTCTGCCTTTCCTGGGTCTTCGAGACAAGCTAGCAGCTTCTGATGGGGACTGCACCCTTTGTTTGCTCAGCGCTCGGGTACTGCTGATGCCTTTATCTGTATGAGCAGGCACCGGGAGCTCTGGGCTATCTACCTCCTTTCAGGATGGTGTATGAGTTAAGGCAGCTCGGAGTCTGTGACCCATCTAGGTTATGAATTTTCAGTCTTAAAAGGTATAATTCCTGTAAAACAGAAAGTAGTGGAAGAATTAGACAATATACATCTTGATCAGACTTTCCTCTATTCTCTTTAAAATCCTGGCATTTTTTGCAGTGCAACTCCCATTGAATTTGTCCTTAAGTTTTCTGTTTATTTTTAAACGTTAATTATGAGCATCATTAACTAGCTGAATCCCTGATATAATTATTTTGAAAGCGTATTTTAAGTTGAATTAGGGTTACCTTTACCTCTACACATTATTGTTTGTATATGAATATGCATAGGTTTTGATGGAAGTGTCCATGTATTCATTTGAAAGAATCCCATTCATTTTTGGAGGTTCAGAATCTAGCTCTGATTGTAATGTGCACCAAAAAAAAAAAAAATGTTACTGGACTGCCTCTGTATTTTAATTACCACAATTTAACATCTTTCTTATTTGTTAATTTTGCAAAGATATTTGTTAGAAACAAACTGTATGTATATATTTGTATACGTGTTAAGTATACATATGTTCAAAACAGATGGCCTATTGAAATTACTTAGCAACTTGTTAAAAAAAAATCTGCCCCAGAAACATGTTCGATGTGTTCAGATGTTAGATGAGAAAGGAATCATTTTCATTTTTTTCAACTGTTTTCCTGTTTTGGTTTTGTTCTAACTATGCCCTGTAAGGGTCATTTCTTCCAGTTTGTTTTTTCTTCTCATAATTGAGGATGCCTTTTTCAATTGCCTTTAAGACCTTTTCCACTGTTTGCTTAATGTTTAAGATTGTTGTTTTGTCATTGGGCCATCTTTCACATGCTTTTGATGATGCGCTTTCACACTTTCCCTATTTTGTATTCTAAACAGGTCATACTAAACCTGTGTGTTTCATTTTCCCTACCTATTAAATAAACATCAGCCCCACGGATGGGGTTTATATTGTTATCTTCATATAGTTTTTTGTTTAAAGGGATTGTTTAATAGATGTCTACAACCATATGTTAACAGACTAAAAGAAAAATCAGTCACCAAAGTCACAAAAACTTTTTTTTTCTTTGAAGACATTAACATTTGTTTATTCAGTACTGACCATTTTTTAACCTAATTTCTGTTTTTTCCCTTGCTTGAAAATAATATTCAGTGTCTATTCAATTTGATCTTTCATTTGGGAACATTCTTTTAATTTGGTAGTTGGACCACTGCTTGCACGTAGATGATTTGCTAATCTTTATTAGAAAACAGATATTAAAATACACACTTAAAGACAGAAAATATACAAAATACAAAAGCTAAATAAAATGTAGCGATGGCTAAAAAAGTGACTGCTGAAATGGAATTTTCTTACTCTGTGTATTCAGCCCTCTCCTGTTTACTTTTAAGTTATTAAAAATAATAAATAGCTCTCACTAATTTCTAGTTTTTATTCTGTCTACCTGTGCAGAACAAAACCACTGTGGAGGAGGGCATCATTTGTTTCTATGTTGGCTCATGTGCATGCTGACTGTGTAGCTAGAAGATTAATCTTGCTTTATGGGCTGGTGGTGTGTTTAGTAGAGCAGGATTTTCAGATCCCAAGTTGCTTGCAAGCTGAGCAGTTGAAAAAAAACTCTTTCGTGTGTAAGCAGCACAGACCTGGTGTGAAATCTGAGAGAAGACAAATGTGAGATACCACAGTGCTATTTATTAAGTCACTTTTCAGAGCACATCTGCGCTTTAAAATCTGGGTGGAAACCAGCTTTTGAATATGATGATGCCAGTATGTAAGAGATGCTGTGAATTTTTGAACAGCTGTGTGTGTAATTTCTGTAGCACAGCTGACTCTGGAGTGTCTATGTCCTATAAAAATATAGTAGATGTGGAGAAATGATACCTGGTACTGGTATCGACTAGCAAGGCCTTATTAGCAAATGACAACCAGAATTTTTCAGGCAACAGTGTGACTTGTTCCAAACCCTGACCGATTGTGAGAACTGTACACCATGGCCTCAACTGTTAAATGTGATAGATTGGTAACTCCAAAATATGGCATCAGTAGGTAAAGGATCGATTATTAAAAATGCAGCGTTAAAAGTTTTGATCAAACCCTGCAGGAGTTCTTTAACATTTAAAAACAAACCAAAGAAACAAAAAACAAAAACAGCTTCAGACTCAGATTAACATGAAATTTTTATAGGAAATACGTTTGCCCTAGGCTATTTTAATGCTCTCAGGGCTAAATATGGAATGATGCATTACTTGTATCGAGTGAGACTATTTCATGCCTATGGGTAAGCAAATAGAAGAGGTCAGTGAAATTTAAGGCTGGTAAAACTGCTGTGCATCACCAAAACCAGGAATTTATTTCAAGTAAATCTGAGTTATTAGCTATGTAGAAATTCCTTAAGAAAAAGAAGAGAGACATTTATTGTAAAACAAAACCAAAAGCAAAAAACACACAGAAGCTGTTCAGAAATTGAAAAGCTGAAAGAAAAAAACACTAATGTGATAGAATTATAGAGAGGTTTGGGTTGGAAGAGACCTTAAAGACTGTCTAATTCCAACGCCCCTGCCACGGGCAGGGACACCTCCCACCAGACCAGGTTGCCCAAAGCCCCAGCCTGGCCTTGAACACCTCCAGGGATGGGGCATCCACAGCTTCTCTGGGCAGCCTGTGCCAGGGCCTCACCACTATCTAAATAAAGAATTTCTTCTAATCTAAACCTACTCTCTATTAGTTTAAAGCTGTTACCGCTTGTGCTATCATTCCATCCCCTCGCAAAGGGTCCCTCCCCAGCTTTCCTGTAGGCCCCCTTCAGGTACTGGAAGGCTGCTGTAAGGTCTCCCTGGAGCCTTCTCTTCTTCAGGCTGAACAAGTGCAACTCCCTCGGCCTGTCTTCACAGGAGAGCTGCTCCAGCCCTCTGATCATCTTTGTGGCCTTCCTCTGGACTCATTCTAATACTTCCATGTCCTTCTTGTGCTGGGGGCCCCAGAGCTGACGCAGGGCTCCAGGTGGGGTCTCACAAGAGCAGAGCGAAGGGGGAGAATCCCTTCCCTCACCCTTCTGACCTTGCTGCTTTTGAGGCAGCCCAGGGTACAGGTGGCTTTCTGGGCTGAAAGCACACATTGCCAGCTCATGTCAAGCTTCTCGTCCACCAGCACCCTCAGGTCCTTCTCCTCATGGATGCTCTCAATCCATTCTCTGCCGAGCCTGTATTTGTGCTTGAGTTTGCCCCATCCCAGGTGCAGAACCTTGCACTTAGCCTTGTTGAACTATGTCAAATAAATCTATTAATAACACGTGACAAAAACTGTGTATTTTTTTAATGTTGTTGTTAAACCTCTGGACAAAATAAAATGAACTCTCAATTAACTGTAGAAAGAAGAGAGTCAAAGAAAAAGGGGCTTTCTGGGAGAAAAAAAAGAACTTTCAGCTTTCAAAAGTGCAGTTCTTTGTTTTTATATCTAAAAACTACGGCTGATCCATATAAACAGAGTTTATATGTATCTTTCACATATTCCTAACCTCACCAAATAGAGAGGGCTGTTATTATTCGTTCCTTTTTTGCCTCAACCTAAGAACACAGAATGGGAATGTTAGAGTTTTGTCTTTTAATAAATGTGTTATTGTCTTGAGGGAGAGGTAAAAAGGGTATGAATTTTTGTTTTAAAATCCAACTGTGAAAGAGGAAAAATTGAAAAGTCAGTTGCAGAGCTAAGATTCTAACTTTTCCATATATTAGAAACAGAAGCAGTTTTATGTCCGTGGTTTTGGCTCCTTGTTAGGCAGAGCAGTTGCCAGTTCTAACGCAGAAAAGGTAGAAGGGTGCAGTAGCTGTAACTGCTTTTTGTTTAGTTGAAAGCCAAATGATATAGTCAAACTACATGATGATGATTAAAGCTTTTCATTCCTGTAATCACTGAGATTATTAACTGTCCTCATTAACTTGATGTGTAACTGGGGGAAAAGAATGGTACTTCGCAGGAAAATTTTAAAAGCTGATCAAGAAGGTCTCTGAGCTGTGTAATACCATTAATGTTGGTTTAAAAAGGGTCTTGAAACAGCAGGAGAGTTCTGGAAGGATTTGAGAACTACCATGATAATACTTTCAAGGATAATAAGTTGGTAACTTAGCCTGCTGGTAATCTACAGCAGAATAATAGAATGACTGACTTAAGTTTGCCTTAACGAAGAACTGAATGAAAGGAGTATCAATAACTAGTATGGTTTTGTGGAAAGTAAGCGTAGTGAAATGTGCGTGTATGTGTATTTTTATCAGAACAAAATCTGGTTTGGTAAATAAATCTATGGAATATACTGAATTTTCTGTAAGCTTTTCACTTAAATGTTTTGATTAATAAGTTAGATTTAATAAAATTAACGCTGTGCAAATTAAAGGGACTAAAACTTCAGCAACTGCAACATCCCAAACCAGTGGCTCCTGATTAAGTAGATGTTTCTAGTGGGACCGTGGGATTTGTTCTTCATGGTGTGCTATTTCAAGATTATTTTGCGGTGAAATGGAAGAAGGCTTTCTTGCTAAGCTGTGCTTGAACAAAGAAAGTTGTGTTTTAAGACAGGCATGAATACAGATTTCTAGGAATAAGAAATTTGGAACATATTTTTAGGACTGAGCTCTTCTCTTAGAGATGGAGACATTGAGAAAGATTTGGGTGCATGTTTTAGCTGATCAGGTTGATGTGAACTATTGCAGTGGGATTCTTCTGGCGTGATCCCCAGCCAACCCTGAACTTGTGCAGTATTACCTGCTCCATCTGGATGCGTACAAATCTGTGTGGCCTGATGGGATTCAACCCAGGGATAATACTTGAGAGCTGGCTGATGTGATCACAAGACCTCTCTCAATTATTTTTCAATGGTCTTGGGAGTCTGGGGAGGTCCCAGTTGACTTGAAGCTGGCAAATGCTGATCCAGTTTTTAAGAAAGGCAAGAAGGAAGACTCTGGTTATTACAGGCCTGCCAGTCTCACATCAGGGCCTGTTAAAAGAAGATGGAGAAGATTATTCTGGTAGTTACTGAAAAACACTTGAAAGATAAATGCAGTCATTGGTAGTAACCAACAGGAGTTCATGAGGTGAAAGTCCTGAACTTAATTGCCTAGTTGACCAGGGGAAGTCAGTTGATGTAATCTTTTCAGAATTCAGTAAAACTTTCGATACTGTTTCCTACAGAATCCTTCTGGGCAAAGTGTCTAGCATGCAGCTAGATAAATATATAATATCATAGGCTGGTTGTTGGGAAAAAGTCCTTTACCAAGAGGGTGGTTGGCGCACTGGAACAGGCTCCCAAGGGAAGCAGGCATGGCACCGTGATTGCTGGAGTACAGGAAGTGTTTGGACAATACTGTCTGACATAGGGTCAGATTTTTGGGTGGTCTTGTGTGGAGCCAGGAGTTGGACTTGATGGTCCTTGTGGGTCCCTTCCAACTCAGGATATTCTGTGATGCTATGAAAGGGGATGATAGAATTACTGAGTATAGAAACAAGTGACAAGTATGGTTGGGCAGATAGTGAGATCTCAGATATGTTTGTTTCTGGGATATTTAGAAAAGTAGACCTAAATGCTGAGAGACATGTGGACCTGATTTTCTCTATCTTGCAAAAGAAAGTTAGGAGGTTGCATGACTGGGATGTATCTATGTAAGTACCTGAACTTTGATTACATGGGGTCCTTCAGAGTAGTTGACAGAGGAAGAAAAGTTCCAGGGGCTAAAAATAAAGATACGTAGATCAGATTAGAAACAGCAGCTAGTTTTGAGTGACTGTGGTATACTGTCCTTCAGTGAAAGTTTTTTAAAATCTAGATAAAGTTCTTTCTAAACCAGGATATGTATTGTAGTAGAAGTTAATTCAGTCCTATGTTGTGCTAGTCAGGCACATTGATCCCATCTCCTCACCTGTTTCCATAAGTCCATGAGCCTGTGGTCCTTGATCTGTCCCAACTGTTCTGCAAATGATGTCCTGATAATCTGTATTTAGCAGCTGTTCAAAACCCATCATGTTGCTGACATCAGATAATAAAAGAATGTTCTGGCCCTTGTCTTTTAATGTGAGATTCCTTGTTTTTCATCTAAAGGGGCCAAGTTAAGTTGCAGCAAATTATTTCACTGATTTTTGGTTAAACTTCTTTATCGTGCTCAGTGTTGATAGCCCTAAAAGCACATAGCTAGCTCTAAACTGTAAAGAAGATGCTATATAGGTGCAAAAGAGAGCTACAATTCAATATAAATGCAAAACAAAATATGCATACTTGACTTCACCATGGTAGACCAGAGTATTTAATCAAACTGTGATGCTTTAAAACTTTATCTGACAACCTTGTGGTGCTATGATGTGAATTTATGCCTTACAGATAGTCAGCCAGTAGCATGTATAATGAAGTATTCATATGTTGAAACAACCTTTCGTTTTCCTATGCTAGGATATTTTTTTTTTGTCTCTAAATTATGTGCTATTTTTACAAGTTATGATTTATAGCTTGATAGGATAGTGATAAAATCTGGCATTCTTATTGTGGTCTGTGTTAAGTATTCCAAGAAAATCCAGACTTTGTGTAACTTTTTTTTTTCCTGTCTATCAAAACCAATGTTAGACACTGAGTAGATACAGATAGCTACAGGCATATCCATAGATGAACAGAATCTATTGACAGGAAATAAATCAATATCAGATTGTTTGGTTAAACTTTGCCACATTTGGTTACTTTTTTACAACTGTCTTACAGTATGCTGTCCATGTGTGTTCTGTATGTGCCCATATTTCTTCCTAGCAACAGAAATGAGGAAGTGTGACATCATGTTAAAATACTCAAAATGAGTCTTTGAAAATCTATGTTCCTGGCTATGCTGAAGCATTTCCTTGTAACTTAAGGCAATACAGTTAATTTCTGGTTTTATGCAGTCATATATAATAGGGTGTCTTTATTACATGGTGATATTACTTTGGCACAGTAAAATTTACAATTTGTCCATTAGGTAGTAGAAAATAAGGTCCTGGCTGGGGAAAAGTGTTTTAGCACTTGTTCAGCACATGGTTTTTCAGGATAGCGTGCTGTATGTACTGATGCATGTGCTTGAAGCTGCACATAAATCTAAGCAGTGCCACAGTAAGACTGTTTTCCTGCATTGAAGCCTACATTAAAGCATGATGGCTATTCCTGCATCAGCAAGGAAGTTTGCAGTGTAATGTAGTTTGTGCTGAGAGCCAGACTGCACACTGTGAGGTGGTGGTGAGGTTACACCCGATTACCTCTTACCTGATGCTTTGAATTGAATCACTTTGGGGGAAGCAATTGTTCTCCTCAGCATTCTTGAGATCCTTGAACTGAATCGCTTTGAGGGAAGCGATTGTTCTCCTCAGCATTCCTGAGATCCTATCTGGAATACTGCACCCAGTTTTGGGACTCCCAGCATGGGAAGGCATTGACAAAGCAGAGAGTTCGGCAGAAGTCACTGAGGCGGTGGTCCTGTGAGGAGAGGCTGGGGGAGTTTGGTCAGCCTGGAGCAGGGATGGCTTTTGCGCACCTCACAGCAGCCGCCAGTGCCTCCAGAGAGGTCATCAAGGAGAGAGCCGGGCTCTACAGAGCAGTGCAGAGCAAGAGGGCCATGGGCATGAGTTGAAACAAGAGGTCCAGCTTGGGGCTAAGTAGAAGCCTCTTCTGTGTGAGGACAGTCAGGCAGAGGCATGGGTTGCCTGGAGATGTTCTGCAGTCTCCATCCTTGGGATTTTGACCCAAAGTGATGAAGCCCTGAGCAGGGTCTGACCTCAGAGATGACGCTGGTGTGAGCAGGAGGCTGGACCAGGCTGAGCAGAGGCCTCCTGATGTGTCTCTCAGCCTGAATGATCCTGTGAATGCACAGCACTGGTTGGAGTGTATTGGCTGTGCTCCTGGAGACTGCCTCGTAGTGTGAAACAAAACATTCGTGGGGCTGATGAGGGTGTTACTTTTTGAAACACACTCCTAATTCCAACCAAGTGCTAATGTAGATGCACTCTATATGAAATTTGGTTTTGTTTTTCATTGACAAGGAAGCAAGTCTTACCAAAAAAAAAAAAAAAAAAGGGGTCCTGGTAACACCTCCTGGTAACACCTCTCTTTCCTGTTGTTGTTTTGTACTCCTGATTTCAGTCTCTGCACCTATGAGACCTTTTGTCTCTTCAGAGACTTACATATATTATGCTGTCCAGCATACTGCTCTGCTGTGGCATTATGTCAATCTTCTGCTTTCATAGCTGTCGTTCCAGTGCTCTGTTGTAAATCCCTTGAGCAGGAACTTCAACTGTTATTCTATTGGTTTAAGCCTGTGGCTGTAGTTAAGACACTGTCTTTTCATATACCATAGAAATTTTCTATCTAAAATTTTCTGTTCTCTCCAATTTAAAAACAGCTTTATCCTGCTTTGTAATATCTGGTGAGTTATTTTCTAGCTCAGAAGTAAAGTTTGAAAAGGATCACAGTTTTAGCAGAAAAATAAGAGAGCAATGGTGACCTGAAAGAGCAAAGAATGCCTAACTAAAGCATTTAGAAAAAGGGTGGGAGACAGTGGAAAACTTCAATAAAAGCATTAGAAAAGGGTAAGTAAAAATGATCAAATGAATACAGATTTGACTTGGAAGAGAAGGAATAATATCTCCCTCTGGAATATGGTAACATCCTGTCTAATATCCTTTTACCTTTGCTGAAGTCTGCATTACTGGGCTTTCTGCTTGGAGCAAGTTAATTCATTGACTGTTTCCAACTTTTTTCCCCTTCTCTCTTTTCTCTTTCATAAAGGTACCTGGCTCATACTTGAAAGAAAAAGCATTTACTCCTGTCTTTCATATAATTGGCATTCAGAAGGAAGCCAGGTCTTCATTCTTTGTGCCACTGTATATTTAAACACAGCAGTGTTCATCCCAATGAACTGGCTTTATCTCTTCTTTCCTTTGTTCATTTATTGTCAATCAGGGAGCTATTTCAGTCTGTTACCTGTTCTTGTTTTAATTAGGTTGGCAGGGACCTTTAAATATAAGTCATGTAAAGTTGGTGGTAAAGGTTGCAGTGTTTTAATGATGAACGTTTTGGCAATTTGAAAGGTGTTCTGCAATCAGTTTAGTATAGCCAATACATATTGGCAAATAAACAAAATCAGTTTGATTTAAGATGCAGTAACACTCCCAGGAAATTATGATCATGGGAAAAAAAAAAAAGAACAAACTATTTTGAGGTCTTGGAAAATCATGTTTTTTTTTTCCAGAATACGTCTGTGCTGCTAGGTGATTTGTCTGTCTTGGGGACTGAGGGTTAAGCGATGCAGCGGGCTTGTGCTCAGGATGTGTGGGTCTCGTTTGTTGCAGAGCACTCTGACTGTGTCCACAGCAGGTAGCATTTGGTCCCAGGGGCTTCTTTTGGCTCACATGCCCTTAAATGTAATTGTTATTTTTCCTTGCTTTTTTGTGTTTTAAAAGACCTGAAATAATACGAGAGCTGTGTTGGATCTGACTCCAGTGATGTCTTTGTTTTGTTTTATGGCATGCGTTGAATGCCCTGGCATGTAGGTCTGGAGGTGCTGAGGTGTTGGTGTGCAAAGCTGTCAGGAACAGCACTGGAGAACTGTGTAAAGCAGAGAGACACAGACGTCATGCAGTTTTGTCCCTGCCTTCCTTTGGGGATGAACTCGATCTGTTCAGTTTTGATTTGGAGAGGAAAGGTTGATTTACTCAACGTTTGAAAGAAAACCAACATTTCTGTAGTTTAGGTAGTTGGGAGGATAGAAACTGGCACATACCAGACAGAAGTCTCAAAAGAAGTTGAATTTAGACACCGTTTTTGAAAATCGTGGCAGCTGTGTTCTTCTTTTCCCATCTCTGCACATGAACCACACTGCTTTTCGAAGCAGCTTTGTGTGGTAGCTTCCGATACGCCTTGGTAAAACTGGAGCTAGTCCTGGAAAATTGAAATCGGCTTGGCGGTAGAGTTGTGTGGCAGAGTAATAAGCCTTTGTCAGTCCTCAGCTGAAGAGACTGCAGCAAAAATATCTGCCAGAGACTCAACAGCACGAGCAGGAATGTCTGTTGGGAATTAATAGTGCAGCAATAAGGCATGGGAAAAGAGGATGAAGGCTAACCAAAAGAAATACGGGACAGAGGGACCTGAATGTTTTGCGTCGGTGTCCCTTACCCCACGGTCTCTGTGCAGTCGTAGCTTCGATACTGTCATCCCCAGCTAGCACTGACATTGTCATCTATGCTTTTCCTGACCAGATCACCTTACTCATTAATTTTATGTTGACTCTTCTTTCATTGTGATGATATGGCACCAGGACAGTTGGAGCTTTCTTGTTATTCCCCAAAGTGATCTGAAATGTGACCTCATGCCATGAAATGGTCTTCAGTGTCCTCCATCCTGAGGTGTTGTCCTGGGACCGATGGTAAAGGGATTTTATGTGGACTTGGTTGTAGATGTGTTGATGCTAGGGACAGCTTATGTTGCGTAAAGAAACAGAGAGCATTGCATTGCATCGGCTTTTTTATGCTAGCATTAAAAAGTTTGAATAACCAATGTCATTAGCTTTGCTAAGACAAATGAAAAATAGGGAGTGGTGTGCTTTTCTCACTGATGGGTGCCCTAGTCTGAATTTCTGTCCTTACCTCATGAAACCAATAACTGAAAGGATGTTAAATTGCAAGGACCTGACAGAGTATAACACAGAGATAATCTTTAAGATGGTTTAAAAATAAGCAAATCTCAGTAACAACAACAACAAACAACCAAGGCAATTAATATTAATTACATTAAAGATCTTGGCTACTTTTGGATGTTCAAAAATCTGGCTGGCAGCTCTGAATGAATTTTATCATTGCTTTTCACTCATTTTCACACAGCAGAATACCTTTGCTGGAGGCAGATCGATGTTCTTAGGGCTTCTGAATCGATGCAATTACTAATAAAAACTCTGCAGTAGCATTTACTTCGTAATGGAGATACGAAAGCTAGGGAGAATATGGTTTAGCTTTCATTCTCCAGTGGCTTTAGCAGTTTGGGAGTTAGGGGAATGATCATATTTGCTTGTTAAATAGATTGGGTTTCATATTAAAACAGGGAGGAATAAGGAAACTGATTTCTTGGTGTGATTTTTAACTAACCTGTTACAGACAGATGCTAACTTTCTGTCAAAGTACTAATTAACTGTCAAAATGCCTAGTTGCATCATTTTTTTTTTAAGAGTAACAAGTCAGTGAAGATGAAATGTAAGTTTGAACCATTCTTGTAGTTCTGATTTTCTTTAAGGATCAAGAATTATAAATAATATCTCAATCAGATGTTTTATATCATTTTTCATCAATAATGTGTAGGATGAATTCCACCTGTATATTAGATGTGCATTAAACTTCTCGGTGTCTGAACTTTAATCTTAAAATATTAGAAGAAAAACATACCAGGAATTTGTTTTGAAACTGTGGATCTTCTTATTTGTTCTAGGAGAAAAGGCTAAAAGAAAAAGCAGCAAGGAGAGAAGCCAGGAATAAGAACGCCGAGGTAAGGATTATTATTATTATTTTATTTCTGATCGAGTGAATGATTGTGGCTTTGAAATTGTTTTTTAATTACTGTATTCCTTTCTATAATAAACAGTGGTTTGATTAATGACTTTTTACGGATATTTTCTTTTTGCTTATCTTTTGTCATTCCCTTGCTGTGATGTGGTTGTAATGGTTTATTATGGAAAGGTACTGAGTAGGGTTAATAAGTAATATATAGATGGAAGCCTTTTGGAATTTTAACCACTTTATTTTGTATATCAAGTGAGTTGCCATTTCAGCTGCAGCGCTGATGCCATTTTCTTTTCCTCTGAGTACCTGGACATGTTTATAACTTGCTGCAGTATTGCAGGCAGTAAGGTTTTTGGTGAAATCTCATTTCAACTTGTTTCTGCGGAACCTTTTCTTTAAGCTGCAGTTACTTACACTGAAGTTTATTCCTGCCTCTTGTTAGGCCCAAACCCTTTGCTCCCCTTTTTCATATGCGTTTAACTGTTCTAGTTTTCCATATTCCGTGTTTTTGAGGAACTGAGGTTTCATTCAGCTGCAGTGATTTTTCCAGAATATAGACAGGGGAACGTGTGTCATTTCTCACAGTGCATCTCCTATGCTATACATGAATAGTTGCTGTTTGTTCTCAGCAGTTAGCAAGTATCTTACTCCCTTGGGAAATTGGATAATGTTCTGTATTTTTTTTTTTTTTTTCCAAGCTGACCATGCATTGGGAGACCTGAGAATAGGAAAATACTTCCTACTGTAGTTCTGAAGAGGAAAGTAATTACAGTTTAAGATGGAAAGCCTAGTTATACTAAGTATTAATTAAGATTTTGTCTTCAGAGTGGCAAGCTATGAGAGCCACTGGCATCATGACTCCCCAGTCAAGCAGTAGAACATTTCTGTGTGTAATTGTATGTATAGAGATGCATAATTTTAATATATTCAGCAAGCATTGTAGGAAAATGATGGAATGAGTGATTAACAAATGTCTTAATATAGGGAGAAAACACTGATCAGATCAGGCTGCATCGCATTTGTAAACATTTGGCTCCTAGTTCACTTCACCTCTTTTTCAGGAATAAAAAGCCCTATGTCACATTACTCAGCAGCTGGAGAAATAAGCCCAGTCCTCTTAAAAGGCTCTGCTTACTGGTGTACTTCCCCTATCCTATTCTTTGGTAATCAAATGAATCTCTCCGCTGATGGGAAATGAAGTAGATCTCTGTTAAGGACTGATCTGTCTGTGCTCTGTGTGAGTGTGCACATGCGTACAGGATGGGGTTACGTGCAGAGTCACCCCCCAAAAATTGTGTAAGGTAAAAAGACAATTTGTGTAAGGTAAAAAAGACAAATTTTCTCTCCTCTTTCCAACACTGGCACGTTGAATGCTGTCTGGCAGACTTTCTAGTCCTTTTGCAGTGTGCAAGTGGCACACGCTTTCTGTGAGGGTGCCAGTTGCGTAAACCTGCCACTACTTGGACTTCATTTTACTCCTCAAGTGCTTAGCTCGCTCTGTGCAAGAAGAGGCAAGCCTCAGAAGCTGACATAATCCTCTTTGAAAACTGCTGGGCTTTTTGTTTTGTTTAGAGGCTATTTTTGCCAAAACTCTGTGCAATCGGGTCCTGTCACTTTCTGTGGGGCTCATTTGAAGGGAAGATGCTTCCACTGGGAAAGGCTGTGACAGCTTGGAGCTGGGCACTGCAGTCCTGGACATGCAAGGGGGCAGTAGGCGATAGATAAAGGTGGTGGTTTCAGGCTGTGAGGTGTCTGAGGAATTAATTAAGAACACTCCCTGCTTCACAAAAGCTTATGGATGAAGCTATAGTAGCTGAAGCTCTCCATAGTCTGTGTGGGATATGACTCAAGTAGCTCCTATGAGACACTCAGGGGAAAAAAAAAAAAACAACAAAGGAAAACAGTAAAACAGAGAAACTACTGAAACAGAAACTAGTTTAGCAAACATATGCTGCCTAAATCAGGAGTTTAGAAACCTTCACATTTTCATTAGTGCTTTCAGAGTATGGCTTGTGACCCACTTACTCTGCCATACAAAATTCCTTTGGCAATTAATAGGGTTTTGTTAAAAGAGAATAGAATATGGAAAACCAAAAAGCAGCAAAGGTATTTTCAGCTATATAATAATGCAGTTCGGCAGCTGGAGAAAAGGACTAGATCAACAGTTCTGAACAGCCAGTTGCTTCAAAGCAGCTGGGGTCGTAAATTGTTGTTCCACTTCTTCTACCCGCTTCATTCCAGTTTGTTTTATTAACTGCTTCTCTCATATGATAAACTCTGGGTTACAGAGAATTATTTATTGTCTTTCTGTAGTACCAAGCCCGCAGGGTGTGACATGACCAAAACTGCTATTTATTTTTCCATTCTAAATATTACATAATAATTCATCAATGACAACTTCTGTGTCTCTGCTTTGGTGTCATTTGCACCTTTTGTCCTGATGTTTCTTGTGCTGTTTTGCTGATTGTGCAGTGCCTAGTATGGTAAATCTTAATGTATGCTGGCTTTCTTTCCAAAATGAAAATGAAAATGGAATCTATTTGGAACAGCTTACAATTAGTTCATTTTTACCCTTTAACCTATACATCTGTGGGATTTTATCTTTCATCATTATTTTAGCCTTAATTTAATCTCAGTTTCTTTGGTTATGATATTCTTAGTTTTAGGATTTCTCTGGCTTAGGATTTTTCATCCATTTCATGTGCTGGGAATCTTGACTTACTGACACTTTTCATTTACTCTGCCTATGCTCTTTTCACTTGTTGCCTACTTTTGTTTAATAACAGCCTTCCTTCAGCTTTATAGCCCCTGATTATTCTGGGGAGAAGGGGAATATCTCCATTTTTTCCCTTCACTTCAAAGTGCAGGAGTTTTCATGCCTTTCATGAGCACGACTCTTCTGTCTGTATGCCAACAAAGAGGGAAGGTCACAGGAGAGATGGGCCTTATGATTTTTCTCCTGGTGTCACAGGAGCCTACAGCAATTGCAGGGAAGGTTTTCCCCAACCTTTGTTGTACTGGGATGGGCTCTGCAACTGGAATTTAATAACCAATTCTGGTGTACTCTACTAAGTGTCCTGGAACAGGGGCTTAGAGGAGTAGGTAGCCGCAGTGTTATTGACTCCACCTTGGAGAAATCCCCCATGCAATAAATAAACCAGGTAAGAAGTGAGGGCTCTTAAAGGACACTTTGGAGAAAGTATTCCTTGGAATTTATTGCCATTAATTGAATTTGAGTGTAAAAGTATGTGAAATCGGATAAAAGATTTCTTCTATTTATATTAAAGAGGAATTTGAAATAGGTTTAGTGGTTTTTTTTTTTTTTTTCCCTATCAATAGATATTTATTTTTCTCCCAGTGTAGGCGAACTGGATGAGATATTAACAAATGCAGTGTTTCAAGATTGAAAAAAGCAGGTGTTTATCTTTAGTTGGTACTGATAAAATTGCAGTCCTTGAACCTTCAAACAAATCCGGATACTGTTTGCTGTGGTTTGCTCTTGAAAATGGTCTAGAGAAAACTGAGTAATCATGCTGTCTTTTGATGGGCAAGTAAAGCA
Source organism: Cygnus atratus (assembly GCF_013377495.2). NCBI lineage: Eukaryota > Metazoa > Chordata > Aves > Anseriformes > Anatidae > Cygnus > Cygnus atratus. Next base: position 191,488,608 of record NC_066362.1, on the reverse strand, counting down.
GTGTGCAGAAGAAGCAGAAGCACGGGCTGACGGCCGCTGACCTGGGGCCTGGCCATAGCATGTCTCTGTGCCCGAGCAGCCCCACGTGGCTGGCACTTACTGTCCCCGAATTACCCCTTCCCTTCTAGGCTTCAACTGGTGTTTATTGGTCCTTACTGTGCAAGCAGCTGTTAGCTGCAGTTTAGCTGAATATGACCATAGTTTTCATTTAGTGAGTTTACTGTTCTGCTATTCTTGTGCCTTAAAACAGTGTTGATGTGTTAAGGAAACTTCCTCACTTCATAATTCTTGCTTTTAAGAAAATTATTTTTGTAGGAAAGGCATTTTCCAGAAGCAGCTCTACAGCTCTGTGGGACTAAGGGCAGGGAGCAGACCAGGAGTCAGGATAAGGTGATGTTTCCAGCTCCAGCACTGATGTTCTTTGTGATCCTCAGCAGCCAACACCCAACATCATGCAAAAACAATGCAAACTAGCCCCTGAAGGACTGCAACAGCATCTGCTAGAAAGAGCTGGGGCAGCATCTGTAAGCAGTGCCAGGAGGTGAAACTTGCTCAGTCATGACAGTTGGGTGGATCACTTCAGCCACTGGCAATCCTGTAGCAGTTACAGAATGAAAAGTACGAAGCATTAAAATAATAATAAAGCTACACAACTTAGCTGCCTTCCTGTACCTGTCATCTTGAACTTACCGGTGTTGAGTCACTCTGAGAGCAGTCTACCCAAGCACTTCATGTTTTAAGAGTTTACACTGTACGTTGTGTAAACTGCTTGTTTAGGGATTGTCATCTCACCAGTTGCTTAATACAATTTTTGACAGCGTTGACAGTTTGGTGGTGAGTGGTGGTATTAACTTCTGCTTATGTTTGACCCTCAACTCGTGCCGTGTTGCTTGGATAAGATGATCAGTGTATCAAAGCTCTATATTTTATGGCTTTATACTACACGAGCTTATTTTTCTCTGTGTTACTGGATCAGTCACTTTATTCATTATTCTCCTAGAGTCATTCTCTTAAGACTCTCAACACTACAGAAAACTGATTGTGTTGCATGATGTAAAAGTAATATAGCTCTCCTAGGTAATTCACAAATCATTCATATTCATTGATATGAGTTACTTGACATATAACAAGATGCACACTTCTGGTTGGATTTGCACCATGCTAATGTCCAAAACTGAAAAAGGAGCCTCTGAAAGACTAGAGGCTGTTTATCCCAACATTTGTAAGAAAAATGTTGCCTACTTAAACCTAGGGAAAACCAGCCTGAGCACGAGAGGGATTTTCTGTTTTAGAAAAGAATGAGGAAGACAAATCATTGTAATACAGTTGAGGTTGGGGATTGTTATCAGGCAGGAAAGCTGAAGTCCTCTGAGTACGGAGAGAGATCCAAGTACTCAGTCTTCAGAGGCAGTTTTTCATAGGAATGAATTCTTGCTGAATAATTTTGGAGCATTACAAGATGAACAGCAAAATCAGGATAATAAGTATGCTTTAACATTTCTGATGTCCTCTCTTCTTCCCCTGTTCTTCCTCAATGTGTTTTGGTACTCTGACAAGAGTTAGCACTCCTGTATGAGTTTTTACATATTTTATTAAATATATTCTTAGTGCTCTTTATATATAAATCTAAAATTTTCTCAGAGTTGCAATGGAGTTAGGAATCTTGGTACTCTGTTATGAAGGGATGTATGTGAGCACATCTACAAAATACACCTGGGTGAGCAGGAAGCATGTACTTAAAACCAAGACAGATTAAAGCATTGATATCTGCATGTATCACATCACTGCAAGGTATAATCCTCAGTATAGTATTCTGTTTTCTGCTCCTTATGCCATGCTCTGTTGAGATGTTAACCAGAAAACTACTTTAAAACCCTATTCTCTTTTACTCTTCAGTACCCTCCACGGGATTTGTGATAAACTGGCTGAATGTAGCTCAAGATATCTTTGTGCCAGGTAGCAAAGGGACAGAACTGGATCTCTTGGGAACCTATTGCCAATAATCCTGTGGGAGAAATATAATTTTCAAGATATGATGAAAATTTGACATCCATTGTATGTCATTCCTGGGGTTACTATAAATTACTTCTATTACCTGACAGCTCGGCTTCTGCCTTGATTTTCCTTTTCGTTGAGAATATAGCCCACAGCCTTGTCTGTAGGCTGGAGACTCTAGATGTGCTGCAGATGTGAACAGTAGTTTCCTTGTGGAAAGGGGTTTGTTTTTTTGGTCCATGCCTCCTTCCCAAATCCCTTTGACCAGTTTATCCCTACGTGTTCTTGGGAAAGTCTTGTGGGATATCCTGCATTGTGATGGGTAGCTGGTTAATGGTAAAGGTGCTTTGGTTCTGGGTCACCTCTCACGACCTGGTGGATGGTGTTGAGGAACCATTGCTTTAGCTCCCTGCGACTTCTAGAAGTGGAGCAGGGTTTCAGGGTTAGATCCTTCTGGTGGACTGGAGGATGTAGACGTTGTTTATTTTGCTCGTAGAAGACCTCAGGAGAGGGTTATCATGGCCCAGTAAAACCTCAAGACAGGCTATGGCTTATCACTGCTGCTTGATAGTTGCAAAAGATTTGCTGAGTCCTCATCAATCATTGCTCTTGATTCTGCAAACCACAAGGAGAAACAACAAACATAAAAATAGAACAATGAGAATTCTGTAGCTGAATGATAATTCAGCTACAAAATGTTCCAGTATGTCTTGTGTGGAGAGTTTACAACTGAAATTACTCTGAGAGTTAGCTCCTTTTTATTAAGTCATACTTAAAACAATTTAATTAACCTTGGTTTAGAAGTAGATCTGGTCTCTCAACTCTTGCATTCTGTACGCATAAAAAAACCAAAACTGTAAGTAGCTGTATTTATTACCATTTTGGTTTTTTAATGTTTTTTATTTTCATGAGAAGCTCTGTGGATGAACAGAAATTTGGAAAATTAATATTTTAACCTTCTAGTTCAGTAATTTCAAACAGTTTTTTTTTTCTTTTTTTGAGGCAGAATCTCAATGTCAGGTTCAAGTTGTTAAAAGGAAATAAAGAAATCAGTGATTCTGAACTATCTGTATTCTGAAATAATTTTAAAAATCAACATATTCTACAATATTTATGTTCATATTTGAAAATGGCTATTATGCCTGTATGGAAATGTCAACTATATTTTGCTTACTGAAAATATCATGTTGATGATTCCAGCTAACAGCACTTAAATTACTTTAAGTAAAGCTGTAATAAGTCCTGCCTTTTCTGCCAGTAAAAATATATGATTAAATTAGCATTTATGTATTGTAACCCTGAACATATGAGAAGGAAGGATTCTTATGGATTGATTTGCAGTTATGCACACTGCTGCAAACCTTATCATTGCAGCCACCAGCACGTGGAGAGTTTTAAAGATGTTTATAAGTGACCATTTATAATAATTGGGCATAGCCCAGCAATTGAATTTTGTGAGTATGATATTCACAACTGTTATTTTTAATCATATGTGGTATGTAATGACAGCCTAGTGCTCTACACGCAGTAAGCTGATGATTTGCCAGTTATTGAGGTGATTTCTTCCCAGTCTTTGGCAGAAGCATAGATTTGGGTGGACGTGGACCTTACACATGCCTGAAGACCCAGAAGGTCTGCTGCAGTAAGGCAGATGCACAGTGCTTCAAAAAAAAACGCATTTCCATCACAGTGCCTGACGTACGTATACTCTGTGCTTTGCTTTGTGTTTGCTTTCAAATTTACGGTAATCAGAGGTATGGTAATGCTTTTTTTTTTTTTTAAATTATTTTTTGGTTGCAGTTCTGAGAGGGGTTTTGATGCAAGATGTGATACGGGTTTGTGAGCACAGAGGCACAGGAGAGGTGTCCCTTATCTCTGCAGTGTTAGGGAGGACAAAAGTTATTGTCTTTATTGTTAAGTGACTTTCTTAAATTTCTAGTATAATTCTGAAGAAATTTCACTAGTATTAAAGCTTTGCGGATTGCAATGTTTAATTCAGTATTCATTAGGGAACTTTTTTGTTTCTGGTTTATTCATATAAATTTGAAATAATTAGAACAGGATCCTTGGAGCTATCTTAGACTTACTTTCACAGCTGAGCTCCAAAATTTTCAACCTGTTAGAGACATGAACAGCAATGTTTTGGCATTGGGGAAAAACTGAGTATTTTTTTATTAAAGGCTTAGGCTACCAAAATTGCAAGATTGTGAATTGAAATAAATATGCATTAACATATATGCATTCCTGTCTTTCTCTGGAATCCTGTGGGTTGTGTTACGGTTTATTAGGATGATATAGAATCATTAAAGCTGGAAAAGACCTCCAAGATCATCTTGTCCAACCGTACCCCTACCACCAATATCACCCACTAAACCATGTCCCTAAGCACCACATCCAACCTTTCCTTGAACACCCTCAGGGACGGTGACTCCACCACCTCCCTGGGCAACCCCTTCCAGTGCCTAACCACTCTTTCTAAGTAGTTTCTCCTAATCGGCACCATCTCCCACTGCAAGGTAGCCCATTTGTTGAGCCATGTAAGAGATGAAACGGAGAAGATTGCTTCTTATATCTGTGGTAAGGATGAGCAAAATGATGCTGGGGGTACTCAGTGTCTGTCTCCTTTGCCACGAAGGGGCTTCCTGTGATGTCAGCTGCCACCTACTCTGATGTCACCTCAATGTACGCTGGCACCCACCCCATAAAAGGGGCTGCCCTGTAGCTGGCAACCTCTTGCCAAGTTTCTTGCTCCTGGAATTCAAGGAGACTTGGAATAGACAGGGTGCAAGGAAATCAAATGATGCGGATAGTGAGGAAGAGGTACGTTAACTCTCAATAGCTGTAGAATTAAGGAGTGCTTTGGCACCAGTCCATCCAGGCTCTTGAAGGGGGATCAGCAAATAACCAAGTAGCTGCTCGAGTCGCTGTTCGAGCTCTCTTTCTCCTTTGCACAAAGGAGGCGTGTATTATTCCATTCCCTTTTCCTCCTTTCCGATGTCTGTGGGCATCAGGAGCAGGATTCCACTGTCACATTCCTCCTCTCACGTGGCAGTGTGCTGGAGCACAGGGAGAGCGGTAAGAGTTACTCTTGTGCAGGTTCATTTCTGAGGCTAATGACTGAGCACCAGTGACTTAGGTTATATACATTTTTCCATTTGAATGCACATTTCATCAATCCAGTATTTCAGTTCAATAGCTGTATCTAGAAAAACAGTAAGCACGCAAGAAACCAAACAAGAACAATTTGTGTATTGCAGAGTGCAAACCGCTGAACACAGTGTATTCAGGGGCAAAGACCTTCCCACCTGAGCTTCAGATTTCCATTTCAGCACTGATTGGATGTTTTCATGCTACCTGCACAACACCATGTTCTGTAAACTTAAATAGGGGAAGAAGAGCACACTGGGACTGTTTTGTATTTCTAGCCTGTTGCTCTTTATCCTTTCTCTTTGATTAAAAAATGTTAGAGAGAGATTGTTTAAGGTGCTGTGATCACAGTTCATCAGTATGTAAGCCTTTCATTTTTCACAATGCTCTCTTGTAAAGGTAGCAAGTGTGCAGTTTAAATGTAACTAGCCACTGGGATGTGTTTGGGATTCTTGGCTTCCAAATTTTCTTGTTCAGTTTCTTCACTGATTTGACACTCTCCTCAGCAGTCCCAGCCTCAGCAGAACGTAAATGGCCACATTGCACTGACTTTGGTCAAGGAATAAGAGGAAATGGACAGTGCTGGAGCCATACCCTGGTGTGTGTACCAGTGTTTAAATTTTCCCTCCTTCTCAACCACAAATTTTAAAGCTGTTTAAAGCATTTGCTGTTCTAGCATTTGCTCTGTTCCATATATGTTTTAAACAGCAGATCAAGCTTTTTATTATTGTGGAGTTCTTATTCTTTGTGCCTCACCACAGTCCTTGGATGCCTTAACCAACATAGCATGGCAGAATAGGCTGGAACTGAAACTTTGGAGACCCTCTTCCCTATCTGCACCTTCAACCCTGAAGATGTGGGAAACCCCAAACGATCCAGATCTAGTAATCTGAGGTTTGCAGCAGCTTTCACACACAGCTTTTATTTGTGAATTTGAAATTCTTTCTGTATTTGTAAGCCTTTTTCTGAGAGCAATGCAATCTAGTGAGAATATGTTCTGCTGTGAACAGCACGTGTATTCACATGCCTCACTTCTGGCTCTATGAAGTGCAACCATCTGCATAATATTTATAAGTAAGCTGGATCAGAACTGTTCAAACCTCTTTATTTGCATCTGGGTTTGTTCTGGTATTACTCTGAGCCACTTCCCAGCTTTCGTTATGTTTGAAACTTCTTTAGAGCATAGTCTTCAGATGCTGGGACTCTACTCTGCTGCGTATCTCAGGTATAAACTTCTTAAGAACGAGTTAATTGGCTGATGAGCAGGGTTAATCTTTCAGATGTGTTTGGATGATGCGGACATCCTCATGCAATAAGGAATCATAGTTTCAATTAAGCAGCTCTGTTTTCTCAGCATCGCCCCTGTTTAGATTCTTGGAACGTGTTGCTTGCAGCATTTTACATAGTCAGCTATAGCTACTCTCAGCAGTCGTAATTGCTACTAGTGATGAAAATTGATTTGTGCAATCAGAAAATCATTATCTGCATTCTGACTGATAATGCTGCAGTTGCCAATGTTTTAAAATTCTTGTGATGGCTGTTTTCAGAATACTGCTGGGTCATGTAGTCACCAGGATTCCAGCTGCTTTATGCTGAATTTTACATGAGCTTTAAGAGAAAAAGAAAAAGCTCTTAATGACTGTCTCAATATGTTTTTATCTCAGACCATTCTTAAAGATTCTGTGTTTTGTCAGATTCCTCCTTTGCCAAATACACTAGATCTGCAGTAGTGCACTATCCCAGTGTGCTTTAAGACAGCACTCAGTGTTTGTGGTAGGTATTCTGTTCTTTTGTATTATCGTCTGCATTGATAAAGCAAACAGTTTGTTATTAGGAAACTTCAAGCTAGTAATAAACATGTATGGTCATTTAAACATCCTGCATGGTTGCAGAGGAGGTTCAGGTTGGTTATTAGGAAAAGGTTCTTCACCGAGAGGGTGGTCAGGCACTGGGGAAGTGGTCACGGCCCCGAGCTTGCTGGAGTTCAAGGAGCATTTGGACAAAGCTCTCAGGCATGTGGTTTGGGTTTTGGGCAGTCCTGTGCGGAGCCAGGAGCTGGAGCCTTGTGGGTCCCTTCCAACTCAGGATATTGTGTGTTTCTACAGAGAGCCCAGTAAGCCCCAAACAGAGCACAGCCTTCTCTTCGAGAAGTCCATTAGGACTCCTGGTGTCTTTGTATGCTGACTCCAGGTCTCCCTCAAGGTTTCTTTGCCTTATGGCAAGGCACAACTTTAATTTTCTGTCTACCTTCCATTTATTGTTTTCTTTCCCTCTTGTTTTTTCTCTGGTCTTTTATGAATTTTGGGGGAGTTTCTGGGACTCTTATCTTTTGCTCCTTCTTCTGAAATTCCAGCTGCTACTCCTTCTGTTGGGTTACTTTGTGCCTTGTGGAACCTGAGAGTACAAACAACGGAGAACAGCAGGAACGAAGATAATAGCATCATCTGGGAGCAAAGCTTTAATAAATGTGCTTAGTATTTTTAGGGAAAGGTTGGTGAGTTTTATTTTTTTGTTTTGTTTTGTTTTCCTTTTTTTTTTTGATTTCTTTCTGTACTGTGTCGTACTTTCTTGACATTGCTTCAGGAAAATGCATACTGGTTGTGTTTTGCTGGGCTGAACTGCTCTAGTATGGCTGAATAAATGTTGGTTTTCCAGTGCCCCCATTCCTTCCTTCTATGGAGAGCTGAGAGAGGCTGTCTCTCTTACTCCTTGCACACATTCATATTCTTGCAAGAAACCTTTTGCTAAAAGAGCATCAGTAAGGGTTCAAAGCTAATCACTCCTAAGCTAAGAAAAGCCAGCATTAAAGTTGGCAGTGCTTGTCCCTTTCTGTATATATCCGGTGATGCAGATTAGAAGAGACGATTCTGTTCCTCCCCGTCCGCTGGCCTCAACTTCCTGCTGAGCCAGATCTTCAACTTGGAGCTTGCTTAGTGTACAGCCACGAGTGAAGGAGGCTGTGTGTTTTTCAGTTATTTAGGATTTTCATTTGCTCATCATAAGAATGCCATCCATTAGGTAAATGGCTTTAAAAAAACCTCTCGTGACAAACGACATGTCCACATAAACAGTGAGCTGGACTGTTGCCATCAATTGTATTTCTGGCATTCTTGAGTTCTTGATTTTTGCAAACTTGAGTCATCTCTTAAGAGACCCAGATGAGTCTACAATCAGAGCCATTTGGCTTATTTCCCAGAAAACTCAGGTTTCAGTCTTTGCTGACGTTAATTTTGGGAATCGTAGAATCATTTGGGTTGGAAAAGACCTCTAAGAGGAGATGGGTCTGGGAAACCTGAGTTCTCTTTTGGATGGGCAGTTGTGATAGGTAAATTATCTTTTAAACTCTTAGAACTGCTAGCATGGACTTATATGACACCCTTTTTTTTTTCAGAAGGTTTCTGTGGGAGGTGCAAATCCGTGGAGCCTTAGTTGTGGAACTATGTGCTGTTTTGGCCCCTGCAGCTCAGAATGGATGTTGTAGTTTTCCTCATGTTTTCTGGACCTCTTTCTACACAAACAAACAAACAAAAAAAACCCACCTGATATTAATAGAGAAAAAAGGCAAGCTAGGCTAGGATAGATAGCAAGATATTTCCTCAGTGACTGAAAGTACAACTCTTCATTAACATTTTCAGAAGGTAAGGTCTCCCACCCTGTGTAATTCCTTCTGAAATCAGGCTCATGCGAGACATGTAGCCCAGCTTTGGTTTGGCTCAGCGAAGGGATTGAGCTCAGGTTCCTCTCCTCCCTCCCTGACCACTCAGTGCAGAGCACTGTGAAAAACTGGTGGAGTAAAACTGGACAGGGGGAACATGGAGCCATTCTCAAACCTAATCTTAATTGTGAGAGCTGGAAATCTAAGGCCAGTGAACGGTTGGTTTGCAAACAGTTTGCCAAACATTTGAGATTGAGCTTCTTAACTGGGATGTTTAATTTCCTTTACATCATTTCTCTCTCTGTCACTGTTGGGAAATGCAGTTTGCTGCATTACAACAGCTGAGAACTGCGACTTGGGTGTGAGGTAATGTACAGTCAGCATGAATGTACCCACGCCAGAGCTCCATGCGTAGTTCTTGCAAGGTGTGTTGTGGCATTCCTAGCCATCAATCTTATTTTTTAGGCCTGAAATTCCCTAAGATCCGGAAATAGGTTTGCTTTGTGGTAACTACGTAGATGCTCAGTCAGTGGTTATTTCTGTTACACAGATGGTCACAGCCTGCCTTGCTGTTTGCCTCGTATTTGCCTGCAGTCTCATTTCCTCTTATCCTTTCTTGTGTTTGTGCAGGTTTTTTTCTGGTTTTGTTTGGTTCTTGATTTTCCCCTGTATTTAAACTTTAATTTCAGTTAGAAAAGGAGTGATTAGTGGCATACCACATGAGATTTTCTAAATTGCTACTAAAGAATGGAGCAGTGTCCATAATAATCTGAAAGATTTTTGTTCTCACGTTGTTGTCCACTTGGAACAACAGCTGGGAAGGGGACCTTGTAGTTACAGGTTTTTGTTCTGGGCTTTTCTTGTGCAGAACTTCCCGACCATTTCCCATGTGGTGGTTGATACTCAATATAGACAACTGACCCTTCAGACTAACGTGGGATCACCGGATGCCCTTCTGTTTGTGGCATGGGAGAAAAAACAGCCCCGTATCTTCCAAAATAGGTTGCTACACTTTGGTAGCAACTTTGGTGGTATATTGACATTGGTCTTCCTCCTGTGTTGTGGAAAGTACTTCTGTATAGATAGAAGTGCCTTGGAAGCAGTTATGCCAAGCAGACAGCTACCACTGATAGAACGATAGGTTCACCATTTGTCATTGTGGAGAAAAATCCCAATGCTATGCTCAAAAAGCATTTTTAAGTCTTCTATTTGCTACTTGTTTTTCCTATGTGTAGTTATAAGGATAGCACCATAGCAGTTTTATAAAGTACTCCATACACGTATGATCTTTAGGTTACTGTTTTTGCAATACAGCACTCCTGTACGTTATATCAAAAATGAGTTTTTCAAATGGATGTTCATAAAGATGAATTGATTTAAAAATCCAGTCAGCAGCATGTAATAGGATTAGACTTAGTTTATACCAGTATATCGCTATCCTCCGTTCATCCATGTTGGACAACCTGACAGAGCTTTGAAATTTTCAGCAAGAGGAATTGTGGGTGGACAAGGGAAGGTGATTGATTAATTACAGTCACAGTCAACTTACATTTACGTGATTTACATTAGCAGCTATTTGAGCTGAAAACTCATAAAGATCAGTAGGCTTCACTTTTAATGGCAGTCTCACACAGTCCATTTTATTTGATAATTCATGTGCTATTAAAGATGTCAAAAGTCATTAGCATTTTTAATTTCCTGTCAGCTAATATTCTAGCAGATCGCATATCTGTAAAAGTAGTGCTTAGAGTAATTATCACTACGATCAAAGTATTGACTGACTTAGGAGATGCATGCAGTTTAGGAAAGTTGTTCTTCCCAGGTCCTTGAGCTTGTGTGGCAAAGCTCTGTGAATAATACAAAAGCTAACCTCCCCCGTCTTTGGTTAACGTTGTGTTACTCTGATTTATTTTTTAAAATCATTCTTGTGTTTCTGTTGTTATGTTTAGTTTAGTTGAACTTTCAAATTCTCTGGCATTATTTTTCTTGTACCAGGTTAAGAGTTGCCACCATTTCTGTGATTCTGTGACCTCTAGAAAGTATAATTGGGATGAAGTCTAGTTTATCCCCATGAGAAGGGCAATTGGAGTCGTTATCCCTGAGCAAGTCCGGCCAGTGAGGTGTTAGAGATCGCAGTGTGAGAGTCTGCTGTGAGGGTGCTGGGAAGCGTTGTTTTCAAACCGCAGAGGCTGTACGTGAATGCAGCTGTCCTAAGGCGTAAGCTGTCAGACTGGGGTCAGAAGATACCTTATACTTCTAGAGTTTAGCTTTTGGTTTCCTCTGCAACAGAAAGGAAAAGAAATACACAACAAAGCAGATAATATGCCTACAACTCTGTGAGTTTCTGGGCAGTCCCTTTCAAAAAGGATATAGAGAGAGTGGGACAGATGCGGACAGTGGCATGAAAATGTATTGGATGATTTCTGTTAGAGATTCTCTGTTTGTCCTGGAATGCCGATGGCTAAACCTGCAGGAACATGTGCACTGCTGGAGCCTGTTGAAGGGACTGACAGTGGGTTTGAAACCGGCAAAAGAAAAAAAAAAATCATTACATATCAAAATGTATGTAAACATGCATTTTTACAAAGTTTAGAGTAGCATTGTAGATCACATTGTGACTGCATAATGAGAAACCTACAGTCTAAGAACAGAAGAGAAAAACTTAGGGAGGTGTTACTGCTCTGTAGCTGCCCAAATGTATCCTCTGCTTCAAAAACCCCTCACCTGCTAGGCAATGAAGCTGGAAAAACATAATGGGAAGCATCCATCTGGTTGCCCTCTTTCACAGTTTTTCTGTAAATTTCCAGTGTGGTTTCCATCACAGGCTAGGCCTGAAGGGCCATTGGCTTGACTTAGGACAACTGTTTTCATGTGGTCACTTCATGCAGAGGTAAACCTTTGCACTGCCTTTCCTTTCTCTCTCATATATCACTGTTAACCCAGAAATCCTTCCTGTAGTTTGGCTGTGTCAATCGGTGTGGGCCTGATCTGAACAAAAAACACAGTTAGACAGAGCTTGCTGTCATCGTGCATGATTCATACTAACTTTTGCTTAGAATTTATGCTTTGTTGATTGTATCCTTTACTACCTTTTTCCTATCCTTTTTCTCCAGGGATATTGTTTTTATCTAGCAGGTTTCTAAAATGATCTTTTATCCTGTTTCATTTTCTTTTGTAAATTCCTGTAGTTTTTTTTGGTGGCTGTTCCTGTCTTGTTCACAAAGTGTTATTTTCTCTGATAAATAGGAGAGGACATTCTTTGGAGTGTCTGCTCCTTTTCTTTCTTGATTATGAGCTAACCTCACTGTTTTGCTTCTTAGCAAACACTGTTAATTAATTCCCGAGAAGTACCCAGGTGATACTTTGAGGGTTGGTCCCAGATTCATCAGAGATCTGTTTATTTTTTATGCATGTGTTCCCCTTTGCTATATCATATTTACTGGGTATCTGCTTACTGGAGATGTCTGGTGTTGTGATGGTGAGGATGTTACAAAGACTGGTGATGAGAATCACGTATGGGTTGTGATTCAGCTGTGTACTCTCATTTCTGTACTCTTAAGTGTAATTTGTACTTGTGCGTTGATTTACGTACATCGCTGTATCAGTCTTTAAGTAAAAATCCTGTGTAATGTCAAATAACTTCAAATAAATAGCCTTGATATTAAACATTCAACCCTCCACATGTGGAGTGTCTGGAAGAACCTTGTCAGAGAGTGTTGGACTTGGACAAGCAGGGAGCATCTCAGTGGTCTAAAACTAAGGAGGAAAATTTTGGGAAGTGGAAAGGAGCACAGATACAGTCTGTGAGGAATGGTTGAAGGAGCTGGAGTTGTTTAGTTTGGTGAAGAGTATGCTAAAGGACAACTTAATAGCGCATTTGAAGGGCAGTTACAGAGATGGTGGAGCCAAACTATTATTGGGAGTGATAGATGACATAGTAAGGGGCAGCAGCCAAAAATTGTGACTCAGGAACTTTTGATTGGATTCTCAGAAAAACTTGTTTACAGAGAGGATAGTGCTGAACTGAAACAGGTTACCCAGAGAGGCTGGACTTCTCTCGTTGGAGGTTTTCCAGGCTCGGATGTACCAAAGCCTCAGCTGACCTGATCTAATGGTGGTGACAGTAGCAGTTTGCATGGGAAATGGGCCTAGGGATCTCAAGAGATCTCTTTCCACCTACCTTTCCATCTCTTCCCTGAATAGCACACTCGTTTTTTTGGTTCCTTCCTCCAATCTTTCTGCTTCTAGAGTTAGACCTTGGAGTTTTCAGTCAGTAGGAGGTGAGCAGATAGCAGGCAGCAGCTAAATCTGGCACTGAAAAAATGACTGTGCCACCTGCTTGTTCCTCCAGAATGCGTCTTAGCACTACACTACTACATACAGTATCTTCTTTCTTTAAATAGTTTTATTTTTCCCAGTAAGATTATACAAAAGTTACATAAAGGTCCCAGTTGACAGATGTAAAGCAAAGAAACAGCTAAAATTAGAAGAGGTAAAAACAAAGGCTGGGAAGCTGTCTGAACAATCTTACCAGCAACAAATTTATGCTGCATTCTGCCAGTTAGGTCTGCTCTGTTTATTAGGTCAGGCTGTAGCTCAGACAGAGTTCAAGGATCTGTAGAAAAGAGTACGGTAGCATGCTGTAAAAAGGCTTTTTTAACTTCATTAAAGTTTCTCAAAAATTGTCATGTCTCTGAAGTTGGTTGATCACAGAATCATTACGGTTGGAAAAGATCTCCAAGATCATCTGGTCCAACCGTCCTCCTACCACCAGTATCACCCAGATGTTGGGATATGGCCCTTGGCAGAAGGGAGGTCCACTGTTGGAGCATCCAAAGAGAAAGAATGATAATTTATGAACTTTGAAGATATTTCTCTAATAAGATTATCATAAACGTACAAGAATGGGATGCAATCAACTGTTAGAGAATGGACTTTTTATACTACATTCTTACATCACAAAAAGGAATTTTCTAGTAAATGTATTTTGGGGGAAATTCTTTTCAGTTTTCTCTGTTGCTGGTGAATGTATACTTCATCCATACTGTGGCAGAAAAAACAGGTTCACATTTAATTAATCTTTAAGGATTTACTACAGGTACACGTCAGGAATAAGCTTGGGGTTGTACTTGGCAGCATGCTGGCTTCCCTGCATGAACATGCTTATTCAGAAGAAGCCATTGTGAAGTGGTAGCCATTGCTCTTCTTAGTCATCTACTTCGATTACCATGGGATGAAAGCACTTTTACAGGTAGTCAGTGAGGAACTGTTGTGAATTCATACTCTAGTTGATTCTGTAGTGGTTTCTGGTATCTCTGTTCTTATGAGTGGTAATGGTGGTGTTATTAAAAATGTTCAGAAAGTACCTAAATGTAGTCAAAGATTGAGAGATTTACACAGGTAATATTGGTGGCTTCTGATTGACCAACTACAATACCAATTCTGTTAATTAGCTCTGCTTAAAAAGGAATGACATAATTCATTATTGCAAATGCACGAGAATAAAGTTTTCCAGGTGCTAAAGAAAATCTGCTTTTTTTTCCCCCTTTTCTTTTCTTGTATGCATTTGGAAGACAATTCCCTTTATAATTCATTAGGCATTGTATTTCAGAAACAGTCTTTGGTTGAAAATGTTCATATTTTTACAGATTGCTAATTGCACTTGACTGTCAGACACAGAGTGAATTAAAGTCCTGAAAGGCTTCTTGGTAGCAACACAAATGAGTATTAAACAGATTAATGTAGTCTGCATGTGTTAATAAAAAAAAATAAAAAAAATTCCTGTGTCACTGAGAACATTCACAGTAGCATCAAAATATTTCAAGCTTCAGGAAGAATATCCTACTGTATGACTGACTAGAAGATATGTGACAAAATATCACTGCACCTGTTCTTACAGATAGTTAAAAGAATATTAGTGCATAAAAATAATTGTGTAATCCTATTCTCTAATCTGCCTCCACAGGCAGCTATTGACTTGATGGAAGAAGCAGTTCATGACAGTCTGAGGCTTATATTCTTCTAGGCTTTCTTTACGTTAAGCTCTATGAATCTAAGGATGGATTTCTCTAATAAAGGATGTTGTTTCAGCTTATTTTTAACTTTCAATGTAAGCAGGAGATATGAGAACAATTCTGTTCAGATATGGTTTGTTACATTGAGAACAAAGGTAAGAGCTGACTTGATATGCATGTTGTTCTCTTGTAGACAACATCTAACCGAGTCTTTTCCAGACTATGAACTGTCTGCCAGTTTTGAACCATGTCTACAAGGCCCCTCTAGAGTAATGAGGCAGGGTGAAGTGACTTTGCAAGGGTACAAGGAGGTTCTGGAAAGCTCATGGCCAAGAGAGAACAGAGGATGCATTTGGTCTCGATGGTACACTGTGTGCCTGTTGGACTACTTCTCATTAACTGATACAAGTTGTGAGATACAAGATTATGACAGTGATTCATTCAAGTCCCACTGCTGTTCTCTGCTAGTGGATTCTGCTTTCAGAGCAGAATAACTTTCAGAGAAAAAAGGTAACTTTCAGAGAAAGGCAAAGTACATTGTAAGGTTTCTAGCCAGTATGGGTTGTTGTGTAATAGGTATTAGTTCCTCTTACACATCACAGAAAGTCCTGCAGATCGTGCTGTTTGCTGTCCCATTTTAACACTGCAGTTACGAATGTTAGTCCTAAAAATGACCAATTCTCATACACATTGCATTTTTACTTTGTGTGAGAAATGCTGCTGTAGTCTCTTCCTTTCACCTATTCTGCCTTCTGGCTACAGTCTAACCAGCAGGATCCAGGGACGAAGAGCACGCTATTTTCTAAACAGGTAGTAGCCGCAAGAGTTTTCCTGCTTCCTGAAGTCTAGAAGCATTCCAAAGAAGTAGAGCATTTTCTGATTGTGTGTGTTGTTAAACAAAGATGATTTGGCCATGGTGAAAGCTAATTATGTTGTAGATAGAATTGTCCTGCAGTTTTACCATTTTTTTTAACGTTTGTCAGCTATACCTCAAAACAAGCTGCAGTTCTTTTCGATGTAGATGTTTGATACCATATCCAGAATAGAAACAGGTGAATAATTTTGAACACACAGCAGGAAATTGAAATGTTCAAGTTTGACATTTTTTGTTTGTTTGTTTATCTGCTGTCTTTGTGGTGATTTTGAGTAGGGCTTGTATCTTGTCCCTCTGCGTACTGATCTCTAAAATTACCTTTGGTAGTAAGATGCCTAGCATCTTTGAAGTTGTCTTCCTATAGTAGCAACCTTTGAAAGGCACCTTTAGTGCAAGCACATTTAAAATTTTGGGATCAAAATCTCTATACTAGCGTGAAAAGGCGTTTTTAAAAAATGAGCTAGTTACCCTGATTTATGTTTTATTATCAAATAACATCATACAGCATCTTCTCAGTGCATTTTACCTGTTTCCTGGCTCTTAATTATTGACAGCTTGATACATCAAATAGATCTATAGCTGCTTGAGTTATTCATCCATAACCTTCACCATTCACTGGAATTACTTTCCATCAGTTTTTGCATATCACTCCTTTTAGACAGCTGTATAATGCTGAAGATGTCAGTGAAGAAGTCTCTTTGCCCATCAATCATTACAACTATAATTTTTCTGTTATTATAATAATAAATGCATTGTGTGATATTTGTGAGCTAAGATACTGAGTTGCCTATTGAAAAATTATAACAAGGAATAATGACAAACTGTTGCCTGTACTGCATTACCAACAACTATCTAACTTGCCAAAGAAGCAGGAGATGTCCTCTAAAATTCTAGTCATATTTAACAAACTGGCCTTAAAACAGCTTTTCCACTGTAAGAGGCTGTTAAATGAAGCAAATCTGCCTTTAGTCTAATTTAAGGTATTTCTAGAACACTCATTGCTGGCGAATGTAAGCCTCATTTAAAATAATAGTATAGAGGTCTTTGGAATTGATTTTTTAAATTGTCATTTAGCTCTGAATTCTGAAATGCTATTCCTATGTGAGCTACTTAGATAGGATAATAAATTGTAAAGTATTTTAGCCTGTCTAAATTTTGCAAACCTTGTGGCTGTAGTACTGAGTGCCTCGTGATCTTTTAATGCGGTTTTCCTCACAGCAGCCTGCGATCAGGATTTACTTCTGTTCTGCAAGCAAAGAGCAGAGTGAGATACGGCAGGCATTCCTTACACTTTGCTTCTGACTGGGCTGGAGTAGAGAGCTGATTCAGTCTTCCCAAATGCCAGGCTAGTTGCTTGCTTAGTTGACAGTCCTTCTCTGTTATCTGAAAGGCTTTTATAAACGGAAAGGTGGAATTAAAAAAGTAAAGGTGGAATTAAAAACAAACAAACCATACATACGTCGTGGTCATCATATGTGGTGGTTTTACGCAGTTGGGTAGCTGAGCTCCGCTGCAACTACTCTCTCAATCCCTCTCCTCCAAGGGAAAGGGGGAGAAAATATGATGGAAAGGACTCAAGGATTGAGATAAGGACAGGGAGATCACTCAACAATTATTGTAATGGGCAAAACAGACTCAGCATAGAGAGATTAATAAAATGTATTGCCTACTACTAACAAGCTAGAGACGTGAGAAACAAAGAGAACCAACTAAAAACACCTTCGCCCCATCCACCCTCTTCTACCTCCTCCCCTGAGCGGTGCAGGGGAACGGGGGTTATGGTCAGTCCCTGACGCTTCATCTCCGCCGCTCCTTCACGGTCACTCTCTGCCCCTGCTCCCCGTGGGGTCCCTCCCACGGGATGCCGTCCTTCCCGAACTGAGCCTGGGGGGCTGCCCACAGGCTGCAGCTCTTCAAGAACTGCTCCCACACGGCTCCGTACCACGGGGTCCATCCCCCAGGAGCAAACTGCTCCAGCACGGGTCCCCCACGGGCGGCAGCTCCCCCCAGACCCCCTGCTCCTGCGTGGGCTCCTCTCCACGGGCTGCAGCTCCGGCCCGGGGCCTGCTCCTGCGGGGGCTCTCCATGGGCCGCAGCCTCCTCCAGGCCACATCCACCTGCTCCACCGGGGGCTCCTCCACACAGGGGGGCTGCAGCGTGGAGATCTGCTCCATGTGGGACCCGTGGGCTGCAGGGGGACAGCCTGCTCCACCAGGGGCCTCTCCACGGGCCGCAGGGGAACTTGTGCTGCGTGCCTGGAGCACCTCCTGCCCTCCTGCTGCACTCACCTTGGGGGCTGCAGGGCTGCTTCTCTCTCAGCTCTCACCCCTCTCTCCCAGCTGCTGTTGGGCAGAAGTTTTTTTTTTTTTTTTTTTTTTTTCCTTCCTTCAATCTGCTCTCCCAGAGGCACAAACAACATCACTTACTGGCTCAGCTCTGGCCAGCAGCGGGTCCCTTTGGAGCCGGCTGAAACTGTCCCTTATCTAACATGGGGCAGCTTCTGGACTCTGCTCACAGAGGCCACCCCTGCAGCCCCCTGCTACCAAAACCTTGCCCACCTAAACCCAATACATCATATAAGACTTGAGCAATGGTCAGTGCCTGGCAGTGAAGCATTTTCGTTGGTAGCTTGGAACACGGTGAAGCTGAAGTGTCAGACTTCAGATACCAGCTGATCAGTGTCAGGCTGAGCATGGCAGTTGTATGAATTGTACATCAGCTCTTGTGCTGCCTGTAGCTGGGAGCAGTGCAATTGATCGCTTCTTTTCCAAATTTGTGTAGCAACATGTAAAACATGGCCAGCTGTTAGTTGGGGCTATTTTGGCTGTGGAAATATTTAAGGATTTTTCTTTGTACCAAGGGTTTATTATAAAAAAAAAAAAAGTATTATGTTCATCTTATTGCCTGTTCCATTCAGAATTCAGTAAATGCATTTATAATCAGTGTTTCCATCTTTTTATCTCAGTGCTTTTAAAACCGACTTAGCTTAGAGTTAGGCTTTTTTGTTTGTTTGTTTGTTTTTCTCTCATTTGGATTTGATCTTACGTTTCAAATTGGTTTCGGTGTTTCACCGTCATTTTTAAAGCACAGACTGGTTTGTAATGTGGTGAAGCAGAGACTTCAGGATGATGTAGAAGAACTTTGAATGGATTTTTAAATCCTGAAGTGACTGTTATGTTTAATTATTTTAGTAAGTGACAGCAACACATTCATTCTGAAGACCAAATACGTAGGACTCAAGGGGACTTCATAACCCAGGGATTTGTTTGGAGTTACCTAAATATGTCCAGGACTTTCAGCTGCTGAGTAGCTGTGTGCTAGGCCAGCTTGCTGCTGCTCTCTGTCCTGGTTGCTGATGACATGATCTTCCTTTGGTGAAGATGTCACTGAAAAACACGTTGTTGTATTAGGTGAAAATTGTCTTGCAGAGTAATTAACAGAATTCATACCAATTCTGACATCTGGTCAAGTAGGCTATCAGAAGTTGTATGGGTAAACTGCATTTAAAAGGATCATGATGAGATGTTCTCTCTGGGTTTGCTTCTATGGTCAAAGTATTTTAAATTAGAGCTAAAATTAAAGGCAAATTGTGTATATTTAACATGAATAGTTTTTAATATAGTAATAGCACATGTTAATGTTAATTTTGTCTGTGAGTTCTTTCTGCCTTCTCTGGCAGCTGAAAATAGGTTTTATTGGTGAGGATTGTTAAAATCTGTTAGGTATCTCATGGGTGCATTTTATTTTTGAGCTCAGGATTTAATCAGTCACCAACATTTTTATTTATATATTTTCTTCTGGATCATTATAATTGAGGTTTTCTTTCTTCATTGCTCTGTAACTAAAGGTACAGCATCTTCTGAGAATTTGCCTGTACAAATTCCTACCTTTCACAGAAACTAGGAAAAGTCTTCCTGGGGCATTTTATAGTTGTGCTTTTTGGTGTTTATATTGGATCTGAAGTTTTTCATGTATAATTTGGGGAATTGTTTTAGTCTATGGCAGCAAGGTTGTTGCTGAGTAGTTGGCTGCAATTGTGAGATGCTGGATCCAGCAACCAAGGCAACCCTTTCCATTCCTCCTTTGCTTGCACTTTTCGTGCTATCTTAGATTGTGTTTCCAAATAATTTTATTACAATTGAATTGATATTTTGAAATAATAAATGCTAAAGGTGCAAAAGGTTGTGTTGTAGTATTTTACTCTACTTTTTATTTGCAGAAGAAGTGGTTACTGTCTTAGGGAAAATTTCCACTGGCTGAACTTACTTAAAGGTCAGTTGTTGTGGGAAGAGGTTCAGTGAACCAGACGGTGCTGAAGATAACAAATGAAAAGGAGTTTAAACATGTCAGTACATAAAGTATTGTACTATTGTCTAATTCGAAATACCTCGCAAAATCATGGTAGTGGCATTTCTGGCATGGTACTGCTTGTAAATATTGTTGCTCTGAATGTCATGCTCACTGTTTGGCTTATATCACAGTTTAAATAAAAATCATAACCAGTTGCCTCAGTCAGATTTTCTGTGTGCTGTAATCTCAATTACTTGACACCATATTCAGAGCAGATGTTTAATCTGTCACTTTCCCTATTATATATGCTGTCAGACAAGAAAAAAGCTCAAATGATTTATCTCATCTCTAGATTATTTTTGCATGTTGATAGGTGATTTCTTCTTGATACTGAAAACCTGTGCACTCGAAAAACTTGTTGGAATAAAGAGAGAAAATAATTACAAAGCAAGTGCTTTAATGCAATTTTATTTGGTTGGAGGTGTTGCTGTAGCCTCCAGTCACCCAAATGTTGTCCTGAATAATTTCTGAATAAATTAAACTGCTTCTTGCATATGTCCTTATGGCAGCTACATTAATCATAACTGCACTGAAAGAGTTGCATGCTGGCAACAGTTCCTAATTTATTTTTCTTAAATGGGGAGTTCATTAAAAAACGACTCTTTAGCACAGCTCTTCAGGCATCACATCATTGTAACTGAAATAATGTACCAACCGGTTCATGTCGCTACCTCTTGGACTTCCTATAAGGGAAATCTCCACCTAACACCATCTGAGTGGTCACTTCACTAATAACATGGTGGCTGACAGAGAATTAAGGTTTCTTAAGAAAAAGCAAAATCTGTTTTGCCAGCTAGAACAATGTGGGATTTTATTTATTTAATAAACTTTCTTTGGTAATTTTGGTATCCTGAACTTTTGATTTCTTTTTTAATTATTTATTTTATGACGTGTTAGAGTACAAGGAGTTCTGGATTGTTAGTGTAACTAATGGGTTATTAATAATAAACTATTAAGAAAGCTTAAAAATAGTGGAAATGGAATGAGGACCTTATTTTAAGCTAAGCCTTGGAGTGAAGAAACAAGAATAGCAAAACTGGAAATTTTAGAGCTTTGGGGAAGAGCTGAGATTGTTGGTGTTCCCGTGGTGTTTTCAATATCCTAATAAGTCAGGTTGTTAAAATGTGGAAATTCATGCAAGGAAGTTGGGGTAAAATTCAGCTACAGATCTTCCTCTAGGTTTAGGCTATTTTTCCTGCTGTTCCTCTGAAGGCAGGTCTTGTCTCTATGTCCTGATCATCCTGATCATCTCGTTTCTGCTGTTACTTCTTGCACTCTGAAGCCAGAAGTTACCCCTGCCACCACCTTTTCATGCAACTGTATGTCAAACCAGGCTGTGGAGTCTTCTGATTTAAAAATGCATTTGCTTCTTTTAAATACACCTTTTCTGAGTTTTAAATCACAGTCTGCTTTAATAGGGAAGACTTAAAGTGCAACGCAAACATTTAAACGAGTGAAGGTGGCAAGTCTCATGAGTTTACTAATTTGAATTCATAATTTTCCTCCCATCTTCCAGTAAGGAGGCTTAAATGAAGAAAGTAACGTTGTGATTTTTGTAAATCAGTGCATTTGCTAATAGCCCATCATTTGTGAGATTGTACATTGACTTCTAGGAATATAGCTAATTGTTTTCTTTAAATCAGTCAGTGTAAATAGTTTAATTAAAATAGCACCTTCATTTTATAGAACTGGCCTATGTGTTTAAAAAAACAACGAGCCGGCATGGAAGAAGACCAGCCTGGCTGAACAGAGAGATGTGGCTAGAGCTTAGAAAAAAAAAAAGAGGGTTTATGGTCTTTGGAAAAGAGGGCAGACCACTCAGAAGGATTATAAGGATGTTGTAAGGATGTGTAGAGACAAAATTAGAAAGGCCAAAGCTCACCTGGAGCTCAATCTGGCTACTGCTGTAGAAAATGTTTTTATAAATACATTAACATGAAAAGGAGGACTAAGGAGAATCTCCGTCCTTTACTGGATGCGGGGGGGAACTTAGTGATGAGAGATGAGGAAAAGGCTGAGGTGCTTAATGCTTTCTTTGCATCAGTCTTTAATGGCAAAACTAGTTGTTATCTGGATACCCAATACCCTGAGCCGGTGGAAGGGGATGGGGAGTAGGATGTGGCCCTCACAATCCACGAAGAAATGGTTGGTGACCTGCTACAGCACTTAGATGTATGCACGTCGATGGGGCCGGATGGGATCTACCTGAGGGTGCTGAGAGAATTGGCAGAGGAGCGGCCAAGCTGCTTTCCATCATTTTTCAGCAGTCCTGGCTATCAGGGTAGGTCCTAGTGGACTGGCAGCTAGCAAATGTGACGCCCGTCTACAAGAAGGGCCAGAAGGTAGACCTGGGAAACTATAGGCCTGTTAGTTTGACCTCAGTGCCAGAGAAGCTCATGGAGCAGATTATCTTGAGTGTCATAACGCGGCACTTGCAGGGCAAGCAGGCAATCAGGCCCAGTCAGCACGGGTTTATGAAAGGCAGGTCCTGCTTGATGAACCTGATCTCCTTCTATGACGAAGTGACGCGCTTGGTGGATGAGGGAAGGGCTGTGGATGTGGTCTACCTTGACTTCAGTAAGGCTTTTGACACGGTTTCCCACAGCATTCTCCTCGAGAAACTGGCTGCTCTTGGCTTGGACTGGCGTACGCTTCATTGGGTTAGAAACTGGCTGGGTAGCCGGGCCCAGAGAGTTGTGGTGAATGGAGTCAAATCCAGTTGGAGGCCAGTCACTATTGGAGTCCCCCAGGGCTCAGTACTGGGGCCAGTTCTCTTTAATATCTTTATCGATGATCTGGATGAAGGGGTCGAGTGCACCCTCAGTAAGTTTGCAGATGACACCAAGCTAAGTGCGTGTGTCGATCTGCTCGAGGGCAGGAAGGCTCTGCAGGAGGATCTGGATAGGCTGGACCGATGGGCTGAGGCCAACTGTATGAAGTTGAACAAGGCCAAGTGCCAGGTCCTGCACCTGGGGCGCAACAACCCCAAGCAGAGCTACAGGCTGGGAGATGAGTGGCTGGAAAGCTGCCTGGCCGAGAAGGACCTGGGAGTATTGGTTGATAGTCGGCTGAATATGAGCCAGCAGTGTGCTCAAGTGGCCAAGAAGGCCAGCGGCATCCGGGCTTGCATAAGAAGCAGTGTGGCCAGCAGGTCTAGGGAAATGATTGTCCCCCTGTACTCGGCTCTGGTGAGGCCGCACCCCGAGTACTGTGTTCAGTTTTGGGCCCCTCACTACAAGAAGGACATGGAGGTGCTCGAGCGAGTCCAGAGAAGGGCGACGAAGCTGGTGAGGGGTCTGGAGAACAAGTCTTACGAGGAGCGGCTGAGGGAGCTGGGATTGTTCAGCCTGGAGAAGAGGAGGCTCAGGGGTGACCTTATCACACTCTACAGTTACCTTAAAGGAGGCTGTAGCGAGGTGGGGGTTGGTCTATTCTCCCACGTGCCTGGTGACAGGAGGAGGGGGAATGGGCTCAAGTTGCGCCAGGGGAGGTTTAGGTTGGATATTAGGAAGAACTTCTTTACTGAAAGGGTTGTTAGGCATTGGAATGGGCTGCCCAGGGAGGTGGTTGAGGCACCATCCCTGGAGGTCTTTAAAAGACGTTTAGATGTAGAGCTTAGTGATATGGTTTAGTGGAGGACTTGTTAGTGTTAGGTCAGAGGTTGGACTGGGTGATCTTGAAGGTCTCATCCAACCTAGATGATTCTGTGATTCTATGAAACTTCAACAATCTGTGACAAAGCAATGAGAAATTTGTTTGATCCTAAAGATGCCTGCTAGTGTTTTTAAGTAACTGTGAGTAACTGCATATTCTACTAATTAACATTTATAGTTAGGATTTATTTTAAAAGCATATATTGATTCCAGTAATTAGCTAAGTACAGTTGAGGCTAATTGCCATTTTGGTTTCATCTAAGCAAGGGTTAAAGGTATGGCACTACAGATGATGCTGGATTTTAAAATTTTACATGCCAAACAATGTTACATGAACAGTTAAATTTCAGGCTGCTGCATGAGCTGTAACCCGGTCAGTGAGATGCACACTAAGATAGCCATGCTTTGTCTTGGCTGGCATCTAAAAGTTTAGTTTGGAAATTTATTCAGCTATGTGATTTATTCAGTAATATGTGATTGTTAATGTGCCACTGCTAGCACTGAAAAATACCCATAAGATCCTGCCAGAAAATACTGTCCTAATGAGCTATCAGCGTTTGCACGGGTATAATCAGGATTAGCTTCATCTAGGAGAAGGTGGACACGACTGCCTTATTTTGCAACCCACGACTACAGTTTATGCTTTCACTGAATGCAGATTAAACCAACCGTGCCTGCTTTCCTGAGCCAGTCCTAACTGGAAATTGGCTGATTTCTGTTTCTGTTTTGAATATTGGATCACTAACGGAGAGATGTCAGTTCATTTAATTGAGAATGAGTTGGTAGATACTGAATTAATCTTCTGACATAAAACTGCTGCCGACCATCTCCATAGGAGTGCTAGACTGAGTTGTGTGAGGAGTGCTCACCTATTGAACGAAGGTAAATGGACTGATGGCGTGTTGTTCTGCACTGGTAGGCAATGTGGGACCCCATCTCACCATGGTTCTGGGCAACTTCAACTAGGGTGAAGCATTAGATGAAAAGATAATTTGCTTGTTGAAAATTATGCTTGCCTCTAGTTGGAAGTACTCCTACAGAAATAAACACACCTGATTTAAATTGGAGTGGATAATAAGCTTAGTTTTGTTTCTTATGTATGAATTCATTGACATAATCAGTCTTGCAGCCCTTCCAGTGTAGCCCATTGTGTTTTCTTTCGTATATTTGTATTAAATATTATAAATTCATGACTGCAGGAAAGCAGCTAATTGATGTAGCTGTGTAAATGTTCTCCAAATACCTGGTATATGACATAGTAAATCACTGCTCTTATTAACAGACTAAATAGGAATGAGATGAAATAAAAAGAATAATATAGCAGGTAATGAAAATCAATAAAGAAATCCTGAGAATGTGTATACCGATATGAATTGTTTTTTCTAAATGGTCAAGTAAATTATTAATGATAATTTTGGAGACACTACTGAGACATTTGTTAAACTACAGAAGCGTAAAAGGCGTCAGTGTATGTGCTGCACATTTTTCTGTTAGCCAGTTATTTTTCTGCAAAATTTATCCGGTTCGTGTGCAGAGGAGAGGGGGAACATCAGGCGTCCGTTTCTGTGTGATATCTTTTGCCATCAGAACAGCCCTGGCAGTCTGTTTCTCGCTGTTGGTCTGTAGTAGCTGCTCCTGCAACACTCCCAGAATATGCAAGTGAATATAGGAACATTACAGAATCATAGGATCATCTAGGTTGGAAGAGACCTCCAAGATCACCGAGTCCAACCTCTGACCTAACACTAACAAGTCCTCCACTAAACCATATCACTACGCTCTAAATCTAAATGTCTTTTAAAGACCTCCAGGGATGGTGCCTCAACCACTTCCCTGGGCAGCCCATTCCAATGCCTAACAACCTCTTTGGTAAAGAAGTTCTTCCTAATATCCAACCGAAACCTCCCTGGCACAACTTTAGCCCATTCCCCCTCGTCCTATCACCGGTCATGTTAAAACTTCAGGTTTAGGAAGGAGCAGTGGATAGCACAGTCCAGCTGTGATGCTGTTTTCAACCAGTGTACAGCATACGTGGGGGACCAGTATGCTGGTTATGGGCCGTGATTTTGAAAGTGTGAACCTCACCTGGCCCTCTGTCTCCTTGCTTTGTATTCTTCTTAGCAACTTCAACCTGTGTGATTAGCTTTGAGAAATCCCTGTTTAATAATTTGTTTGTACCAGGGAGAATTTTATTTAGTTCCCTGAAAATGTGTCTGATCTGCTGAAAAATGCATATACAGTATTCTTCAGAAATTGTTTATATACATATATATATATATATATATATAAATCACAATATCAGTCAAGTACAGGGATTTGAACGTTGACGCAGGATTACACTATCACTGCACTCAAGTTCACCATTCAGTTAAAAATAAATAAATGTCAGCATGCTCTGTGTTGGAAGGGTTCCAGAATTAACTGTTCTGAACTATTCCTATGAATGTGCCATAATGACTCTCTTAAATTTTTCTCAAAAAAATTCTCTTAAATTTTTCTCAAAAATGCCTGTTTTAGCCATCTGTAGAATTACCCTAAGACCATTCATTTCACTCTTGTGCCTTCTGAAGCAACTACAGATTTAAGACTGGAGGGGAACCACCTTTCTCTGGCAGCTCCTGCCCTGATGGTTGCGATGGCTGAGGTCCACCAGAACCCAGTGGGAGTTGCAGCACAGCCGTGACACTCTAATAATAAGAGAATAAGATCTAATAATAAGAGAATAAGTCTCTTCTGATTTATGACAGCATATGCAATACATTGCTTCTCGCCATTCTATCTATATTGGAAAGCAGATAAAATTCATAAATAAAAAGTCCCTGAAAATGGAGCACTTTGGAAAATCTCCATTCCAGTTTTGTCTCTATTCTGCTTCAGTTTAATGAGCCACATTTGTTCCAATTCAGAGATGTCAGTGGTGCAGCAGCAAGAGCATTTTGGTGCAGTACTTCTTGTATGTCTTGCAGGCAGCAGCTTTAGTTAGCATGCAGGAGGTTTACTGGTGTTCACTTCTCATTATCAGAAGCTATGGAATATAATTTGGTGAATCTTCATTTCCAAATAAGTGTTCGTTAACAAAAGGAAAATGACTGCACCGTACATTATGCAAACCAGATCAAAAGCACTGAATAGATGGAAAAGATGGGGAGAAGTGACTAAATAAAGTTAAAAACAAATTTGAGAAACCAGTTGTCCGAAACTCTCTCCAAAAAAAAATCTAGATTGAAAATCTAGGTATTTCACATTTGCAAAATGAAATTGATCTTGAAAATGCGGTACACTGCATTGCAATGCCTGCAATAAAATGAATTTAACAATGTTAGCAATGAAGCACAAAGTTAGAACCAAAATAGCTTTCCAATGCTTAAATTTATTCTGATACTAATTTATTTGATGGTGGTTCTCAATTTATCTGCACTCATCCTTAAAGCACTTTATATCCTCTTATTTGTGCTCTTTCCTTACAAGCAGCATTTCATCAGCCTGTACACAAAATTTGGTTGTTATAGAAATAAGGTGGTGAATAAATATTTTGAAAAGAATTCTTTCAGGTTCCTTTCTGCAGAAAAATCTTAATTTCTCTGAAACTTGTAATAAGTGCTGTATATTTTATTTGTTCATGACTCTGAAAACTAGGTGTTTCTTTGCACTGTGCAAAGCACAGGAGCGTGCTGGGAGTTCTTTGCACCATACCCATCCTCTGGCTACCAACCAGTCTGAAAAAACAGGAGGAAATGAACGTGAAGAATCAGAATTTTCTGGTGGTATGGATTACTTTGGAGGTAAAGAAAAGACAGGTAAAAGCCCAGTTTGAAGATAATAGTAGTGCAACATTAGCAGGTGCTGCATTCTGGCTGTCTGATTTTCAGGAAATGGAGTGAAGTTGCTCAGATAAATCAGAAGTTGCTTCTTTCTTCACCTGAATACCAAGTAGCTCTTTCTCCAGCAGGAAAATAGCTTTCTGGTCTTCTAATAAAGCCCCTTTTCCAATGTTTTTTAACATTGGTTAGCCAGTGAATCTGATCATGTATTTGATTGCAGCCAGGAAGTGATTTGGGATTTGTAAATATAAACGTGCTGATTCCAAGGAATTTCAGTTTGGACTGTTTTGGAAAGGTGTTTATCCAGAAGCCGAATGCTGTAGTACTAGGCTCATTAGTTACAACTCTTTCTTGACAAATGTGGAAAGAGTGACCTTTGAAGAAAATAGTCCTTCAAGGAATGCTTTGTAGAAAAGCATTGTGTTGTTAAAAACCTTTCTTCAACGTCAGGTCTCAGTGTACCATCCAGGCAGATATCCTGGAACTGAAAACATCGACTCCTTTAAGCTGGGCTTTCTTTGTTGTTTAAGAGGTACTTGTTGGTTTGGTTAATTTGGTATGCTAGGTAATTTAAGTCTGTTTCTTGCTTGAGACTTATTTGAATGGTTCATTTTGCGGGTGGAATCTGCAGAGGGAGAGCAGCTGGTAAATTTGCTGCTATTTCTTGTTGGGCGAGTGCTCCTTTGTGCTCAGAAAGCTGAGATGCTGGATTTAATGGGCATTGTCAACTTTGGCGAAGGTGGAGGCACTTCTCATGTGTGTCTGTACAAGCTAGCGCGGTGTATAGAGCTCAGTCAGAACTGCACGTGCTGGGCACCAGGCTAAAGTACAGTTGAGTACATTTGGATTAAATGGATTTGGTGTTCAGGGGTTACATGAAAGGACTCCATTGCTTGTTGGAGATGGGACAGATCGCTCTTCGGCTGTCCGAGCTTTACCTAGGTGTACCTTTGTATTTCTCATCTGTGATAGCAGTTACGAAACTTCAAATGTGATTATTGCGTAGAAAAAGAGTTGAGACATCACCTGGTTAGCGATGGGAGATCTCCAGTGCCAGAAGATGGGAATTCAGGAATCTGAGGGTTAGTCTGGTGCATCTGAGCTGTCTGGAAATCTCTTTGTTTTTATTTTTTGATAATTTACTTCCTGACAAAAGTAAAACATGCTATGGATCATCCAAAGATCTCATTTATCAACCTGGCTGCGCAAGAAGCGTTACTTGGGGTGTTGAAATAGCTTGCCAGTGAGGTGGCTGAAGCCCTCAAAGAGGTACATTATGTTCAGTGGTGTTTCCATTTCATCACAGTTGTGAAGAAAAGTTACAGAACAGTGACTTGAATTATGATGTCGCTTTAAGAAAAGGCATTTACAAATAACTTTATCTCTTTTTAGTTATGCATAATGTATAAAACATGATTCTGTGCCTACTTAATAAAAATAGACTTAATACAAAAAGCAAGTTTAATTAAAACTCATAACCGGAGATGTCAGAACGCTGATCACAGGTCTGAAAGTACTTCTTTCTAAATTTAGTTATATATTCTGAATTTCATGATGGATATTATGTACTCAGTGCTTTGGGGAGTCATGCATAATGTAACAAGGGTTTTCGCTTAACAGTACCTCTAGCAAATGTTCTCTGTGCTAATATTGTATGCCAAGTAGAATGTGATATAACAAATGATTTATTTATTTTATATAGGTCATTAAATTTTATCCTCAAAATTTTGTGAAACTGCAAGAACTTAAAAAGAAAGCATAACACATTTAAATGTGCGAGAGGAGATAGGTTTGTAGTTGCAACCAAATCACAACTGGCTTTTATGATCAGATGGTTCTACTGAGGCAGAAATAATTTTAGTGACTCCATAAAGCTGAAATCCTAAACTTGTCTCTTGCAAAGAGTAGTAGTCCTGAAGAAAGCAAAAATAATATTTTCAAGATTAAATATTCCTTGTGCAAATATATGAGACTTATGTAAAGAGGATCTGGCACTTTGGCTCTGCCGTTTCTCAAACAAAGCAATACTGCTATGTCTGTAAAACTACATTAAAGCTTAACATTGTTTCCAAGTCACATCTGATTTTTTCTTGTTTACCTTTGTTTATTACAACAAGTGGAAAAAAAATGTTTGTGAGGCAAAAAAGGATTGATTTTCATCTGTCATTTTAATTATTAGGTCAAGAATTGAAAAAGTTATGCAAGTCTAAGACATTGTACGACAGGTGTTGGAGAAAGTGGCAGTTTAATACAATTTTTTATGTATGAGGTATGTTACGGTTGCTGGTTTTGGATTTTTGTTGAGATTGAACCAACAAATACCAATGACTTCTAACTGATCTGTTATGTGACTTTGTGAATTCTCAGACCTATAAAATCTTGAGGAGGATTCTGGGAGGTACTAACAAGGCCATAGTAAATCCTGTACGTCCCTTTAGCAGTTTAGGAAAGATTTTTAAGTATTTGCTTCTAGCAGTGGTAAAACATGTTTCCTAAATTCAGTTGGTTGAAGTGTCCACCTACAGTCTGATGGGTGGATTATTGTTTATATCTTAGGATAGAGCCAAGACCTCCACAACTTCCTGGTAGTTTGGATTCTAGGTCTGCTTGCAGAGTTTCCAGATAGGAATTGTATGGCACTGAAACCAAATGTTCTGTGAAGGTTTTGCTGAAAATGTAATTATGATTTGAATTTGTTGAAATTTCTTCTCAGACTGATCCGTCAGTATATACATTTTTCTGCTGGTCGGGAGCCAAACCAGCTGGTGGATGCATCTCTTTTTAACTGGTGACCCATTCAGAAAGTAGTCGGGCAGCGCCTTTTTGCCCTAGAACAGGACAAGCAGTGGCTTTTTATCTCAGCTTTCATCAGGCCAAGAGTTTTCTCCAAAGCTGCACCCTGGCTGATGAGCTACGCGTTAGCTGGTGTGATCTAAAGGAGAGAAATGGAGGAAATACTTCGAAAACTTGAAAAGTAAATGAGCAATCTGTTCTCAGGTTGGTGCAAAAATAACAGGTTTATAACAGGGAAATTCGGTACGGACACTGGAAAAATCTTCCAGTGGTGAGGTTATCTGAATACTGGAACAAGTTTTTGAGGAGATTGTGGGATCCTCCTTACTGAAGGCTTGAAAAACAAAGGTGGTAATGATGTAACTGAGCTTACTTGCTGAGGGGGGATGGAGAAGGTGACCACCAGCTATGTCCTGCAAGTCCTGCCTGGTTTGTCTTGACGCACCTGCACTGCTGTGTGTGGCTGAGAGGCTTCTGTGTCAGGATCAGAAATATCCCATCCAGGAATGTGACAGAGACAGATTCATGGAACAAATCCATCGACTGGATTTTTCTTGGAAGCTGCTGTAAGAGAGCGTTTAACAGTATTTTTCTGTGGGTTTTGAAATTATCACCATACTGAGATTAACGGAGTGTTAAGCATCCAGTTGCTGTCAGTCTCAAGAAGTTATCGTTACATCAGTTCAGCTAGTTCATGCATTTGACCTTCTAATGGCAAATCTGAAAACCAAAATTAATGCATTTTATTAATTTAAAACAAGCAAAGGTTCTGGAGGATGAAGATAGCACGAAGACTTAAAGCCCTGCTTTACAGAATAACATTGTGTGAACTCATGAATATTATCTAGGCTTATGCTTTTATTTAGTGGATTTATTTTTATTTGTAGTGAAGATGGTGGTTTTCATTGTGTGACCTATACAGAAAACATGTCGTGGATCTGTACTAAATTCTGTTTCTGGTGGAGGTCCTCTGGGGTAATAAAAGCTCACACTTTTCTGTTTATTGTGGCCAGTGAATTCATGAGAA
Organism: Cygnus atratus; assembly: GCF_013377495.2. Lineage (NCBI taxonomy): Eukaryota > Metazoa > Chordata > Aves > Anseriformes > Anatidae > Cygnus > Cygnus atratus. The sequence continues at coordinate 191,457,279 of NC_066362.1, read as the reverse complement.
CTGGCAATATGTCTACAGTCAAACCAGCAGTCTTGTTTTTAGTTTGCTGTTTCTGTTTCCAGTATTTACTAATGTACGGCAAGTCACAATTGCAAGCAGCTTGCATAACACCAAGAAGTCAGTAGAGCAAATGAGCTGTTCGCACTGGAGTTCATAATGAGCAGTAAAGTTAAGCTAAAATTACTTTTTCTGACACCTTTCTAAGCATGCTACAATTTATTTTTAAATCAGTGAGTCTAACATTTATCCTTGTTCTCCCTTTCCTTGACAGTTTGTGTGTATGTTGCAAGTTTTGGGAGAAAGATGGGGGAAAAAAACAACAAAACACCACAACTGAAAACCATCTTAAAATTAAGAACATGATGGATAAAAATCAAAAGTTCAGTAAGAAGACAAAAATAGTTATTTAAATCCATATTTTAAACTAAGTTCGATATGTACTTGAGGAACTGGGCATTTTTGTTTATTCTTCCTTTACTCGTTCAGTCTCTGAATAGAAATTAGGTCTGAGGCCATTAACCGTACTGAAATCATGAAAGGCAGGATACCTGGAAGTAAATTTTATTTTTCAGCAACAGAGAATGTGTATCTTGTTAAATGTTAGTTTAAATTACAGCACCTGCTTGGATAAACTCATATTTTTTTCTTCCACATATCTGCAGTATTCAGGATGGTTCTACTTAAACTATTAATTAGGAATAACTTTAAAATAGTTAACATAATAGTAAAACATAAGCTATATAACAAATTTTATAAGTTACAAAATAATTAAAATTCTGGTTTCAGATAGAATGAGACACTAATCATGATTCAAAAATGAACAGTAATCACTGGACAAGTACGTGATGGCTCTTCTTTCTATCATTTGCTAACATCACTATAGAAAAGGAAAATGGAAAAGAAAAATTGAGACTTCAAATAGCATAAAGTAGTACCAAATTTCGTGTAAAAGCCAGTGTAAAACAACCGTGTCTCAGAATACTGAAAAGAAGAGCAAAGGAGACATTTGTTACTTACATCTACTACTCGGTGAATTAAATGTTTGCTGCTTGTAGTCAGGATTATAGTTGGTGATTTAAATCTCTGATTTAAATTGGCCCACCCACCCTAACAACAAATAGTGTTGTTTTGGTATAGTATAAGAAGTTAAAGTTTGTACCTGCCTGTGCACTGTTAATAACGTTATGTCTAGCCATACCTAAGTTTGATAGTTCAGACAGTTTTACCAAAATGTAATTTTGTGGGAACCCAGTAGAGCCATGTTTCACAAAAGCTATTCTCACAAGAGCTAAATGCCAAGGTAATCGATCACACAATGTACTGTATCCTGTTGTTATGGATATAATACATTATTTATGCAGTATAAAGATTTTTCAGATGTTGTTGAAATGAACAAGCAAGCAAATGAGCAACTGCAAGGCATAAGATGTCCTTAGCTGAAAACTGCAATTTCTTAAGTTAAAATTTGTGAAGACAACATCAATGACTACAGCATGTTTGAGATCGATTTGCTGTAAGTATGGGGTGGAGGCATCTGGGGAGCAGCAAGAAGTCATTAATACACTAATTATACCTACAGATAAGTGCCAGATCTTCTGCTCTCACCGTTTGCATACCACCTGTATTTCAATTACTGAAACCAAAAGGTGTTACTCAGTCACTGGAAATACAGTGAAAACATTTTGACAGTAGTGCAAAAGCCAAAGATTGCTTGAGTATAGTACAGTGTTGTTTCCTTAATGAGCCATCGGATAGGGGTGTCACTGTTACATTTAATAAATATAGTTAGCCACATGCTTAGGCTTTTGATGGGAACTTGTCTCAATTTTGATTTTTTCCCCTCCCTGCATTGTTTCAAACATTTTGTACTTGTGCTGAATGAGATGATGGTCTTCACCTGACTCATTTAACAAAATGCCGTATTTGTGGAAGACCTAAGAGATTGATACAATACAGTGCAGCAGGGGGATAAAAAATTACTTCCATAAATAGCTACACATTCAAATAAGGACAGCCTTCTTCCTTTCTCTTGGTCAGATTTGATAGTTCTTTCTAGCTGTTTAGCAGGAAATCCTGCAGTGGTACCTGCACGGTAGTTTTCAAACTTGGATTTGGTAACTGTGGATATCTGCAGGATGACCGTGGTGCACTGTTGTGCATTGTGACTTCTTTCACCTTTGTAAGGTAAAAACAGATGGGAAGCTGGCTGCTGGACCTGAGATCCTAGCTACTCTGTTGTTGTTTCTCTGCTTGAGACCAGACAGGACTGTTATAGAAACAGGACAACCACTAATAGTTCCTTTTACCTTGTTATGCTCTCTGGCTGGAGAAATTTGCAGCTCAAAGACTTTCAGGGGTAAAGGCACAGCACGACTGTACATAATAACCCTCGATAGATTTTTCTCACAGTTAACTATCTGCCTACCTCTTGAGCCCATTTAAACGCCTAGCACCTTCTGTATTCTTTGGCAGAAGGTTTCATGGCTTTGCCACTTGTCGCACGAAGGAGGTGCCTTGTGTTGTTTGGCTTTGCGCTCCCTAGTTCCATTTCCCATTGGTTTTATTCTTCTGCACCTGCTACCAGCTCTCCTCCCTCTTTGCTATTTTTCTGCCTTCTTTCTCAATCAGCTCCAGGGCAGGTCCTATGGCTTCTTACTCTTTACCATCTTACTCTTTGCCCTTTCTTATTTCCACCCTCTCCCCCCCGCTTTTTTGTTTTTGTTTTTGTATTACTTGCTCACATGCAAGCAAAATAATGCCTGACAACATAGCATTAGAAAGATTTTGAAAATTCGTTTTGAGGCTTTTGTGTTATCAAATTTTTTACATCAGTTTTCTTTCAGACAAGCATTTAGTGTACGTGGTGGCATCTCTGTCCAGCTGCTGCCATGGCGGACACTGGAACCTCTCTGTCTGGCCAGAGATTAAGCTACTACTGTGCTAATTCAAATGCCAGAGATTTTATTAATGGTACTAAAGATCTTAGTTTTGGTCGTTTATGGCAAATAAAACAACTGTGTGCCCATGCCCGTGTCACTGGAACTATTAGCTTGCACTGTTGTGCAGTCTGGGTATGCTCAATCTCTAAAATCAACAATATAAGCAGTAGGTTAAACTCTTTTTTTTTGGGGGGTCAAAATTTCATATATTCCACTGTATATTTCATTTCCAGTGCTACCAACCTAGTAACTTAATTTCTTCTAAGTTGTATTTTCATGTTTGTAGCATGAATTGCATTTAAGTTAACTGTATTGTGGTTTTATCCTGAGCTTTCACAACAGAATTGTATTAGTCTGCCCTTTTGTTAAAATCACATTGATAGTTGTGGCTAGTAACAACTTGAAAAATCTTGTATTTACTGTAAGTATTCTACATTGGCCTTTTAGGAAGAAAATAAAAAATTAAAAGCATAAGTTCCAACTGTGAGGCATAACTATTATAATTCAAATACAAATAGGAACAGATACTTTGAAATAAAAAAAGTTATTTGGATAGAGTTCTCAACATTTCATTTTGAGGTTGTTGAGTCTGTGATTTTAAATTTAGCAAATTATATTATCATTCTCTATAGGCATTTGTTGTGCTGATATTAACTCTGATAGAGAATATCAATACTTCATAGAGATCAAGATTACAGATAAGATGTATACCTACTACTATGATAACTACAGAAACTTCAAAAATCTCAAAGAAATTTTTCACAGAAATTTCAAAAATTTAGAAGTGAATGTGGAAATATCTATGATTTTTTTGGTTTTCATGGTTCTCAACTGTGCTTGTGGCAGGAGCCCTTTACAACATGAACTGTGTTGGTATATTTACACAGCAAAGATTTGAATGTCAGTATATATGCATCAGTGTGTGCTAGTTTGGGCCATAGGCTTACCCATTCACTGATCATAAATTTTGAGCATATAGGAATGCTAAGAAAGAAAATCAGGTATTTACATGTACATTATTTGAGATGGTTGCTAAATAGCAAGATTCTGGTAGCTAAACTAGGCTAATTTTATTAAGAAGTCAGATTGCTTAAAAAGAAATGAAGAATGGCTGGATGAAACTGAACCTTGGCGTGACTGCTAATGCTTGGGAAGGGCAAATATTTTGAAGATAAAGCTAAGAGTTTTCTCTCCTTTCTACCAAAACCCAAGATTGATACTCCTCCCAGAGGCGGGAAGGCAAATTAGATCATCATAGTGTCAAGGACTGTCCGCCTGACTAACTTGAACCGTTGGTTACTCCATCTTTTGGTTACCAGCCTTTCTGGCCAGACCCATTGAATTTGACCAATCCTTCTGAAATAGAGGACCCTGTTCCTGTCCACATCTCCTTTCTGCTGTGTGCCTTGATCTGTTCTGTGTGCTTCACACCAAGAAAACAGAAATTCCTGTAACAAGGTGTTCTCTGCTCTTCCTACCCTTTTGTATACCACTTCCTACTTATCCACAAGAAGAAACTAGCCTAGAAGGATTGACAAAAACAGTTTTGGAAAGGATATGTATATTGCCTGTTCAGTGTTGCAGATGGTAGGGTAAATGACACTGGGGAAAAAAGCTCACATGACTTGATCACCTGGACAAGCTTGAGAATTCAGCACATGTGAACCTAACGAGGTTCAACAAGTCCAAGTGCAAGGTGCTGCACCTGGGTTGGGGCAATCCGAGATGTGAGCACAGACTGGGAGAAGAACTCATTGAGAGCAGCCCTGCAGAGAAGGACTTGGGGGTTCTGATGGACAAAAAGCTTGACAAGAGCCAGCAGTGCATGCTTGAGGCCCAGAAGGCCAGCTGCATCCTGGGCTGCATTGACAGAGGGGTGGCCTTCAGGTAGAGGGAGGTGATTGTACCCCCCTACTCTGCCCTCGTGAGGCCCCACCTGCAGTGCTGCATCCAGGTCTGGGCCCCCCAGCACAAGAAGGATGTGGGGCTGTTAGAGCGGGTCCATAGGAGGGCCACAAAGATGATTAGAGGGCTGGAGCACCTCTCCTATGAAGAAAGGCTGAGAGAGCTGGGGCTGTTCAGCCCGGAGAAGAGAAGGCTCAGGGGTGACCTTATTGCAACTTTTCAAAACTTAAAGGGTGCTTATAAAAAAGATGGAGAGCAACTGTTTGCTCAGTCAGACAATGACAAGACAAGGGGGAATGTTTTTTAACTAAAAGAGGGGAGATATATATTAGAGGCCAGGAGGAAGTTCTTCACTCGGAGGGTGGTGAGGCCCTAGCACAGGTTGCCCAGAGAAGCTGTGGATACCCTGTCCCTGGAGGTGTTCAAGACCAGGTAGGATGGGGCCCTGGGCAACCTGATCTAGTGGGTGGCATGATGAAACTAGATGATCTTTAAGGTCCCTTCCAACCCAAGCCATTCGATGATTATGTGATCACAATTCATGAAGGTTAATCTTAAATACCACCGCACGCAACATAGAAATACACCCTCTCCCCTCTTGACGTGCAAGAAAAAATCATCTTAAGACAGATCCTTGCCTCAGTGGAAATGATGCTTTGTCACATCCAGTTAGAAGTGTTGTAATTCAGTTTAGATGGAGCTGAATTTGAAGGCTATTGATGAGCTTTAGACAGTAGGCCATGTGGTTGCCCAGTTTCATCATGGTTTACGCAGCTCTTTCAGGTCTGCACTTGGTTTGCTCCACTGGCTCCCAGTCAGTTTCCAGTGTTGTCAGAGGCTTTGTTCTTGATCTTCAAAGCAACTATCGGATCAAACACCCTGGCTACATCAAAGATTGTATTTCTATTTGTGAACTGCCAGAATAGCTGTTTTCCTTTGGGGCAAACAAAGTGATGGGATATCAGAGCAACCACGCCTCAGCAGGGGGCTTACTTCTGGGTTAGGGTTTCAGGCTATGAAAAAAACTCCCCGAGGTGAGCAGGTGAATCTAGAGTAAGATGGCTTAAAGGAAATGCTACAAACCTACAAGCACTTTGTTTGTGAATGTGCTTCATCATAAAAATGGCACAGAAGCAACTCCCGTTTTCATCTCAAAAATAACTGTCAGAAAGAAGAAAGTGAACACAATTCTGAATGCTATCAGGTCATGAAAGGGATTACATTTTAAAATATCCCTTTATACAAATTTTAATATTTAAATTTTAAAATATTGTGTACTTGTGTAATGACCTACTAACAGTATTTAAAGCTTATTTTTGCATTGCATTAAAATCACAAACATCACTTCACTTACTGGTAGAGGTCACATCATTAACAAAAGCTAAAGGGTGACATAGCTCAAAAGGAACTGAAAGTTTTAGTAAAGTTAATAAGTATTTTATAATGTGTGACTGTTGACAGATGGAAATCAAATCTGATCAACTTCTAAACTACCTTTAAAACTGTTTATTTGTAGTGGACCAGAAATACTCCTCCACTGTGCTTTCTATAAAGTACTATGGACAGATTGGAACCACTGAAACAATTCTTCCCCCAGCTCGACCTGATTGCTAAGGACAAATGAATTGCTTAAAGGGTTGAATGTAAAAGTTGCAACTCCAAATAATTTAATTAGGTAAAAAATAAATACCTATTAAATTAAATTAGATATAAATTAAATACCACAATAAATGTATTCTGTAATTTAATCTTGGAAAATGTGAAGTTTTATGTCTACGCATAGGTTTTCATGGCATATTTTTTCAGCTTTTCTTTTATCTCATGATAATAGACAATTTTCACCTGAATGACTACTGAGTGGTAGAAGGGAGACAGCATTTTGCTATTTATAAAAAATTAACCCCTTGAGTGTTCATTTTCTTTAAAAGTTACATCAATTTCTTCATTTTAAGCTTCTCTCAGTCTGCCTAGCACAACTACCTATCTTCATTATATTCATCTTGCTTTATAGGGGAAACTGAGTTGTTGTATCTTACAACAAAGATAATGAGAAGTTGTATTGTCTTCAAGCAGGACAAAAACTCTAGAGGAACCTGCCCTGTTTGCTTCATCTTATGTGCATTTCCAAAATGCCTGAAGTGAGTTATTGTTACTTGATACATATGGCAAGTCGATAGCAATGAGGTTTACAAATCTGCTATATTCCAGCAAAGGTGTTTTGCTGATCTTTTTTTCTGCAAAGTTTTTGCATAAGAATGATCTCCTTATGCCCTAGAGAGAGATTATGTAAATGCAGAAATGTTTCTACCCAATGCCATATTAAAACTGAAAGACTTCCTAGAAAGTTTGTACGGTCTGGAACTAGACTGCAAAATAAAGAGGGACAATCTCTCTGGTATAGTGAAAGAGATACCTTACTATTTTCATTCTACCAAGGGGTAACAAGCTAAGTGCCACCGAATCCTGTTCTCCTGACTGGCCTGATGTGATGATTGAACGGGTTTCTGTCCACAGCAGAACTTTGTAATAAATCATGCTGCAAAGCACATTGTCGCTAACCTTAGACATAAAATACAGATGGTCCAAATCTATTCTTCAGTTAATACTGTCTTTGGTAGTGATTGCCCTAGGTAGCATCCAGTCCCAGTTCTCTAAATTGCATCCTATTTGTAAGTTTTATATAAAGAATTTTTGCAGGTATTATCTTGAGCTACGATGTGACTTTTTTCTCCAGTTCTTGTGGTGAGTAATGTGAAGTCACAAGACTTCTTCCTCCTGACTGGCTGATAAAAATTTGAAGCAAGAGTGAAAAATAATGAGTTTCTGTTGTTCAACTGTGGATGATAAATGTTCATGCTCAAGTTCTTAACAATTTCAGGGACTTACGAGTATTATAATGAATATGTAACAGGCAGTGCTCCTAAGAAATATGACCTCATGATTCCTGATGAATTAGAGGCATCTTTGCCAATTATTTCTCTTGTAATAGTAAGCATTACCTTGAACAAGTCTCTGCAAATTTTCTGCTGGAAAAATGAATATGAGTGTGTAACGAAAGTGAAGGTTTGATCTGTGTGTGCGTAATTGTCTTATGTGCACGTATATAAATGACAAAACTTAAGAAATGATGCAATATCAACATTTTGCTGACATAACTGAGAATATGGATGTGAACAGCCCAAGTCTTAAAAGATGACTGCCATTAAACGTTAGCCTTCTGTGGCGTATTGTCATGCATAAATATTAAAAATATTTTGTTCCATATCACAGCTTTGAATACTGTTTCTCATTTGCCTTTTTTAATATATAATTGTTATGTGCTACTTCCTTTGAAAGAATAGATACAGTGGGACAAGTAAAGAGTAAATATTTAATGTTTAAAAGAAATTGAAAAAAGCTATAATTTAATGCAGGATGCTTTTTGAATATGGAAATGCTTTAGAAAAAGGTAACCTTCAGAATAGTTTTCTGTTGAATTTCTGTGATGTTGTACTAAAAGATGAGCTAGAGAATATTTTTGGAAGCTAGAAAATACTTTTTTCTCTTGATTTTGTTGTGAAGTTTTGCACCTGAAGTTCCTTGGTAATCAACATGCTTTTCAGTAGGTGGTTATATCACTGTAGGTAGTTCACAGTGCTGCTGAGTCTGATGATGCCCTTAGTGATTTTATACACCCACCTGTGCAATTACCTTTACTAGTATTTCAAAATAATCAAGAATAAAATAAATGCTTAGTATGTTTTTCTTCTGCCTTCTAACAGCAAATCTGGCTTTTAGCACCTTCTCCTGCTTGCTTTCAACGCTTTGTGGAAGTGTCACTGGACAAGCTCTTGCGGCAGTGACTAATCTTACCCCAAGCAGCTTGTTTCCTTCCACATACTGTATATGTCAGTATAATAGGGACCTTTGATATGGGTTGGCTTTTTTTGTTTGTCTTTATTCTGATGAGGTGTGTGCACTTGAAGACATTGTGCTTTTAAAACTGTGGCCTGGAGGTAGATGGAAAAATCGGAAGAAAAGTGAACTTCAAATATTTAATAAGTGAAGTTATTTGTAGAATGAAGTGTCGTTTAAATGAGTACTGTTTTGGAAACTTAGCCATGTGAATATTGCTTAGAAATGTAAACAAAAGGTAGCAATGTCTTTAATTATAGTTTCCTTCCATTTGTTTTGTTTTTCACGATAAAAATGCATGCATCTAGCATTTGTGTTGCTTAGAAATGCTTGTAAACTTTTTTTTTTTTATTTGTGTGCATATGCAATTGCATATGCCCTCCAGCCCATCTGCTTTCTTTGTGTCTGTTAGTAGTAGTAATATTTGCAAAAGTGGTGCCATTAGTACAGGACTGTGTTGGGCAGAGTGTATATTTCCAAAGCAGTCAGATTAATTATATTATCCATTATGAAGAGTAGCTTCTGTGCCCTCTTTGTTAAGGAATTCACGAGGCGCTGCCGCACGCTGGGTGAAACTTGCCTTCCCCAACCGGGCTGTGGAGAGGAGGGGAGCTGAGCTCCAGAGAGGGGAGATGGGAGCTTCTGGGAGGGAGCCTGAAGACCACACATCACTTGTGGTGGATAAGACAGTTATTTCAGCTCAAGTGACGTTTTGGGTTTTAACTGCAAAGACAACCGTCTGAATTTTAAATCAGGGTACGTTATAAAGTACACCTTACCCAAGTGATTAATGTGTCCTCTAGCTCACATCTCTTTGCCAGTGTGTTTGAGAGACCATAGAGTTTCATATTAAATACTTTCAGATGACTGTTGATTAGTTGTTGCCAAAATCTCTTCCAATTTTGGTAGATTTAAGATGATGATGTTAAGAAGGAAGAATTTGAATGTAAATCCTTGAGCTTCATTTTGAATAGTATTTCTTCAGCCTTTAACAGCCTGGAACGATGATGATGACAGAAACGATTTTGTTTTCTTGGCTATGCTAGTGGTGGCCTTTGAGTGTGGTTGAATGTTTTTTGTTAGTGCATCTCTATTAATGGAGTCATAGTAATCAACATGGATTTGTTTGCCTGTCTTATAACTCTCCATTTGTCACCTGTCAGGTTGAAGGGGAAACAGTGGCTGTTCTTGCACACAGTGGAAGTGAAGACGAGTTTGACCCAAGTACTCTTCCAGATCCTGATAAATACAAAGACTCTGATGAAGAGCAAGATTCAGAAAGCGAAGATAGTCATAGGTATGTACGTCTTCTACACTGATTTCAAAGTACTTGTTTTTTAGAAACTGCTGTGTTTAGATGTTAAGAATTCATTTTACAGTCATTTTGTTGCTTCCAGTACTTAATATTTAAGAGATTTTTTTATGAGGAAACTACTAAACAGAATCTGTTCAAAAGGGTCTCATTTCCTTTTGTGAAGCTGTGTGAGAAAGATTTTTTTGAGTCAGTGTTGAAGGGATCTCGGTGAGAATGTGCCACAAGCAAAAATCTTGACTAATTCCCAGGAGGTTTCATGCGTTTCAGAAATAGGTTTCTCCACTGTCACGTTCCAGGCTCTGTTTGAAGAGAAAACATTGAACTCATTTGAGGATTTGGATGAGCCTTCTGTACCTGTGTTATATTAAATAAATTAGCGCATGGTAAAACTTGAGTTGCATGATTGATTCAGCGTTGCTCATACTCATCAACACTACAAAAGAAGTGAAATCTGAGTTAGTATAATGAAATTAACTATGTTAGACATTTCTTGTTAATTTTAAAGTGCATTTTTAATTATATAAAACAGGAGATTTTGTTCCTTGTAGTTTAACAAAAAAGCACAGGGTGGGGATGAGGATCTGTAGCTGATGGCAACATTCTGCATGTTTTAGCACATACTGCAGGAAGACCAAAGGATTCCAAGTGAAGTCCTGTGTGTTTTTTGTCATTGGCTTCACAGCAACAAGAGGTCCATCTGGGTGTTTCTGACAAAAAGCCTAATGTGTAACAGATTCAGAAACATATTATTGACACTTGGTGCTGTTAAGTGGGAGTAAAGATCTTTATTTTGCTCTCTTCTAGATGTCTAGGTTTAGAAATCTCTTGCTTTTCACATCTGAATCAGCTAAATCTTAGCAGCTAGTTTGTCACTAGCCCTGATGTGACTGCCTGCGGTGGGGGTGGTATGCAGCACTGGGTGTTGGGACATGGATTTAAGAGCTGGATTACCCTAAGTAAACAGCTGGAGACCATGCCCCCTCTAGCCCCTTTCCCAGTGTGTTGGTCATTAGAACTGACAAGGACAGGGTAAATGCAGAGCTTTTCCTAAGCAGCAGTAAATTGTTCCTTTTTAGTGCAAGGGGGGAGAAAGAGGCTAACTGTAACTGAATTGTAGTTCCTTCTGTGTTTTTATTTCCCTAAGCTGATTCAGTATCTCTATGCAATGTAAATGAGTGAAAAAGCTGGGTGTAAAGTATCAATACAGCCTTCTAAAAACAGGCAGAACATCAGAGACCCACCAATACTTAACAAGATTCTTCCAGTTCCTGCAGTATTTATGACAGCTTGACTCTACTCATAGGCTTTTGGTGGGAGGAAGCAGCATAATTTGTTAAAGATGTTCTTTAATGAAGTTTAAGATTCAGCATTTATTGAGGAGGGTTATGTAAGAGGATTTGTAGATTGCTTTTCATGTGTTACTGGAGTTCAAATATATCTGTCCATACTTGATAAATGTGTTCTCTAGTGGTATTTTTGTATTGCATGGAGCAGAAGTGGGTTAATAGAGTGAAATTTTTAATCAGCTTTACCCAGATAATATTAGAAATGTGGTCAATATTGCCTTTTTAATATATGAGATTCTGATGAGTAATACCTGGATATAAGGCAGCGACTTGAGCCAGAGGATCCTGTAGAACCCCATTTTGTTGGAAGGGACCGTTTCTGTTCTGACATTAGCTGTAAGATAGAGACCAGAAGAAGAGTGTATTTAAGAATTCTGATTTACAAAGAAGATTAACCAAGGTGCCTGGAGAAGTATTTCAGGATACTAACGGGACCTTAGCAGTGCTGGTTTTGTTGTTTTGTCTTCGAGAGCAAATTCTGAGGTGACTTTGGTAGTAATGCTTTGCTGCAGGTTAAAAAAAATGCGGAGAGGGTATCTTGAGATAACAGGTAACCACTGGCGGTGCATTTCTTGGAAGGAATAAAATCAGGAGTTTATTGGGAAAGTCTGAAGTAGAGCTTCAGTAGGAGGTTGGCCACTAAGCAGTATTTGTGTTGTTAGTATGTCACTTTTGAAGGACAGATTCCTGGGATCGATAAAGCTGATGTACCAGCATGTAGGTGGGAAGGCGTTACCAGCAACTGAGTATGGGAAACCTAATGTCAGAATACTACTCATTAAATAGTTAGTAGCTCAGGCATTTCCTGATTACTCCTAAGTTGTTATGTACTTAGTGTAGGAAAAAGGTATTGCAGTGCTGCATTTCTTAAACTAGGTTTAGTATTGTTTCTGCTTGTAGCCTTAGCTAGGAAAGGCTGTCTCAACAATACCATGTTTTGTAGCATAACTGTTTAAAAAGTGTTTTGAAAAAGTGATGGGGGTGTTCAGTTTAAAATTTGGGAATTTTGTTTCAGTATTATTAAAGAACCATTTACTAGGGAAGATCACTTCTGTCTCTCTCTTATGTATTCTTACATCACTTTTTATATTAATCCCTTCCCCAAAGATGTCAGCTAGACTCAAGATCTGCTAAGCTTTAAGAATAAAAGCTGATAGGGTTGGACAGGTTCTTGGCAGTGCTAATCAGTGCAGTTTTTTTGGAATCAGCAGCTGACCTGGCCCACTGGAGCCAGAATGTCAGCTTACAGAGAGAGGGATAAGGTTGGGGCCTTGGTCATTACCTCTCCCTGTGGGGTAGGACAGAGAAGGAAGAATGTATTAAAAAGGAAAACGGGAGTGTAGTAATACTTTCTGACAAAGTATTTTCCTCAGCAAATCTCAAAACACTTTATAGAGGAGCTCAGTATGGTTTTTATAGAAAGGAATGTTGAATCACGAAGTAGCTTCGTAACATGTTGGTGACACAGTTCTGGGAATACAATTCAGGTACCCGGGGGGCCTATTGAGTGCTCTGACCGCTAGACACAGCGTTCCCTTTGTAACGAGGGGGAAAAATGGTAACTAATCTTTATATTTTTATATAAAAATATTTATATTTTCGTTATATTTGTCAGTATGCCAAATTTTCACATATAAACTTAATACCATTGTAGACCCAGTTTTTGCTTTACCATTTTATTGGTTTTGTCCTCACTTGAATTACCTTTGCAGGGAATAGTTTTTTTGAACTTCTCTGTGCCTACAGTATTTCAGTTTCTCCCAAGGAGATTACTTTTGAATGCAATTTGGGCTGAAGAGAGTAATTTTGAGCACAAAAAAAAAAAAATGCTATATATATAATCCAAAACTTGAGCTGGCATATAGATTTTTTTTTCTGCCATGTATTAAGTCTTGTCAGGTTTTCTTTTAATAAGTGTACTTTAAGTATGTTGTTTGGAGCATATTTGGAGGTGACTTTGGAATGAAGTGCAACGGTAGAACATTTTCCATGCTACAATGCTATCTACATTGTGTTCATTTATTTGAAAGATAGCTTAAAATCTAGGAGAGGTTTACCAACAAAATAGTCTTTTCTCCTTTTCCTTTATGAATTTCGCCTTGAGCCTGGCAAAGAATGATTTATTTTGAAGGCTGGATTTTATTTGGTCTTTGAAACCTCGGCATGCGTATAAGTTATTTTGTCTAAAAAATCGTATTTCAGGTTTTGAATAGGAGAAGTGAAGGCACATCAAATAAAACAAATTTTATCTTATAATTTCTTTAAATTAAAAAGGTGTCCATGCAAAGAATCTGTTGAAACATAGTTTCTGTTATGATTTTCACATGCAGTATCAGGACATTTTTGGCATGCAAACCCTGCTGACTTAGTTAAGTGTTTAGCATGACTGCAAAGTTGCAATTTTGTTTTTCTTCCTTAAGTAACATATCTGTGTAGATCTTTCATGTCCGTTTAGTTTTCTGGGGGGTTATAATCTGGTTGGGTTGCTTTCTGCTATCAGTTTTGGGGTTTAAGCTTCCTCTGGCTAGTAGCAAGACATTGGGGTAACACAGGCCTCAAGAATGCCATTGCTTGAGGCCTGAGGCCTGTCAGCCCCACCCTGCCTGCTGGGTTAAACCACCACAACAACACTGGTCTCGGTTGTTTGCCCAGAATTTTGGTTGACTTTTCAATAATGGAAAAGGTACTTAACTTCTTCAAAGAGATTTTTTTTAAAGTTATCTTCCCCCCCCCCCTTCTTTACACAATCAGACTGAATGCTTTCCTGCTTTTAGTCCTTACTCTCTTTGCTGGAGGACTGGAGAAATGGATCGTAAATGTTTTCAGCCTTTTTTAAGAAGGGATGAGGACCAAAATTTTCAGTGTGTGTCAAATTCCTTCAAATTTTTCTCCAGCCTTTAAGCTGAACGGAAGTTAACGATGTTCCTGAAAGCAGTTTAGAACAAAACAGTTAAGATTGATAGGTAGACGTTGAGAGTTTGCTGGAAGAATAGGCCACATCAGTTTATGCACTGCTCTGATGGGAAAAGTACTACAGATAAACCTGTAATGTCAAAAACCACCATTCTGAGTTTACTGTCAACAGCAATATCTAGAATTAGATAGCAGAGACACCAGTGTAAGAGTTATAGTTGGAGACGGGCTGGGAGTGGGTGTGTAAGTCAGTGGTAGAGATAGTAACTAACTCAAACGAGAGGAGAGAACAGCCAGGGCAGGCACACAAAAGGAGGAGGAGAATGAAAAATGGTGGGGTGCTCACAAGGGCAAGAGCAGAGAATAATGGTGGGTGACAATGTGCTGATGGATTTGAAGATGACAGGATCCAGGAAAAATTAAATTTCTAGGAGTGCCTGAAAGGACCGTGCCAGAATTGAGAGCCATTGATGTGCAGCGCAGCGTGCTGCAGTTCATCTAGAGCTGACTTGGGCCTGCCAGAAAAGCAGCAGTCATGTCTTTACAGATTAAATAGATGAGGCCAGGATGAAGGTTGGAGTACTGGCGCATGATTGTCCATATTGCCCACAACTGGTGGGATTTTGGGCAGTGCCAGCTAGATCTCCTCTGGGCAAAGTCCCAACATATTTCACTGTGGTAGGACAGGCCAAGGACTGTTTCCAGGAGGCAGTGTTGATGAAGCCACATTTCTTCTCTGTTCTCTAGCTCTGAAGAACGCCTCGAGGCACTTGTTAGATGGACTGGGAGCTGTGGGCTGCTTCTGTGCATCCCTTAGCAGACTTTTGTGAAAGCAGAGGCACAACAGAAAGAGGAAGCTTCAGTGAAGGAAATTATTCAGAGCTGGAAAAAGAGGAAATCAAGAAAACAGAGAATTTGAATGACCAATAAGCTATAGAGCTAAAGAAAAATGGTAGCTGAAGAGGCTGTAGAGCATGAGGCCATGGAAAAGTGATACAAGTTTTGCTGCGAGAGAAAACAGGCAGAGGGGATGTATGAATGGAAGGAGGAGGTAGGATGATGGAGATATCGTGTAGGACAAGAAGAACAGAGGCAAGACGTCTTGCTGTAACTGGGGAGGAGGGGTTTATGCTAAATCAACAGTGATGCCTCATGCACTTTCCTTAAAATTGTCCCTGAATTGTTTGATGAGTGAGTCACTCTAGGGGCTGTGAAATACCAAGATAATGATTTTATCAAAACCAAATCAGTTGAAAGTAGCATACAGTGAAATTAGGCTTTGAAATTGGAAAATACAACTCTGTTCTGTTTATATTTTCAAAATTCAGAGATTTTGCAAGAAGTGTTTGGATTAGAATAGAAATAAATATGTTGGGCTATACCACCTACTACTTGCTTTAAGGGAAAAAAGTGCTTCTGAAAGGGGTAACTCAAAGCAGGTATATGAGACCTAGGGTATCTTCCTTCAGCAGTCTTTAAAAATAGAGACCATCTGTCCATGGTTTAGGAAATCAAAAATGTTGTCATTGTTTTTTTCCCCTCTATCCTGCCCCCAGCATTTTTTTTAAACCAGGGGAGCTATACAAATAATGAGTTAAATTTGCCTTTGAATAGAATTCCCTTCCAGCAATACCTCCACAAGCTGAGTAATTAATGACTCCAAGCATGTAATATGAGATTAATTTTTGTATATCTAGCAGCATTCATCATACTTGGTTTAAGGCTATCAATGTAAATTGTTAATGAGGTGAAAAATTTAAGTGTATCAAATAGGGCGAAAGAAAATCAGCTGGTTTTCTTAAATACTTATTTTGCAGTCAAATTGGGTTTCTGATATTTCTAATCCCTTAACTTCTTTATATAAAAATATGGGAGAAGAACAAAGTTACGAATGACCTCATCATTACCTTCTTTAAATCTTTATTAGGTGTAACTGATCATGTTAACTCTTAGATCAGCATGGAAGAGATTTCATAGAATAGAATCACAGAATCATTAAGGCTGGAAAAGCCCTCCAAGATCATCTGATCCAACCATCCCCCTACCACCAATGTCACCCACTAAACCATGTCCCTAAGCACCACGTCCAACCTCTCCTTGAACACACCCAGGGACGGTGACTCCACCACCTCCCTGGGCAACCTATCCCAATGCCTGACTGCTCTTTCTGAGAAGAAAATTTTAGGGGAAAGGAGAAATGTCTTTGTTCTGGTACCATTTAGTTTGTGATTTTATGGCCAGTCAGCAGGTTACAGGTGTGCAAGTCTGCAGTCATTGCTGCTCAGTTGTGTGCTGTGTTTTATTTTGAAAATTATGGGCAAATTGCAGTTTTTTATACCGTCTTGAGTATTTTAAACCTAGATGCTGATGTTGACCTGCCAAGTTGCTGAGATGATTCATCTGCAAGTCATGGTTTTCCCTCTAATCACAGCATCACAGAATGGTTGGAGTTGGCAGGGCTCTCTGGAGGCCTCTGGTGCCAGCCCTGCTCAAGCAGGGACACCCAGAGCAGGCTGCCCAGGACCACGTCCAGGCAGCTTTTGGAGATGCCCAAGGAGGAGACCCCACAGCCTCTCTGGGCAGCCTGTGCCAGGGCTCCGTCACCCGCCCAGCACAGAAGTGCTGCCTGGTGCTCAGAGGGAGCCTCCTGGGTGCCCGGCTGTGCCCATGGCCTCCTGTCCTGGCACTGGGCACCGCTGAGCAGAGCCTGGCTCCGGCCTCTCTGCACCCTCCCTTCAGGGATTTAGGGACATGGATGAGATCCCCCTGAGCCTCCTCTTCTCCAGGCTGTTACATCAGTAAGTTCATGAAGGCCAGAACTTAATGTTCTGATACCCAGAAAAGCACTGTAAGAAAAGCATCTTAAAAAAAATCTCTTTAAGGGCTTAATCATGCTGTACATCTACAAAATGGTGTGGACCTGATTGAAGGATCTCCCACTAAAATTTGGTAACCTATGCTGTACTGTGGTTCCTATGAACTTGTCAGCTACAGAAATTACCTTAAAGAGAAAAGAAAAAAAGAAAGAAAGACATAGTATTCCATCTACCAGTCTGCTAGCAAGTGTTTGCATGAAGGGAGCACAAATGGTATTAGTATTTATTAAAATTTTGTAGTTTAGAAATTAATTATCAACAATTGGAGGGCAATAGTTGGGGAGAGAAAAACATCTGAAGAATGTTAGTGTTATATTAAGCTTAGAAGGAATGAGCGGATGCAAGGGTTAGGTGGGTGGGTAGTTGTATCTCCAAAGGCAGCAGTGCATTTCGGAGAGAGTTATGCCTCTGACAGATGGACATAAAGCAAAATCAAGCACCTTCAGCTGGAGCAATTTAAACCCAGAATGGTGTTATTTCATCCATTTGAGAATCAACCCCTGAATAATATCAGTTTTCAGACTATTGTATAAAGATAAGCTAAAATTGCTCTGCCTGAATACATTGAGTGGAAACCAGCGGCCTAGGGCTGGATCAGATTCTGCTGCTTCATAGTGGTGCCTGCCCAGAAATGGGCAAGAAAAGAGCTTCAGCCACCCCCTTTGAATCCACTGCCTCTTGTCTGCTAGAACCTTTTAGGAAGTAAAGGTGACAACAGAGCAGAAGCAAAATGTTGATGGTTGGTTTGGGTGCTTTTCCTCATCAAATCTTCTGTATGCTTCCCATGCAATACGAAGAAACATTCAGCATATTGTCTTGCTGGTCTGATTTCTGTTCGAGTATTTTTTCTTGTTCCAGATTGTAGTGCTTTAGCTCCAAGACATGCTCAGCTTGTCTTCTGCTTTTAGTACGATTACACTGGTATTTCATTACAAGTAGATTAATCTTCCCTTTTCCTGCAATTGTTTTTTATAAATCTAGTTTTAGAGCGGTTTTGATTTACATCAGTAGAATGGCCAGTAAAGGGAATAACACAACACAATATATTTTCATTACCATTTCTGTGCGCTATAGCATTCTGACAGCAAGTAAGAAAGAAGCTGCACTGGGCTTTGCGGAAGGGACTGCAGTAATTAATCTTCATTAGGACTGCTGCCCTGGCCTTATGAATTAAAATTTATTACGTGGAAGAAGGTTTGTGGCACAACATGTTTGATTAGCAAAATGCCAATATTTACGGTATAAATTATTCCTAACTTTTCTGAACTGTATTTTATTAACAGATTCATTCATTATTCATGTACATGTCTTTGGGAAAGAGCTCGTGGCAGCTGTATTACAGTTGGGAACTCAACTCATGGCCTGCAGTTCAGTGGCGAGGGCAGTTTATTTCCAAGTGCTGTTAAACCTCGGCTCCAGAGCAAGCTCTGACAAATGGTAACTGAAGCAGAGCCTGTCTGGAGAGCTTGGAGTTGCTGCTGTTTAACCAGCAGCAACGTAGCTCTGTGGCCTCACATGTCAAATGGCTGACTCAAAAGCACCTAAAAGCTAAACCTCACAGAGCAGAGGTTGGCCAGACCTTGAAGTCCAGATGCAGGTTGAATACCAGGAATTTAAAGAATTTTTAAAAATTTTTTTTTTTGGTCTGGTATCTCCTCAAAACACACTCCTGAGATTATTTGTTTGTGGTTAAATTAAGAGAGTTCCCTGGTGTCTTGCTGTCAGGGTCTCAGACCCCCTGTTGCCCAGATGCCGTATATGCTGGCATTCATTTCAGGGCCTGGATTCAGAAAATATGCTTTAGTGCTTGTGTAATAACCATTGCCTACCACAGGACAGTATCTTCCTTTGTTGTTACAGCTGTGTAAATGGTGACCCCAGAAATCAGTGTGAGTGCTGATAAGGCGGCTGTTGGTGTCTCTTCGCCTGTGTAAACACAGCCCAGCCCAGTAAATCACTCCATCGGCGGCGTCAGGACGTGTGGGCAGCTCGGGCTGCTGCAGCAATGAAAAACTAAATTGCACCAGATGGTGAAAGGAAGGAATTGTAACCCAGCTGTACGTGCCGCTTTCTGAGCGTTATAAATAGGAGAGCAAGGGACACGTTGGCTTTGGTTTGGATCTGAATTGTGGATTTGCTTTCCACCTACGTTTTTATGTCAGAAAATAATTCACCTCAGAATTACTTTATTTTATTTTGGCTGTTGCTGGAGTCACCAGCTGGCAGTGCATCGGTGTGTGTGTACGTGAGGAGTGAGGGGCCGTTTATGTCTGTGGGAAGTGACCAACAATAAAAGGCTAGCTCTGCAGGGTGGGCTGACAGGAGGTCAAGAGAGACCACGGAGGAGTTAATTTGACAAAAAGTGCCTAAGTCATCCCCATGTAGTTGTTTTCACATACCCACCTTCCTTTTGCACGTGAGAGCTGCACCTCGTACATCTCCTCCAGAGAGCTTTCTGTCTGACCAGTTAAGGAGAGGCACCGAAGGGAGTATGGGATGTGCCTCGGTGTCATGATGGCAGGTATCTCTCCTGGCGATCTCCCGGCACCTTTTTCAAAATTTTGCTCCTTTCTGAAAGCTCCATCTCTGACTGCTCCTCCAGAGTAGTTCCAGAGCCCATCTCCACGCCACCCAACTCACTGCCGGTAAGACCCACCCTCCTGGCACAGCCACTGTCTTTCAGCACCCGTTGCCCCAAAATTATGAACTTAATTGTATATTTCACCCCCAATGTGGTTCTCTGCTTTTTCTCATAGGTAACCTTTACCAAATACTGTCTTGTTTCTATTTTTTGTGCATCACGAAAACACAAGCCTTTAGCTCTCTTCATCACTCAATGGCTTTTCTGCCATTTTCACGTGTTACACATCCCTCCTTGTTTACTTCTTGAGCTTACAGCCCAGTAGGGGTCAAATTAGTGTGAAAATACACCTGCTGCTGACGTGTGGACACATCTTTAGGATGCACTATTAATCGAGCACCATGATCCCACAGTAATAATAAGGAACAGCTTGACTCAATGTAACCTTTCCACAAAGCTTGTGATGAAAGTTGTTGTCATTGTGCTTCTGTTTGTGGAAAAATCAGAAGCCTCACAGTTCCTTTAGAATGTGTTTTAGATTTAAATTTTACACCTTGCAAACATCCGAACTCCAAAGTGAAATGCTAGATTTTTCGCATTTAAAGTCTATTTCATAACTTGTGAGACGTCTGTGTTATTTTAATTGCTGAGATGTTTTGAACTTGTGTCCTAGATGAAGCATTAGTCAATTATGAATGCAAAGTAGGCTTCAGAGTCCATTCAAATGCTGGAAATAATTAACTCTTTTGCAAGCAAGCTAAGAATGCTTTTACTTAATGAGGTTTCAGCCTTAATGCTTCTAAAGCGAACCCCCATAATCTGTCCTGATTAAAGAGGGCACTGTGAAACTCCATCCCAAACCCACAGTGGCCACTTAGGAAAGGAAGCCTTGAGAATCTTTTTATATACTCTCCATATAGCTTTAATGTTTATGGTATATCTTAAGCACAGATGACTGAAAAAACAGCCCTTTTCCCCAGAAAAGGAGTAAAATAAACATTTGTAGCAAGCACTGAAAAGCTCCCCCCATGCAAATTACAACTCAGAACCAGCAAGGTGCTACATCCTTTGAAATGTCCCAATTTCAGGAAAAGTATTTAATGCATCAGCTGTTGCTTTACACTAGTTTTTCTGGCTAGGAAGGGGAAGAACCATATAAGTTCAGGATGGTTTATTTTAATTGTGGGAATGTGAGGTACTTCTCATAGGTTTTTCCTCCTCTCCCTGTGTTGTAATGAATGGGCAGGAGCTGGTGGTGCTCTGCTGTGGAAGGTGGGGTAGAAGAGAGCAGGAGGCAGCTGCATGCCCGCAGCCCACTGCAAGCCCTCCCCGGTCCAGTCTGCTTCTCGGTCTTGATGCAGAGGCACCAGCGTGTATAGTGATCGCTCCTGAGCAGGCTGGGAAAAAGGGAGAAAATGTTTGCCTGTATTCAGGAAATTCCTGAAAACTGTCCTGTCCGGAGTTGCTACATTATGCTGTTTTTCAGTGGATTATGAAATCAACATTTCATGTGCTGGTAATCGTTTCTATTAATGGGAAAACGAGGTGGCCAGCTGAAAGTGGCTTGAACTGCACGTTGGGTTCCTGTGCCATCTAAGTTCGGAGGACACAGCATTCACCAGCTTGAGTGATTTGTAAGAATGGCTGTTGCTGATTGCTAAATCTCTAAACAGTGTTTCCAAGTGAAATATTTTTAAAAAATTACACTGAAGTAATTTCAAAAATTAGGGCAATTAAAAAAAAAATCTTGTTGAAACATTTTTTGAAGTAGATTCAGTCTTCTGGGTAGAAATTTGCCACATTTATTTGAAAATCTGAATTTAACCATCTATTTTTTAAAAAGTTCAAGCTTGGTCCTTGGACTTCTGTTTTTATTTTTGCTGTTTTCTTTAAAATACAAACACAAAAAACTGAGAATATCATCTTGTTTCAGTTATTCAGATGGAGTGGCCTGGTGTGCAAGGGGCTGCATAGTCCTTTTTTTGTACAAATTCTCATTCTGCCCTGTGGCATCTGACAGCCAGCTCTGTGTAACCTGCTACACAGTTATTACATCTCAGATTAGATTTTGTTAGATGAAATTATTTTAATCTTAGAAGGTTTGTAACAAATTTTCTGTGTTACGAACAAAACCTACGCAAGGGTAATCTGCACGAAGATGACAAATTCCTTCTTTTGTAAAATCTTCTCTCGAGGCCCGGGTCCAGCCAGCGTGAGGGATTGAGGAGGAGGCCGGTAGTGGGCTTGGGTTTTCGTCCTCTTGCTGTCATCTGGCCACGGGACAGAAGTCACAGTGGTAAAACAGATACACAGCTGTTTTGTCCAGACTGAGGGCTGCAAAAGCCGAATCGTTCCAGTTTTAACAACGGCAGCAGAAGGAATAAGAACTCACCAGGGGGAGTAACTGGGTTTGGTTTTGTCTCTTCCTCTGATGGCAAAGAGGAGGTTAATAGCTTCCAAGGACTTATTCTGAAAGAAGAGAAAAGAGTGGCTTGGATGAGATGGACCCAAATCAAAACTATATTAAGTCAGGGTAGGATTTGCCAATGAAATGACAATTCTTATCTTTTTATTGTGGGTGCATATTTATTTCAGACAAAATCCTGAAAGCATGTCAAGGTCCACTGACATATTACTAAACCAGTTTTGTCAAGTTGTCTGTCACTGCATAAGGCAGTGAATATTGGATAAGGCTGATGGCAATATCTTGATAGACTGTAATCAATTAAGACAGCAGAACATCCACCACCACCTCGCTCTGAAAGCAGTTCTAATTTAGGCATGCAGAGTTCATCAGCTTCTGTTGCTTCACCCTTCTGAATTGTAATTTTGTTTGCCCTTATCTCGACATAAATATGCCTTGTTTAAAATGAATTGTTTGATTACATGATGATATTGATTACCACAGTTGTTAAAAAAGAGTAATCGATTTGTTTCTGCAGTGAACTTGAGGAGAAGAGCGGAAGAAAGAAAAGAAACTACGGTAGCAGTAATGCAGCAGAAGAAATGCCACTGAAAAGAAAGAAGGCTAAATTCAGCCAAGAGGAGGAGGATCCCTTTTTGCCATTGGATACTGGGCTTTCTCTGGCAGAAGATGAAGAGCTTGTGCTACAGCTGCTCAACAGTCACAGCTAATTATTTTCCTGCAGGTTTTCTTTTCAGGGATGTCTTCACAATTTTGTCAGTAGTCTACACAATTTGGCATCTGGGCAGATGGGTACCAGTGGATGGAGAAAAATGTTTTCCATGCGCAACGGGCTTGTCTCCTATTGACCTGGAGATTATAGACAGGGTTTAGTTTGATATATAAGGCTTTCTAAACCAACTTTCTGACCTAAATCCCTGTATGTCATTTTGCCATAACAGGTTTATAATTTTAAATCCACAGGTTTTGAAGCAATTATCTTTTTTTTTAAAAAGTGAATAAATAATTAATCTTAAATAAAAATACAGTGCTCCTTTCTTGGCTGTGTCAGATTTGCTATTTTGGAAGATAAATGTGTCCTAAGATGACTGAGGAATATTATTGGCAGCTCAAACCATACTACTTAAAAATAAAAAACTTTTTTTTCTTCTGTGTATCATGCACATATATTTAAAATATTTTATTAAAATTCTTGAAGCTTTGGTATAAACTTCTGTTGTCTCTTTTGGCTTTGTTTTGAAAGCATTTATTTATCCATCAGTTAATAATTTCTCTTATGATTCTGTCACTTGTATTAGGCAATTCATAAAACCACTTTTAGAAGGTAAATTCTTGGGTTTGAATGCCATATGAGTGATGCTCCCAAAAGTATCACTGCCTGATAAAATCGGTTACAAGGTACAGGTTTAGTGGTAGGAGCACCTGAAAGACTTCCAATCAGGAATCAGCTACTTTTTTTTTTTTTGGTAGGCAATATACAATGAAGAAAAGATTATTTATCTTTATTTTCTAATATATTTTGAAGTTTCATCCTGCCAAACCGTGGTTGTTTATTGTGGATTTTGTGCATGCTTTCCCCTAACCGTTACATCTTGATGAACAGCAACAAGGTGTGTGCTGTTATTGGTCCTTTCCCATCGAAGAGAAGCAGCACCATTCTTCCCAAAGCAAAGCAAAAAATGAATACGATACCAAATTCTGAGTTATTCAAGTAGGTTTTCATCTCTTGCTTGCACCCAAACACCAGCTACAAGTCAGACTTGCTGCCTTCTTGCTTGCATTCTTGACTGCCCCCTCAACAATATTGGCACATCATTCAGAAAAAAAAAAAAAGCATGGTAAATGCTTGCAGGCAATATGGAGAACGATCAGAACTGCTAAATTTTGCACATTTCAGAAATGAGCTAGACAAAGGGAAAGTTGCTATGCAAGAAAATGAGGGAGAGTAGGAAAATACAGTGTTTCGTTTGCTGACTTTTTTTTTTTTGGCAGAGAAGAAGAATGTAAAGTGATGATTGTCTGTTTTCAGCAGACCTGTGTCTTAGCAAATTTACATGGCAAGCTCCAAAATTTGGAGTAAAACACTGAGTATGTATAATTGCCTGAGGGCTTTTGCATGTTGCTGCTCTTCAGCAAATCAAAAAGTACACATGGTTTCAAAAAGCTGTGTATGTCTGGTCTCCCCATCACATATATTAAGAACACATTAAAGTAAATGCTCCTTTTTTTCAATATCACTTTTTCCTTTATTATTATTATTATTTTTATTACAGAAATCTGTCAACATCAATTCAGCAAAAGTCTTTCTTCCTCTCAACGTACCCCATATTATCTTTTAGCTTGGTTACTCAAAATGGGAAATTCTTGTCTCCAAATGTTGCTTCCCCTGTTCTGCCAGCAGGCAGGGTATCATCAAAACAGTATTACAGGCAGAGCACATCTGCCATCTGCTCTTTCCTGACAATGTGAAACAAGAAGAAATGACCGAGTTTCACAAATACTAAACATGAAAGATGGGACCTGCTTGGCATCCGAGGCAGCGTTGTTTACGGTGCCACAGTGGGCCTTGAAAATGCTGTGATCTGGTAATAGCATTGCTGATGAATCCGTGGATGAAGAAGGATCTGATGCGACGCTGTGGTGACTGTGCTTACACTTCATCATGTGGACAGCTGCAGGGGTTGTGATGAGCGGTGTCAGCAAATGCCTCTGCACTGAGCTATTCGAGGTCCTGCTTCTGCCGTTGTGGGTGGAGACAGTAAACTCTCAGAACTGGAGCAAGGGGCATCAATAGCAGCCATTCAAAAGTGAGCTGGGTGCAGGTGATAATGCAGTGGTGTGTGCATCTTACTCAGATGTATTCACAGACTGAGTGTACTTCATAGTGGTCCAGTGGCTTGCACATCATCTGATGTCTGTTCGTTCAAATCTTTGTTCTGAGAAGGTTGAACAGTTTGCTGGGAGCCTGCACACAGGGCAAACAAAGGATTTAACGTTTCTTACTGGAACATTCCCATTCATATGAGGCATTGGAGCAGGCGGAAGGGAAGTGGCAGAGCTGCCATCCCTGGAGGGATTCAAAAGACGTGTAGATGTGGTGCTTAGGGACATGGTTTAGTGGTGGCACTCTTGGCACTGCTAGGATAGTGGTTGGACATGATGATCTTAGAGGTCTTTTTCAACCTAAACGGTTCTGTGATTCTATGATATGTGCGGGTGTGAGGGAAGAATTATTACCCAGGGAAATACAAACTGCATGTTTTCGAAGGATTGTGCTGCATTTCTGTCTTTGTGATGTATTCATTGTCTGCATACAATAATTTTGCTAGTGCCCTTTTATATATATATATATATATAGGGATAATGGAGATTTTAATATTTTTGTATTGTCTGATACAGAGCTATTGTTTCTAGAACCCTCACAAATTTTGTCTGTCTACTTCCAATGCAGCTGTCCTTGAGGGGAGGTGTATATCCAGAGTGTAAGGCCCACAACAATGGAGCCTTGTGAAAAAGAAGAGGGAAGGTCCTTAAAGCAGATGCTGTATGTGATGGGTGCATTGGGAACTGGGAACTAGAAAGAAGAAGACAAAAAAAAAAGGCAGGATTCAGCATTTTGAGACAATGGCAGTGGGTTGGCATTGCTGTCAACTGTAGATCTGCTTTAAGAGGCTCCTGACCAACCCTTATTTTAGCTGTGTTTCTGCAACAAGAAGAAAAGCACAAAGCACACAAATTAATACCAGAACTGCAAGGGTTGACCTGACCGAAGGGTGTTTTCCCAGGAGCTCATTTGCATTTCACACCTGTGAACCCCTCAGCAGTGACCTGCTGCCAAAAGGCTCCACACGTCTGTCCAGGGCTAAGGGGCAGGCGGAGAGGGGCCAGCCCCCTGGGGCATGGCTCCTGCTGGGGACACCACCCAACATCTCCTTTCTCCTGGCTGTGGAGTTGCAGCATGTGGTGCTGTAGTATCAGAACAAATACCGAGCTTTTGCAAGCTTGTATTTCACATCCCTGCTTTACATGGGAGAAATGGAAGTGCGGCTATCATTCAGCTGATGTGTAATCAAAGAATCCACTGATGTTTTTAGGTACTGGAATCCACGTACCCTAAATCCCTTGTGCTTTAGCAAGAGCAGAGTCCGACTTGCCTTCTGTGCTGGCCCTGGCCTTTGGGAGTCACAGGGACTGGTGGTGCAGAGCATCCCGGGGTGGATTTTGGGCTTCCTGCAGCCCTCCTGGGAGGGGGAAGGTGGGGCTGCTCCTGCGCGGGTGGCAGTGGCACCGAGGTCTGGCCATGGCAGCCAGCATCTCCCAAGGCCGCTGGCCAGGAGAAATCCTTCAGCTGCCAAGCAGGAGATCTTGTTTTAAATATGGGGTTTTGTATTGGTTTGCGTCTGTACTTTACATTAACAGCGATCAATTTCCTTCTGCTGCTAGAACAATTCAGTTGTGCTGATTTATAGCTAGGCGTTATGTTAAGACTAAATCTAGTACATTTAGCTAATTCTAAAACTAGACATTACACGTATATATACATATGTATGGTATACTTTAGCGGGGATTTGTTCAGTCTAAAATTTTTGGTTTGTTGCGTGCAGAATAACGGAGCCATTCATTTACTGGACAATTTATTACAATTTGTTTCAAGCCTCTTCTAGATGGAAACTGGAAGCCAGGTAAAAGTCATGATAGCATTGAAGAGATTTTTTTTTTTAATTAGTTAAATAGGCTGACATTAAATGTGCTAACAACTGAGGGTATTGCAGTATTTTCATGGGGCATATAGAGGTGTCATTGCAAAGATACTGCTTTGCCTCAGCATCATAGAAATTTCTGTTAGGTGGTCACTTTGTAAAGCGCTTATTGATGCAGCACATTAAATTGGGTGAAGAGTATGAGAAATTTAGGCTCTGACATAAGTGATTGTAAATTATTTTTTAGCATTTTAATGGGTATTTTCCTTTAAATATGATATGAACAGAAATAAAAAATAATTTTTATTCCTCTTGCAACTGACTGAGTCCTGCTTGAGCAGTGACTGCTCTGTCCTGCTCTCTGGCCAGACTCATAAAGAGAGAGAAATGCCTGAAGCAAAACATTAAAAACCAGAGAGCTATGGCAGAGAACATTCAATTCAGCCTATAAAAAGTAGTGCAAGATCTGAAGATACTGGAGTGACCCTGCGGGTTCCTATAATCCTGGATACATACGATAAAATCTGAAATAAAACACAAGAAGAAAACGTGTCTTGGTAAAGGTTGCAAATGGATATTTTTCCTTACTGTGCTACTCTAGTTTGACCTGATTCATGCTTGTTTCTTGTGAGATTGATTGTGCTTTGTAGCAGGGATGCTGAGCTGGGCTGTGCTGCAGAAATGGCCACCGTGGTTCAGGATGTTGCTGCTTTTATGCTGGAGGTCCCTGCCCCAGCTGTAACCTTCCCCTGAATAACAACAGGAGCTTTCAAAGCAGAGCTGAAATCAAGCTGGTTGATTCCGTGCTGAAACAGATGAATCCCGGTGCCATCCATTCTGCTAACTGGGCAGAAAGCTGAGAACAGCTGGAGGGCAGAAGCATCCCTTTTAATTTGATTGCGACCTTGTGTGGAGTGGAGCCAAGCCTTGCGCCCAGCATGCCTCGAGCTAGAAGATCCAGAACACAGCCCAACTCCAAAAGAAAGAAAGTTTCCGATCAATAGTTTCAGTAAGAAGAGGCTATTACCATACCTTTTTGACCATGTTTTATTAGATTTCTTTGTTTTATTACTCTCTTCTCTGGTGTTTGTAGCTCTTCTGAATTTAATCTCATCCTGTCAGATTAATTTTTTTATTCTCTGAAGGGTCTTCAAGTTTTATCTCTAAAAGGTGGAACTAGATGCTAGAAAATTGCATTGTCGACGTCCTTGTAAATCATAAAAATTGCTATCGAGGCTTTAGTTTATACCACGTGAATGCTTTTGTAATGAAGTACTCCCCAAACTTTAAAGGCAAATGAGGCAGTTAAGAACGCCAACAAATTAGAAAGCCCAGTGCAGAAGAAGATTCTTTTCAGGCCTGCTAGGAGATTCTGCTATGATTAAATCAGTCGAGAGAAGTCTCTCTCTTCCAAGAATGTGTTGTGGATTGCTTATTTTTGTCCATGTCTGGCTGGAAGCCATTTTTTTTGCAAAGAAAACTGTTTATCAGATTCAGTCATGTAAAAATGATTGCTTAAATTACACAGGGCTACCAGCTAGCGGATTTACCCAGGAGTGGAATCTCTTGGGTAGACGCTATCTGCAAGTTTTGCACATCATCTGAGATGTGTTTTGTCTATAAAATATAGATAAGTTCAATTAAAGTAAATTAGTTTTGTGGAGCAGTATGTGAGATCCTTTTGAGTTGAGAAGTAGCCGTGCTGAGATTTCAGCGGCATGAAGAGGGAAGTAACGAGCGTTGTTCTCCTAACCACGCATGGGATGCTGATGGCGAATGATGTTCCTGGATGTGGCTTTTGCAGCGCTACACAAGGCCTCTCTCCTGTGCATGCTTGTGCCTCTGGTGCTAAACTTAAGCTGTTACCAAAATGCATGCGTGCAAGTACAGCCTGTAAAGGGAATGTTAACGTGCATTTGCTTATCACATCTAAGGTGACAGGAAATTTGGCTCATCTTTTGGAAGTCTGTCATTGTGCTGCGCCTGTGAAATGGTTCCTTCAGCCTGCACTTTTAGTGGCCACGCTGGTGTGATCCTCTCCACCAACTACATTAGATTACACTGAGATGCAGCCTGTTTTTATTCCACACGAAAGTTAATGGAGGTACCTTAGGAACTAATTAAGCTTCCTACTCACCACAAACGTCTTATGAATTACATCTCAGCAGGGTCACGGCTTTTTTGATGCAACTTCCCTGAGCAGGGTTTTTATTTAATTGGAGATGGAACCAGGCCTTTGTGGAAGACATCAGGATATGTTTTTGTTTTTAAAAGAACCTTGTGTTCCCTTTTTACAGGCACGTATTATGTGTGAACCCTTTCTCCTAGCACTGATGAATCTATTCCAGCACACACTCAATTGCACTGAAAAACTTGCTATCATGCTTCCAATCGATGCTGTCCTGTCGATACAAGGGCTGCTCCTAGGCAGACAAGCGTGCCTTGCCTTGGGTCTGATCCTGGGTCTCGCAGCAGCAGCGCGAGTTCACTGCTGGCCTCCCGACTCAGCACTTGACTGACAGGAGCCCTCCAGGTGGGAATTTTGGATGGATTTAGAATTTTTCCCCAAGCCAGCAGCTGCATCTGGACCAGTTTGTATGCCCAGGTGTGGTGATGGACGTCCTGGGGAAGTGTCCCAGACCTGCCTAGGCTGTTGTGTGCAGTTAAGACATTTGGAAATAGTTGATAGAGATTTTTCCTGCAAAACTGTTGACACAGGACAGTCTTCTGCATGCAATTAAGACATTTAAAGGATATTTTTTTATGTAGTTAAGGTACATCAGTAGCAGCGAACTTTGCATGCAGAAGGATGGTCACACAGGATCAAGACTGGTTGGATGCCAAAAACTGAGCAAAACAGAAGTCCAAGGAGTCTCTCCTGGTTCAGCTGAAGACGCAGCTGCAAGGAGCCTGTGATGGAGACTCTTGTTGCCACTGGAAAGCAGCTGATTCCCAGCCCAGCTGGGAATTGGATTCCCCACGTGAGTGATGCCATGTGCCAAGATCGCAGTAATTTTTTTCCCTATTAACAAACACTCTGAGTATCTGTGCAACAGTATCCTGATTGGCTTTGGCTAAAATGGTCACTGATGAGTGCAGAGAAATGCTGGGAACTCAGTAAATGATTTGGTGTCATCCTGCAAAATATTGCATGCTTAAATGCTTGCAAGTCAGCTTGCAGATGGATCCTGTTCCCTGAAGGGAAGACAGATGTCCTGCTCACAGTTCACAGTTATGGTAAATACCATAATTTATAAATAGATGGGTGCTGCTAAACCTGCCCTTGGTGTTCCTGGCCTACAGGGACATTTGTGTGATGGAGACCCAGGACATGGCTAAGGAATATAGTAGAAAATAACCAGCGAGGTTACTGTGGGCAGCAAGCATCCCACTTCACTCTAACGCTGGCTGAAATACGTGAGCCCCCTCTCTTCCTCCAAGAGATAAATAATGGTATTTGCTTTTATCTGACTTCTTTTAGGGTTTTCCTCTGCAAATCTCTTCATCCTATGTCAAGCTTGTCTTGGGCACCTGCTTGCAAAAGCCCTTCCACCCCTCTCACAAGAGGTTCAGCGTACCTGCCAGCAGAGCAGTGCTCTCAGGTTTAGGTGATGTCAAGGACTGGGCCTTGTAGGCCTCATGCCTACGGCCCTGCTGACAACTGTTTTCCTGAAAACTCCATAAACTGCCTTTCCTAAACTTGACCTAGCAGAAGGCTGGTGGAGGGGATTACAAGGGCCCGGCATGCAGGGGGAGCCCCACCACTGTCCTCCCTGGGGCTCTTGTCTAGGATCCTGGGGATCTTGTCATGTAGCTGCTGAGGCCGGTGCTCCTTGACCCATGCAGCTGTTCAAATGGTCTTTCCATAAAAAGTTCTCCAGCAAGTGTGCCGCGGAGGATGAAGAGCTTGCATTTCTTAAAGATATGTGTAAGAATGTGCTAATCTAGTTCCTTGTCTAGTGACTAATTAGGCCCATTTACTCTTTCTGCTTCTTGTGGATGCTGATACTTTTTTTTTTTTTTTTTTTTTGAACCGATGTGCTTCTTCAGCACCTAATTTTGGCATAAACAATACCAAGCTGTTAGTGATGCAGAACTGCCTGGCTAAGAGAGCTGCTCTCCTCCAGAAACTTGCTAAATAAAGTCAAGGAAGGGTAAAAACTCTGCATGAAGGTCTCTTTTTTTTCACAGTGAATTTACCCTGCTAAGCATCTGAGGTTCTTGTTTCCATCCTCCAGGGGCAGGGAGGGTAGGACTGGGCCACTACCAGGCCATCCCTGCCCGCCTCTCAGGGTGGTCCCACCCCTGGATATCAGCTCCTCCTGCTAAGGGTGGGCACCATGAAGGCGCTGAGGTCCCCAGCAGCGTCACGTGCATTCACATACCAGCTTGGGTTTGCACAGAGACCAACAGCACAGGAGAGGGACAAGCGCTGGGAGACCCTTGGCAGACCAAGGAGCAAGAAAACACCAAGGAGAGCAAAGCTGGAGGGGTGAGATGGGGCTGGAGGTGGCTGTGGCCAGTGGCTTCTCCGGCCTTCTGGTGGGCCCCTCCGTGCCCACATGGCTGTGCCTGGCTGCTCCCCCAGTGCTGGTGAGGAGGATGGAGCCCACGGCCCTGGGCCAGCATGGGCTTGGGCTTAACTTACTGCAAAACCCGGGGATGGTGCCGAAATTTGGCAGTTTCACTGAGAGATTTCCTTAGTGTAAAAACAAAAACTTGCAGCTACACAAACCACAGGGAATAATCCTCTTCCCTTCACGGGGACTCGATTATCAGAGATCTACAGAAAACCTCAGCAAAGCAGCACAGCCGCATCGGACAGATTGGGCTGGAGGGGCTATTTCTGCTTTGCCAGCCAAGTGCAAGATGAGCTTACGGCTCCTACCTCCATGGGCTCATGGTTGTCCTGAAGGCATGGGGCTGCCACCCCTTGTAAACTGGCCCTGGGACACACTGGGAGCACGCAGGGCAGGGCCAGGAGGTGACATCTCAGGGGCATCGGCGGCAGCTGCCTGCTCTGGAGTGGTTGTTCCTATCCAGGGTGCAGCCATGCTTGGGGACCGGTGTGCTCAGCTGTCCCACACTGTCCGTGGCTGTTGGTGCACACACAAGTATTGGTCTCCTGAAATCTGACTGAATCCTCTCTGTTTGACAAGTGTGATCCGGCAAGCTATGCTGGTTTGCAAGACTGTGTTTAAGATAAGCTCTTCCACTGCATTAGCTATTTAGAGAATTATTCTGAATGTTCAAAAAGTGTGACTCTCTCTGTGATAATGTGGGGTCTTAGATATTTAACAATTCCCACTCACATCTCTTGTGGGTAATATTCAATATCCCACCTAAATATTCTCCTCCTTATTGTAAATATTCATCATTTTCCCATCTACTGCTGACTGTCTGCACAGCCACTGAAATTTTCTTTCTGTCAGCCAAGTCATAAAGCATTAAGAGGGGCAGTTTTTCTTAACTAAGTGAAAATATGAACTTGTCTATTTAGCTCTGCAGTGATTTTAGCATCCGTTCTGTGTTCAGTTAATGTATGTGACTGCAGCAGCCACTGCTTCCCCAGGAATGAGTGACACCACACAATCATATACGTGTGTATATATATATATATATATATATATTAATTTTTTTTAATTATGGAAACACAAAGGTCATTGTTTGCTCCTCTTTGGTAACCCACCTAAAATTGTCCCTCAGCTCACAGCCCCCTACTATTTTCCTGGTCTGCTGTCTATTATTGTTCTGCTACAGCCTCCCAGGGGCAAAGCCTCCATGGGCTCATTGGGCAGCCAGGCCCAACAGGAGGCTATTTCCTTCTCCAGAATGTCTTCACTGCTACCTTGACTTCTCTCAGCCTTCTAGTTTTGTTCCCTCAGTGCCTGCCATGTCCCCCTCCACGTGAAGCCTTGCAGCCAGGGTGAGAGTTGCCTCTGGGGACCACTGGGGCCGTGCAGGGCAGAGGACGATGCTGCTGGCCTCTACCACTGCTCCTGCATGTCTGTGCCCGCATGAGGATCATCCCTGAAATGTGGGATTGATGTCTCCCAGCTCAAGGTCACAGAATCACAGAAAGGTTTGGGTTGGAAGGGACCTCAAAGATCACCTGGTTCCACCCCCCCCTGCCATGGGCAGGGACACCTCCCACCAGACCAGGTTGCCCAAAGCCCCATCCAGCCTGACCTTGAACACCTCCAGGGACGGGGCATCCACAGCTTCTCTGGGCAGTCTGTGCCAGGGCCTCACAACCCTCAGAGTAAAGAATTCCTTCCTAACATCCGATCTAAATCTATCCTTTTTTAGATTTAGATTAGATATTAGATTGGATTGTGTTGTGCTCTCCTTCCACCAAAGGCAAAGCTGAGCTGCCCACGTTAGTCCTTCTGCAATCCAAGGTCAGAGCATGTCCCCAGGTAGCTCTCAGAGGCCGTCTGCAATGTGTTACCTGGCTACCTGTGGAGAGTGTCTTTGGTTAGCCTTGAATTTGCTATACAGAAAACTTTGCAGATTTGTCATGGTTCACATGTGAAGGTGAACATGTCACCTTTGCACTGCCAGCTCTCACCATCACCTGCTCTGTCACCTGAAATGTGTCCAAGATTCAGTGGAGCAGAGGCTGAGTGAAGGAGCAGATGTGCTCCCTAACACTCAGCATCCCACCCGGCAGGGCCGCTGTCCTTTGGTGGTCCCTGCTCAACGTGAGAACTGCCGAGAGCACATCCTGATTTTGTTTTGCAAGTCCTGAGCATGTCCCTGGTGCAACAGGTGCTCTCTGGGCAAGGGGTGCCCTAGGGGAACGCTAAGCCTGCAGCCAAGCACAGAGAAAATGGTGCCAGTTCTTCAGAGGCTGATGTTACGCACAGCGTAAGGAAGATCGCAGTGAGTGGAAATGCACACCGCTCAACTTGGAGTGAGAGGAGAAATTTTTCACTTTACTGAAAATGTTGCATGGAGTTGCCACACCATTAAGAAAACCATGATCTTGATCAGATTAATGGGTGATTATCCCATGAAGAGCGATTTCGGTGTTATGTATGAACAGAAATGAAAATCTCTCTAGCATGGCTCATTTCAATTAAAAATAGGTGTTTCAGCTGCCATTTGCTGCTCTGGGATGCAGCTGCAGCTAACGAAAGTGCACAGTCTCTGCTACGGATTGTAGGGCTCCTCGGCAGGGTGTTAGGGAAGTTCTGCTGCACCCATTTTGTAAGCCGGGATTTTACCCCGGGTTAACTCTGAGCCAGTGGTGGAG
Organism: Cygnus atratus; assembly: GCF_013377495.2. Lineage (NCBI taxonomy): Eukaryota > Metazoa > Chordata > Aves > Anseriformes > Anatidae > Cygnus > Cygnus atratus. Next base: position 191,423,127 of record NC_066362.1, on the reverse strand, counting down.
CTGGGAAGAGAATCTGGGTCTGGTTGCAATGGTTTGTTGGGTGCAATGGTCTGCTGGGTGCAAATCCTGCTGGTTTCTCTGCCTTCCTTTCCAGAAGGAGACACCAGGTTTGTTGTGTGTTGAAACGCTCTCCTGCTCGTTCCCTCTTGTTCACATCAGTGTCTGAGGAACCGCTGGCACCAGCCTGCAACCTGCAGCGTGACCAAGGATCTCTCTGTGTATTTACGGTCATTTACGGTGCTTTAAGCACCCCTCGAAGTGTCTGAAAGTCACCGGGTCGATTCTTTGAAATGCTGGGCAATTTCCGTACCTCGAGGTCAGCAATAAAAATCCTGCTGGTTTGTTAAGAGCAGGGGTGGGCTCAGGGCTGGCATTTCTGACAAAAAGCCTAACTTTTGACCCCAGCTCCAGAGAAATGGTGGCCCAGCTCGTGACCTGTCACCTGTGCTCACACCAAACAGCACTTACCAGTTGGAGATGTGTTCAAGGATCTATATTTAGCCAGAGCCTTATGAAACGGCAGCCAGAGAGGCTGTCTCAGGCAGCTCTGGGGAACTGCTTTAGTTTTCTGGGCAGCGATTCAGTTGCACCAGCGATGGTGGGCAGGCCTGGACGGACAGGAGAACAGTATTTGAGCTAGTGATGCCACCTTACCTATTGGTGTAGGGGTCCTAAAAAGTCTGGTAGTTAACTCCTGCATGGGGGAAAAGGGAAAGTAGGTTGGTAATGAATTTGGGAGCACCTTTGTGTTGTCTCAGGTTTCTTGCAAAGACACAGGAGAGCGAAGGTAGTCAAGAAACAGGGGCTGACAGTGACCCCCCCCAGAGCTGCTGTAGGGGCTGGGAGAGCCGTGGTAAACTGGTGGTGGAGGTTCAAAAGGGCACATTAAGGCTGCTCTGTCCTCACTGCTGGGAGGTGCACGGCACTGCAGTGTGCCATGCCACGTTGTGGAGACCTGCCCTGGCCCAGCAGCAGCGGGATATATATACTCAAAAAAGGATGTAAAAGCTGGGCTGATGATGACTTGGCCAAAAGGGACACTTTGGGACAATTTGCTCATACGGCAAATCCTCTGTCTTTTTGTTCTTACAGAGCAAGACCTTTGTAGGGATGGGATTTTCCAGGCTGCTTTTAGCATAATGCAGCCTTTTACAGCCTTCTAAGAGATGACCTGTGCTCTACCAGAACACAGGAGTGGTTGATGTATGGGAAAAAGCATTTTTGTTCGCTTCAGGCCACTGTTTGAAAAATTTTCTCTTTTTATTCTTATAAAGAATAATCTAACTCATAAACAAAATTCTGCTTAAGTAACACTTCTCTGTTTAGTATGTTGTTTGAGCAGCAGCAGCAGCCAGGTGGTGACGGGCTGCATGAGGGCTGGCAGAAAGAAAGCCCATGTGCCGTGTAAATCAATCCTTTAGGAGCTGAGTGTGCTTAGGTCAGGCAGTTTGCTGCAGTGCTTCAACGTTTCTTATAGCTTTAGAAGAATTCAGCAATAATCAGCCACCAACAAAACATAAATCTGCAAATTAGCACAGAAACCATTGATTCCTTTCTCATCACTGTCTGGTGGCCTTACAAAGGCACTTTCTGAACCGGGTGGAGAAATGGTTTTTAAAGGAGGGAGAAGGATTTAGCTGTTTTCTGGCACAGTTTCACCCTGGTGGTGAATGCAACTGCAAAGGTGACTGGTTCATTTTACCAGCCTGTGCCTTTTGTTCAGGAGCAGCTTCTGTATCTGCTGTTCTTTCAGGAATTTGCACTTGATGCATATGCAATCCAACTGCAGAAGTAATTACACAGAGTCAGGAAGGAGTTATAATTCAATGTAGTGTTAAAACAAGAATGTACTTAGAGTTGCCTATATTCAGGAGAGAAAACAGAAAGTTCCTTCATCTGTGAAGCAGATCTGATCAGGGTCTGAAAATATCCAAGGCAGGATCTTGCTCTGGAGCTGATGTAGGCAACAGCAATGGCAGCATGCATTAACATTGAAAGTAGCCCCTGAGCTCACTCCAAGTTCATTTTGCTTTCTCTCCTGGAGCAAACCATGGGTTTGTAATTGGAGTTGGTGGCTGGCAAGAAAAGGATGGACAAACCCTCGGAATGAGACAAGGGACTGATTTTGCATCTGCAAAATCTGAGCTCATATGTGAAAAACACACCCTAATCCCTGTGTTGGCACTGGTGTTAATTGTTATTTACTAACCATGAGAGAGGCTCTGGCAAACAGAAGATGTGGATCCAGACGGGCTGTTTCTGGGCCTGTCCTCCACCCAGAGATGTGAGCAGGGCAGGTGGCACCAGTGACCATGTCCCCAGAGGAGTATCTTCCAGCCTGGCAGGAGGGGCTGTTTGGAAAGCAAGGGGACAAACCCGGTTTGCCTGGACCAAGAGATTTCTATGGCCAGAAATGTAGCTGGGGGCCACCAGCATCACCCCAGTGGATCTGTGTCAGTTTGGATCAGCCGTGGGTTTGTCTGCTTGGTGTATGGATGTGAAATGTGAACAGAGGTCTGGAGTCTTCAGGAGATGAAGGAGATGGAAATTAAAACATCCAGGCATCACCTGGGAGCAGGGGGAGGTAGAGAGAGGGCTGCCTGTGGTGGATGCTGCACTTTGAATGCTTGGCATCCCCCTGGTTGTGGTGATCTGCAGAGTCCCCTGCCTGCGAGCTTGCTGCTGCTGCTCAGCGTAGAGTCAAACACTTTACACTGATTGCCTGTTGCGAGCAGTGATGCAAATGTGTTCTCACCAGCAATACGAGAAATCTGCCGTTGTCTCAGCTTTACTTCTGGTTTGACAAGCGCTTTGCAGCAGGCGATGACAGCCCCTGACACAGCCAAGGTGCTTTTGTAGCATTTTGTACCTCTGTCAGTCTAAGCGGAGCTGACTCGTGATCCATTTTTAGGTCTGATCAGAGATTTCTTCTAGGATTTTCCTTTAGTTCATAGAAACACCTCCATGAGATGTTTTCATGCGGCAATGGCCTCTGCTTTGATCCCTGACCCTGTGTCCTGGGCAGTGGCACTCTGGAAGCTCGGTGCCGGAGCTCGCACCGCCGCCCCGGCATCACCTAGCAAAACTCAGGGTTATGGAACAGACCCAAGTGAATCTCAAAATGAAGCACAAATGCAGCAAACCTGGCTTCAAGGCGTTTCAGACACTGCTCAGGTGCCCATGAAATCCATGGGGTTTGTTGGGACTTCTAAAGAAGCAAACGTTATTGGCCACTTTCAGATGAGAAATACAACATAGTGGATGGAATGGCAGCAAATGCAAATTGTTGTGGTTTTTATTTTTTTCTGGTATCTCATGCACATTTCCTTGACAGCAAAGTAATGCTAGGAGATGGCTCCTCAGAAAAGTAAGGACAGCAGTGCCCTGTAATGCATAGCTTGAAGCTCAGGACAGTGATTAGCTGTATTAGTGGTATTGCTGCTATTATTCAAGTGTCATTTCCCTGCAGTGGGAAGTTTCAGGACTAAAGAAGTTTGCAACTGTTGAAAAATGCTGCTAGACTGTATATGCTTGGTTTTGTTTGGTTTTGGGTCTTCTTCAGGAATAACATTCATTTAATGATTGGTCCCTTTAAAATTGCGGTATTGATTCATTTGCCAGGAAAATAAATGGGTGGATATCTCCTATCATACAGTTGTATTGATCTTCTAGGAGCTGATGGGATGACGGCTTTCATCATCGGACAGTACGTTAACACCTTAATTGATACATTCTGAAACCTAATTAGAGGCCAGCTGGATTCCGTGTGGGAATAATATTTATTTTTGATGTTGACAAAGTGCTCCCAAATGCAAGTCATATGGTGTGATTTAACAGTGATTAAAACTTGGCTACGAGCACAGGCAACTTGAGGAAACTGCCAAGCAGCTGAGACTAGGAAAAGTGAAGACCTAGATGTGTGTAATTACTTTGTGCTCTGCCACATATACACACATCTCTGCCTGTCTCGCTGTCAGTGAAATATCTGGAGAATTGTTATAGCACTTTAATTATTCACTGTCAATCACCCCCCAACCAGCACAGACGGGTGTGCGCGTTATCTGAAAAGTGCAGTGTTATCTGAAAGATCTTTGGAGAGGTCGTTGAGGTCACACAGGTAAGTACAGGGGGATCAGGAGACCTCAGCACCCAGCCCGTCCTCCTCGGGGGGTGCTTCTGCAGGATCTGCTCCCAGCCCCTCGCCCAGGCTGAGCCGCTCTCCTTTTATTACTGTTGAAGGCTGTGACCGTTTTTCAATTTTCTTCCATTTGTGGCAGGTACGAGTTCTATCTGCCTTTCTGTAATTGATTCCTGTTCTCATTTCTCTCCTCCTGCCTTCAGACCAGCCCCGCGCTCCGCAGAGCTCAGTAAATGTCTGCAGCCGCTGGAGCTCTGCCTTGGCAGCAGCCCCTGCCCAGCTGCCGTCCCCAGGGCGGCTGCTTTGCCCTCCGGAGCGTGCAAACGGTGGGGCTGTGCTTGGGCAGCCCAAGGGGCTGGTAGGTGTTTCTGGCACAGGGTGAGTTTCTTGGTTTGCAACCTCCTTATGTGCAGCAGGTAGCTTCAGTCCCTCAGGGTGCTCTTCGGCTTGTCGCACTGGCTCTGGTAAGGTCACTCCTCTGGGTTAGGGAGCCAAGCAGGCACCAAAGGAAGTGCTTGCTAGCTCCTGCAAGCCCCGTCACATTCCTGCTGGCTTCATTTTGCTGTTTCTTCTGCTGTAGCCGTCTTGATTAGGTCAAACCCCCAGCTGAGCCTCCAGGACCTCGTGTCAGAGAGGAGTCCGAAAGAAGAGCACAGTCCTGCAGGGACATCGCTGCCCGCGCTCAGTCCTCTGCTTTGGCCCAAGCAGCTGCAGCATCCTCCCAGGACAACGCTTCTTACCTCTGCTAATGCTTGGCCTTTTGTAGCTCTCATGTAATCTCATCTCCCTCGGTGCTGGGGGCAGCTGCGAGAGGAGAGAGACTCATCTCCTCAACATTTACAGAAAGGTTTTCTGCTGCTGCCCAACTGCGAAAAGTCATCAAGAGAAGATTTTGTTTCTGTTAGGCTGGGCAAGGAATTTGTTAGTTTTTATATGAAACTAATTTTGTGTTTTCTCCCTGGCAATGCTCTCTTTTGGTAAATCTTCGTGAAGCTGGCATTAGTCTCCCTTCCCCAGCGGCTTCCCATTTCATCCCAAGCACGGTCTTGTTGCAGTTGACCTCTGACACTGGCTCGTTCTTGTTCTGGGTAACCTGTAAGCTGTCCTCCTCCTCTGCCCTGAGCTGATTGTGCTTCCTACCTCAGCACGGGAAGGACGACTCGCAGCAGCTTTATTCAAAGCCCTCTGAGACCTGGAGCTCCTCTTGCACCCATGGCTCTTGAGCTGATGTTGTCTACCAGAGGCCACGAGGGGGACAGCCTGCATGCGGGGCCACGGGTCAAATGCACACAGCTGCGAACAAGCTATGGACAAATAGGCTGAAAAAAATGAAAAAATCCTTCAATGATTGCAGGTTTCCTGGTGTGACTGAAAACCTGCAGAAGGTGCCAGCCCAGAAGCAGCTCCAGGCTGGCTTCATACATCGGGTAATGAGACTTGCTTGAGCTGAGATGGCTGTTAGAAACCTCTAAGAAGAGAAAGACTCAAATCGTTCACCTTGCAACAGGTAATATATATTATACAGTAACTACGTATAAAGCTTTAATGCACAAGCTGCTTTTTTGTGCATACTGCTGGAGGCTCGGTGTGCAGTTCCCATGGCATGGCACGTGGGCTGCAGCTGGGCGATGTGGAGAGCTGAATTATTTTTTTATCCTTTGAAGTTGCATGGTGAGCCAGCAGCTGTCTTCTGCTAGAATAATAGAATCACAGAGTCGTTAAGGCTGGAAAAGCCCTCCAAGATCATCTGGCCCAACCATCCTCCTACCACCAATATCACCCACTAAACCATGTCCCTAAGCACCACGTCCAACCTTTCCTTGAACACCCCCAGGGACGGTGACTCCACCACCTCCCTGGGCAACCCGTCCCAGTGCTAGGACAGACAGGGAAGCTGTTTCCCTCATTGCTTTCCTATTTGAACAGCAGCCTTGCAGGAGAAGTGATGAGGGTGATGCAGGGCAGTGCCAGGCACATGGGAAATCCATGATCTGGGTAAAAGCTGCCAGGTGGAAAAGGGAATGTGAGGAGGAAGCCCTGACGTGTGTGTGATAGATGGGGTGTCTACCCAAGGCTGCCACCCTTCCAAAAGCGTGCTGATGGTTGCAAGTCAGGTGGGAGGCAGTGCATGCTGCCTTTTCTGAGAGAGGAGATCACCACTCGCAGCCACTGTGCTGCTGGGGACAGCTCTTGGACACTAGAAACTCAGGTTGGCTGGACTTGGGGACACCTGGAGAGCATCTGCTGGCTGCAGAAAATTAAGTCACTGATTTAGTGGGTGGCTTTTTCTGCTCCCCAGACCACCGAGAGTCTCACCACCATCCTGGGGACATGGCCACTGGCTGTGCTGGTTCTCCAGTGGAAATTAAACATACTTTCTGCCACAGGCAAGTAAGCTCTTTGCAGTCTGTCTTTTACATCACTTTGGGATGACTTACGACTCTGGAGAGGGAAAGACATTTTTATTTTCCAAGTATGCAAGAGGGTGTCTAAAAGATGAGAGAACTGGTGCTCCAGGCAGGAATTGTCAGGTATTTGGAAACAGTTACACAGTTCTATAATTTTTGTAATTATCATTTTTGTTTTGTTTTGTTTTGCTTTGTTTTCTTCCTGTCACTGATTATTTTCATGTATATGTAACAGAGTTTTAGAATAACTTCTTTGTGGTTTGGTGCAATGGCAGGACCCAGAGTCAGCAACCACCACAGTGCTGGTGTTAATTACCAGGTATCAGTTCATTTTAAACAACAGACACTATGAACGAAAAGCTTAATGAATAGCAATGCTTTAATTAGGATGTTTTTAAGTCCATAATATCTTGGATAGTTTTGTTCAGAGGAAGAGGAGACCTGACGCTGAACACTTTGGGCAACTCAATTCTAATTTGGTTTTAAAAATGCTTTGGGCATTTTTAATGCTGTGTTGGAATAAGATTTATAGGTATGTATTCCTATGAAAATCCATTTTCTTGCCCAGGTTATAAACGTCCAATGTGAAATCTCAGAGTGAGGAATATGGATTCCCTCGGACAGACTGTCTCAGTCTATTGCATAACTCATACTCTGCTCCTGGCGTGGTGGCATGGAAACAGTTCCTTGTACGTAGCTTTATGTAACTGCTGTATATAACCTGCTATAGCTTAACTGCAGCAATTTAAAAAGCAATGACTATTCATTCCCAAGTGTGGTCCCTGATCAAAGTTGGAGTCTCCATTTTAGGTGTTAAATATTTATTCAAAGTGCAGATCGCACATTTCTGGTGCTGTGCAGGGAATTTTTGATAAAGCACTCTTCTGCACTGAACACCAAAATGTCTCCTACCTCCTTTTTTTTTTTTTTTTTTTTTTTAAGCAAAGTAATGGAATGTAAAGTAGAATTAGACCAGTCCTTTTGTCCTTTTACCAGCAAAGCTCTAGCTAGCTCTCCACTTTCACCATGTAAGTGTGCATGTCCAGCAGCTGGGCGACGTTGGGTGTGTGCCTGTCCCACCTGCTGGGTCTCTTGCTGGGTCTTGTGGGGCTATGTGCTGTTGGCTGACGGTGCTGTGGGTTTGTTCATTGCTCCCAGCCATGCCAGTGCTGTCTGCCTGCTTTGCTGGCGATGGCACCTTGATGCCAACCAGTCCACACCCTGCTTGAAGAGGTTCCAGTTAGGTTAGGCTGCTCAGCCTGGCTGAGTTTCAAACACCCCTATGGATGGAGATTGCTCAGCCTCCTTGGGTGACCTGTTCTGGGCATGAGGAGGCAAAATCCTATTCAGAGGTGGGGAACACCTTGTAACAATACGACAGGGCTGGCAGTGCGGTGGGCAGTAGTCTCAGCTCTCCAGCTCAGCTACTGAGTAATGTTCACACAAAATAATTTGCCTATCTTCTTCCCAATCACACAAGACACTCTGCCTTTTTACTTCATCCAGGAGCATTTCTATATTCTGCTGAAATAACAGGAAGGCATGGCAATTTTTAAGCTCTAGACAATCTTATTTAGAAGTGAACTTCAAATATTTAACCACTTCATAGTTTCTTGTTAAATGGAGGTCTCATATTTGCAAGAATTAGGGTAACAGTCTTGCTCTGAAGCTGCTGAAATTAATGCCAACTCCCTGACTCTGAAGATGAAAGCCTCAATGAATCTGTAGGAGCAATTTATCATCATAGGAGTGAAGTATCATCTTACTTCTTATGTATCAAAGTCTAGGACAGAAACTCATTGACCTTCTCCAGGAGGAGAACTGGGACACATCGAGATTCTGATCACTATCATGTTGGTGGAAGCGGAGAGAAAATCCCCTGAAATGACATTGGAACAGTAAGCAACCTGAGAATGAAGCCCATAATCTCTTTGTCCCTGTGCTGTACATGTTTTCTCTGGAGCCTAATTTGAGAACAAAATCTTAATTGGTTTGAGAAAACCAAAAGCAGCTGCTGTAGTTAATTTATTTTGGGGACACACGTGCTGATGAGCCGGAGGAGGATGTTATCTCCGTCCTTTCACAAGGAGACAGATAACGCTGTGATGTGCGCAGGAGCTGAACTGTGTCACGTAGGTTAGGGACAGAATGGTTCTCTTGATTCCTGCAAAGCACAGCGGAGGGCAGCTCTCTGAGGATGACTGAGATGTAGGGAGCAACGGGGTCTGAAGGTGACAGGTACTTTCAGCAGCATGTTCCCACTGTATCCACTTGCAGCCTTACCCACACACAACTCTGCATTTTCAGAGCAGAGCTCCCATGACCAGGCACCCACCCTGCTTATTGGAGACAGGGCAAATTTCTGTGCTCAAATTATTTCTGTGCTCAGAACCACCATCACTCCCTCCTCCACTCTCTTGGCCCTAGAATGGGGCCAAGGATAATGGATCACCTTCATGCTGCCTCATCTTTGTTTTATTTTTAGTTAATTTAAATCTATGCACTGAGGACACCCTGTTAACTTTCTGTGAGATGGAGCTGACTCGTGTACATGCCCCTGCTGGCACCTTTCCTTGATGGTCCTTCAACAGGGACAGCCCTAGTCAACTTAGCCAGTTCATCCTACAGCTGACTGCATGCACAAGGACTTAAGAGATTTCTTTCCTTGCTTTTTGGACGCAGTGATGCCCAATTTTACTGAGAATTAATGCAAAGGTAAACTCACCTGATCTGGTGAGTCTGGCTGCCTGGATAATGGCACAAATTGGATGGACAGGGGAGCATGTACTTGCTGGTTTCTCTTACAGATGCAGGGAACAAACCTCCATGGACGTTCAGCTTGTGTCTTTGTCAGCTTCTGCTTGCCCCGTCAGGGCCTTTTTCTTTTGTGTGTGTGCTCTGCCCTGATCAAATTTGGGCATCGGAAGAATAGAAAGGTACAAGGTCATAAGCATGTCACATTAAAAGATACATTAGGTGGTGGGATGAGTACTGCTGGGACTTGATAAAGCTCTTTAATGTGGGGTTGGTTGAATAGAAATAATCTGGCATTTACGAAAAATAGTGTCAAAGCCTTTTGCAGAAGAAATATTGACAGAGCAGTATTCTCCCCAGGTAGTGGGAGCCTCGTGTTGGGAAAAGCCCCACTCCAGTGAGCCAAAGGAAGATCAGTGAGTACCAGGGTGGCCTGAGCATCGCTTTGGGGTTTGCTTGAGACCTCTACACCTCAGGTTTCCGCCAACTCTTGTGACTCTGGGCTGAGTTTGAATGCTCTCCTCTGTGGTCACTGGTATCTGAACATGGATGTCTCTGGTGGAACTTGTGGAGTTGTACCTCTGAGCTTACGGGGATCTTTCAGAGCTGCCCTCATATGAAAGCTGGGTATTGTTCATGACTCAGCTGTGTGTGTGTGTGTCTGTAAATAACATAAGCACAACTTGGCCTTCGCTGTATGTCCTGTCTGTTGTTTAAGTCTCTATATACATATGAATGTGTTTCGTATCACATACAATGGATGAATTCTGAGGCTACACAAATATCATGGACTCATGCCACATGATCTCATTGCTTTGGATGAGTTTCAATGACAGCTTTCCCTGGATCCTGGACACAGGAGGGATGTTGAATGCCCATGTGGCTCCTCAGCCTGCTCTGCTGTCTTCTCTGAGCAAGGCAGGGACCGTGATAGGGAAAAACAGGGGAAGGCTGCAATCACAATGCCTGTGTTCCACCTCTTGTTGGGTTAATTGAGCATCTGGGTGAAAACGTCTGAGATGGCTCAATGATTGGGGCAAGTAGCAGTCTGCCGCAAGTATCCCGAAACCTTTGTAAACGGAACTGCTTTAGCTAAAGGGATGTGTTTGAATGTGCTCTCGTTCATTTTAGTGAATACAAAGTCAGTATAACAGGACTGATTGTATCCTTGGAAGGGAGAACAATCCCAAATACAGAGCTGAAAGGATCACTTTCTACCTCACCACCACATTGGACAACACCATTTCTTTCTGGTCCCAGTTTGCCCTCTGTTCCCTGCTTGGCCTGTCTCTAAGCTGTGAGCACGTAAAGACTGAGGGTGGGTTTTATTTTTCATTTGGTCAGGACCTCACTCAGTGGGACATGGACTTTCGCTGAGCTGTCAACATGCTACAGTAGTAAGCATCCCTCTTCATCCTTCAGTTCCCAGCACGCACTCTATTCTTTCTATACAAATACCAAAAGAAATGGTAGTGGTTACTCTTACTCTGTCTTTTGTGGAGAGGAAACCAGTCACATGTTCATTTCTCTGGAGTTACAACATCCCAAGGATTGTGCATGTGGAAGAGATGACAGCTGCTTGACAAAAGGCCCAGCAATTAAATCCCCCACATTGCACCCTCTGCTTCAGATAAAACATTAGCCTGCCAGGAAGCAAAAAACAGCAAACTGTATAATTACACAGTTAATTGTAACTAATGACTAGAGAAATTGATAACCCATGTTGACAGAGAATCAGCTTCTTCACTTATTTTTCTCCTGATGAAAAAAGTTGAAAAAAATATTGTCCCCAAGTCCGTGGTCCAATATTTGCCCTTAGTCCATTGGATAGCTTATTACATTATAGCAAAAGAGCATTAGATTGTGACTGGACATGCAGTATTTTAAGTTTTGGTAGAAAACAACCCTGTAAAGCCCCTTTTGTTCTTGCTTTGTTAGCTGTCAAGAGAAGAGAAATTCTCACAAAACGCCTTTTCCCCCCTCTCTCCCCCTTTCTAAATTATTTTAAAACCCCTTGACACTAGGAAGGCAAATCACATCTCCTGTAGTTTAAATGAGCAGCACGTGGGCTCCAGGAAAGGAACTGTCTCAAAATATACCCTTCTTATGTTCAAAAAGTCCACCAGAACAGGGTGGCAAATTCTCCACTTATTAAAAACATGCTGAAAAACAGAGCTGCAGAAATATTTTAAGTCTATTTTACTGCAATGCCTCTTTATCTATTAGATGTGACTCGAATATAGCTTGTCAGCTTGCTTTAGCTCTGCAGTGAATCTTTTTTGTCATTCTAGGGCCTGTAAATAATGAAGGTTATCTATTAGAAAAGTACCAAAGGTCTTTTTTAACCCACTTCATAAAGGAGTCCTGCAGGCTACCATTTGGAAAGAGCCTGTGCTGCAGTATCTCATTTGAGCACTAATGTGATGGAATTAGGAGCTATGTGATGTGAATCTCGAGTTCAGTCTCAACACTGGCACAAATCAGACAAAGAATCAGTCTGATTAGGTAGTTAAACAAGGGGAGATGCCTCAGAATGGCCTTTCCATTTCAGCAACTCCTGTGAATTTAGGGGTCCTTTGAAGACTGTATCAACCCCCCTTTTGCTTTAATACACCTCCATTTCATTGAGACGCTGTTAAAGAGGATGAAGGAGGATGTAACCCAAGGAGTCTTGGGTGTGTGTCACACCAAGGCTCCAAAACGTTGAGGGATTAGGAGAGACAGACTAGTCCCCTGAGCAATTGGTTTTTATACCCCTTCTTTCTGCCTTCCAAGTCCCACTGGGTTTCTCCTGTCTGGTGCAATGTGCTTTGTGGGTTGGTGGATCTTTAGAGTAAGTCAGAGGTGATGCTCAGCCTGAGGTGCTGCACAGTGACTTATCCAGCAGTGCCAGAGCAGGGGGTGCAAGACAAACTCACCGCCAGCTTCTCCTACTACATACACCCTTGTAGTGACACCAAATGCACTGCTGTGACTTCTTTCATTGTGAGTCTTCAGGTGACAGAAGAGAGGGAGATACAAGCGAGCATTCCTGTGCCTTCCCACAGGCTGTGGTCCCAGCTACTAGCTTGGTGCAGCCAGCCTAGAGGTCCTCCTCGCCTCTGGTGCTGTGGGGAAGCTGCCTGGTTCATCAAATGCATACACAAAGGGAAATAATGCCCAGCTCTTTGTGCTGGTACCTGTGCCGAACGCAGCAAGCTGAACACGATGCTGCTCAGTCTGTCAATAAAACCAGTCTGTCCCCTCAGGAAGGGTGGCATGCTGGCAGTGAGAAAAATAAAGGCAGAAAGTGTTTGCAAAGGAGATCTTCAGCTCGCTTGTCTCTCTCTCCATTCCTCTTTGTTACACTGAGCTATTTGCCCTGTTTTGAATATGGAATAAATTGCTCTTGCTCTGCCTTACACTGCATCCTGAACATCTTGTTCTAACTGCTCTGGGCAGTTTCTGACAGGCTGAACTAATAAAGTGGGAAAAAACACACCATAAAATCCCAAACAGATTTTTCAACCAGCTCCATTATGTCTTTTGTGCTCGGCTGGGATATGTTATTGTGAGAGAATATCACGCTCCTGGACAGGGCTGAGCAGTGCTGCTTCACAGCAGAGCTTTGCACAGGATCAGTGGAGGCCCACGTGCCTGGGCACAGTCAGTGCTTTTGTTCAGCATGAGCTCTGCTTTACTCAATTTTTTGGCATGGCCGACAGCATATTCCAGGGCAATCTAGAGAACATCTGCAGCTCTCAGGCGAGGCCTGCAGTAGACTCAGCTGTAGACACTTGACTGCAGCTGCATTGAACAGACCAGATCAGGTGGGATGAGGAGACACCAGAGATCAATTCTAAGTGCAGCAAACGATCGGTCTGCAATCACTCAGAGAGTGATTTCAAACTTAAGATTCACCTAATGAGTATAGTTTGCAGAGAAGACCTCTCTTTAAACCACAAGGCTCCTGTGGTGGTTGGCTACTGATCTGGAGTTTTTCCTTTACATCTTCAGGAATAGCCATGCGGTACAGAAATACATTCACAGTTTCATATTGAATATTGATCATTACTTTGTTTCTTTGAGTGCACACATCTATGGTTTCAGTACATGTTTTAGCAACCATCCTGGCTTTTCACTAAGAGGACTTCTGGTTAGAAATAATCAGTTGGCATGTTTTTAATGAAAGAGTGTATAATTATTGCAGTGTCCAGAAGTAGGAGGGAAGAAGGTCCAAAAGTAATCTACAGAAATAAGTAATTAAGGATTTCTCACCAGTTATTTACTGGGTTTCATGAAATAAATTTAATGAAGGCCTCCATAAACCCAGCTTTAAATTACATTTTTGTGTGTGACCATTAGTCGTATCAGTATTTCACTATGTATTTTGATCCAGATGTAATGCTTACTCAGCAGAGTGTCTTTATAAAATTACTTGGAATTTTATCAAAGTTAGGATATGCAAGATCAAGTTCATTGTCTGTTATTTATTTATAGAGAACCAAAAATGTGCTGGTCCGGTCACAGCACAAGCCAATAAATAAATAAATAAATACTACTGACATATTCCTTGTCCTAGAAAGCATAGACTCTAATCTGGACATCTGTGATGGTTTTACTCAGGTGGGCGGGCAAGCTCCACCACAACCACTTTCTCATTCCTCCTCCTCAAAGGGAAAGGGGAAGAAAATTTGATGAGAAGGGCTCAAGGGTTGAGATAGGGACAAGGAGATCACTCAGTGATTATTGTCATGGGCAAAACAAGCTCAACATAGGGAGATTAAAATAATTTATTGCCTATTACTAGTATACTAGAGCAGTGAGAAAACAAAAGCAAACTAAAACCACCTTCTCCACATCCGCCTTCTCCTACCTCCTCCCCCCAAGCAGCACAGGTGAACGGGGAATGGGGGCTGCAGTCAGTCCCTGACGCTTCATCTCCGCCGCTCCTTCACGGTCCCTCCCTGCCCCTGCTCCCCGTGGGGTCCCTCCCACGGGATGCCGTCCTTCCCGAACTGAGCCTGGGGGGCTGCCCACAGGCTGCAGCTCTTCCAGAACTGCTCCCACACGGCTCCGTACCACGGGGTCCATCCCCCAGGAGCAAACTGCCCCAGCACGGGTCCCCCACGGGCGGCAGCTCCCCCCAGACCCCCTGCTCCTGCGTGGGCTCCTCTCCACGGGCTGCAGCTCCGGCCCGGGGCCTGCTCCTGCAGGGGCTCTCCATGGGCCGCAGCCTCCTCCAGGCCACATCCACCTGCTCCACCGGGGGCTCCTCCACACAGGGGGGCTGCAGCGTGGAGATCTGCTCCATGTGGGACCCGTGGGCTGCAGGGGGACAGCCTGCTCCACCAGGGGCCTCTCCACGGGCCGCAGGGGAACTTGTGCTGCGTGCCTGGAGCACCTCCTGCCCTCCTGCTGCACTCACCTTGGGGGCTGCAGGGCTGCTTCTCTCTCAGCTCTCACCCCTCTCTCCCAGCTGCTGTAGCACAGCAGATTTCCCCTTCCTTCAATCTGCTCTCCCAGAGGTGCAAACAACATTGCTTATTGCCTCTGCTCTGGCCAACAGCAGAGCCCTTTGTAGCCGTCTGGAGCTGGCTCTGATCTGACCTGGGGCAGCTTCTGGACTCTGCTCACAGAGGCCACCCCTGCAGTCCCCATGCTACAGAAACCTTGCTATGTACACCCACTACAACATGTGAAGGGGAGGTGAAAGCAGTACATACCATGGAGAGAAGACAAAAAAATGCAAGTTTTACAATAAGAAGGAGGTATGGCTCTGTAGTTCTGCTACTTATATGAATTTATATAGGCTTCCATTCTTGGGGTGATGCAGAAGCCAGTGGCTTTTGCAAAGGCATCCGAGGAGAGATAATTAAGATTTTTTTTCCTCCTTTTGATTCTTGTAATGTCACCTCTTGGTATCATGATGGGTATACTGACCTGTTTGTAACAGATACTCTGGCTGAAGAATCAGCCTTACGATTTTCAGTGTTAGCCAGAAAGTTCCATATTGTACATATTTCGTTTGTCTGGTGGATCTTTTGGTCCCCAGGTATCAAGGCAGTAGATCTGTCACAAGCTACATCCAGCCTCGGGGCACCTTCTGGGCTGGTGAGGCCTGTCTGCATCTGACTGGCCAGCATGGACCCAATTAATCCTGTGTGAGCTGGGTAACGAAAGTAGTATTTCATTTTTCCAGCATTTTGGTGGGAGACAGAAGCTGATGAAACCTGTGGTGGCAAGTGTTAACTGGCCTTGGGCTATATGTCTAGCAAAGCCGCTGGCAGTTAGGATGATTAACTTGGAAAAAATAATTAAGACAATTGGGCAGGAAGGGAGCAGCATACACTACACCCAGCACCATGCAGAGGCTGAAGCCTGAGGGGAGGAACCACAACATATAGGAGTTGAGCTGTCAGCCACAGACCTGCACGTTGACTGGTCAGAGAGATGTCCTGCACCCCAGCTCCCTGGTGCTGCAATGGTCCACACAAGGCTTGCGGGGATGGTGCTCTGATCTGCAGTGTGTAAACAGGAATGGCTGTCTACCTGCTATACCTGCCCTGGCAAATAAATACATTTTAAATTATATGTCACTGAGTGGTGTGGTTTGGTGCCTGTGACCACCTCATCAGATCTGCCTGTGACGAGAGCACAAGCTGATTACCTGAGACATTGGTCAGTAGGTTTATAGGCCAAAAGGATGCTGGTTTGGAGGCAGAAAAGGTCTTGTGCACCATGATGTGGAGTGTTTTATGGTTGACTTTTAGTCACTATAACTTGGCAGTGGACTCCAGAGCCTCAGGTAAGAGACCTGGCCCTCTGCAAGATATATAGGTGTATAGGAAGGTTTAACTACCTAAGGATAGCAGTAGCAGGAGGCAGCACACTGAACAGGCTGTAGCTATGCCAGCTAATAGAGGTCACTTAAGATGAGCATGCGGTTTAAATAATTTCCTTCTCCGGAACTTAGATCTTTCTCAGAACTAAGGGGGGCACCTTCAGCAGTCTGGATTAACACCTGGAATCTTTTCATGAGGATTAGTACAACCAAAAAAAAGGAGCAGAGATCAGGCCTTTGTTTTACAGTCCCATACTAGAATGACAGAGATGCTCTCTGACATGCAGAAGACCCAGGCCAAATGCCTGACGAAGTTCAGCCCACTTCTCTTTATCATCGAATAAGGGATTTTTGCCCTGTGCATGAGAAAAGTCATGGAATTAGAGAGCAAGCAACTGAGTGCATGCAGCTCTCGTGTTCTCACTTGAAAGATTTGGGTCCCAGCCTCTGCTACATGAACAGCTTATACACTTAATCCAGTGACTGCTTCACGTCAACCACCGTGAATATGCCCCTCTCAGCATGCTTGGCAGCTGGGGCCTTGTAGATAAGGCTTTTCCACAGGGAGATAGGAACTAGATTTGAATTAGTTTTAATTAAATTTTACTTTCCCTTGTTTGCAATTGTTTTACGGATTGAAAAACAAATAGTGACTTTTGTATTTAAAAAAATCCTTATGCAATTAAAAATTATGGGCAAAGTTTCATATTTCTGTATTACAGCACTTACCTAGCATTGCATTAAAGCACGTGCATTCACACAGGGTTGCTAGGGCTGCATTTGGGGAAACATTTGGGAGACTACACAGTGGTGTAGGTCAGTGCTATAGCAGCAGGAGAATGTGCAGCTGGAAGGGATTTTTATCATTTATTTTTCAGGTGTAACACATTTCTTCATTACATTTCTAATATAGATAGATTCACCCCTTCTGTGTTCTTGTTAACAGAAGGGACAATTCTGATTCATTTTTTTTTCTAACGTTTTGTTTTATAACAACCCATATAAATAGCTGAATTCCTTCTGGCTAGTTTTGGGTATAACAGTTACACCATTTTTTTTTTTTTGCTTAATTACCCTGAGAAAATAACAAAATGTCTTTTTAATTCCTTCAATAACATCTTTGGCTGATTTTTTTAAAAATAAACATTTCTCATTATAAGGACAATTTTACAATGCACCAAACAACTGAAGTGTTTACACTTAAAGAGAAGCAATTTCATGATCTTTTGAAAAAAAAACACAAATTGAGAATTCAATCTTTCTTCTCTTATTTTGACAGCCTTGTTTATGTTGATTAGTGCTGTACTCTACGCCATACTTGCTGCCACCAAAATAATTTGAAGAGGATTATGTGCATGGCTCAGTTCAGAAGAAACTCTCTTTAACCCCACTAAGGATTGGGAACATGCTCCTTCACCAAGCAGTGCCATGACCAGGGAAGGAGTGGTGAGGAAGTGACTAAGCATGGTACCAACTCAAGAGTTCTGAAGATGATACACCATTCTTCCCTTTTTAATATTTCGGTGCAGAAGTATTCCTCTAGCTAATCAAAACCTCCCGTTTGTGCCCATCTACTGGTTCAGCAGCTCTGTGGATGTCCCTGACTCAACCGGTTGCAAACCAGTGTCCTGCACTGACCATCACTCCTCCACATGGCCACCACTCCCCAGCTTCATCCGCTGGGCATCCCTGCAGGTAGTGGTACCTCCTGTGAAGCTGTGCTTGCCCTGGTCTGGAAAACCCCAGGAGACTCCTGAGGCTCAGCTCCCCATGTGGCTCAGTGCACAGGTTTGCTTCTGAGAGATTTCCCCTTCTATTTTAGAATGGAAGAAGTCCAGACGAGCTCTCATCTTCCCTCCCACCAGTAGGATTATGCCAGTTTTAGTTTGAAGCAAATGAGGCAGTTTTGTTCCCAAACTCCCATAAACACAGTTCTGAGCATTTTGCTGTCTTTGACGGCTTTCTCTGCTCTGCCACTTGAAACTCGGTGACATGGAACATACTTGTTCAGAAAATTGCTATCTTCTGTGGTTATAACATCTGGCTCCTGGTTGTGTTGGCTTAATTATATAAGCCAAAACAGTTGTGAGTGAGACACCTGCCAGGGCTTGGTTTCACTTTCTGGAAATGATGGACTGTGAGCCTAAATAAGAAGAAATATCCCAGCCCACAGTTTTGACACCTGAATCTTTTTACTTACCAATGACTGAAGACTTAAGTTTGTTGTCACTTTGCAAAGTCTAGTTTACATGTTAATCTCCATCTATAACCTTTATTTCCTTTCATAGTAAAAGGATATCTGGTCTCTCCTCTTTCTCCTCTTTCTTCTGATCTCTTAGCTGCAGCAAGGTGCTACTAGATAAGTGAGGGTACAAACTCAATCCTTTCTTATTTCACCTGTCAGTGCTGGTGGTGCTGCTGAGGATACAGGGTTTGCATTCGTAACCCTTGGACTAAACATTGTATTGGGTTTATGTGGCGAGGGTTTGGTAGCATGGGGACTGCAAGGGTGGCCTCTGTGAGCAGAGTCCAGAAGCTGCCCCATGTTAGATAAGGGACAGTTTCAGCCAGCTCCAAAGGGACCTGCTGCTGGCCAGAGCTGAGGCAATAAGCAATGTTGTTTGCACCTCTGGGAGAGCAGACTGAAGGAAGGGGAAATCTGCTGTGCTACAGCAGCTGGGAGAGAGGGGTGAGAGCTGAGAGAGAAGCAGCCCTGCAGCCCCCAAGGTGAGTGCAGCAGGAGGGCAGGAGGTGCTCCAGGCACGCAGCACAAGTTCCCCTGCGGCCCGTGGAGAGGCCCCTGGTGGAGCAGGCTGTCCCCCTGCAGCCCACGGGTCCCACATGGAGCAGATCTCCACGCTGCAGCCCGTGGAGGAGCCCCCGGTGGAGCAGGTGGATGTGGCCTGGAGGAGGCTGCGGCCCATGGAGAGCCCCCGCAGGAGCAGGCCCCGGGCCGGAGCTGCAGCCCGTGGAGAGGAGCCCACGCAGGAGCAGGGGGTCCGGGGGGAGCTGCCGCCCACCCGTGGGGGACCCGTGCTGGGGCAGTTTGCTCCTGGGGGATGGACCCCGTGGTACGGAGCCGTGTGGGAGCAGTTCTGGAAGAGCTGCAGCCTGTGGGCAGCCCCCCAGGCTCAGTTCGGGAAGGACGGCATCCCGTGGGAGGGACCCCACGTGGAGCAGGGGCAGGGAGGGACCGTGAAGGAGCGGCGGAGACGAAGCGTCAGGGACTGACCGCAGCCCCCATTGCCCTGTTCCCCTGCACTGCTTGGGGGGAGGAGGTAGGAAGGGTGATGGTGGGGGGAAAGTGGTTTTAGTTTGTTTTCAGTTCTCACTGCTCTAGCTTGTTAGTAATAGGTAATAAATTTTATTACTCTCCCTATGCTGAGTCTGTGCTGCCCGTCACGATAATTGTTGAGCGATTTCCCCATCCGTATCTCAATCCTTGAGCCCTTTCCCTTGTATTTTCTCCCATTTTTCCTTTGAGGAGGAGGAGTGAGAAAGAGGCTATGGTGGAGTTCAGCAGCGTAGCAGAGTAAAACCACCATACATATGCACTTTATCCACTGCAGAGTAGCTGAATGTTGGGGGCTAAAACCAGTGTTTACCTGTTCCTTCACCTTCGTGACTCTTCCACATCCCCAGCCATAGGGAAGCCATCAGTGCCAGGGCTGTCTGCTGGCCCTGGCAGCTTCTGGGTCAGGTCCTGGTCGGGGAGGTCACTTCATTGGCTTCAATGCACTGTGCTCTTGCTGCAATTTAGAAGAGCTGCAAAGGTTCCAGCTCCTGGGTTTTGAGGCTTCAGAAAACTCCTTAAAGGGTAGATTTACTGGCACAGACACTGAGGAAAAAATATTTTCTGCTTGTCTGTATTTATTATCTCATATGCAAGGGGAGACTAATGCAATCCTTTGCTATATTGCTGTCAATACAAGTTTCTGCAGTAAGCTCCTCAATTTTCCCATAAACTGTCTCTCATGTTTTCTTCCTCATCAGTTTTAGAAAGAAATCGTTAAGTTCCCCTCAGACAGACTGTTACAGTGTTGCAGGTTGGGAGCTTTCTGCTTTATTGAGCTGCTTCATAATGTATGGAAAGAAATACCTCCTACAAAACAGAAGGTGAGATTAAACAGAGGCTCTGCTGTCCCATCATATGTTGTGCAAACTATTAAACACTCTTTAAGATCATTTTAATGCAGGGAAAAACAATGTTTAGAGTGGGTTGATTTCAGTGAGGCCATTTCAAGCAGAAGGACTAATTCAGCACCTGAGTTGTGATGAAGCCCACCGGGTGCCAGACATCCCAACTCCTGGGGTCATCCCTGCAAGGGGCTGAGCAGCTGTTGCCACCGCCTGAGCTGCACGCTCCTTACGCATCTGGCCAGAACAACTTGGCCTTGCTCATTAGTTAACATGTATTTCAGTTGAAGGGGAAAAAAAGGAAGACAGAACATTCTGAATTTGAAGATCAAAGTCATTATTTAAGGGTTTCGTACACATTGTCTCAGGGGGTCTTTATAGCAATTATGTATTTCAGATGCAGTGAGGTAGTCTGATGTTCATGTGAAATTCTTTTGACAAGTCTTGACAGATGAGGGTGAAGAAAGTTAATGAAAAAAAAAATCTCCTTCATTGAAATTAAGAAGCTTATTAACTCAGCAGCTTTGGGGAAATACTTCCAGTCCAGATGGACACCTGACAAGAGTAGCATCAAATTTTCATAGGTGCAATTAATTCTTCCCATTTAGAAGCACTCGATTCAAAGCTTCCAATTAGGTTGCAACCTCTATTATTAAAGTGCTATTATCCCTCCAAACCACTGCTACTGACATTAAAGATGTGACTAGGAATGAGTAAACCGCTCTGTCTGAAATAAAAGCTGCTTACCTAAGAGAAATCTTTTTCCCAGGCGCAGATGTGAACACTTTCCCTTTTCCTGCAGTGCTGGATGTGGATCATTTTATACAGCTGCACATCACAGTGCCGTGCCTTGCCCCATTAGCCCGAGCAGCCTGGTGTGAGCCTGCCTGTGGGCAACGGCTGGGGCTGCTCTCCCTTTTTGGGGTTCTGCTGGTCACTGGCTGGTGGAAACCACTGCTAGGGCTGTGCTTGGGCTCATGCTATGCAGCAGTACTCCTCCTGCCTCTCCAGCACCATCCTCCCAAAGCTTCCCATCATTTTAGAAATATCTGAAGTCTCTGATACTTTATATGATCCCTATGGCCCAATGCAAAAGTGACTTCTCTGATTTTATACCAACCCTGTGGGTGGAGGTTTTCCGTATTGTTGTTCTGTGCTTCAGCTGGCAAGCAAAGGCTCTTCTTCGTGTGGCACGTTACATATTCCAAGTACTCAAATCATTGTTATTTAATGGATTCCTGCTCTTTTCCTTATGTATCAGGTGTGTAGAAACAATGGCCTCAGCCCAAAGGCTAATTAAAAGGTATCCTCTGGAAGCTGGTGGAAGTGGTGCTCTTTTCTCAGCTAAGGCAGAGAAAGTGTGTTCTTAGGGAATGGAAAGCATAGTATTAATTATTATTAACCAGCTTTATGAATATTGTGGAAGAGATTATGGGCAAGAGTCCAGGGAAGTGGTGGGCTGAACAAGATCCCTCATCGGGAAGCATTCTGCTATTTCATATCCATTTCTCATTTGACTGCATCCAAAACACTGCTTACTGACTGATGTAGGTCTTATCGACCTACATATTAAGTAGAGGGATCACACAAAACCTATGGTGCAGCCAGAGTTTGACTGCACAAATGTACTTGGAGATACCTCCTTGCTGAAAACGTGGGGTTGTTACTTGCTCAGAAATAAACGGAGGCTCTGCAGTTTGTGCCAGTGCTGAAATTTGTTCCTCTGAATATCAAAACTCATGCTGAAACTTCAGAGGAGTTGCACATACCATCTAGTAGCTTTTCCAGGGAAACAGCTCAATTATTTTTATGAGTTTTGTTTCAATATACCTAGAGATAGCATTCATCATTCTGTATTAAAGACCTATGAAATCCTGAGTTTAAATACAGAGGTCATTTGTAATTTACGGGAGGGCAGAAAAGCATCAACTCTCCCATAATGACTCTACTGTTTTTTTCATCCCTTTGACCTCAAACAACAAAAAGGATTTTTCTTTGAAAAACCTTTCTTGCTTCCAATGATGAGGCTCTGTATGTTGAGTTTCAGCTGTGATTGAATTTATACTACAGCCAAGTTATAAACCCTTGAAAATGGGATTTATAATGGAAATTCCAAGTGCAATCTTAACTGTAGCAGCCAGCTTGATACCACAATAGTACTATTAACATTCTTCAAAACCAATGTTCAGGATGAGTCATACTGATCTAATTCTTTACATAACCCTTTTTCTTTTTGTAGTGCAGGCCTAGTCTAATTTCTAGTCATATGCTAGTGGATATGTTCCTTTAATTTTGGGACACGAAGGACGCAGCTGATACCAGTGCTATGGAGATAAACAGTGTTTCCCAGCCATACAGCAGGTCCATGCCTTATAAACTTATTTGTTCAGTTGTAGAAGGTAAAGTTTGGGGACACTTCTACAAGTCTGAATTATTAAATTAATATCATATTTGTTATTTGTATAAAGTCTATATGACTTTATATTTCTGGCCTTTTGGTTCTTAGATAATCACTTAATATTTTAAAATACAAAAATAAATAGTAAGATTCAGGAAGCTGTGAGAGTGAAAACAGGACAATTGTAACTCTGTTTTCTGGCTAACATTTTAAAAAGTGAAATGAAGAATAATTGGCATGAAT
This sequence comes from Cygnus atratus, assembly GCF_013377495.2. Classification (NCBI taxonomy): domain Eukaryota; kingdom Metazoa; phylum Chordata; class Aves; order Anseriformes; family Anatidae; genus Cygnus; species Cygnus atratus. Next base: position 191,400,226 of record NC_066362.1, on the reverse strand, counting down.
TTCTGCCCCTGTGATGAAAACCACTTGCACTGTCCTCAGCTGTGTTATGTTGCTATAAATGCGTAAGGTGATCCTAAAGAAGGAAGGTGACGATCAATGGTGAGAACAATGGTGAGGAAGTCACCTTGCTTGTCTTGGTCCCGTTAGCAAAAGATCTGTGTGAACTGGTCAGGCCAGAAAATAAAAATTCTGATTTGTGAGAAATATGGAGGTTTGGGAACTTGCGTGAATTTCACAATTGAATGAAACATATTTCATGTAAAAAGGGAGAAAGGCACTGTCTGAAACAGCTAATAGTTTGTGTATTCCCCTAGGCTGAAGAAGACACGAAATGCACTTCCTGGTGCATTGCCTGGTCCACAATGCTGGTGGCTTGAAGAAGGACTCGGGTCCCCAGATTCCCCGTCAGCATGCCCTGGCCTCTCCATTGCCTCCATTGCCATGTGCCAGGGAGAGAATGAAATATTTAACAGCATTTACAAAGCAGAACCAGTTCCTCAGGTGAGGTGAAGGGGCAGCCTGGGGCCCCACCTAGCAAGATGTTTTGCAGTCTGTGTCTCCTTCCCCTAAGCAATTTGTAGGGGTGAAGCCTTCTGTTAATTGCATCTTCTGGTGAGCACAAAGGAACTTTTCATCCCATCCATGGGCTTGCCAGGACTGGCACCTGCATGTGCCTTGCAAATGCTAATACAAGCCATGCTTTGGGCATGCCGTAAGCTGACAGCAAGATGCCTTTGTATCGATTACCTGTGGAAGCAGCATCTGTCCTCAGTGGGGTTTGATTGCTGCTCTTTAGGCTCTTATTTCCACAGACTATTTCTGATAAATCAGTAAAAGTAACCAAGTAGAGCAAATTCTTGTGAGAAGTTTGTGTTTTTTCTTTAATGGGATCTTCTGCTGGAAATTTTCAGGGGCCTGCAAACTGGAAAAGGTTGAAAACCACTAGTTCTCTTCTGTAAATAGGCAGAGAATTGGATGTTCATGTTTTCTCTGTCTCTTTAAAACTGAGGCATAATTGGTGTTTCAGCCCCTTTTGGAATGGAATTTATTTTGACATAATCAATGGGGAGATTTTCATTTCTGTCTTTAATAGGTCATATTATCATAATTAAAATTAATGTTCTCCCACAGTTTAAATATATTTCCAATTTTATCCCTGTGATCTTTTCAGCAACTTTTTCAAATTGGAAGTGTCAAGCCCCCTGGGGAAAAGAGGGTCACAAGTACTAAAATGTGATCGATGCTGTAAGGTTGCCACTTGAATTTCTATTATGTTCTGGTTTTACATAGTCCTGAGTATACATTTTTAGTTGTTCTTTTTTTTTTTTTGACTGTTGTTTTTAAGGTGGGACTTAGGACTTAGTGAGTGTGTATCTTGTTGTTTACACAATGACGAGCACGAGAAAGTCTTTATGTTTTACTTTAAAAAAATCTTTCAAAGTACTGGAATGGCTTTTGAACATTAGATTACAACTCAGCAGAGAAATGGTCACCAGTGATACAAATGTAGCTACTGTTTCATTCTTTGTCAGTAGAAGCCATCTTTCTAAGTGAAATTTCAGGCTGGCAAGCTGTCCTCTGAGGGTGTTGCTCTGGAAATACCCTCCCTTGTCCTGGTCAGCCTTGTGTTCTCTTGTCCTAGTGCACGTTCACTGCAACCCACCTCTGTGTGCATGCCAAAGCCCTCCTGTCCCTAGTCCTCCTGTGTGCGCTTCTCTCTTTCCTCCCAGTTTGCACATCCTGGCCACAACTGCGTGCTGGAGGAGAAGGAAACGTTTCCCAGGTGAGATGTGGCATTTGGGATCAATTTGCGGGGAGGAGCGGTTGGGATTTCTCCTCCCACCTTTGGCTCTGTGCAGCTGTCCCTGATTCTTCAGGAGGGTACTTGATGCCTGTGCCCATCACAGTGATGGCACCAGACTTAGTGCTGCTTGTGTTCTCTCATATATCCTCCTTCAATATTCTTCATTATAGGTACTTAAATATAATTACTGTGGATTTTATAGCACTCTGGGACAAGATAAAGAAGAATGAAAACCAGTGAGGCAAATAGCCCTTCCTCTGCTGTTCAGGGAAGACTTTTAAGTTATTTTTTTAAAGATAATTTATGAAAACCCAGATCAGATTATGCATCTGTTCCTTTCTATCTCAACATCATCTTCATGAGAGCACTACCAATAAGGCTTGCTAGTAATTTTCTGAAGATCTCTTGATATTATTTATCTTCTTGTACTTGGGGAAATGTTTTCTGGAGTGGGTATGTTTATATTTGTCCTAATGAAACTTCTGTTATTAATTTCAGGCTGTTTCTCCAATTTATCAAACTTATGCTCTAACGCTGTGCTATGCTACTGAACATCTCAGATTACTTTCAGCTTTCTATCACTCCTTCTTCATGGTTTCCAGCTTTAGTAAACTCAGCTTGAAGTCATCTGACTGAACTGCCCTTTGCTTACTGCATTGAAGATCTTACCAACTGAGGTTTGCAATGGGAAGTTCTACATCTGAGAAAAGGAAAAGAGAAGTGATGAGAAATCATATATCCCATCAGCGGAGTCCTAGCAGTTTGCCTGGAAGAAGAAGAAAGTCCAGAAGAGGGGTCCATCTGCAGTCTCTATGGCCTGTATGAGGACACTGGTTCTGGTTCAACACTGGCCGAGGTGTGAAAGAAATTTCCACTCACTTTAATGTGGGCTGTATTGGCATCCCTTGACAAGTAACCCTTTTCCATATAGGAAATACTGGAAAGTGAGAGAAAGGGAGGAAATCTCAGCTGTACTGTGATCTTAAAGCTCTTAATTGCGATGTTTCTGCTGTGTTCCCTATGAAATTTTTGTAATTTATAAAAAGCAAATATGATTATTTTTTTTCTTGATTACCAGCCTCATCAAATAATTTGCTCTGCAGTTGTCTTGGAATGCAACCAGGTCATTCAGAAACCCTACTTATTTTTTATGTATTTTAATAGGATTACCATTAATAATTAAAAAAAAAAAAGAAAAAAAGTTTAATCTCTGACAAAAGTCTTCTAGTGTGAATATAAGAAAATTATTCACAAATCAGCTGATGATTTTATTCCAGTGGGAAGGTGAGAGATTGCATTATTTGTTATTATTTACTTGATGCCATAATTCTGCTCAGCACAAAAATGAAACCATCATTTGCAAAGATGAGACGTTTTGAAAAGGCAAGCAGAAAACGGGTATGGTGAGCCTCAGATCTTGTACATATCCCCTTCACCATTTTATTTGCTTTTCTTCTCCCTCTTTCTCTCTCTTTCTCTCTCTCTGCCCCTCCCTGGTGTCAAGCTCACACAGTTCTGGAATGGATGATTCAGATTACTTAAATGATGTAGAAGAAATGGCTTTGGAAGAGACTTGAAGGGACAGGGGGTTGTATATGTAAAAGGGAGGCTGAGCCTACTTACATGCAGGTAGTGCTAAAGGCTAAGATTAGAGGGGCCTGGGAAGGAGTGAAGGCAACATAAGCTGCATGAGTAGAAACACAGCATGAAGAGTAGGTAGGCAGGTAACTGAGAGTTGAGCTCATCACCAATATTTTTGATGTCTTTGATTCATGAGGAAGCTCTGCTCTGGGGAGTCTCCGTGTTAATGACACAGAGCAGAAGGTGAGAAGGGAGGCAGAGGCACTAGCAAGCAAGGTACATGCTGACACCTCACAGATGAATAAATCCAAGTCTTTTCCCAAATTTATCCCCTTATTCATGGGGTCATCCTCAATATCTGTCAAGTGGCATGTTCTTGTGAATGAAAGATAGGCAAATCCCCACGGAAGTGCCTCCAGTTTTGCTTTTTGCAGTGGAGAGCAGAGTGATGGTCCCATCTCTCCTATATCTAGGTGAGCTCTGGTAGGTGGAAGGGAAGGGTGGTAGCAACCAGACTGTGACAACAAATACTGTTTCAACATGAAAAGGAAATGATTTTCCTGTTTTTCCTCTGGTTCCAAATAGGATAACTTAATAATCTGTTTGTGTTAAGCCATCTTCCTGGATTTTGTTTGTTTTGTAACCTTCTGGATAAAGACAACTTAATATTGCACACTGATGTTAAAACATTTCCTCTCTAAAAGAGCAGGCCAAGTTTGTGATGAAGTGACACTATGGGATGAAAGCCAGAGTCCTGGTGGCTATTTTATCCTCTTCTCTGCAGATTCCTGTATTGCACTGGCCTCCTGTATCACCTGGGAATATTGCAGTAACACATTTTGAGGCCTGATTAATCTCTGGTGGATGAAGTTTGTTCTGTCTCTCATATTCTGTCTCTCAGTTTACAGTGTAGCAATTAGGGTTTTGGGGACTGGGAGAGAAACTGTTTTGTCTTATTGTGCATCCTGCTATATGTTAGAAAAGGCAGAGACAAGGGAACGTATTTTGCCAGAGTTTGGAAGGTGACAAGGTGTGCAGTGACCTTTGCTTCCCATACAAGTCCATCCACAGATGCAGGTGCGCACTGAATGCTGCCACCTGTCCAGAGCATCTCTATTTTGGACACACTGAGGACTCTATCCTGGAAGGACCTCAGGGAACCAGCACATCCCAAAGCAGATGTTCAGGCACTCAGGGCAGTTGCCTGGGCACCTGTGTGTTATTTATTTATTGTCTTGTCTATGGTGCTGTCCCAAAAGGCATTTGGGCAGCTTAGAAACGTGGCATGGCCTGAGGAGGCAGGAAGGTGTTCTTGCAATGAAGGAATTAAAAGAGATTGTTAATTCATAATTTAATTCATCAATTAAATGAAACATGGCATGGAAAGTCATATCTAAGCAGTGCAGAGGACACTGAAGGCAATAAGTACCCCACATCTGGGTAGCATCTCTACATGAAGTGGAAAGGCAGAGCTTGCAGCAGGGAAATGGCATTTCCGAGACAGGTACCAAGCTTGGTACTGTAACACCGCAGTGTTAAGCCAAGCCTGTTTTCAGAGTGCCCAACTAACAAATCTGCTGTGGATGTAGGCAGGCTTCTGACAAGCAAATCCTTCATCTTCCATGCTGCAGATCTACTCTTTGATTTTTGTTTTCCAAGTCTATGTAGCAGAAAAGAAACCTGCTGTAGTTATTATAGATTTCTGTGGAGAGAAACTTATGGATACAAAGGAGTAAGCTTTAACAGGCTTTCTTATTAAATTTTGTGATTTTTGATTTATCACAGAAGTTGAAGATAAGATGGCTCTTATTTTTTTTTCCCACTGCTGAGGATGCTATTTGAATTTCTGGGTTACTTGCAAGTCAGTAAATTGTGTGTTACCTACCACGGGCCTTCACAGAGAAACCTGGGATATAGAGACCCACAGAGACAAGAGTGCAGGGGGACAGACAGCCTGGAGGCAGCGGAGGCCTGAACGCATCCACCTGCTGAGACTCCCTGAGAAGGTGTGATTATGCAGGGACAAATTACGTTCCAAGAAAACAATCAAACCCTGGAATTTTTAAGCTGATTTTGTTTGAAAACTTGGCTCTACGCATGCATATGCTCATTGAAAACAAAAGGATTTCTACATCATTTCTGTCCCTACAGGCCAGGGCTTCAGGAGGAAGAATGGTGCCTAAAATAAACCCACATCACATTAATCCTAGGTCTTGTTTTTTGAGGAGATTAGGTGATTTCTAATGTGCATCCAGTAATAAGCTCTGGAAACAGCCAAGAGACTCCAGGTGGCTAGGTGCTCCTCTGGGCTGAGCAAGTCACTGCAAATAAGAAATGACTTTGGTAAAGAAGAAACTACTGTCCTGAAAGAGGCATCACTGATGTTATGGGGACGTGACGGAGTTGAGTTAATCTCCATATGCCTGTCTCCAGACCCAGTGCTGGCCATTGACTTCTTTGTTACTGGAGGGCCTGAGGAAGAGGGAGGCCCTCTTGTTATGATACTAATGAAGGACAGTGGTGTCTGCACAAGTAAAAGTTTGGGTTGGCTGTGTTTCCCATGAGGAAATAGAGGAATGGCCATAGCAGCCCAGTAAGATGTTGTTTTCTCTTGGGGGTAAGGATTGGTTGAGGACATTTTTACGTGTCAATATGGTGGCATAAAAGTTCATCATTTTATGGGAAAAGCAAATGGAGTTGCCCTGAAAAGAAGATCAATGAGGAGGAAAGCCAGAAAAGATGAGGCTGCAGAAAAGGACCCGGGGGTGCTGGTCTACAGCTGGCTGAGCATGAGCCATCAGTGTGCACAGGTGGGCAAGAAAGGCATCTTGGTCTGCATCAGAAATAGTGTGCTCAGCAGGACTAGGGAAGGGATTGTCCCCTTGTACATGGCACTGGTGAGACCATACCTAGAATGCTGTGCTTGGTTTTGGGCCCCTTGCTGTAAGGAGGATACTGAGCTGCCTGAGTATGTGCAGAGAAGAGCAACGAAGCTGGTGAAAGGACTAGAAGACAAGACATATGAAGATTGATTGTGGGAACTGGGGTTATTTAGTATGTAGGAGGCTGAGTGGAGACCTCATCACTCTCCACAACTACCTGAAAGGAGGTGGTAAGGGGATGGTTGGACGAGATGATCTCGGAGGTCTTTTCCAACCTTTATGATTCTATGATTCTATGAGGTGGCAGCAAGGAGGGTGTTGGTCTCTTTTCTCAGGTGACAAGTGACAGAACATGAAGAAATAGTCTCAAGTGCACTGGGGAGGCTCAGAATGGGTATCAGGAACAATTTCTTCGTGGAGAGGATGGTCAAGCAACAGGCTGCCCAGGGAAAATGTGGAGTCGCCATCCCCGGAGATGTTTAAGAGGTGTGTGGATGTGACACTTAGGGATGTAGTTTAGTGATGGGACTTGATAGGTCAGGTTGATGGTTGGACTTGATGATCTTGAAGGTCTTTTCCAGCCTAGCTGATTCCATGATTTTAAGCTAAGTGACTTTTGCTTTGATGTTACATGATATGACTGGGAGCAAGGAAAAAGAGATACTCCTACTTGCACCTCACATCTAGGTACAGGGTTGGTGTATCCAAGCACGTAGCAATACGTGAGTTGCTTTGGATGCCCAGTCCCAAGGTGTTTGCTGCTTACCGTGTATGTCAGGAATGTGCCCTGTGCAAAAACGCAGCATGTGGAGCGCAGTCCAGTATAAGCAGAAACCTCATGTCCCAGAGGGGAAAGCTGGCACGCTCCAGAGGCTGAATGGCTCTGCTGCAGGTTCTCAACAGTGTCTTGCAGGCCACCAAGGATGTTTGTCCTGGAACGACTCCGACACAGTCCTTGCTGGGTGAGAATCCGACAGTAAACCTCCCACAGATGAAAAGAGAGGGCCTGTGATCTGTAACATTAAATACTGACAAAAGAGCCATAGAAACTAAAGGGAAAACTAGCTCCTCTGCTTTTAATGCATTATTTAAGAACCTTGAGATGTGCTGTCTCAGCCTGCAATGAGTACTGCAAGTCTTACTGATTTTTTTTTCATGAAGCTGAATTAAGTGAGGTTGAATTTGCAGTAATATTACAACTTATTCTTTTACTGATGTGTCAACATTACACTATTGTTTTTTAAGGGCTCAGAGGAAATTCCCTGTACGCCAATGCAGTGCTGCGGCGAGACACTGTGCTTGCATGTCACGGCTAATGAAGGAGGCACAGAAAGCAATACCATCAGCCTGGCGTGCCTGCGTCTGGCCACGTGCCCCTGGAGCAGGCTTGGGGCACTGATCGTTGCAGGGCATTTTTGCAACAAAAGCACATTCTTCCCTAAGAGACCGATTTGCTTGGTGGGATCGACATCATTGTTTAAGGAAGTTTATATATACAGAGAGCTGCCTCATTTAACAGTCTTCTGTCATTAGGCTTGTGCCACGACTGTAGACACTTTCAATCCAATGCGCAGGTGAAAATACAACTGAGGATGTATAAGAATTAGCACTCATAAAGACATTTTCAGGAATAAACAGAATTAAAATCTCCTATGGAACTGAACAACTGCAAAGACATTCTCTAAGTCGTTGCCTGGGAGCCTACACAGCTCTATTTTGTCAGTCAAGATCAGAAGAGTCATGTTTACTTTTATAACTTACGGTGTTTTGTTCTTGTCTTCTGATGTGGAGCATGTATTGAAATTTCTGTCTCTCCTGGGCCAAGCAGCATTGATATGTTGCACATCATTAGAGCTAGTGAGACCCTGCCTAAAGCTCTGAAGCCTGCTGGCGCTATGGTGTCGTGGCAGCAACACCGGCCAAGTCATCATCTGGGGCCTGAAGGGAACCTGTTCTGGTTCCCTGGAGATCCTGGTTGTTAATATGAGGAATAGGAGGTTAAGGGGCAGGTTAAGACAGGTGAACAAGTCTTCCTTTGCATCTCATTCTTCCCTCCCACATCTTTGAATGCAGTTTTGCTTTTTTTTTTTTTTTGTACTTACATGCCTGTACTTTGCTCTGCAGTGCTGTGCTTATGAGTTGCCTTTAGATGTGGCTGTGTTCAAAAACCTGCTGTGTTTCTCCATCAAATTGATGGCCTGGCTTTGTCATCCAAGAAGCTGTGTTGTTTCCCTAGCATGAACTTATCACAATAGAGTTAATGCCCTGGGAGTTTATCTATGGCACGTAAATCAGCCATTTTGTGTAAGTTGACACCATACTGATCTTTCATCTTCCTTACAGCAAAGGGGAAAAGAGAGAAAAGGAAGAGGAGGAAGAGAAACATCTTGGGTTTTCCAAGGTCTTATCTGATCTGCTGTGGGATGTGCCAGGTCAGGCAAAAGCTCTATTCACATCACCTCCTATCTCTGACAGTGGCCCAAAATGGGAAGAGTGTAAGAGGACAAACATAGTGATACTTAGCCTAAATCCCCAGCTCCAACAATCTGCAGCTGAAGGACTGCGTAAGTCAAAGATGGTACATCTTACATTGAGAACCCTTGATGGATTTTTTCCTTCTGAACTCATTCAGCCATTTGTGAACCCTTCTGTGTTTCTCATTTCCACAGTTTGCTGGCAGCAAGGAGTGCTTGAGTTGGACCACATGAACGCTTTCCCCCATCATAAAGAGCAGGGGCAGCTCTCTTATTTTCTTCGTCTCTAACCTGTAGGAATTTTATGGTGTTCCTTCTGTGATCTAAATAATTACCAGATGTTAAAATCTCTTCTTATTCCAAAAAATTGCCCTCTTCAGATTGCTGCTCTTAGGTTCAGCAATCTGCTCTGTCATCGTGATTTTTGTTTTTTCTCCCCCAGTTTTCATACTCTCTGCTTCCTCAGGCAGTGTAAGCAAATTTGATTTGCACACAAAGGCAACATTTAAGGAGAGTAGTTTCCCTTCCATCTATTCAGTGTGCTTTCGTCTCCCTGCCACACTCATTAGCATGGCAAAAACCTCCTTTTGGAAAACTTCTTCATGTAACGGTGTGGCCAGGGACTTCTCTGCCACTACTCGGTTGCAGGACTTTCACAGGGCAGGGCAAAATCAGAGCTGGGCCTGGGGAGCAGGGCTTTGCAGAGAGGTTCCTGGGGGGCCCAGGGACTCTGCTGCCTGTGTGTGGGGAATGACAGTGTTTTATGTGCAGAAGATGGAGGTGTGGAAGAAGTCAGTATTTGCTCTTTGTATTCTCTGTTATGCTAACAACCTCAAATCTAGTTGTCATCGTCTGTCTTTCACACTCGCAGCTTCCATGTAAAAATACTGAGTTTCTGGCACGCTCTGAGCTCAGAAATCCCCTCACCCACCCACCTTTCTCCAAATCAGCCCTTCCACCATGAGAATAATTACCTGTGAGTCCTCCTCCTCTAACAAATGTCTCTGGCATGTCTCTCCAGAGTAGAAATGAGCCACCCCACTGCTGAACATCCTTTCCTCTCCTACTTGAAACCCACTAGAGTGCTCTGGGCCACCTGCATTCAATTTTTCTGGAGTCTGGAGAGGGAAGAAAATTATGAGGAGTGGCTGATTAACCAGAAGGCCACGCTGCCGCTCAGAGAGACCTTCATGTGGGGTCTCCTCCTTGGAGATCTCTAAAAGCCACCAGGACGTGGTCCTGGGCAGCCTGCTCTGGGTGTCCCTGCTTGAGCAGGGGTTGGAGCAGACCTCCAGAGGCCCCTTCCCACCTTGACCATTTTGTGGTTCTGTGATTCTGGGAAGCAGAAAGACCATCACTGGAGAAAAGACCTGGGGAATCTCGTTGAAAACCTTATTTTTTGCCTACCACTAGCAGAAGTTGGTAAGCTTCAGGGACACAGTGGCTGCAGAGAGCAGTGTACAGAAGCAGTGTGGCTTGCTCTGTTGCCAGAGCTGCTTGTTTACCCCATGCTTCCCTCCTTGTGCCTCTTCTTGCACCATGGCTGCTGAGCCAGGAAGTGAGGTCTGATGCCTTCCCTCCCATGGGGTGCAATGCTGCGTGGGGCAGTGCTTCTCTTGCAAGCTTCTGGTCGTCCTCAGGCCTCACTGGTTGTGTCATAGAAAAGAAAAAACTCCAGAAAGCTACAAGACAAAGAATAAAAGATACATCCCATCTCTAAATATAAACTGACAGACCTGCTTATAAAGGTGAAAAGCAGCCAGCCTCAGGTCATTATTTATAAAAAAAGCACGGTGTGTTTGAAGCACTTCACGTTTCTGTTAGCATGATGGAGGAGCATCCTCTGCCCTCCCGTTGGCCACGAGGTGGGTAAGGAGACAGCAGTGATTTCTGCTGCCCAGCTCCAAGACCAGCAATTCCTTTTGAACTCTAAATAGTCTGGGCAGACAGGTTGTGTCTGTACCACCAGCTTGCTAAAACTGCCCATCTCTACACGAACGTCAGAGCCTCTCCACTTCTCAAGTGACAAATGGCTCCCGAATGCATCCTGCTGAGGGCAACCCTGCTCAAGAGCCTGCAGATGTGAATAAATGAGGAGCACGGGAGGCACACCGGTGGCCCGCTGCCCGTGCATTCCCAGCACAGGCAGCCAGCAGTGCTGATGTACGGCCCTGCTGCCCACCTCGTGTGCTTGGTGAGTTATTGCGTGGATGACTGTGGCTGTCCTTGAAGTCAGCAGACTTTGCAGAGTGCCTTTTGTGCTCAGAAGCTTGCAGGCACCCTTCCCCGTTGTGTTTTATGGCGGTGAGCAATCAAAGGAGGAAAGCAGAGGATGGGTTGCCTGCCCCTGGTGCCTGCAGTTTGGCTGCACATGGGGGGCACCACAGGTGATAGGGGGGAATTGTGTGTTCTGATACAAGCTGAGAGTGTATATGACATTTAGGTTTTTCTCCTTTCTCCACGTTTACCACCAGCTACCTCTCTGTAAGGGCACATTCCCACAGGGAAGTGAAGAATCCTCCCTGTGCCGACTGGGCTGAGTGCACAGAAAAAGTGATACAGCCGTGCTAGAGCAGGGTTTGACCCAAGAGGTGAGAGCCTGGCTCATTGCTTTGCAGAAAAGGACCCAAGAAAGATTCTGCAGGACTTTGTGCAGGTGTTCAGGTATTGCAGAGAAATTCCTGCATGAGATCTTTACCAGCACATAGTGGTCTCTTTGTCTGTCTGTCTGTCTTTTTTATATATTTATAAACTTACTTACAACTTACTTGAGAATTTGGAGTTTTCTACAGGTATGGAAGAGCTGCTCTTTGTACCTGATTACTAGGAAATGCGTTGTGAGCGTCTTAAAGGCAATTTGTCACGGTGCAAATGCAAGTCTTTATTGTGAAGGCAGGCAACAAATCAGCGTTTGATCAGCTATGAGATCAACTCCTGTTTGGTGCTTATGATGCTGAGGTATTCTGATAACTTGAGCTGATTGCTGTAAGTCATTTTTTAAGCTCTCTTCCCTACCTGATGATCAAAGATAGCAGTCTGCATAATTCATGGCCTTTCATATTCACGTTGGTATTTTTGGTTTATGGTAGGTGAATGCATTTGCCATTTTAATGAAATATATGCCCACCCACTACGCAGTTATTGGAATGAGGATTAACCTGATAAATATACGTATTTTTCACAACTCATCTTCAGGAAGGAGGATCTTTCTGAGATGTCTCTCTGTTGGCAGTTCTGCAAGATTTTTGGCTCTAGCATATTTGGGCCTTTGGATGTCTTTTTTTTTTTTTTTTTGTGGTATGGTTCTCTTTCCCATAACACTAATGCATTGTGTCTACGGGCTAAAAAGTATGAGCACATTTTGAAACCGAACATAGCACGAGGCTGATTGTAAAGGCTTGTATGACAGCCCTCCTCTGCTCTGCTATGACATATATATATATATCTTTCTGTCAATAACAAATAGAGTCTTAGTCATTGGAATAGCTGTTTTGGCGCTGAGAGTCAAATGCCTGCATGACAGGGATGACATGATATGCCCATGATATACAAACTCACTGCAAATGAACTGGGGATTGTAGTCAAAACCTGTACAGGGGCAGTGTACCCTCTGAGGTGCGTTGAGAGATGGCCTGTTGACATAGTTCATTTTTATTTTCTTTGTCTTTTCTGCTCTATATTCACACATTTATGGTAACACCGATTCTGACACCTATTTTGACCTGCTCTTGTTCTTTGCCTCCTGAACCGTCTGTGTCTGCTGTGTCTCTGGTGGCGTGGCCGGGGCTCTGTGTGTCGCTGCTTGGTGCCTGCACCTTCTCTTCTGCAGCACAGATGAGATTACACTTGTAATTAGCGAACTGCATAAATTAGCTATGTGTTGTGTGTTGGCTGTGTATAATAAATACAGTGGCTGGTTACCAGAGATGAAAGACCCCTTTCGCACAGGGAACTGTCAGGATGGGACAAGAGGGGAACAAAAATGCCTTTGAAACATTTCAAGGTTCTCCAGCCCATTTTGTTCCTCTGCTCCCACGTTCAGGTGCTTGAGGGCATAAGGCCACCTTTCTCTGTAGCAGTGTGGGGGCAGACTGCTCTTATCTTGTTTTCTTATGCAGTCCACTAGCAGTTCTGCAGTGTGCCTCCTGCGATCTGAGAGATGTCCTTCTGGGACGTCCCTCTCCTCAGGGAATGGTAAACTGTGCTCTGCTGGGGTTGTCATTTTCAAGTTCTCTTTGTTTTCCACCAATATTTGAATTTTCTGATAGCATCCTCATGGCTGATTTGGAGTAGGATTGTACAAAGAATGCTGAGCTTTAATTAACAAGGACTCAGACAATAACACTTTCCTCCTTGTAGCTCACATATGTACATAAGACAGAGAGACACAAAAAGGAGCACGCTTTGTCTCTTCTCTGCCAGTTTTAGAGGGTGAAGGCACTAATCTCTTCAATTTAGCCATGGATACGATTGTAAATCAGTGGGGTTGGAAGGTAATGTTATTAGTGTGCCTACACCACCCCTCAGGCAGATCACTGTCTTTCTGATGACTGCGTTTGCAGTGTGCTCTTGCTCTGCCTCTTAAAACACTGCTGGCATTGCAGGGGATGTTCTGATGCCCATTTCAGCATCACTGGAGGCATCCCTGTCACCGTCAGTTGCTGCAGAAGAAGAATTCCTGTTCCTCAGGATGTGTTCCACATAAATGTCCATCAGCTGGTTGCGTGACAGTGGTCCTTGGTTGTGCAGCTGGTTCAGCTCTGAAAGGTTATGATATTCCAGTGTTTTCAAATATTGTATAAGGAAATTTTTTATTTTTTTTTCCCCCTCCATGGATTCAAACTCTGAGTCCACATTTTGTTATTTGAGACCCTGGCAGTACCTTGATTCTTCTTTTAGGTGTTACAGATTGAAGCCTTTTGCTAATGAAATCCATGTGAGCAGTCCCCCTAGTTTCACAGGAATGAACATTGCAATCAAGACCCCTAACGGCTGCTGGAAGAACTAGGAGGTTGTTACAAGAAAAAGCTGCTTGCACTGCTTGCACACTGCAACCGGTGCAGAATGCACAAGGTAGGAAATGGCTGACCAGTAGTGCTTCTCGTACTAAAGAAATTTGAAAAAAACGTGTTGGCAATTGCTAGCACTGCCCTTGGGGTGGGCAATTCTTGATCACAGTTACTTGTGCATTAATATGTACATGTGCCAGATTGCAGGGAAGACCTGTTCAAGGGTGATCATTCCTTGCAGAGATGCTCATCTGGTAAGAGAAGTCTTCTGCCTGTTACACCTGCTCGCTGTTACACTTTTGTGTTGGCCTGTATATTCAGGTTTCAAGAGGACACGCTCCTGACCTTCCAGCCCAAACCAACTTTGTCTAGAGATAGATTTGCAGATGTAGCAGAGCCCGTGAGACCAGACTACATATCAAATAAATATTAATCTGCAAGGCGGTTTTAGCTTGGCAGCAACATTTGCAACCTGCACAATTAACATTGGAGGTGTTTTCACCAATCTGCTCTATTACTGTGAGGCAGTAGAAGGTGCTTTCTGTGACTGAGGCCTTTCTGGTGGGTACTGACGGGAGGGTGCATGGCCTTTGCAGCATATCAGTGTGGCTGGGGGATCTCCAAGTTCATGTTGGCTTGGCAGCTCTGTAGGACTGGATTTTAGGGCTGTAGCTAAGACTCAAACCTCTCTGAATGGACAACCCTAGTCCTAGGACAACCAAAAGGGGCTGTAGTCACTGCAGCCTCAGCTCAGGCGGCCCTGCTGAGGACAGACACAGTTCAAAAGCCACTTTGATGGGTGCATGCAAAGGCTTTTAAGTTTGTGGCTGGAACCTCTGGAACCCTCGTTCTTGGCTTTTTGCATCTGTTTTGGTTAGTCATGCATACATTTGAAAGTGATTGCTCCTTCTGGGTATGAAGCGTAATCCCCTGCAGTCTTGGAAATGTCATGTGTGGGGTGCTCTGCTTGGAACAGGCTCTTCGGAAGTTTGGCAAATATTGTATTACGCCATTTGCTACTGTGCTGAATAATGTGAAGCTTAGCTGAATTACTTGGAAAAAATGACAGTAATAATCAACTATCATCACACAGAGGTTTCCTGTATTCAAATAAATCAGATGCCAATTTCTGCCAGACTCTGTAAGGAGCATCACAAATTATCATCAGTTCATTACAGTTCTGTCTCTGGCATTTTGAACAAATGCAACAATTTCTAAACATGTGCTCTATTTTCTAAATTCATGCAGGGTCAGGAAGGTATGTGTCTTCCTGTTTTTGTGGTTTTGTGTGTTGTTTCTTTTTTCCCCATTGAAATTCCCTCACAAATCTTTCCTGTCTAGTGCTTTCTTTGGAATTAAAGTTTTCCCAGCTGCAGTAAATTGATCAATTTCTAGCCATGATCATTATCCACAAGGAGTTGTTTTTTCCATCCACAAATTCATAGACACTGCAGGGAACTTATGATTCTGTGCAGGCTGCCCTGATGATACCTATTTTCTGAGAAGTTTCACTTGTATTGTAATTCCCTCTTTCTCTCATGGTTTCTGCTGGCTCTCCTATTTGCAGACACTAGCAACTACTATCATATCATGTGTCCTTCTTCTCAACTCTCCCTCCTCTTTAGCATTACACAAGAGTGATCTGTTACAAGGCTTTTTTCTTTCTCTCTTTTTCCTTTTTACCAGTGTTTTGTAACTTTGAGGTCAGGTACTGATCTTAAAGATCTTTTGTCGGTACAAAAAAAACCCCAGGGTTTTTCCCAAAAAGATTTGATACCTGTTGCAATACTTACCATGAGGCTATGCTTGTGTTAAGCAAACTTCTGACTTCTAGTGTCAAAGGAAAATTATTCCTTTTTGGCTCGAGTACGATGCTCTCTGTCTTGCTTTGATTTATTCCTCACTGGAACATTTTCCTGCAGCAATTCTGCTCCAACTACTCCTTGTAAAGCAGGTCAGTGAGGTGCACTTTTTATGGTAAAGTAGTTTTGCTGTGAGGGTGGCTGCACCTTTTGTATTTGAGAGTTGTTTGCCAGACTATTCCAGTAGTGGTTTTGTTTCCTTGTAGTGCCCTTTTCTTTCTTATTTTCTTCTTGTCTTTCTTCAGAGAGGTGTTGTGGTCTGTGATAACCCAGGTATGAAGAATGGGCAGCCAGCTCACTGCCCAAGCTGAAAATCCAGTTCTTCTGGAGAACTGGTATTCTTAACTATTGTCGCTTTCACTTGAATTGGATCTGGCCCGATTCTTTCATTTCCTGAAAGGTGACCAAAATTGCTTTGCTTCGTATTGATTTGCGATCCGCTGCAATTTGCCTCTAGGCCATGCTCTCTGCAATTTGGGAGGAGTGCTTCTGGGTTTTCTTGCGCTGCTTTCTGGTGCTGCCAGCTGCTAGAACACCACCATGTGACTACTGCTCTTGTCAAACTTCTTGGTGCTTCGGACTTCTTCAGACCTCACTCGTGTAGAGGAAACACCAAAGGGCATTTACCATTAGTGCTGTCCTAGCAGGCAGCTGGAATTGGTTAGCATGGTGAGGTTTTAGTCCAGTTTGTCAGTTCTGATCTTCCTGGGGTATTTCTGCATAATTGCATATAGCTCATGATCATCATCATAGGGCTCTCTCTTATTAGCATAATACCCAGTAACCTATTCCTTGTGTATCCCTGGTGGTCCCTATTCCTGCTCCAATTAACATTTATTTATATAAAGGAGTTTTTTGAGGAAAAACTCTAATTTTTTTTAGAGACATGGTTTAGTTTAGTGGGTGGTATTGGTGGTAGAGGGATGGTTGGACCAGATGATCTTGGAGGTCTTTTCCGACCTTAATGATTCTACGATTCTGTGAAAACCGTGGCTTGTCTTCATTTTCCTTATCTGTCTCAGTGAGCTTACCACAAGAGATCCTGCTCCACAAATCTCCCCACCTTCTTGCCCATTGAAAGATAAGTAGTTTCCTGCTCTGCAAACCAAGTAGTTCCTAGAGTCTTGTAAAAACCAATTTGGTAGGAAAAAAAAACAACTTAAAATTGACCCTGCTTGAGCAGGAGGGTTGTACTAGATGACCTCCAGAGCTCCCTCCCAACTTCAGCAGTTCTGTGATTCTGTGAAGTGTCTTAATTTTAACTTAATCGTAACTTACATACCTTGGTTTTATGGATATGTCGGTTCTATCTAATTTTTATATTGTGTTCAACCTTCACAACAGAGAGAAAGATGACAATGCAATATTTAGGATTCATTGGCAGAATTCAGCTCTCCCTAAAAGTAATATTCCCTAAATTGTTAGCTTTTGCCTTATTTGCATTTCCATCTGTTAGGAAGCTGCCCATCCAAACATAAAGGGTATGGCTTTGTAAAGATCCACCGTGCTTCCCTTACACCTCTAATTTCTCTACCCCCTGTGGATTCTCCTGTGTATTGGAGGTGTACCTCCCACTTTGGTCACCATATGTCACCTGTGCTGCACGGGGCTGGTGGCATTGGTACAAGGGGACAGGAGCAGGGCAGCTGGCAGGTTGTGCATTCCCATAGGTAGTGCAAGAGCTGATGTCCCCTTTGGGCCCCTCACCCAGATCTCCTGGGAGCTTCTCACCTCCCAGGGCTGGAAACCAAGATTGTGCAGTCCAGTAGAGATGTCAGGGTGCTGCAGGCTCCTGCAGGCAAACTGCTGCCCCAGAAAAAAACCTCTCTAGGAAGGGTTTCCAGCGCAGAAAACTCAGGCTGCAGTTCTGGCTTCTGCATAGTTAAAGGTTACGTGTGTTACTTCTAATAATCTGAAGCGATACTCTGCATGTTTAATTAGACATGTTAGAAAAAAAAAGGCTCTAATATGAAAACATTATGAATGTAACACATCCATTTATTTGGGGTAAAGTGACATGAGACCATCACTCTAAGCAATAACATTTAGAGACGTGAAGCCTGGGCCTCCAGCTCTTTGCTAGTACTTCCCCTGGTCAGACTGGTAGGCTAGTGACATGAGGAAGGTTCTTGGATCCATGTTGGATCCATGGATTCAAGATTGGTGTGAGGCAGATGTGTACTAGTGTATGTGTTGGGAAATTTCAAGGCCTAGCCATGAAAATGAAGTGATGGCAAACACTATGTAGCCTGAAGACACCTGCCTGTTCTGCATCTTAAATGGGTAGCACTGGACCTGTATGTCTGCTGCTGTTTGGAGCTGCACTTGAAATTTCCAACACCTTCTGCAAAATAATTAATTATTGTCATGTAAGAAGAAGTTTCCACATTTCTGGGGTATTTGTCTCTTCAGAAAAGTTATGCTTTTTTGCCTTTTTTTTTCTTTTTTTTTCTGGAGATCAAATTTGTGCTCACCACAGAAATACTCCTTGCTAGAGGAAAGAGTGAGCGTTCTCATGAAAGTATTAGTTTACACATATGAAAACTTGTGATCTGAAAATGAATGCTGAAGGTTCTTTTGTTCTTCCTTTTTGCAGCTCTCTGCATTGCTGACCCGCTGGCTAAGATGTTAATTCAAAGGTTCCCAAACTGTTTTGTGAAATCCTTGATGCTGCTCTGCAGAGAGCAGACAGCTTGCTTGGTAACAGCCGCCTTCGCTTTGGCTCAGGCAAGTAGCTGTAATTTAAAGAGGACATCTGAAATTGTGCTCCTGCTGTTGCCGTTCCCTGTAAGCAGTTTGTTCAGCTGCTGTAGGTAAGCTGTACAACTAGGAAGACTTTTCTCTACAAGCCACATTTTTAGGCAGTGACATGTGCACCAAGAAACAATTTTAAAAACAGGATCACCCCAAATTATTTGTGGTCTTGTGTTTCAGTCGTAAGAATGACTCATGAGGAAAGGATGGTCAAGTTTCCAGTAACTACAGTGACAGAGCTGGGATAAACCAGATAACTGAAAAACACACCAGTTATTTCTTCTGACTTCAGTACAAAGTCAGTTTGGACAGTTCAGTGTTTTGCTCTCCGCTCTCTTCCTTATGAGTGTTGTGCATTGATTCTAAGCATATTTGCATTCCAGATAATTTGCCTGTGTATGAAGGATTGTTCAGTATGCGAACATCATCAGGCTTCTGACCCTCTGCTCTCTTCCAACAAATAAATATGCCAGCGGTGGTAAGGATGGGGCTAGCTGCAATGTCATAGGCACTGGGGCAGTGCAGGTGTGAATGCTAACAGAGGTGACTGGATAACTGCAGGTTCTTTTATTTATTTATTTATTTATTTATTTTCCAAAGGCTTTCCAAGGAGGCCTTCCTTCAGGTCAGGAAGGTCTTTGAACATCTTCCCTTCTTCCATCCCTTAGCCTCAGCTCATTTCCTTTGCTTCTTTCATCTCCTCACCTCTGGTTTCACAAAATCACAGGATCACAGGATGGCTGAGGTTGGCAGGGACCTCTGGAGGCCATCTGGTCCAACCCCTGCTGAAACAGGGACACCCAGAGCAGGCTACCCTGGGCCACGTCCAGGCAGCTTTTGGAGATCCCCAAGAAGGGGACCCCACACCCTCTCTGCACAACCTGAGCCAGTGCTCTGTCATGTTTCATCTCCTGTGCACCCTCCTTCCACCCATCTGGGCTGCGCAGGAGGCACACGCTCACGCTCCTACCTGGCTATGCTGAGCATGCTGCCACAAGAGCAACTTTAACTGCTCCTTGTTTCACCACGTCTTGCATATTTAATGCCTTTTGCTGGTGCAGAAGTTAATGGAAGGTCTGTGGTGGACAGTCTCTGTGTACTCTGCGAGTGTATGCACAGTGCTGTGCAAGCAGAGACAACCGTCCGTCAGCCGGCCCTTTGCCGCCGCTGCTCGCCGACTCGGTAATTGCTGAGCACAGGTCGTGCTCAATGCTCACAGGCTGCTTGATGGACAAGGGGCTGTGGGGGGTTCTTTCTGCAGTAATTAACGAGGGCAATGTTTATTTTTTCACTCTCTGGGCACTCACAAATAATAAAAAAAAAAGTACTCTAGGAGGAGAGGTATTAAGTGTTTGCATGCAATTCTTGTTTTCAGCTTGGCCAGACTATGAGTTCCCAGGTGCTCTGAAAGTTCATCTTTCCTCAGCTTTCATAGAATGAAGCAAAAGTTACTCTTCACGCTTTTTTTTTTTTTTCTAAACAAAACTGCCCAAACTAATGCCTTTTTATTTCAATGTGGAAGTCCAGATTTACTTCCTGGTGTTGGATAACAGACCGGGACTCAGACATGTTTTCAGTCATCAATACTTAAATGTGTTTTTGATCTAGGGACTTTTCAACTTTTCAAACAAAACCTAAAGGCACCAAAGAAAAATCGGAGCAAAAATGCATGTATTTTGTCAACTACTTCAGGAAAGATCATTTCCAGCTTTTGACCACAGGGCTATCAATAACTTCCAGCAGAGAAAACTTTACTGTAAAACCTGAAGCTCCATATACAAAAAACATAGCGCAAGGCTATGCCACGTCCATCTCTATTTCTAAAAATGCGTAGCAATTAACAACTCTAGTGGGCCTTGCTCACAAAGAGAACACATGATATTTATCACGCTGTCAAAGTCTGGTCATGTTTTTGTCCATGGCTAGGATCTTAATTAAAAAGAATCAAGATTTTTAAAGGTTTTGCAGTTGCTTCAAGGTTTGGTAAATAATCTAGTTGCAGAGCTTTGTTAAGAATGCTTTTTTTTTTTTTCCTTGGTTTGTACATGTCCTACATACTAATCTCTAAATCAATTGACGAGCTTCCCAAAAGAAGTAAAAGAATAGCAGCTGTAGTTCCATGCACAAGAATATATGCATCACAGGAAATAATTTAAGTTCTGTATACAGAGTGTTTAGGTCTGATTTACTTATGAGACTTCAGGAAGAAACAGTATTTGTATGTAGCTCAGTGAAGATGTCTGGCTAATGCAACATGTGGTTTACTACTTCATTTTACATTGATGTAACCAGGCTGGCATTTCAGATATAAGCAGCAGGTATCTATCTGCCCTACTCTAAATACACAGGAGAGGGTTGTTAAACCATATTGAAAGGAATATGTTTTGATCTAAGCTGGTAGTTTAGAAGTACCTGTGCTACCAACCTGCAGTTGATTTGGTTATTCCTACTGCAGGGTACCTACAGCTTGTGCTTAGCTAATAGAAAATTGCTAGGTGGTGCCAAGCACTCCTCTCGATATCAAAGAAAGATGGAGGGCTTTGCCGTGATGCACGACTGCAGATAAGATGAAGGCCAAGCAGAAATAATAAAAGTTGAGAAAAGGGCAACAAAATGAATAAAGGATGTACGACTTCAGAGGCTTTCCATCTAGACAGACTTCAAAGATAATGAGAACTTCCAAAGAGAAAGGTTATGTATTGGACAAATGTGAAATATTCATATCCATCTACAGAAAGAACTGGGTGACCTTGAGCACAGCAGTAATCGAAACGGATTGAAATTTAACAGTACAAAATGAAAGGTCAGGTATTTGCTAACTAAAACCAAAACCTTTTATTACAAATTGGGATCTTATCAGCTGGAAATGACAGAGGAGGAAAAGCTTCTGGAGACACTGGTAGATCAGAGAGTAAGTAAGTATCCAAAATGATGTGTCTGTGAAAAGGCTGTTTAACTAGGCTAGCTGTGTGCAGTGCGGTAGGAGAATATCAATACCATTACACGAGGAATGCTGGAAATACTGATCCCAGTACCAGCATCCCAGGCTGCATCAGGCAGAGCATTGCCAGGGTGAGGTTCATAAACGTACATAAATACCTAATGGGGGCAGTAAAGAAGATGGAACCAAGCTCTTCTCAGTGGTGGCTACTGATGGGAAAAGAGGCAAAATGCACATACCAAAACACAGGAAATTCTGTTTAATAGTGAGAAAAAGACATTTTTACAGTGAGGGTGATCAAGCACGGGGCGAGTTTGTCCAGAAAGACCGTTGGAGTCTCCATCCTTGGAGATATTCAAAAGAAGTCTGGGCATGGTCCTGGGCAACCAAAAAGAGTCACATCTTTGAGTGGGGCTTTAGACTGATCTCAGAGGGGCCTTCCCACATCAGTTGGTTTGTGCTTTATGATTCATAAGAGATGGATTCAGGTTGGAAAGAGTGCAGAGAGGGGTTATTGTGATGAAAAGGGACATGGAGTGCCAGTGATGCTTGGAGGGCTGAAATTTCTACCTAAAACACATGCAGTGTAGTGAGGGGTGTATAAGCACCACAGAGAGAGGCAAACCATTTATTGTAAAAGGCCATGGTCACTCAGCAACAATGGAGTTTATGCTTGTCATAAGTAACTGGAAAGTTGAAGTCAGAACGGGTTATTTAGCCATCATAATAACCACATTTTCCAAAAACCTTCCAGTGAGGGGAGGGAAAAGAAAAAGAAAAGAAAAATAGAAAAAAAAAATTTAAGGAACTGTTGGAAATCATTTTAAAGGGAATGATATGATGCAATATATTCCTGAAGTGGGGGTCCTTCAGTCTGTAATACTCAATTGCACATGTATTGCAGGTTAACCCTGGTGGGGAGCTAAGCACCACACAGCTACTCATTCACTTCTCCCCAGAGGGCTGGGGAAAAGAATAAGGGTAAAAGTGAGAAAACTTGTGGGCTGACATAAAGACAGTTTAATAGGTAAAGTAAAAGCTGTGCATGCAAGCAAAGCAAAATAAGGCATTCACTCACTACTTTCCATTGGCAGGCAGATGTTCAGACAGTTTTCAGGAAAGCAGAGCTCATCACACCTAACAGTAAATGTAACTTGGAAAGACAAATGCTGTTAACTCTGAATGTGCACTGCTTAACAACAACTAAAACATTGCTGTGTTATCAACACTCTTTTCATCACAAATCCGAAACATAGCACCATACCAGCTACTAGGAAGAAAATTAACTCTATCCCAGCCAAAGCCTGTACAGTACATCCCATCTGGGCTACTCCAATTGCTCTCTCATGGAACAAGTGAATGCTAAGAAGTTATTGATCTCTTCAACTTACATTTGTAAGATATTATAAAAACAAAAAATTGCCAGGAGTTAGAGAGAACAAGAAATCCACATACCTAAGAACATCATCTGTAGTTAAACTGACTGTGATTTAGAGACATTGTAAAGACTTCAGCAAAATCAGTCATGAAAATGGTAACATTGCTGTCAAAATGGGACCAAACTGGATGAGAGGACTTCCCACGTTGTTTTGAAAAAAACAACATGATAAATTTTGCTTTAAACATATATTCTCTTATCCTTCTTTTGAGTCCCATTTAACACATCAGAAACTGAGATAAATAGTTTCAAGTTCTTCCTGCAAATGCCTTTCTGAGTCTCTAACTTAAGCTCCAGAAAGATGTGGGAAAATGCTCTTTCACTCATCAGAATGAAAATTCTGGTGAAGATTCTCCTTATCCTTTCACTGTTGTTAAATTGGCTATGGCATTTTTGGGGCCTGTTCAACATCTGCTATGTGAGAAGGATGTTAAGGGAGAATTTTGCTAATGACACAAAACTGGGAGGAGTGCCTGATACACAAGACATTCATGCTGCCATCTAGAAGGACCTCAACAGGCTGGAGAAAGGGGCTGACAGGAACTTCACGAAGTTCAACAAGGACAAGTGCAAAGCCCTGCACCCGGGGAGGTGCTGTGGGTTTACATGGCAAGGTTTTGGTAGCAGGGGGCTGCAGGGGTGGCCTCTGTGAGCAGAGTCCAGAAGCTGCCCCAGGTCAGATCAGAGCCAGCTCCAGACGGCTACAAAGGGCTCTGCTGTTGGCCAGAGCAGAGGCAATAAGCAATGTTGTTTGCACCTCTGGGAGAGCAGACTGAAGGAAGGGGAAATCTGCTGTGCTACAGCAGCTGGGAGAGAGGGGTGAGAGCTGAGAGAGAAGCAGCCCTGCAGCCCCCAGGGTGAGTGCAGCAGGAGGGCAGGAGGTGCTCCAGGCACGCAGCAGAAGTTCCCCTGCGGCCCGTGGAGAGGCCCCTGGTGGAGCAGGCTGTCCCCCTGCAGCCCACGGGTCCCACATGGAGCAGATCTCCACGCTGCAGCCCGTGGAGGAGCCCCCGGTGGAGCAGGTGGATGTGGCCTGGAGGAGGCTGTGGCCCATGGAGAGCCCCTGCAGGAGCAGGCCCCGGGCCGGAGCTGCAGCCCGTGGAGAGGAGCCCACGCAGGAGCAGGGGGTCTGGGGGGAGCTGTCAGCCGTGGGGGACCCGTGCTGGAGCAGTTTGCTCCTGGGGGACGGACCCCGTGGTACGGAGCCGTGTGGGAGCAGTTCTTGAAGACGGGAGCAGGGGCAGAGAGGGACCGTGAAGGAGCGGCGGAGACGAAGCGTCAGGGACTGACCGCAGCCCCCATTGCCCTGTTCCCCTGCACTGCTCGGGGGGAGGAGGTGGAATAGGATGGAAGGGGAGAAAGTGTTTTTAGTTTTTTTATTATTATTATTATTATTATTGTTGTTGTTGTTGTTGTTGTTATTGTTATTATTTATTTCTCACTGCTCTAGCTTGTTAGTAATAGGTAATAAATTTTATTAATCTCCCTATTCAGAGCCTGTTTTGCCCATGGCAATAATCATTGAGTGATCTCCCTGTCCTTACCTCAACCCTTGAGCCCTTTTCATCGTATTCTCTCCCCCTTTCCCTTTGAGGAGGGGTCGTGAGATAGTGGTGATGGTGGAGTTCAGCTGCCCACCTGAGTTATACCACTGTAGGAGGAAAAAGCCCAGGCACCAAAACATGCTGGGGGCCACCCAGCTCTGCAGGAAAGGACATGGGGGGTCCTGGTGGACACCAAGCTGAACAGGAGTCAGCAGTGTGCTGCAAGGAAAGCTAACGGTATCCTAGGCTGCATTAGGCAGCTGGCAGGTTGAGGGAAGGGCTTCTTCCCCTCTAATCAGCACTGGTGAGGCCATACCTGGAGTACTGTGTCCTGTTCTGGGCCCCTCAGTACAAGAGAGACCTGGACATACTGGAAAGAGTCTAATTAAGGGCCACGGAGTTGATGAAGGGAACTGTGAGGAGAGGCTGAGAGAGCTGGGAATGCTCAGCCTGGAAACGTGGAGGCACAGGGGGATCTCATCCATGTCTGTAACTCCCTGCAGGGAGGGTGCAAAGAGGTTGGAGCCAGGCTCTTCTCAGTGGTGCCCAGGACAAGAGGCAATGGGCACAAACTGGAACTCGGGAGGTTCCTTCTGACCACCCCGCAGCACTTCTGTGCTGTGTGAGTGAGGGAGCCCTGGCACAGGCTGCCCAGAGAGGCTGTGGGGTCTCCTCCTTGGGCATCTCCAAAAGCCGCCTGGACGTGGTCCTGGGCAGCCTGCTCTGGGTGTCCCTGCTTGGGCAGGGGTTGGAGCAGATGGTCTCCAGGGGTCCCTGCCAACCTCCAACATTCTGTGACTCTGAGATTTTTTTATGAGGTTTAGCTACAGTTTGTGTTCTGCTGTACTTCTGCCTGGTTCTTGAGAGGATTTTCTAGCACCATTTCTTTCAGTTTCCTCCAGAAAATCCACTTCTGTCCCAAAGGTTTAAGTCAAGTGGCAGCTTTGAAGATGGAGAGTATAGTCTTCAAAGTTTCAGAGACTAAACTCCATCTTGACAACTCATCCTTCGTGGATAGCCTATACATCCATCCTTCCCCAACTTGCAGATCATTCAAGCTACGTGGGCGATTGAACATGACAGAAATTCCATGAAATTGATAACAATTACATTTCGCACAATTGTTAATACCAGTTAATTTCTTCACAATGGATAATTACTATAATTTGTATTGAAACATCTGTAGGAAAATAGAAGGCACAGTGAAGCAATGTAGAGCAATTCTGTAGAGCTGTAAAATAAATAAGTAGCTGAATAGCTGCAGCCCCAGGTGCTCAAGTACTGAGCAATGCCCAAGGAGTCTTCAGAGTTGAGAACTTCTTCGTAGTTTCTGGTAGCAAATGTGTTGATTATAGCCCTTGATGCACACTTCTCAGTAATGAGCTTGATAAGACTATTCAGATTATCCATTCTTTATCTCAAGTGTTTCTCTGCTAGGCCCCTTTTGGAAAAGGGAGGCAGCCCTCTGGAGAGACCAGTGCTGGCAGAATTAAGAGCCTTCTGACTGCTCCTATATTGTTGCTTTTGCACTTTTCTTTTTGTGTCAAGAAAATGTTTTAATGTGTCAGTGCTGTCTGCTGTACAGACTTTTGGGTACTTGATGCTAAATACTCTTCCACCTCAAACCTGCATTGCTGCAGGCCCTGGCTCTGGATGCCAGGCGCACTGCTCCTGCCAAGAGCTGCTGCACAGTGACACAGGTATGGCTCGGTCCCAGCCATTTTGCTGCCTGGCTCTGGATGCCAGGTCCCTCAGCTGAGTATGCTTGGGCCACACCAGGCCTTGGTGTTTCTTCCTGCCCTTTTGGTTCATTCAGAGTCATCCCTTGAGCAAAACCATGAACAACAGTGGCTTTCACCTCCTCTCAAATACTCTGCGAAGTGCCTTGCATATCTGGAATATCTCCAGCTGTTTTCTGCAGCATGTGTGCCAGGGCTGTTTGCAAGCAGCACAATGAATTTAGGGGGATGTCAAGAGTGAGCATCAGCTCCCTTCCAGCTCATTCACCCTGCTGGATGTCCCACGGTGTTGCAGTGCCCACGCCCAGATAATGCTAGGTTCCCACTGCAGATGAATTCCAGTCTTCCCCATTTCTTTGATGGTTCAAAATTCTGCCAACGAGCTGCACAATACTCTCCATCCCACAGGCAGTGTTGAAAAGCTCACCAGCTTGTAGGCAACTGCTGAGGAGCAGCTGTGGATGTGCACACTTAGGAAGGTGATGTCTCAGTTATATTTGCAGGCCTGCATACTGTCCAGGGTTCTGTGCTTTATCATAGCTTTGTTCTCTGCTGCCAGGAGCAGTACACTGCAAATCTTCCAGCTTACGTAGCGTGTACACCTGTAAATCTTCACCTGCATGGCTGCATTTTAGTCAGTATCTCAAGAATTGCTCAGTAGCTTGTGGCAGGTACTGGGAGATGATGCACGAAGTGTCAGCTGGTCCAAGTGTGAATCAAACCTGGGGGTGAATAGACAGAGAAAAATTTGGCGGTGTGGATTTTGCTGCAGATAGATAGCACAGGCCTGATACCCAGCAGCTGAATATATGTGCCATTAATTTTAGTTAATAAACCTCTTGGCCAGTTTGGACATTTGGTCTGATGAGATACCCTCCCAAGAGGTAGGACCACTGAGGAGTGGATCAGGTGTTCTGTGAGTTCAAGCAGTTCAGAAAGGCCATGGTGGCCTCCACATAGCTCACGAGCCTGGTTCCTCACTGAGATGCAGCCACCTCCTCGGGCTGTCAGGGCCGGAGCTGGCGGTGCTCCTCCCCATGTCCCTGCTGTCCACACAGTGCCACTTCTCTCTGTCCCTGGCTGCTCTCCCTGCAACCTAGCTGGTTCACATTGCTGTCCTCCTCCTCCAGCAGGCACTTGCAAACCAAGGATGGTTTCCAGCCCTGTGGTCTCTGTGTGGTCACTGTATCCTCTGTCTGTCTCTCCTGACAATGCAAGTGTTTCTGGAGACTTATGCTTAAATGGATGGGAAACCAAATCAAACCATCATCTTTGCCTGAAAATTACTGTGAAATTATTATAAAGCAATACAAGAACTCAAGTTGACTTAGAGACTTGTTGAGCTCTTGAAAGTTTGCATGAAGTTACTTTCATGTGCAAAATACCCTGTCTTCAGTTGACAAGGGAAACACAGGAAGATCATTAAGCTGTGATTGTTCAGACCATGGTTGGTTGCCTTTACGAGGGCTCTGCAAATGAGAGCTCTGATTGAAAAATAGTAGCAATTTTATCATGTGCAGCACTGAGCACTCTGAAATCATCTGCTGCTGTTGTAAAGTGGCTAAAGGGATGCTGAACGCCTGCAGGCTCCCTAACCAGCCTGGAAGTTAACCTGGCCCCACCTTTGAGCAGCGGGTTGGAAAGGTCTCAGTCTTTTGAATCCATCATCCTGTTACGTGTCTCAGCAATGAGACTTAACTACCACTCTTTCACTCTTGTTTTTGAGGAATATTGGAATACCGCAGACCTAGTGGAAGAGATTGAAAATAGAGTGATTTAAACCAGAGCTTCCCATATCTGTGGAGAAGGGCTCTGTATACAGTCTTAAGATGAAGTGTCAGGCTGTAGTTTTGCTTGGTGACCTGAAGGCTGGGCTTCTTTTCCAGAAGAAACTCTTTGGTGAGATAACTGACCCAAGGGTGACTGCTAGCAGCCGGGAACAGTATCCTCATATTTCCAGTGAAGAGAAGAGACAGCAGGATTTATGGCAAGCTTGTTCTTATAGTGTCTGGAGAAACATGAAGCTCTGGATTCAGACTGGTAAAGGTCTGCAGGGGCATTATGATGAGGAGCAGGAGAATGAAGAGCAGGTCATATCAGAAGAGACTGAAGGAGATTTTCATGTTTAGCTTAGCTAGATGGAGGCTGGAGGAGATACAAATGCTGATCATAGCAACGCTAATCAGAAGGACGAAGAACTGAAGGTGTATGAGCTGGCAAGGAGCAAATTCAGGCTAGAAGTAAGAAGGTGGCTCCCCATCATTACATCTGTCAAGTCCTGGAACAGCCTTCCAAACAAAATATAGTGATTTATTCCAAAATGGAGCTTGACATGACTATGAAAGGGCTTTATACAGCACAGTGCTAGTGCCAGACCTCGGTCAGAAGGAAATCTATTATTTGTGTAAATCCATTTGTTAAAATTGCTTTTAAATGCCACCAAGGAAAGGTAGTCACCATAAAGAAAACACGGCACTCGGAGAGAATGATCGTCAGCAAAGTGGCAAGGGGTCATTAGCCTTTTGTAACGGTGCCCGGTGGCTCACAGAGAGCTCTGTTGAGCTGGACACTTTACTGTAATACGTATACATATCACAGGCAAAATTAAAATTCCACAGGGAGAGGAAAACAAGTTAGCCAGCAAGCAACAGCAGAACAGTTCATTAAAATGCAGTCTTGTGTTTTCAAGGACTGGTGCTTGGGGACTGGTGTGTGTTGGGATCTCTCCTGGGGAGTGCAGTAGAGAAGTCTGCTTTTTTCAAGGTTTGCTCTTTATTTCTTCCATTGTCTAGAGGAACTTAGATACGGGAATGTTAATATTTTATGTCCATTCACAGACAGGTCTTCTTTCACTCAAGTCCCTGCTAGCAGATGTTCCTTATCTCTTGCCTTTTGGAGGCCTGCTCTTACCCTCCAGCTGTCCCTGTTCCCTTTTGATTAGGGATCCAGTAGCAATTATGTAAATAAAGAGAATTTTCTTTCACATCTTCTTGCATGTTTTTAAAGAATTTGATTGTCACTTGGACCACAAGGATTCTTCACAGGGTAAATTTGGCTGGACTTGTGGACGATGGTCAACTCTAATGAAGGTGACCTTGCCTGTTCCCCCAACCCTCACAACATTTTATCCTCTGTTATTTCTTTTTCTCTCAAACTACAAAGGAGGTCTGCACGTCAGATTTAGATTCTTTCTGAGACTATTTTCAGAATTCCTTCTCTGGTTATTAAGCTCGCAAGGCATCCTTGGTGTTGTTTTAGCTGTGGTACCTTATTTATGCTGGTGGTACTTTGGGTGAAAAGGAGCTATATGCTGCTTTTAAATTAATGTTGGAACAGCAAAATCTACTTTTTTAGTTTTGTTTGTGTGCAGTTTGGACTTGAAGGTGCCCAAAGCCTTCAGTTAGTCTGCTTTTTTGTTCTCAGAGACACACTTGAAAAAAATATTTATATTTCTTGGCCTTGCTGTCTCCTGTCCTTCCCTGGGAATAGCTGGGAGGCTCCTAGATGACCTGGAACAAAACTATGAAAGGAGCCATGGTCACAACTGAACAGTCTGAGTGGTCTACTTCCTGTGATCGGGAGCATTTTCTGGCACTGCTTTTTTACCAATACAAATAGAATAGGGATGTCTGATTACCAATGATTAGCGTAAGCTTTGCAGAAGAACTAATGATTTAGGGTTCTTGGAAAGGTTTTGTTGAAAATGCTGGTATTTCTAATTATTGACATGGAGGCATTTGGGAGACATTTCACACAAATAGACAGTTCTGGATAGAAATAGGAAGGTACCCCAGAGCAAGAAGAGATCTCTCAGGCATGTGCTCTGGGTGATGATGGAGGAGGTAAGAGGGTTCTTTCAGGATGTACTTACATGTCAGCGATACACTACCAGTAGCTTGGCCGCACTGCACGGGGTTCATCGAGGAACGCTGGAGCAACCGCGAGCAATGACCAGCTCAGAAGGGCCTGGGAGGCTGTGAAGCAAGAAGGAGCCAGCTGACTCTGTGCAGAATGGTCCAGGTGGTCTGGAGGAGTTACTTCTGAAAAGGCAGTGAGGTGGAAGCAGACTGTGGCTCCGTGGCATATGGCTAGAGCTATTTCTGAGAGCTTAAGTCAGTTATACTAATACCTAGGGTGTCTGATCAGGAATGGATTTAATGCTCCACCATCAAAAGTTCAGGAACAACGTAACATATAAATATAAAACATTATCTATATAAAAAATTTGAGGTCAGGACAGATGAAATTTCAGTTTATTTCAGGCATCCATCAAGAGTTGTTGTTGTTGTTGTTACTCTTTCACAAAGCGTATCCAGGATTTTGTGCCCCAGTCAGGGAATACTTCCAGCTCCATTCGGATTTAGGAGTGTAAGGCTGAGGGAGCACTGGCAGTTGACGGGATAGGGGAAGGTGATATAAAAGTGATCACTTGGACGTGCAGGTGTTTGGCAAAAGAGAGCTTTTAAGATTAAGTTCTGCCAGGAAATAAATAAGCAGCCAGCACAACTCAATGTCTCGTGCTCCTGACAATGATCTCTGCCTCCAGCACCAGCACCAGATTCCCAGTGGCTTCAAAGACAGTAAGTTGTTATATGGTAATAATTCGAAAGTTTCTTTGAAAAGAAAACTCTTTTAATAATGTCTGAAGGGCAAAATCTGATTTGACTTGTGGGTTTCATTAGTAGCTAATACATTTTTGTCCTACAGTAGCATAAAGTAAATCCAGGAAATTTAGGTTAAACCCTGACTTTTACTAACTCAGATGTTAAAAAATACTGAATGCCAAATGCCTTTATCTTCCCAGTCTTGTGGCAGACTGTTGTATGTTCTGTGTTTCAGGAAAGCCAGGATGTCTCTCAAGATTTCATTAATTTGAGGTTTGCCTCTCATAAAATTTATGAGACTGTCTTGGGATCTCGAACACTGTCATACTGAGCTTTCTTGCACGCTGCTGCACTGTGCATTTCAAACATGCAGCCAGGTTACATTTCTAAAAACCACTACAGGTTCACAAACTGGGGGGAAGAAAGTCACACTGAGTATCATATTATTTCTGCTGGATATAGGTTGGAAGAAAAACATTATTAGGAAGAGTTAAAAGGGTCATTCATCTTCTGTGTACTGCAGCAGCTCAATATTGTAGCAGGATAAAAAATACTTGAAAATCTCTGGACACAGCTTTAGGAGATCCAGAGCATATTGGCAATTGAGATAATAACAATGATATTCTGTGATTGATGGCAGATTAGGGAAAATCTTGATTGAGAATTGATGAGCCCCCATTAGTTTCTGTTCTATGTTATGCTGCATCTGGGCCAGCCTCTGGGATTAAATTTGGCAGCTGGTTTGTTAGCCAGGAGACTCAGACGCAGCCTTAGACTTTTAGCTCTCTGGAAGTGACATCTGTTTGTGTGTGATCTGTTTATGTTGTTGTTGCTGTTGTTTTTGTAGTAGGAGCTATAGACTTGTATTTACAAGTGTCCTGAAAATGTTTGGGAAGTGTCCTGAAACGTTTGGGCAGTGTCCTGAAAATTTTTGGGAAATTATTTCTTTTTCCTCTCCTTGGCCAGAGAGGCGTGGCTCACCTGGTAAGAAATTCAAAAGAAGGTCATTTAAGGCCTAAATAAATAGAAATTCCTTATATTGAAGTGTGGTTTTAGGTCAAATGTTCCTTGATTGTATACGTGTTTGTTGTAGGCTGTACGGGTTATACACTGCTTGATGTTACGGATTTATGTACCACTTGTTGGATGGATGTTTGTAACACAACATTTTTTTTCTGCAGAAGATGCCAAAATGTTTTTCAAAGATACGGAGACAGCAGTGATACATAGCCAACTCCAGAATAAGCAGCTGCCGTTGGGCAAAAAGACACAGCACAATTTACAAAACTCCAAAGGTAAAACTTTATTAGGCAGAACTGAAATACTCCTGTTGGAGTTTGATCAGTGCAACTACCACAAAGTGGTAGAGCATCTTTAAGAATGGTAAGAGCTTCATTAAAAACTCAGCTTTATCTCTCATGTTTGGAAAGAGGCACTGCTCATATCACAATGTGAAAACTGCTGTACTTTTTAAAGAAACTGTGTTTTAATTGCAGGTCTCAACCTAAATACACCCAGTGCTATTTAGCTTATCACCTGCAGCAAGAGTGCAGCCTGAGAGAGCACAGCAGCAGGTCTTGCATTGATTTCAGAGCTTCTCTGCACTGGAGTTAAAAACTTTGTAGGAAACTTGTCTATCAAAACCCATGTTTTAACATTCCTTCTCTAAGCAGCACAAGTAGGAGCCAAGGGGAGAGGGGGCTGCAATAGATCCTTATTAGGATCTATATAGATCCTACTTAGTGTTAGGTTCTTGCCTGCTTGGTTTTTTATATATATATATATTTTTTTTTCACAGAATATTTTATAAAGCAAAGAGAAATTAGGTAAACATCACATAGCACTTCAGATCCACTAGTGGAGATTTGCATTCAAACTATGGAGGCAGCAGGTCAGAGACTGCTGTTTACGGCAGGGCTTGATTAGAAGGAAAGACATTTTTCAAACATCATCCAACAAAATGGAGCTCTGCAGTAGTCATCCCTTGAAGTGAGAAGTCAGCCCTAATCCCTTCAGACTGATCTGACAGCAATTTACAAACCGCAGCCTTGTTAGCGTGATGCTTGAAAAGTTTTCTTGCTTTTTGTCTGTTCCGTGAGATTCAGATTTCCATTTTTCTGTAACTGGCATTTGATTCTGGAGCTGCGGTTCACATCAGAAACAGCCTTTCAAACACTGCATCTTTAGTGTGGTATTGATGACTTGTAGCTATTGGACTTACTCACTTAAAAATAGACAGGAGTAAGTCCTTCTTTACAGCTAGACAAGAGACACCAGGCAATGTTAGCTAGCCATGGGCCATACTCTGCAGAAGTCTGTGAGTGCTGCCTTTCTTAGGCAGGAGTTGAAGCCTGGCATTGGGATTTCACCACGCAGCTGCAGTTCAAGCCACTGACAGTTGTGTCACCAAGCTTTCAAACCCTGCTCACTGTTCTGAAAAACATCTAGAAACATCTGACTCTGCAGTGAATAACAACAGAAATGTTTGGCACTTCGGAAGCAGTTAACATCTGCTCATATATTAGTTAATTAACAGAGCAATATTAATCTTTGGAGAAGCCTTATCTTTCATCCGATGTAAACAATGTAAGGAGATAGCACTGCTGACACGAGGATTGCCCAGGCTGCACACTGATCTTGTCATTTTAAATTAAAAATATGTCCAGAAAGAGCTGCATTTTGAAGCCTCCTATTGAATTCACCCTATCTTGGCTAAGGGCCCAAGTGTAACTTGTCCACATCAGTCACGCCCCATTTGTTTTATGTAAGATTCATTTTTTCTTGATCCTTTCTAAATGACATAGTGAAGATAGAATTACCGCCTGTTCCACAGATCGCACAAATACATACATATGTTGGCTTTGCATATGCATATTTGACAAGTTGTTCCCCACAACTATTTAGAATCAGTTAAGAATGAAGAGACTCATCAGCTATTAGTCACTTTAAAGTAAATGTCATGAACTCCTTTAGCAGTTGTACCTGCACACCTCCTCCAATACTGAACATTTTTCTCTAACAACACTTCCACCAGGAAGGAACACTGTATTGTCATCGTCTTAATGACACAGAACCAAGATACATGAGATAAATTTCAGCTCCAGATTCAAACACATTCGTTTAGATGCTGGCATGTCTGCAAGCCATCTGAGCTCCTGTTGTAGTTGATGGAGGTAGAGTCCATAATGGGGTTGTCTTAACTCCTAAGGTAGATAACCAATTACTCCTCATTGAATCCCAGAATGGTTGAGGTTGAATTGACCTCTGGAGTTCATTCTGTCCAACTCCACCCCACCATCCCCGCTA
Organism: Cygnus atratus; assembly: GCF_013377495.2. NCBI lineage: Eukaryota > Metazoa > Chordata > Aves > Anseriformes > Anatidae > Cygnus > Cygnus atratus. The sequence goes on along the minus strand of NC_066362.1, from coordinate 191,366,288 downwards.
GATCAGGTTGCCAGGACCACGTCCAGATGGCTTTTAGTATCTCCAAGGAGGGAGATTCCACAACCTGTCTGGGCAACCTCCTCCAGTGCTGGGACACCCACACAGTAATGACATGCTTTCCTACTTGTGCACAAGGAGCTGAGTGAATCACTGAAGTTGACTGAGCCCCAGAGAAAGACTGACTTGCTGGAGATCCCTTAAGACTCTTCCATGTGATGTGGCAGTACCCTGGGTGTGGGTACCAGGCTAGTGAAGGCTTCAGCTGGTACCTGCAGCTGCTCAACACTGCAAAAACATGTTGTGAATAGAGCACTAGCATTAATTTAGGTACAGTGTTGTTCTGGGTCAGCTCTGGAGACTTGCTGTAGGAATTAGCTTGGTCACAGGTATGTTGAGGATTTATGCCTCCTGTTGTTGGGCAAGGCACAGGATTGTTTGGGCAGGGATGGGTATTCAGCTGACTTCTCCATTTCTCATTTTTCAGTGCACCTTTCCTCCTCTTTATCCAACCAGAAATGCAAAAAGTATAACCAAATTACCACTGCATGTCAGTTTTGTAATCCAAAGGTTACATCACTTGGAGGGAGACAGAGAATAAAACATGTGTAAGGCACAGAGGACTAACATACACTACTGATGTCAAATTGCTCAGTGAAGTACATGCCCATAGAGCTGACTGCAAGTGTCACTGAATTGACATAACATGCCCATTGGGCTCACCAGCTGAAGTGGCAACCAAGCTATGGAGAGCACATAGTCCCAGAACTTATAAAGAGAAAGGAAAGAAAGTCAGCCGTGAGCACCTAGTACCCAATAAAGACCAATGTTAGAGAGGCTATTTAGATAAGAGAAAATGGCTAAGTGTCTTCTTTTCTAAAACAGCAGTGTCTTTATTACTTTAGATCTGGAAGGTTACTTTATGATCAAGAAGTCTCATGTTTTCATCTAAAAGACGAAGAATAGAAATAAGCAATAGCTCTCTACATCTTCCTGCAAAAATAACCAGTGGTGTTGCAGAGATTAAGATAGCTTTAAACAAAATAAGTCACCAGAATTTTGTAATCAGGCTGGACCTTGTAACAGATCAGAAAATACTCAGATATGTATTTTCCTCCATGGTTTTTGGTTTCGGATCTAGGTACAAACAAAATTTAATGTGCACTCAAGTCATTTCAGTCTCTGCTGGACTTGAGAGATGCTGAAAAGCCACTTGGCAAAACTCTTCTCTGTTTTGTTGAGCCAGCTCAGAAAAGCACCTGCCTGCTTATACAGATCAAAAATGAAGGTGTGGCTACCTAAATCCAGCTAGAAGCTGGGGTTTCTGTGTTAGATTACAGTTGCAAGGGAATCACTCACTGTAAACATGCTTCTGTGCAGTGTGTTGAATGCTTTGCAAGCAGATTTTTTAACATTTATATTTATATTTATGTTTTTATTATTTTTTGCTGTGCTGGGGCAATATCCTCAAGGGAGTGGATGAGCTCAGCAGAACAATGCTCAGTTATTTTTATGCTTACTCTGTAACATTTCCCTGTAGCAGCAATTTGTAGGTATAGTGAACCGAGGCCTCCTCACTGGTATTTTGGCTGTTTATTTACTGATGTATATGTTTAGCTGATTTTGTCTTCTGCAATACTGGACCCCATAACTGCAGTGATTCAGAGGGTGAATCATCTACAGCCCAGATTCTTGTCCTGGAGTACGATGGTTTATGGTGTCTTGGTCTCTGAACAGTGCTGGCAGTAGTGCAGATGCTAAGAGCTTCTACTGATACGGAGCTATCTCTATCTCTTCTGTACAGCACGGCTGCTGAAGTTAATCCTCAGGTAAGTTACTACACAGGTAGTAGGCCATCACAAGGTCCCTTTGATTTATTTTATTTGGAAGCTGAGTGAACCTCTGGCCCGTAACTGCAGTATCTGTCTAGCAAGAAGACCTATTCTGCAAAGAGCTTTTTCTACACGTGCTGGTCCATGCCTGACACACCCATTCCAGCTCTCTTTTTTTGTGCTGTGGAGACAGGCAATTCTCCTTCAGCATGTCTCAGCATTGCAGGCTTGTGTTTATCAACTCATGAGTACCTTGGTAGGTCAAACTTATACTCAAATATGCAAAGTCTTTTACATCCAGGCCAAAAATTGTGGCAATGTGACCAAAGTGCCTCCTTAAAGCCTTGCATTTGTTATTTGGAACCAGATAATTTCCAGAAAATAGTATAGAAAATAGTGTGACAAAGCACACCAAATACTATCTAATCCTTCTCTAGTGCCTCCTGTTCTTTCAATGGTGGGAAGGTCATTTTGCTCACTCCTGGATGTCACCTGAATCCCCAAGATACCTGCATCAGTCTTCTTTTGATGTCCAATTCCTGTCGGGGCCAGAACAAAGCATGGAGAGGTTTTGGGAAAGGACAGGGAAGCCTGACCTGGCCACGTCTCACATCTGTTCAAGGTAGCTGTGTTGTTTGAAAGCAGAGACAATAAACTACAATGCTATCATATATTAACAAATATATTTGTGTATTAACAGAACATATTAACTACAAGATAAAAATCTGATTTCTGTGACACTGAAGAGCAGAGCCACAGGAATCTCTCCCTCTCCAAACCCAACATGCTCTGTCCCCTTTCTCCTTCTCCGGACTTTCAGGCTCTGAGCAGGAGCTGCCACTGTGTCCCCTTTCCCTGCCCTAGTAAGGTGTGTGTGGGGGGGTGCTACAGGAACAGATAGCGTGTTTGGTGCCTTGGTGCCCACAGCAAAGTGGATATGGTGCATTCCCCACTGAAATGAGCCTGCCTGAGGAAACCTTCAGCTGACACTCATGAGGTGCATTGGAGAGCATCTCTGAGTGACTGACACTTGGGAAGTATGTTAAGGTGCCTGAATGTTTCCCATTTTGCCTGAAATGAAGGTTTCTATCGTATGTTCCAGAATGCTACACTGGCTCTTGATTAAGTTTCCTTGCAATTAGATTTCCAATTGTTTCTTTTTCTCTTTTTGTTTTGTCATTTGCAGCATGTACTTGTTTTTTTATGCCCCCATTGCACATGTGCTTGAGTGTTCCGGCTTGACTTCTCCTGCAATTGCTTATTCTCTGATTCTTCTTTACAGAGCTGCAAGCTCACATTAACATTAGTGAGTATCCTGACATACTTGCGTTTTCTGATTTTTACACAAATGAAAGGATTATTCCTGTTATTGATGTGCTCACAAAGAGTGGTGAGGGGTGCTCATAACCCTCATCAAAATAAATTCTTTACTCAGAGGATGGTGAGGCACCGGAACAGGTTGCCCAGAGAAGCTGTGGATGTCCCATCCCTGGAAGTGGAAGGCCAGGCTGGATGGGGCTTTGAGCAACCTCGTCTGGTGGGTGGCATTCCTGCCCATGGCAGGGGGTTAGTACTGGGTGATCTTTAAGGTCCCTTCCAACCCAAATCATTCTATGATTTGATTTTTTGATATGATTTGATATGACCATGAAGAATTTCTTCCTAATACCTAATCTAAATCTACTCTTTTTCAATTTAAAACAATTTACCCCTTGTCCTATTACTACATGCCCTTGTACTCTGTTAATAATAATTCTGGATGGAGTCTCAGAAGGATTTTGTCCCTGCTGACATGGTTTCTGCTGTTTCCAGTCTTCTTTTAAATAAGTCAACTCAGCATTGTCCTACAGATTACTGGAACTGCACTAGGTGGAACATGAACAAGAAGATCCATCGTAATTTAGTAGATGTCCAGCATGCTCAGTTTTGGTGCCTGCTTTAGTGTACTGGAAAATATTCTGAACTATTTTTTTTTCTCCTCAAATAATTGGCACCTGCTGTTCTTTGATCCTCAGCAACCCCACAACAGAAGGGTCCTCTGAGAGACCAAGCAAGGTAGACAACTGTTTTGATTACCTCCATATCCAAAGCAGCTATACCAAAAGCCTATCAGAACTCCTTTGGGTCCCTGAAGCACCCTCTCCTGAGGTAGTCTATGCCATGGGTGCACAGAGCCTCCAGACCAGTTACAATGGGGTGCTTTTGCCACTCTTTCCCAGGTAGGGTCATTTTGGCCTCTGGAACAGTTAGCTGTTGGGATCCCCCTGCCACTCTGGAAATAAAGATGGGTTCTGCTTCTGTTGATGCAGCCCAGGATGCTGTTGGCCTTCTTATCAAAATTCCTTGCTTTCCTTGCAAAGAGACTGATAAAAAGACCACAGCCAAGGAGGTGTTTCAGGAAGGAGGCAGTCACAGCCTGGCAGGCATGACAGGCAATTGCTCTCTATTAATATGTAGTATAATAAATGAAAATCTCTGTCTATGAGCCTCTTCCCCTGCTACACACTATTGTACATTACACTAACAGTCAAAATTGAGAATAAGAGAGGAGAAAAATGAGTTTTAAAAGAAAATAGAATGATTCCCTGGAGGTGACTTTGGTTTTTGGTGTGTGGAGACTGTGGCAATCAGTGTGCCACAGGTGTGCATATGAACCTTTGTGGATGTTGCTAAGAATTTCTCCCCTCCCAATCCACACAATTCCCAAGACTTCAGGAATGTGGCCTTCTTGGGACTAAGACATTCTTAAGTACAGTCAGAACATGCCAAAAAAACTTGGCTCTTAGAAGACACTGCTCCTGACAGCCCCTACACAACCAGAAGGCACAGAGGAGGATCTTGCCTTTCAATGGAAGCTGGAGCTGATGAATGGATTCACAGATTGTGTGCAAGATCTGGAGAGACAGTAACCCATCCTTGTGCATCCTCTGTGCCTCAGACTTGCTGAGACTTGATCCTTCTTCAAACCTGTTTTTCCTGGTTCCTGTTCACTGTGAGCAGAAGACCAGAGGTCAAGGCTTCCTCCACCAGCTGCACCTGGGACAAGAAAATGCAGAAAATCACAGCATCAGCAGAGGTAAGGCAACAGGTCCCTCCTGCCAGGGAGGGACCCCGTCCCATGCTGGGTGACTTGAACCAGGTTAAAATGCACTCCCCAGATGGCTGCTGTGAAGGGCTTCCTCCTTTCCTATTTACTGGGCCATCCTGACAAGCTGCTGCAGAGGTGGGGAGAACTTTCCCTCCCTGTGCTGCCATGCTGGGGGCCAGGGAGGTGGCAACAAAACCTAGAGAGGAAGCCTTCTGCCAGGTGGGACCTTTGGGGGAAGGCATAAAGGAGACACTTGCACACATACGGGAGAGATGTACCGACTGTAGGGACGTGAAAAGGTTACTGACACACATCTCAGTAGAGGCTGTTCTCTTGCTGGATGACAAGTGTGCAGCAGGTTTGCCTGAGACTGGCACAACAGGCTTTTTCCACCAGGGTCCTGATCTTTGGAGTAACCGCATGCAAACACTTATAGCAGAAGCTCTTGGCATATAAGGAGTCTCTCCAGATTTCAGGAGCCCGTATTTTCATTTGTGGGAACAAAAATCACCCATCCTGATCCTAACATGTCCCATGGTGTCTTCTCAGGATGGTTATGTACTAGTTTGTCACATCCCAGGCCCCTTCAGGGGAAAAGAGGCAGATGTTGCGTACTCCCATCACTTTGCCAGATCATTTTTGCTGAACAATGGAACTGACCCCTTGTGGAAACCTACTGTGGTAAAGGAATTGATCCCTTGTGGAAGCTGACAATCGTAAGGCAAATGATCCCTTTAAAAACTGTTCCTCGCCAGGGTATGGCACTTCTCAAAGGCGTGTCACACAAAGACCCCTGGTCCTGCTGATTGCTTTAGCACCACCAGGGTTATTCCGAGATGGTCCCGGACGGTCCCCTCAGAGACCACCCATGTTTGAAGTACCCTGGGGCTAAAATAAGGGAACGTGGCACCAAACGACCCATGGGGAAGTTTTACTGACAGAAGCTAAGTGAACCTCGTTGTTTATACCAAGAGATACTTAAACCTTGCTGTGTACAAGAGGAGCTATTCGACCCTTGTTGCTTATAATGGAGACTCTTTGAGCCTTGTGGCTTTACAAAGGGCTGAACGAGCCGTTAACGGCAGCTGTTTGAATCTCGTTATTTAACAAAGGGCTGAGCGGCCCTAACGTATGGGGAAGAGAAAGAGCAAGAGCGAAAGCTACAAGGAGATGGAAGGACCGCGGCACCCCGCGGGCTCCAGCAAACTCTCAGCCCCAGTCCCCTCCATGAGGGCGGGCAGCGCACACGCCGCCCCCACGGCTGCGCTAATTACAAGGCAGTCCCCCTCGTCTCCACCCCCAGTCCTCGTCTCGCATGCTAATTACATTGCATGCGCAGCCTGTTGTTCCAGAACCTTCTCGAAAGGGATAGGGGTGGGTGCATGGGAGTAGGGGTGCGGAACGGGTGCTAAGGCCTTTCTTGCCTCCTGTCAGCACCACAGCTGAAAACGTGCCTCAGGTGGTTCTGTACCTCAGATTGTTCCTTAGGAGATTGGCCCCAGAAAAGCACTGTCCTGCCTTTGCAGCCCCGCTTTTCTGAGCCAGTTGAAAACACAGTAAGCCCTCGCAGCACCCAGGCCCTTCCCTCCCCTCTCCCCGTGAGCCATGTTCAGAGGAACCCCCCCCCAGCAGTCTCCATGACTGGGGGCTCAGCACAGGACAGTAAAGTAGGGCTCAAACAACTCTTGAAAGTGACCAGGTCTTTTATTGGTTGCAAGTGAGAGACTAGCAGGGCCAGCTGCACTAATAATGTACCTCTGCTTCCGGCCTGTGGGAGAACCACAGTCATGCCCCCTTCCTGTTCCCTGGCTGAAGGTCATCCTTCTCAGGCTGCGCCTGGATAGTCTGCCCCCGTTTCCTTTGTGGGTGCTTGTCCACGGGTTGGACATGGTCTTCCTCATGCCTCACCCCGGTGGTCTGCATCACCTTTGTTGGTGGGTGTCTGCCCGTGTCCTGGATGTTGTTCTCCTCAGCCGACCCCCCGATGTTTTCAGTGGGTTCCCAACCATTGTTTCTCCATCATCCATCTATGGACACATTCTGGAGGGTTGACCATTGAGGGCATCTATTTCTTGTGTGGATTTTCTCTTTGTCCCTAGTCGAACCATTTCATCCACCTTTTGACGCTTTACAGGGAAGTTGGCCATCGAGGTCATCCATTTCTTGTGTAGATTTCCTCCTCCTCCCCTGCTGCACCATTTGATCCATCCTTGGATGCTTACAAGGGAGTTGGTAGTTGAGGTCATCCATTTCTTATGTGGATTTCCTCTTCCTCACTAGCTGCATCATTTCATCCAGCCATGGATGCTTACGGGGGGGTTGGCTGTCTACGTCATTCACTTCTTGGCTGGATTTCCTCTTCCTCACTATCCGCATCATTTGATTTCCTTGCACACTGTCTATTCCAAGTCTCCTTGAATTCCAGGAGCAAGAAACTTGGCAAGAGGTTGCCAGCTACAGGGCAGCCCCTTTTATGGGGTGGGTGCCAGCGTACATTGAGGTGACATCAGAGTAGGTGGCAGCTGACGTCACAGGAAGCCCCTTCGTGGCAAAGGAGACAGATACTGAGTACCCCCAGCATCATTTTGCTCATCCTTACCACAGATATAAGAAGCAATCTTCTCCGTTTCATCTCCAATTCATCCATCTTACATGGCTCAACAAATGGGCTACCTTGCAGTGGGAGATGGTGCCGATTAGGAGAAACTTCTTAGAAAGAGTGGTTAGGCACTGGAAGGTGTTGCCCAGGGAAGTGGTGGAGTCACCGTCCCTGAGGGTGTTCAAGGAAAGGTTGGATGTGGTGCTTAGGGACATAGTTTAGTGGGTGATGTTGGTGGTAGGGGGATGGTTGGACAAGATGATCTTGGAGATCTTTTCCAACCTTAATGATTCTGTGATTTTATGAACAGCCCCCATGCATTCAGGCCCTTCCCTACCTTCTCCCCGGGGGCCATGTGCAGAACCCCCAACTCCAGCAGTCTCCATGACTGGGGGCTCAGCGCGGGACAGGAAAGGAGGACTCAAACAACACTTCAAAGTTCACAGGTCTTTTATTGATGGCAAGCGAAAGGCAAGCAGAGGCTAGCTGCACTAATGTACTTCCGCCTCCCACCTGTGGTAAGTTCACAGTCATTCTCCCCCCTCCGTCCCTGGCTGAACATTGTTCTCCTCAGGCTGTGCCTTGACGTTCTGCCCCCATTTTCTTCGTGGACACTTGTCCTTGGGCTGGACACCATCTTCCTAATGCCTCACCCTGGTGGTCTGCAGCAACTTTATTGATGGACGTCTGTTTGTGGCCTGCACATTAGTCTTCTCATTTTGCACCGTGATGGTTCTCACTGACTTGGTTGGTGGTGTCTGTCTGTGGCCTGGACATTGTTCTCAAGCTGCACCCTGCTGGTCTGCGCCAATTCTGTTGGCAGGTGTCTGTCCATGACCTGGACGTTGCTCTTCTCAGGCTGCACTGTGATGGTCTGTGCCAAGTCTATTGGTGGGCATCTGTCTGTGGCCTGGACATTGCTCTTCCCAGGCTGAACTCTGATGCTTTGTGCCAGCGCTGTTGGTGGGTGTCTGTCCCAAACTGCCATCGTTTTGTTAATGTCAACACATGCCCTGATGGTCTGCATAAACTTTGTCAATGGGTCCAATTCCATTTCTGCGTCATTCACCTTTTGACACCTGTTGGGGGGTTGGCTGTCAAGGTCATCCGTTTCTTGTGTGGATTTCCTTTTTCTCCCGAACTGCACTGTTTCATCTATCCTTAGACGCTTTCAGGGGTGTTGACCGTCGAGGTCATCCAGTTCTTGTGTGGATTTGCTCTTCCTCCCCAGCCGCACCGTTTCATCCAGCCTTGGACGCTTTCAGGGGTGTTGACCGTCGAGGTCATCCAGTTCTTGTTTGGATTTGCTCTTCCTCCCCAGCCGCACCGTTTCATCCAGCCTTGGACACTTTCAGGGGTGTTGACGGTTGAGGTTGTCCAGGTCTTGTGTGGATTTCCTCTTCCTCCCCAGCCGTACCATTTCATCCATCCTCGGATGCTTTCAGTGGGGTTGGCCATTGAGGTCATCCATTTCTTGGGTGGATTTCCTCTTCTGTCTAAGATGGATCATTACATCCATCCTTCGGTGTTTGTGTCACACTGCCCAAAGGCTAGCAGACCCTGCCTGATTTCACTGCACCTGGTATGCTCCAAGTGTCGCTGTGGAAGTCCAGAAGCGAGAAACTTCAAGAATAATTGCAGGAACCACCACATCAGCATATAACAGCCTCAAGCCTGGAAGCGGAGCGGGGGAATTGCCCTTTTAGACTTTTTCTATTTTCATTGAAAATATTCAATGAAACTGGGTCTAATAAAATCCCATGCAAACTTCTCCATAACTGAATCCATTTTGATTCATTCAGCCACGTGTTTATTTTCATGTTATGCCATAAACTTCCTAATAAAGATAATTCAAACTACTTTTTAAGTGCAGAAATCCAGAACATACTGCATGAATTTGAGACTGTTAGTTTCTGATGTGGGGGTTCCTGTGATGTCTGTGGCAGAGTTCAGAAAGGAGCTTTTCCAGGATAATGTGAGGGCTTTGCATCTTTCCTGCTGACGTGTTTCTGCAAACTGGTTCTGCTCAATTGCTCCAGAGAAAGTGCATTTTAGCACAAGCCTCGCCTACAAGGTTTCCTTGGACGGAGGGCAGGCATTTGTCTGTGAAGATTTGAAAGGTGTGAGCAGAATGGATCAAACGCAACAGTAGCATAACCAAATTCAGCTCTGTCAGAATCTGCTCAGTTCCTTCAAGACCAATGTAAAGAGGAAAGGAAGAAGAGATCCAAGCTAGTACTTCAAATCCAAATGCTCCACAACTATTAGAATTCATATCCAGACTTTGTGCTCACCTTCTCATAAGGAAAGAAATTGCATGCTGTATGTGAATGCCTGCCAGGTGGTGGTGAAGATGTCATCTTGATTTGATCCCCACCTTACAGTCTCAAGATCTCTGTGAGTAGTGTAGGGCTTTACCCTTTTTTTCTGCACTGTCTTCACAAGACCTGCTCCTTTCCACCCCTCCAGCCTGCTAAGGTCAGCTCAGCAGGAAGAGAAACCACATAGAGTCATAGAATCATGAAGGCTGGAAAAGACCTCCAAGGTCATCTGGTCCACCAGTATCACCCACTAAACCATGTCGCCCCTAAGTACCACATCAAACCTTGCCTTAAACACCGCCAGAGACGGTGACTGTAGTTCGAGTGTGGGCTGCGAGTGCCCATGTTGTCCTGGCGTGGAACTAGGGCCTGGCTATGATGGCTGATGCACAGATGCTCATCACTCCTTTGAACCCAGATGCCAGCATCTGGTTTAGGCTCCATAATGGTTGGATCAAATGCAGCCCTTTAGTTCTGTGCCTCAGACAGGTAGATAAAGGCGATATTTTCACTTGTCCCTTAGGCTGGGGGGTTGTCCTCTGCTGCTTCCCAGAGTGAGGCCCAGTGCCCATTAAGGAAAAGTAATTGTAATAGCAATAAACAGCCTAACATGAGAACCTGTAGCATGCCCTTCTTACAAGGCTGTTTTTATAGTATTCTGTTTCATCTTGGGAAAACTGGGTGTGGTGGTTTTACTTGGATGGGCGGCTAAGCTCCACCACAACTGCTCTCTCACTCCCCCTCCTCAAAGGGAAACGAGGAGAAAAATACGATGCAAATGGCTCAGGGTTTGTGATGAGGACGGGGAGATCGCTCAACAATTACCGTGACGGGAAAAACAGACTCAGCATAGGGAGATAGTAAGATTTATTGCCTACTACTAACAAGCTAGAGAAGTGAGTAACAAAGGAAAGAAACCAAAAATGCCTTCCCCCCATCCACCCTCTTCCATCTCCTCCCCCCGAGCGGTGCAGGGGAACAGGGCAATGGGGGCTGCGGTCAGTCCCTGACGCTTCGTCTCTGCCGCTCCTTCACAGTCACTCCCTGTCCCTGCTCCCCATGGGGTCCCTCCCACGGGATGCCGTCCTTCCTGAACTGAGCCTGGGGGGCTGCCCACAGGCAGCAGCTCCTCAAGAGCTGCTCCCACACGGCTCCGTACCACGGGGTCCATCCCCCAGGAGCAAACTGCTCCAGCACGGGTCCCCCACGGGTGGGCGGCAGCTCCCCCCAGACCCCCTGCTCCTGCGTGGGCTCCTCTCCACGGGCTGCAGCTCCGGCCCGGGGCCTGCTCCTGCGGGGGCTCTCCATGGGCCGCAGCCTCCTCCAGGCCACATCCACCTGCTCCACCGGGGGCTCCTCCACACAGGGGGGCTGCAGCGTGGAGATCTGCTCCATGTGGGACCCGTGGGCTGCAGGGGGACAGCCTGCTCCACCAGGGGCCTCTCCACGGGCCGCAGGGGAACTTCTACTCTGGCGCCGGAGCACCTCTCCCCCTCCTTCTTCACTGACCTTGGCGCCTGCAAGGCTGTTCCTCACTCCTCTCACTCTCCAAGCTGCTGTGTGGCGCAGCGTTTTTTTTTCCCTGTCTTAAATATGCTCTCACAGAGGCGCAAAACAACATCGCTTATTGGCTCGGCTCTGCTCAGCAGCGGGGCCCTTACCTAACATGGGGCAGCTTCTAGATCCTTCTCACAGAAGCCACCCCTGCGGCCCCCTGCAACCAAAACCTTCCCACATAAACCCACTACACTGGGTCTCCCAGAAAGTAGCTAAGAGGTTGACCGTATACTAAAGCCTCATACCCTGCTGTCGCTGCACATAAATCTGATTAAATTAAACGTTCAGATTAACCAACACAAAGGTCTCCACTGTAGGACTCAGTCCCACGCTTTCTGTTGTATCTCATTCCTTCAATTTATTCAGTGTCATGGCTCATTACTCTGCATCACTCAGTATTCTCTGAACAATGAGAGGCAAATCATTCCTGCAGTGCCCTGGCAATACCGCAAGAAGGAGAACTTCAGGGTGTCAGCAGCTTACTCCCAGGACTGTAATGGCACCTCTGCAAAAAAACAAAAACAAACAAACAAACAAAAAACCACCAACCAACAGATCAGAATCGCTTGCTGAGACTACATGAGAGATAATATCAGAAGGTTTTTTACTGTGGGACAGATCAGAAAGTGCAAGCGTACATTGTCAAATGCATTTTTCTGTATAATAAGGTGACTGAGCTAAAATTTTACCATGTTTGAAGTTGCTCTGTGCATTCCCATTGTGTTTTACCTTATCTGAAAATTGCCTTTTTTGGGGAAAAAACATTGAATATATATATTATTTAATATAAAAATTTACTGGTTATTTTCAAATATTATGGTTTACATAATCAGTTTACATAATCACACCATCACATTTTCTGTGATTACTTTCATACTTAATGGCTTTTTTTTTTTCAATAAGTCAAAAAATATGTCCCAACTGCATCTTAATTTGAGTAGGGTCAAAAATATTATGTTCCTGTTGATAACAAAATAAAACACAGCAAGTGAAGATACGTGAACAGAATGCTATAGGACATAGGAACTAAAACTTTGTTCAGCATCACTGAGGTGTCTGTTACAGCATTGTGTCCTGTTTCAAATATCATTTTACAACATCGAGGCAGGCCATATGGAAAGAAGTTGGGGAGAAGAACAAAAATAGCTGGAAACCTAAACGCATGAACTTGGAAGGAATGCTGAAAGAACCAGGCTGGACAGAAGGAATTAGAAAAGTTACTGAAGTGAGACATGATAATCTTCAAATATGTAAAAGAGAGCCGCACAAAAGACAGTCAAATGTTCTCCATATTCATTACAAAGATGAAGTAATTGGTTTAAATTCCAGCAAGGGAGATTTAACTTAAACATTAGGCTAAATTTGCTACCAGTGCATCTAGCTAAGCTCTGTAGTAGACTGCTGGGGAGCCTGTGGTTTCTTCATCACTGAAGTCTTTTAGGAACGGACAAGCATATGTCAGAATGGTATAAATAGAGATAATCCTGCCTTTGTGCATAGTGATGAGCTAGGTAACCTCTAGACCTCTTCCTGCTTTGTTTTCTTCAATTCCTAGGAAATTTCTGAGTATGTTCTTTATTGCCTAATGAGGACAGCTGTGAAAACCCATTTCTTGGCAGTGATTTGTTGGGGTTGCTCTCCCAGTAAAAGCTAGCAACTTCTACTTTCAGGTTTGCAATTCTATATTCTTATGGGTGAGGAAGAAAGGAACCAAAGGTAGAGGATGGGCTACAGTTTATTTAGTTGTTTTCTCTTAGTTACCATGTCTAGCTAAACACAGTAAAAATGTAAGTACAGGTTCCAACTCTGTCGTTTCTCAGTCAGAAATTAAGGTCGTTTCTGTCAGATGGGTCACTTCCTTTTGGTTGATACAATAATATTGAACTGCTCATCATTTTTCTTTTCTGGTCAGCCCAGAGAAGCACCTCAATGAAATTCTATGGGATGGTTATTTTGTGAGAAGTGCTATAGAATTGCAAATCACTGTTGCTGGTTAATGAAAATACCTTTCAGCAAAGTAACAATATCTTTTGGCTACCCAATAGCTCTTCTTTTACTTCATGTTAATTCCAGGGATTCTTGAAAAAAATGAGTTTTTTACAGTTCTTTTCTGTTCTGATAAGTTCTTAGTACTGCATTCTGTTGTTTGCCAGGTTCTGAAGCTGACTGAATTATTTGTTGGGAATATATTATGTGATGAATATGCCTGCTTTTATTTGAAAATAGCTCTGAATCAGCATGGATTTCTGCGGATGTGTTTAGCATTTATAAGTGTTTGCTAGACAGTTTGGAGGAACCTGCTGTTGGCTGGTGAACTTTGACAATTCATTATTCAGGTGGTGCAGCGTTTCTGTTCTGTGACTGGAGAACTAACATTTTTTAAACATGTAAATGGTGAATAACAAATGAAGAGGAATAGTCTCGTGTTTAGGAGAGTCCTTTTCCATAAAAGAAAACACAAAACTTTCATCTTATAAGCAAAATCCTATTTGGTGTGCACATTTGCAGACAAATGCATGCATTCGTGCCTATTCAAAGTGATTTTGCAGTCAGGTGATGGTTGCCCCAGTTTTGGGCCAGAGGCAGCAGAGCAGGGCCTATCTCCTCTTTTCAGATTCCTCCCTACTTCATCTTGGTCTCCGAGTGGTTGACAGGCCTCAGATGCATATGGTAGGCTTTACAGCACAGTAGCTCTTCTCCTACCACTGGCAAATCTATCTAGGGTTTCAAGGCTACTTCAGAGCTTACTAAAAGTGTTCATGTCATTTGGGGAGAATCCCAGGCATCTAGTGTCGTTTGCCCCAATCAAAATATCCGTGTGGGTTCAGCAGATGTGATGTGGTACCTACAGTAGGGCCACAGCCTTCAGGAGCAGCAGCTGGACACCTCTGGGACACCCAGTAGTACCTACAGTGATGGGAGATGCTGGTGACCTGACTACAGAAGCCTGTTTTTTGCTACCAGTCTGGTGGACTCTAAGGGGTGGATCCTACAGCATATCTTGGCAATGCACAAGCTCAGAGTTTGCACAAGTGATCTTTTCCACAGCTCCCGGAACAAAGCAGCCAGCAAAGCTTGGATCAGCACTTGCTGGTCAAAATCCATTTGCCCAAAACTAAGCACCACTGATATCTCAGCTAAACATTTAGAAAACTTATTATCCTGTTTCTACCACTGCGCGTTGGACATCACTCTGCTCAGCATCTATTACATCCTCCCGGCACCTCTGCTGTCTCAGCACCTTCTAGTTTTCCAGTGCTTAGTATATTTTCGATTGATAAAAACGAAGAGCGTGGGGTCTTTTCATACTGATTTATAATATAGTCTACATTTCTACACTGGTATATATAATATTTCTATTACAAGCAATCACTGTCCTTTCTTTCAAGGAGATGCAGGAGTCTGTCTTTACAACAGTGTAAAAACTTCGATTTTCTTAGTGTCTGCACCATTGATTTCCCAGGATTCCTGTCTTTTAGTTGTTATGGGAAAAAAAAAAAAAAGAGTCTTTCAGTACCTCTACATAGTTTGAGATAATGCAAGTTTTTTCCAGATTTTCATAAAAGGTTCTCTCAGGGTTCTCTCATCTTTTCCCAGTTTCTTTGGGTCAGATTCCTTGATGAAAAATACACAATTTCTGATTCTGAATTACTGAGCGAAACTATAACCCTTACCTTTTGATTGTTAGGTATTGTGTTGTTTTTTATACATATATATATATTGAATTATTTAGTTTGCTACACTTGGAAATAGCCCATATTACTTAGTAAGTTTTTGTTCTGACTATACCACTTCACTCTTTGAACAAGTAATCAGATTTTAAAATATCCTGTCATCAGTGAACTGAAGGTGACTTAGGATGTTCTGCTGTTGAAAATCAAATCCTCCCTGGCAAGCTTTACAAAATTATGAGAATAGTGGGAGGCATTTTCATCTTTTTTTGTCCTAAGATTGTTGAAATAAAGAGTTGTCCATATGCTAACTTCCCCTGCCTATCAAAACATCCAAACAAATTGTTAATCTGGGCTGTTTTTTTGCAATCCTGTATTTTTCAGTGTGACCAGAAAGGTACCAGGCATGGAACAACATCTTTTATTCACTCCAGGTAAATTTTATACCATTCTGCTCTATCTGGGCTATGCCTGTGAGGGGAACAGAGGGTTTGTATCTCTCAGAGCAAAGAGGGCATAGTCTCTGGTCTTCCATTTCCAGCACCGTCATGGCTGAGTTGTTTTATCATAGGGAGTGTCATAATTACCTTGGTCTAGTTTGGGGGTGTAGGCTGTGATACCTGATTGCCCAAATATACCTTTTCAGGGTGGGAGGATGGAATCTAATCTCTGGAGAGAAGTCTCAGACCTGGTCAATGTTCCTGTTTGGTGGCTTTAGCCATTCCTCACGTCAGGTGCTGGCCCATGGAAGTCCCTCGGGGTCTCTTCTTCCTCCTCCGTTGGTGCACAGGGAGCTCGGGGCTGTATTCACACAGCTCCTGACTTCAGATGCCTTATATTTAGGTGTGTTGAAGAGGAATGTGGTCATGTCAAAGTTCTCCTGCAGATACAGCCCTTGGCACTTGCATGAGTTTAGTTAATTACTTAGTCTCTTTTTGCTCCGTGAGGCTTAATTAAAATATATTGTATCCTTTACTTTTGTGTCCATGTTAATCTGTGCATGTTCAGCTTCTATTTTGCATCTATTTCTCACAAATTCAGTAGGAAGTGTAGGCAGCTTTCTCCCAGCCACACTGAATTTCAAGTGTTTCCATATCCTTGCTGCTGCTCATCAGAGTGAATCAGATTTTTTTGAATGTTGATTTCTGACTGTTTTCTTCCAGTGGCGTAGGTGAACTCAAATGGAAGGAAGCTCTTAAATCCTGCATTTGACTCTGGGAAATAAAGTTCTAATTATCAAATCAGGAAAGAAATGGCAAATTGCTTAAGCTACTCTCAGTGATGATACACTCTTAGTGTAAAATAACCTGCTCTGAAGGAACTTTCCGCTTTGCTGGAACAGTTTCCCTGGAGAACTCAACTGCCAGTGCCAGAAATGCATGCATAAAAAATGAAAGTAACTGAATGCTACATGAGAGTGGTTGCAGACTTTGGTGCTGTCATATCACCACAGTTAGTAATGAAACAAACAGCCTTGATATCAGATGTCTCAATCAAAGATCAACATTCACTACTGGCAGACCTTGATTTTCATCCATAGGCTTGTAGTCTGGGTACCCTTTCAAGCTAAACCCCTTTTTTTTTTTTTTTTGATGAGGAAAAGGAGGGGGAGAACTTCATGTTATGACAAGATTTTAAGTGAGAAGGGAAAGTTGAGGTGACATCTGAAGTAGGAACTCTGAATTGATTGACTCTGCCACTCCGTAATCTATAAATACAAAGTTGTGGCTGCAGTGAGGAGACTGTACTATCTTCACTTTTCAAGAAAAATTGGAAAAAGCAAGCCAACAGCTCAAATCGTAGGAGCAGGCAACTGGATAAGACTGTCCTGGTTTTTATGGGTGAATTGGTGGCCTCTGGTCAATGCCTGCCGCTTGCCACTGTTACCTGTTCCTTACAAACATGAGTCACAAAGCTGCCAGTCTGAGATGATTTCAGGAGTTCTTCAGGAAGGAACTTGGATATATTTTACTTCTTTTGCCAATTAGGACTGTGACTTTCATGTGCTGGGCAATCATGGCTTCAAGTATTTCCTGGAAGTGATCCTCTGCTTTGGGTTGTAACATAATTCTTAACGCTTGGGGGAATTGTAGCACTCTGTAAGCTATTAGGCTTACATTTCCCCCTATAATCTGCTAAACAATAGCCAAGAAAGCATAATCACAGTTTTTCCTTTATGCTTGTTGTTTCTGAGCTATCCGGGCTTTGCCAAGCTCAGCACACATCGCTGTATTTAATTTAAATACAATGGAAATGCAGGTGCACGTAGAAGATCGGCAGAATTAATTAGGTTGGGAGTGCTGGGAGAGCCATTGGGAAGGTTCTCACCAGGCTGATGCTCCTTGTCAGCACTTCCTACCCACTCTGCTGGGTCCGTAAGCTCTGGATGACATCTGACTCAAGCACTCCTTTAATTTATAGCACTGACAATTAAATGGCAGTTCTCCAGCCTCTGCCCAAGGGGATAGAGCTATAATAGGCTTTAGAGGTGAAGCTACTATATTGCGGGATGAATTTTGTATAAAACACTAATGTTAACACATTGATGCCCTTCAGCAAATATAGTTATTCAATAAGTTAAAGCTTTTTTATGATATTCTTGACATTTAATAGCATATTTTATGAAGTTAATGTAGCTATGCAGATTTATTCTGCCAGCATCTAGCAATCCAAAGTAGTTCTAATGTGCAGGTGTTATTTGTTGTGTGTATGATGAACTAACAGAATTAATCGATCAAAGGCTTTTTACACATTGGAGGTTTGAATTGTTCCTTGATTCCTGTAATCGCTTATTTTAATGGCTGGTAAACCAGAGCTGAAACAACATTTGGTTTTAGTGCAGAGATTAATGATTATACAACTGGTGTTTTGTTGCTGCTTTGAACAGTGGTCGCTGTTGTTGTTATGCATCTGTAACTTTGCAAATTCACTGGGACCAATTCACCCATTACTCCGAAAGTCTTTTAAAATTCAGTAGATTGAAACAGTTTGGGTTGTACGGAGTTCTTACGTGATTCTGTAGCTGATAATGGACAAAGGAGGATGAAAGTCAGAGGGATATTCCTATGACAGCATGGGAAGACCTCCCAAGGTGCTTAACAGAAGGGAAGCCTTGGTGCAAAATGTTATTTATTTGATTGGGGGGTGGGATGGAGGTGTGAAAAGAAAGCTGCAGCTGGGATCTTATGATTTGTTGCTTTCTTCAGGTAAAGAAATGGGCAATTGGTGGTGTTTGGTTAAAATGTACTATTTTGTTGTGACATTGCACAAGCTGGAAGGGGAAAATGCTGTTGTTGCTGCTGCCCAACAGCTCTGTGCAGGAGAGGACAGGTTTGGGTTCTCCATGCGAGTCCCACCGGTACTTTTTTTCATCCAGCAGCACTGAATATTACTTCACCACTTTCTTTCAAGCTATTTCTGCACAGCAATCAGATTGCAAGTTGCTCTTCCGAGTATAGCAATAGTTATAGATGCTGGATTGCGCTGCAGCGATGGAGTCAATTTCCATCACTGGTGATTTCTTTTGAAAAGCACCAGCTCTAAGACATGCATTTGTCACTTTTTGTCGCTCATGTAGCTCAGAAATGATCATCGCTGTGGTGTGTCAGCAGGTAGGAGAGCCTTGTCTCCGGGACGGTCTGTCCCCTGGCATCGGTGAATCCTATAACGGGGAATATTGATGAGATCAGATCACACGTTGTCTTGACTGAAAGCAAGTTTCAGGAGGAAATTAAGGATGTTTGTGCTTTTCATGGCCTTTGATCTGGCACACAGCTGACAGCAGGTCATTGATAAGGTCAGAGGGACTACATCTAAGACTGGTCTCCTACAGATTGGATGTGTTGTGTTTGTAGCTGGAATTGGCCAGTGTGTGGTCTTACTGGCTTTTTTGTCCCTTCCCTTCCCTTCCCTTCCCTTCCCTTCCCTTCCCTTCCCTTCCCTTCCCTTCCCTTCCCTTCCCTTCCCTTCCCTTCCCTTCCCTTCCCTTCCCTTCCCTTCCCTTCCCTTCCCTTCCCTTCCCTTCCCTTCCCTTCCCTTCCCTTCCCTTCCCTTCCCTTCCCTTCCCTTCCCTTCCCTTCCCTTCCCTTCCCTTCCCTTCCCTTCCCTTCCCTTCCCTTCCCTTCCCTTCCCTTCCCTTCCCTTCCCTTCCCTTCCCTTCCCTTCCCTTTCCCTGTTTAATTCCTGCATGCTTTGATCACACTACCCTTTTCCTATTCCAGTTACAATGTATTGAACATCTTTGTGCCAGCCCTGAGCCCCACCTGCATATAATCACTGCCATGGGAAGGGGCCAGTGCTTTTAATAAAAAGCTTTTGTGTTCTGGGGGTCTGAAGGCAAGTCTGCTTCATCCTGAGTGCCAGCTTTCCTCACTAGTTATAAGCATCAGTAATTCCTCTTTGAGCTATGCACGTAGCATCAGGGCCAAATAATCTTTCCCAGCAATAACTACTTTCCATTCTATTTTTAACTGTCGATTTCTGTAATTAAATCCCACACGATGTGTTTTGTCCAGTCAGCACTGTCCCACAGTCAAATCTTTCATTAAAATTCATTGTTGTAGTGCCAATATAAATAAATAAATAAATACAATTCCGTATCTGCATTCCAACATTTAGGTGGTATAACTATCCTGGTCAAATTAGTTCATCCTGTTGGGGAGAGCAAGAATGGGTGCCAGCATTTAAAGTCTATTTTAATTTGCTTTAATAGGGTGCATAATTATTTTTGTACAACTAATCAATTCAAATACTATAACTGCAATTATCAAATAATGGAAAGACTATATAAAATTTTTGAAAAGCAAGATCTTGTTAAGATTGTGTTAAAGTAAATCCCTAAGCGATTTCAATTTCTTTTCATTTCACCCTGAAGGATTTTTGCTTTCTGCCACCCTAAGTCAAAGGGCAAAATGCCCAAAGATAATTGGTAAAATAAGTGTCTTCAGAACTGTTCATAACACCCTGGGCAAGGCTTATTCTTGTCTGATTCAAACCATGCCCCAATGTTTTTTTGTTTATTTGGTGGGGTTTTTTGTTGTTGTTCAGGATTAAGTGCAGGTCTGTAGACTGTGACTGCAGCTGACACAGTATAGGGAGGGAAAGCTGGCTGATTTTATCAGCAGTGGATAGAGGAGGAAATGCACGAAACAGAGAGACATGACTGAGAGCAGTTTAAGACAATGTGAGGATTTGCCGACATAAGTCATCTCCACCGGGACATAAAATCTGTTGAATGATAAGAGGACAATGTAGTCCTCTCATTCCTTGGACCATTACTTTCTGTCTCCATACAGATTTGGGCACAGACCTCAGGCTTTAATGGCCTGACCAAGAAAAGCGGTGATAATAAAAGCCCAAACACCTGGTGCTCAGCATTTTACTTGGTGCAGTAACATCCCACCCAGCTGAACGGGGAGGCGAACACCTCTCAGGGCTGCTGTGTCAGAGAGGCTCAGACCAATAACTTTGCATTCTTCACATTTGCTTCATGATCGAGACTTGTCATATGTATATGCAGAGATTCTGGGCCATCATGTTCCCCCCAGGACCTTCCCAATGGTGGGTAGAAGCAACCAGGGAATGGGAGAGGTGCAGAAGACGTGGCAAGGTGTAAGACAGCACAGGATCAGCTGGGCAGTTTCGCAGACCCACAACAGAAGAGCTGCAGAGAGGATCTGATAACATATTTGCAGCCTAAGTTTGGCTACCATGTGGCTCAGAGCTTCTGCATACCCCTGGTGTGAAGCTGGGTGGGGATAAGTCAGGGCGTATCAGCCCATCCTCTTGTAAAATGAACCCAGCTGTGTGCACAGGAGGGTGTTAAAATCATCTGGTCTGTTGCTGTCGGAAAACAAGGGATGCTCAGTAAAGTGAATACCAGGTGATATGAAATGAGATAACGCTGGTGGCACCTGTGTGTCCGGTATCCTGCTGGTCAGAGATCCGGCACCACCTCTGTCTCACATGGAATATTTAAGGTGTGGACAGAGAAAGAACTTGTCCATGCAATTTGTGACGCAGCCAGTGACACAGCACAGAACTGTGCCTCCGTGACATGACAATCCCGTCATGTTTTTTTTTTCAAGGCTACATCCCAGTCTGCATCTTTTGCTACTACAAATGACATAATTTTCCCCAGTTGCCCATGTACACTGTGCTTCCAAACGCATCCCAGCAAAACAGCAATTAACGCCAACACAAACTGAGTGCTATATGCCAAAAATTACCAGAAGGATAACCTGCATCCAAATGGGTAGATAATAAACCCATCACCATGGCAATCTCAGGCTCAAGCAAGATTTTACTTATTCACAGCCATGAAGACTAGAGAGCCTTAAAAGAAGCTTCGTCTGCATGGCAGAAGAGGAAGAAAAAAGAGCAGTTAAATGAAGTTCTGTCTGTGGAGCGAGGAAGTCGGTTATCCATGACAACCTCATTGCCTGCAAGATGCAAAAGCAGGATTGGCGATGGTGTGAAATAACAACAAACAAGCTAGGAGTAAAGGCAGGGTCTGGAGAAGACAAATCCTGCTATTAAACTGTGGCTGCGAAGTGGAACTGGGGAAAAAAGGAGGGAAAAAGTACAATCTGTAAAGCCAGCAGCAAACAACAGCCACGAATAGCTGCAAATGTTGGAAATGAACTTCAAGGCAATTATGAAGTACATTGACAGTCAACATTTGTTTCAATAGACTGAGAACTTTCCCAGAGAGGGAATGAGGGGAAAAAATCTTATAAATCAAGAAAACCGAACTCTTCATTTGAGTGCTTACAAGACTCACGTGTGTTTTTCAGAGCTTTGCACCAGAACGTGGCTGCTCTGATAATAACTATTAAAATAAGTGCTGCATATTTTGGGAAGATGTCTACTATATCAAAGGAATTTGTTTCGTTGGTTGCTGCTTTGCTCTCCGCTGAAGGAGTGCTTTAGATCTCCCTAGTGTGGGCTGCGGCTGGGCTTGCGTTGTCGTCTGGAAGGGGTGGTGGTGGTGGTGGCCTCACCATGAGGCAGGAGCATCCTTCTGTAGGAGACTGCCGTCTCTGTAACATCCCGGGAGGCTGCAATCTCTCCACTTGTGCAGTGTTCACACTTTTGACCACCTTTTCTGCTTCGGGTCATTCCCATGTGACGCATGCCTTTGCACACTGTAACTTTTTTTCTTCAGGTGTCTACCTGTGGGAAAAAAAATGGATTCGAAACAGCAGCCCACCTATTGAGGAACTAATTTGATCAAAACCAAGACACCAGCGCTGCACAGACGTGTGCTGTCTACCTGTTAGTTTCCTGGTGTTTACAGTGTTTGGTCTGACCCATGCTATAAATCGTAAATGGCCTGGGGGCTGCCTACCAGCACAGTCTCTTTCTGTGAGCCTCCTGTAGCTGAAGCACCCCCCAGACAGTCCTAATACTTTTAATCTCTCCTCAAGAGAAATTAAAAAGTCCTAAAGTCATTCCTTGTCTCTAATCCTTTTGTTGTCTTTCTTTAATTCAATTCAGTTTCTCTGTGATTTTTGAGCTAGAGCTGACCAGAGTAGAAAGTAGCATGTAATGAAAAGATGCTCTGTTGGTTTATTTGATGGCATTATGTTACTGAGGCTGTACAACATATATGTTATTTTCACTGACTGTCAGAACTCCAAAACCAAACAAAAAAAGAGTCCATCCGAAGTAGTTTTTTCCCAGTGCTGTAACCAAACTATTAACAACCCAGGAATCTCTCCTGTCCTGCATCTCAGCTGATGTGAAATATGATAGAAAACAAGCTTCCAGTACTGCTAATAGGCCATAATGTTTTAACAGCTTCTGTGTTTCATCATGAATCTATGTATTTGGGGGAACAAGATAAGAGCCTGTGTGTGCACTGAAATCACATAAGCACCGTTTTTTAAAATATCGTGAGGGTTAGAGAGGTGAAATGTGGCTGAGGATTAAAAAAAAATAGTTTTTGTGCCTTAAAAAAGTTACTTTGCAAAGCAGTGTTGCAGTTTTGCTCTCAAGAATTTGCTGTGCAGACTACAAAAAGGAAAGCCCTGGCTCCTGCCAGCTACCTGAGACGTGCTCGCCCAAACCAATCCATCATCTGCTAATGTCAGAGCCAAGGAGGAACCGTGCAAAGCCAGTGATAATGCTCAGGAAAGTGGAAGTGCGAGAGGCTGTCCAGCCATGGCGAAACCAGTTTGTCCCCCGCATTGGGCATCGTTCCCCAGCTTGGCCAGACTCGAGGTGGATTTGCGCCTTCTGCAGCACTGCTGACTGCAGTGGGATGATGCCGGCCTCATCTTGCTCATCTCCTTGATCTTCCATTCCGCTGAGCACGGACAATCACATCTACCTGCTGTGGGATGTTTTATGGAAACAAAGTGTGCATCCTTGTGCTTCCTGAGTCAGTTCTGAAGATATTCCATTGGTTTTGCAAGGAGTTACACAGAGTGCATTCTGAAGAGGAAAACCAAGATCTTTCAAGCATATTTGCTTCTTTTATATTACTCCGCGGCACTACAGAGGAGAATCAGTCCCATTGCAACCCATGCTGGAGGTAGGAATGTAATTACCGCTGCCTTCAGTACAGAAAAGCTTCTAAAAGCTTTTCCATTTCTGGGAACAATGGTCTGTGTATCTCTCCAGTGTGATGATTAATGCATCTCCTTCTAAGTCCCTGTCATCTGATTCAGTCATCTCTCTTTCCTGGAATGTGTGCATTTAGCCGTATGCATAAAGCTACATGAACACTGGGCAGACTTCACCTGGCTCAGACTGTAGGGGGCACCTCCAGGCTATATAAACACCTGAAGAGAACTTACTCAAAACTGCTCACTTTTGGAATAAAGCTAAGATGTTGTTTCTTGGAGGATTTGACTGAGGGAAGGATATATATTATCCCCGTCAGAGGAAATTTCAGAGTCATTTGGAGCTTGAGCTTCGTTGTGCCTGGAAAAGTAAGGTTTTTAATGCATATGAAAACTGATCTTCTTGAAGACTGGTTTTCTCAGAAAAAAAAATCAAGGCAAAACCCATAAAATCCTCAGTATTTTGTGTACCTAATCAGTGACAAGAAGTTTCTCACATTACTCACATACAAATCTCATTTTGATCAGCTTTATGTTGTCTTTTTCACTGCCTCGCTACCAGTTTCTCCTCTATGTGGATTTACTTGGGCTCTGACAGCCTTCCTGTGGTGCCTCTCAGAGATTTTATTTCACAGAATGACCTTGGAATTAAATGCTGGTAATGACTCTTGTGATGTCCTAACGGTACTGAGGGACGTGGGCCGAGGTAGGCACAAGGTCACCACTGATTCTTCCCGTGTGGTGCATCTATTGGACCTGTTAGGAGCAGATGTTAGCTACAGGTTTGCACGAGGAGGTCATTTGTTGAGCTGTCAAACCTTGTGAGCATTACCCAGGAATAACAGCTTTATCACCATGGCATTAGATGTGCCAGAAATGTTTATTAACACAACCCCCTTCTGTCTGAACAGTTCCGTTTTATGAATAGAGACAGCAAAATTTATATTTTTGGTCTTAAAGCGGCTTTTATTTTATATTAATGAAAGCTGCAACCAGCCCTCTCCCCACCCACGTGGGAGATGCGTCGTCTGCCTGACAGGCTGCAGCAGTGTTGAACAAAATGGCTGCAGCCTCTGTGCTCGGGTCAAAAAAGCTTCAGAATGGGTAAGTAAGTAGGCAGGTATCAAAAGTGTCGTGGCACTCCTGTGCATCATGTGCCACGTGGGTCTCTGGCATGTGAAACGGTGTAATTCTGTCCCTTAGAGACAAAAGAAATCGCACTGCTGCTCATTTTCTGCACGTGAAGCCAGGCAACTGGTTGGAGGAAAAAACAGGTGTGCGTGATATATTGAAGGAAATTTGCTGTGTGAGTTGTAGCGCAACAATTTGACTCAAAAATAAGCTGGCTGTTTGTTGTACTGGATATCCTGTGCACACATGAGAAACCAGAGGATTTGTGATATCCTGTATGTAGAAACTGGGCTTTTGGGAAGAAGTAAGACCCGCTTTTCTATTTAGGAAATAAAATGAACTCTGTCTCAGAACTAAATGAAGTATCTCATGTGGAAAATCTGATCCTCTCACATAAGGTGTTGCTTGCTGCCCCTCTGTACCCCATGATCTGCAGCGCCTCCGAAGGCAGTTAGTTCCCTCAGGAGTGAAAAGCAGCACAGCAAAGCACTAAATACACAAGCTTTTCAATTTTCAAACGCCAGAACCTACTTTCAGCTGCTTGGCCTAGCACAGAGAAAGGAGAACGGAGACTGCAAATCCTAGAACCTCTTCTCACCTACTTTTTGTTCTTTGTTCTACTGTGTGCAAAAAAACCCCAGACTTTCCTGCAAACAGGAGAAGTCTGCAGTTATCAACAGGAGCATTTCTGCTGAGGGCAGTGGATCTTATGATCTGTCTGTTCATTAGGTGGAATTTTCTCTCCTAGCTGAATTATATATTGCTGCACACGTGCTCAGGAACAATACAGTGTCATAGTGCTGGTGCTTTTGTGGGTGGTGGTGGTCACTGGGAGCACAACCAGTAATTTCCCTTGAGGCTGCCTCAGCATCCCACAGCCCCATCCTCTGCAGAGAAGCCCCCACAGATGTCCCATATGGGTCCTTTGCACAGTCTCAACTTCCACAGCCAACTACTCTTCCATTCCAAAGGTCACAGGTAGCACATGAACATGATTTTCCAGTGTGTTGTTGCACAGTAGAGTTCCTTCCTACAAGCCAGTTTGCTTAAATGCTGTGGAAGATGCTTGTGAAAGCATATTTTCTTCTGTTATTTTCTTAATTTCATTGTAACCTTTTACTTTCATTGTGAGAGTGATGGTGTCCTTCACATTTTCAAAGTACTTATTCAGATCACAACCTTGGTATCACTCATAATGTTTTTGCTCAGTCCTTGGAGAGGTGCTGTGATTTTTGTGGTAATATGAGCATAAATCTTGACAGGCAGCTCACCAGCCAATTTTTCAGAGGTTTGTACTTTCAACTATTTTATTAACTACACTTACAGTGAAAGTTTGGTCTGATGTTTCAGATGTCTTTGGCCTGTTCTTTCTTTCTTTCTTTTTCTTTCTTTCTTTCTTTCTTTTCTTTCTTTCTTTCTTTCTTTGTCCTTTCTTTCTTTCTCTTTCTTTTTCTTTCTTTCTTTCTTTTTTCTTTCTTTCTTTCTTTCTTTCTTTCTTTCTTTCTTTGTTTCCTGAGACATGATTAAAACCAGTTGTTTTATACTAATTTGCATTTTGTGTTCCTCAGTTATGCCTTTCACTCCCATTTCTTGTGAGAATTGACCTAACTTGAGAGTAGCTTAGGGATGCCAGTAAATTGCAATTCTTAGCAAATTTACTATTTGACACTAAACTGTCTCCTCACTCCTCTGCAAATCACTTATTTGCCTCTGGTCTTGCAAAATAACCAACTCTATTAAACGCCTTCCACTTATCTGGGGCTTGGACTACCTCTTGTTCCAAGTCACTGTATATTATTTGCACCAATCCCCTGCATGTCTACAGTGCCCACAGGAATAGAAAACCAGACAAGACAGCGTAAACTAAATAGTTTCCTAATTAACACATTTAATCTAAAACACCCCAGCATCTCAGCTTCAGGGAAGAAGGGGGAAAGAGAAATGTGTTATCCTTGAAAATACGCATCCCGTGTTTATCTTGAAGGCAAGATTATTTGAGACTATGCATGAATAGAAGGCAGTAATTGTATCAGAGTAGTTGGAAGGTTGTTCTAACTTGTACTTATATCCCTCCACAACAGTATAAAGTACATCTGACTGTACACATACTCCTTTCAGTCACAGCTCGTTCCTTTTTCCACTGTGCTTTGTTGCTTTCTTTTCAGCCGTGTAGGACCAAGTACTATTGTCCTCTTCGCTGCTGCTGCTGAAGCACAGCAAGACTTTGAAACAGTCTCCATGACAATCAGAGAGATGCAGCCCTGATCTTGATGGGCGAGATACACGACTGCGATCGCATCCCGTGGAGCTGGTGCATGTATGCTGGTGCTGGAGGACGTGGGTTCACACCTGCTGGTCCCTCCTTTTACAACCATGTGTGGTGGTGCGGGGAGCTCCCTCTGCTCTGTGCATCCATCATATCCCCTTTTCTGGGAGATGTTCTCCAGGGGCTGATTTTATCCGGTGTGAGGTTTAGAAAATGTTAAGGAATATTGATGGATGAACGATTATAATACCATAGAAAACTGAGCTGAAAGTACAGCGCATAGAGATTAAAATGAAATATGGTATCTGGCCCTGAGATTTTGAGTGATAGAAAAAAGGGACTTCATTCCTGCTTTTTAACTTACTTTTTGTTACCTACAGGGTTGAATCTTAGAAACATTAGTTCCTGCTTATTATGACAGTATGTTGTGTTTTGTTCAGTGTTTTAATGTAAAATGAAGTTTTAAAACACAAGATCTGCTAGTTTTATGGACATCAATCATTCACACAGAACAAAGTATTCAAATGCTGTGATTTTCAAAGTACTGCAAATGACAGTAGACCATTTTATTCTTGGCCTTAAGACATTCAAATGAGGACAAATGCTGCAGAATGAAAATGAACATGAGTTCTCTCTGATTATCATTATGTGACTTCATTATTTTTTTTTGAGATTGACCATGCCAATCTTTGTCCATTGTATAAATGTGATAAAACAGCGTTAGGCTGATGCTGTTTTAGCTATCAAAAAATTCCCTCTTAAGGTAAACTTCAGTTGCATTATTTTGAGATTCTTTCATTATCAGGTCCTTTGCATTGTGTTTGTGAGCCAACAGACATAATAAAAATTGTCCCAAACACTGAAAGACTGGACATTTGTATGTCAGTTTTTAATGAACCACGTATAAACAACCATCTAAAGTTAGCGAAGGTGAGGATTGAATAGCATGACATATGGTGAATAAAATTGATAATATTGGAACAGTAATGAGAGCTATGTGATGCTCATGTATCTATTAATATCTGTATCCACATACACCCCCATGTATTCTAAATATATGTACAGTAGCTCTAAGTTACAGAAAGTAAAATGAGAATCTATAATGCAGTAGAATGGAGAGAACATGAAAATGAAAACAAAGGAAAAACCACAATAAAACTGAAGCAATCAGGGGGAACAAAAGAAAAAGAGACACTTACTAAAATTCATCCCATAGAAGAGGATTATAAATGTAGAGAGATATATCCAGAGAGATATCGTTTGAGGAATGCTTCTTGGATTCTCTGCAATAGGTGAAATATCTGACCCTTCATGTGCTGTGTGACCATGAAGGTGGTCTCTCAATAGAAAGGGGGTAAGATAGGATGATGTTCAAGCATTTTAGCATGAAGAAAAAGCATTCTCTTCTTCTTTCTTAACGTGCCCTGCCAATCTTAGTCATAATCCTTCAGAATATTTTTCAATGTCTGCTTTGACCTTGGCTCCATCTAGACGCATTGGTCACCTTTTCTAATGTGCCAGCCCTTATCTCTGCTGACTTGTGCCCAGCACTCCACAGGCTTCCTCTTTACATATGATTTATTTTTGTCCTAGCACATTCTCTGACAGATTTTAATATCATTCTGAGTTTTCTTCCATTTCTTTTTACTGGACTCCCATTCACAGAATCACAGAATCACATTCCTTCTATTTCATTCAAGAACACAACTTTACCTGCAAATTCTGCATCTTCTTCCATGCTGGAAATAAGTTCACAGAGAACCTGTATGAGGTTTACATGAGAACTATTCAGAAAAATCTCTTGAGAGCTTGAAATAATTCCAGTGCAGAAGTTACAGTAAGTGCTGTGCTGCTAGGAGGGGAATAGGTCCTGTGGAAGTAGGGCCTTGTGGGAGTGAAATTTGACCTCCACTTTATACGCTAATACCTGAAACAAATAGGCACCCTGGCCCAAAGTCAAGAGAGCTGTTTGGGAGCAAGGCCAATGCAGTTGGAGGAAAATGCCCGAGGTACAACTGAAAGAGTGAGGGAAATAGGAAGACTCAGCAATCTGAGACTCGCATGGATCTCCAGCCAAGTCCAAGCTGTGTAGCTGTCATGTCTATTATGCCTATCATGAGATTTGTCCAGAGATAAAACCATTTCTTGTTTTTTTTTTTCTTACTGTTCCTTGCCTCTATTTCCATTCTTTTCCTGCTTGCTGATCACACCTTTTCAATGTTTCTGTCACGTTCTTAGTCACTGCTCACCTGATGTTTCTAATTTAATCACTTCCCGGGCACCAGCTCCTCCAGCACTCCCAAGTGTTGTGGTTCTCTGAACTTCCCTGCAGTCTGTGGAAATCTCACTAGAAAAGAGGTTCTCCCAAATGAAGCATGTCCCCCACACAACACCTCAGTGTTGCAGAGAGTGCTTCTTGCTGCTCTGTGTTGCTGCTTCTTTGCACATACACATACAAATTACATTGACATTTTCTACTGCCGTATTTATTAGGAGCTTGAAAGTAACTTGCTGCTTTGTATCCTCTTAGTCCTTAGCAAGTTTCTATCATCCAAGAACCTCCCTCTTACAGCAACCTCCCATGCTAATTTTCTCCTTCTCTTGTGCTGATGTCCTTCACTGCATTTCCGAAGGTGATTCTTGTTTTGGAATTTTTGGCCCGTGATACTAATTGCTCTAATCCCTCTGTCCTAATTCTCTGGCCTCTTTGTTTTTCTTGTCTCTTCCAAACTTAATATTACCTGTGAATTTCATTAGTATGCTGTTTACTCCTCTTTCTAGCTCATTACTGTAAGTATTAAATAAGGCAAGACCTAAGACTTAAATATTTACTTGTCTTCCCTATAAGCTGCTATTCTACCATGTGTTTATTACTTGTTTTGGTCCTTCAGTCTAAATTTCAGGACAAATGAGATTTATTTTGGGGTGTGGGGGTTGGGGAAGCAGATTCAATTGAGCTTTTTAAGCTCACCTTCTATTCTCTTGCTCTCCAGTTTTATGTCAGTGTAGCTCCTTTGCTTTAGGGGAGAGGATGATCAGACCCTAACTGTTTAAAAAATTTGGCTGAAATCCAAGAGCTTTACATTTATTCCATTCCATTCATCCATTAATTCAGTAATTCCATAAAAAAACTGTTAGGTTTGTCAGGCAAGATCTATTCTTTATAAATCCTGTGTCTCATTGCTAATCATTACATTATTCCCTGGAAATGAAGTGACTTTATTTCTTAAGACTTTCTCTATTGTATTTGCCAGGATTAGAAGCTAAATGTAAAGAATCATAATTAGTAAGTTCTTTCTTCTTCCTTTTATAAATGCTGAGACAGTGCCACATTTGCTTTTCTGTTCAGTGAGACGAAGGACAGATAAGGGAGTAGTTACCTCCTCCCTCTCTTGATTTAGTGCCTCTATGTGTGGTGCGTGATTCCAACCACATGATGGTGCAGGTGATATGGTGCAGTGTGACCGCCACTGTTGGTCCTGGTGATATGGTGCAGTGTGACCGCCACTGTTGGTCCTAAATCCCCAAATTTTTCAAAACAATTTCTGATAAATGTTATAGGCGCTTTCAGAGAACACATAAAGAATGTGCTATATCATATGTTTGGTTTCGCAGTGTCTTTGGTTTTGGTATGTCAGGCAGTATGTCAGGACTGATTGATTTTTGTTAGGTGAAATCTCTAAAAGGTGTGCAACCAGAGCATGAATGTCTTATGCCTAGGTGCCTAAACCAGAGTATGTAGATATGAATGATCAGAGTATGTTTAGTTTAAACACTGCTAGAATTGATCCATAATTTCTTCCTGATACCGGTGGCCAAGTTTGAATGGTAAATTAAGCAATAGCCCTGAAATTACTTCGAATCTTATTAAAATATGAGCAATACAACTGATTTTTCAGTTCCTCTGCTACACTGTAGACTTGGCCATTCATTTTGAGTGTAAAATCCTATTCCTGCTATTTAAAAAGTAATGTAAGATTGCCTTGGGTTAGGGAAGTGACTCCCTGGACAGGTTTGAAATAGTATCTGCTTCAATGCATTTAGAAGAACACATTTCTCCTTCCTAAGAGAAATATCAGAAGGCCTGGACAGCAACTTCATCCAGATCCACACGTCTTAGAACCCTAACATGACATGGTACAGAGTTATCTGAGTACCTACTTGAGAAAAACTTAGGAAAACTAGGTTTAGCTCCCAAAACGAGTTCCAGTGCAACTTAGCCATTTGTTTTGCTCTTGTTCTTATCTTGTGATGCTGAGTAGAGCTTCATGCTGGTGTGCATGGCTGGGCAAGCTGCAGCTGGGAAAGGACAAGGCCTTAGGTTTTATGTGTCCTGTATCTGTTAATATATATTTGCCTTGAGGTTGCAGGTTCTAGGCATGACCATCTTGTTTACGTCATGGCTTTTCATTTACCTCACCATGCAACCCAGAAAAATCTTCTATTCTTATTAAATTATATTACCTTTCCAGAGTCTCACAAAATAAGAAATATAACAGCAAAAGCTGCAGTTAGTTACTGTAGAGCTCAATGGCAATCCCTGGGTGAAAAGTCACATTTAACAGTGGCTTTAGCTAGGGTGGAGAAGTGTTG
Source organism: Cygnus atratus (assembly GCF_013377495.2). Taxonomy (NCBI): domain Eukaryota; kingdom Metazoa; phylum Chordata; class Aves; order Anseriformes; family Anatidae; genus Cygnus; species Cygnus atratus. The sequence continues at coordinate 191,334,666 of NC_066362.1, read as the reverse complement.
GCTTTGCTGAGAGTTATAAAGTTTGATCCTTCAAAAGTGGATCTTCATCTTGCTCTGTTGCATGCTGGTGTGGTAATAACAGTATGTACAGCTAAGGAAAGTACCCACTTCAACAGCATTAGCTAAATATATCAATGTCTGAATTGAGACATACTGGAACCTTGACTTTCAAAAATATTAAACAATATTCTTTTTTTGTTTTTATGCTTTTTCATATTACATGTGTTTATTTCTATTTACACCTATGTGTATATCTCTAGATATTTGTCTGGATTGAAGTGCTTACTAGAGTGAATCAATGCAATGTGCTGTCCATCTCTGGTTCTTCATGTCTACTTCCTCATTCTGCAGTTAGATGCTAAATAAAAGTGAGTTCATTTTTCTTGTTAAGCATATGATCAGGGAAGATCAAAGCAAAGCCTGAGTTCAGGCTGTGTAGTGTTTGGCTAAGCAGGCCCCCTTTCTTTTTTTCCCCCTGTGTTGAATCCAGGGTAAAGGAAGCTAATTGGCTATAACATTTCCTTTGCATTATCAATTGGCTGTTCAAAGATCTTCTCCTGAATCAGAAATCAACTCTTTTTGCTACTGTATGGCACCCTTGCAAAATAATCTGACAGGCAGAAATAAGTCATACACAGCACCTACCTCAATCTGATAGGCTGCTTGGGAATTTTGGGGAGCTCATTTCTGTCACTGGACTTGCAGCTAAGCGGAGCGTACAGCAGGGTAGGGGGCAAAGTGCAACAAGAACAAAAGTTGCTTGCACTGCTTCTGTGTTTTTCCACGTACTGCTTTCTCTGAAGAAGGAGTTGGACCCTAACAAAAGCTGGGAACAGGAATCGGATCTGTTGTCGATCTCCTGCAGTCGGTGGCATGAGGTGATTCAGATGTAAGCACCATGAACCATGCAGTAGGCAGATGACATGGCCCACACATTTGGTATTATTCTAATCTTTGAAAGTTAGATTGCTTTAAGACATGACATTTAACATCCCTTCCTACTAATGTTGTTAGCATTAACTGTTATAGCCCTGGATATGCTTCCTGTGCAAATAAAAATCTGGTTCCTTCTTAATCTTGCTAAGTTGCTGAGAGCCCAACAGATGTGAGTAATCCTAGCATCATAAAGCAATGGGTATTTTATTGTCAGGAAGAAATGCATTTTGGTCAGCAAATATATTAAAGTTTGAGCTTCCAAAAATGGTGTTATAAACAAGAATGCGTAAAACAGTATATATATTAAGATGAGTGTATAACAACAGCTTATAAAATGAACATTTGGAAGTAACTTCCAAATTATCTTTAGAAGTGGAAACAAGAGTGGTAGACATATTTCAGGCTCTACAAGTATGAACACTGATTCAAGCAATTAAGAAAGCACCTAGAGGATTGTGAGTAAATGAAGAGCCTCCAGAAGTCACTCTAAATGCAGATAACTGAGATCACACCTGTACACGTGTAAGGTGGAAACCTCAACAATTCTTTAGGGAAAATTGTCAGGCAGCATGGTCTACAGACAGGGTTATGCTTCCCAGTAAATCCCATCAAACCTTTGAAATGTAATAGAGGTCAGTGGCTAGAACAAAGATAAAAAAGATTGCAGCTAAAATGGCTATCAGAAAGTGGACTGTTGCACTACCAAGAGAGTTAATGTTCCAAGAGCAAGGAGGCTGAAAATCTAGCATCCTATACAGTGGGTGATCTACAGCCTAACCTTCCTGGGAATGCTGGTCTGAGCTGAGCTGGCAGTCATTCAACCTTTTGTCCTTGCTTGTGCAATTACAGGCAGAGGCCAGGCTCTGCTTTGCCTGGTGGGATCTCACACCGAGATGCCTGAAACAGAGTTCGTCTCCAGCAAGGTCGCACTTGGAGAAGCCAAAGAAGTGTCACTCTGCCTTGTACTGCCCATGGGGTAAGGTCTGACCGGTGTTCCCATCGTGAAGAAGAGCCTGCTTGCAGTGTATACTGTGGGCATCCAAAATATGATTGTGTACACCTTCCAAGCTGCACCAAGCAGTCTCCTTCCGGATTCACTGGGGAGGAGCAGGTGCAGAGAGAAGGGTACCTGTATGACATGAAGCACTCCTAGGATCTCTTGGCAGAAAAATAATGCCTCTTCTGTAGTAGGAAAGAACACATAATTTAAGCACTCATGGTCATTAACACTGAACAAATTTTGTAATCCTGTTGTAGGCAAACCCCTGTTGAATTTTTGACATTTGCAAACTGAGAAGTAAACTAAGGCACCTGACATCCTCCTATCACCTCTGCACCACAGTCAAGCTTACACTTAGGAGAGATTGTTCATTTGTATCTTTCTGTGACCAAAGGTAAAAATTTTACTGAGAAAGATGTACGAGAACAGTATATTAAAAATAGAGCAAAAGAGGGGATCTGTGCTGTCTCCCACATACCCTTCAAGAAGCCTGCAGTGGTTGAGATCTACGAAAATGGAAGAATTAGAAACCCAGCCAGATCCAGCCAGAACTCCAGGAGACCACTATGGCACAGGACTTAAATTTCCCAACAGGAGTAGAGACACAGTACTTTGCTTATAAATTACAAGTACTAATTTAATGCAATTGGGTCCTGCCACTTAATAAATTACCATTCATCTGCTGAGCTTCCAGAAGAGTGTATGTGCGTGCTCTTAGTCCTCGCTGCCTGTTGGATAAAAAAATGTGTTAACTTAAACTACCTTCACAGAAACGAAGCTGGTACGTGTTGGTTGTCAGCTCAGCAAGGAGCTCAGCAAGGAGCATGTGTCCCCTCGGTAACAAGTGGTACCTTGTCAAACTGCTATGAGCTGTTCACAGATCTCAGATTATACAGCGATAGGTGTACTAGAAGCCGAAGAGAGAGAAAACTTTCTCTGGGCTAAAAACAGTGCAGCTATATTGATCTCGTGCCAGCTGATGATTGAGCCTACTTCGCTTAGAGAACAGAGATACCTACTTTGGCTTCACAAATTAAAAAGAGTTCAAAAGAAGCGATAACTCCAGACCCTTTTTGTGGCTTCTTTTTGAAGTCTCAGGAAAGCTGGTGAGGAACAAATGGAGAACACTTGGGCTGACATAGATTAGTTAGGGATGCTCAGATCAGGCAGATAAAAGAAGTTCAAACTTAGCCATCTTGATCTCTCCCAGGTGGAGAAAATGAGGATGGAACAGGGCAAATGAGTGGGCATCGTTCACGTGGGCTTCAATGCCCACTGAGACAGTCCTCTGTAAGGTTAACAAATGAACGCTGATGTTGAAATGCTCAGTTGGGTTTGCTAACAGAAACCAGGGACGGTAAATGGGACAGAGAGGTTGAGAGAGACAGTGGGATAGGAGTGACAAGTGGGAATATGTTGAGCCGGTTCTGTTTCTGCTATATATAGGAGGTAGCAGTTATCTTACAGAAGGAAATGTAGAACAAGATGTGCAGATTTGGAGATGATGTGGAGCTGACAACCTGAGAAATGCCAGCAGTAAAGGAAATAAGTCAAAGATGCTGAGAAATCTGCCTTATGTTTAGGGTATGAGGAATGAGCAGGCAGTGCAAAGCAAGATGGAGAGACCAGAATACAGTGGTGCGGACTGCGTTTGTTTGCTGATTCGAAATCTGGATCTTGTTGCGTGGCAGTGGCTGGGAAAACAAAAGGGTCACTCAGTAAGTGAGGGAAGGCGTTTGCAAAGAGCCAAAAGGAAGAGAAATGACTTCTACTTGTAAGAGAATAAAGAAAGTTGTTAGAGCTGAAGGACAGGTGAGCCAACATCCTTAGAATCCATAGTTATGCAGAAATAAGCCATATGGGTTTTCTGTAGTGGCAATGGTAACTCAAAAAGCAAAGCAGCATGGCACTGAAGCCAGGCAGCAGGTATTGATACCAGACTAGAGGCTGGGAATGCATTTCAGCTGGCCACCATGTGAATCCGAAATTGTGTAGCTAATGCTTTCAGTGCTTTCTCTTGGACATGAACATTTTAGGACATTCTCACTGACACGCCTACACCAGGTCATATATAAAGTATCATGTAGACATTGTTCAGCTGGAAAAAAACAGGTAATATTCCCTTGAGCCCTTGCATGCTGTTTGCATGAATTATATGCCCCAGAGTAATTTGGTCTGACTTCACTGTCATGAAACCACAGGCATATCTTGGTCCTCTGCAGCTCAACAAATCTGAAGCGTATCCAAAGCTTCAGAAGTACAGTTTTCAGAATGGAGAGATTATCACTGGGAAGTGTATGAGCTTCAGTGATGGGCACATGATGCATCCAGCCTACACAGCTCTCCCATTCACACCGTGGGGATTTGGGCTTAGACGCAGGAAACTCCCGTGGAGACTGGGCTGTGACACTGAGAAAGACAGGAGTGGTCCTGCCAGTTGCCTGCAGAGCACAACAGGAAGAAAAGCAATAATTATTGAGGTGTTGTAAAGTAAAAGGAGAGTGCCAGTATAGATAGAAAGAAGGGACAGCGGACCTTGTGTAAGGCTATTTTCATAAAATATTGACTATGTTCACTTGGATGCTGCCCAGCCATCCTCACAGCCAAGCACACTCAATTGACACTGATACCTCTGTGCCTCCTACTAAGCTTTCTCATGCAAGAAGGGTCATGGCAAAGTGAGACAAAAAGGAAATATGCTTTTTCTCTGAGCTGAGAGGAACCGTGCTAAGATCAATACAGCATGCAACAATCATTTGACGTGGCCTAGCAGCAGTGACTGTAGCCTTCATTGCAGCCCTTCGTTGTGCTTCTGAATTGTCTCTGGAAGCACAGGAATGATTTCCTTACTGTTGCAGAATATACCCATAAAAGTGATACTAATGTAGAAAAACAAACAAACAAACAAAAATCAATGTGGTACTGAGGTGCACATGTCACAAGTGTGAGCTCTTATCTCAGGTACAGGTAAGGAAATCATTGCTCTTAACGCTGTGGACCAGGGGTCCCTCCTTGTTCCCGTGGTCCTTGCTGATCCGTCGGCAAATGTTCAGGCAAGCATTGTGTTTAGGACTGCTATGCAGGCTCTCTCATTCATCCACAAAAGTATTGTGGTTTTCCATTTTGTGTTTTACATCAGTTCTGTTTGGGTTTATCCCATTTGCTGTCCTCAGAAAGCTCCCCCAGGATGCTGCTCCCCAGCAATGTCACCAACAAATCAGAGACATGCAATGCTTTCTGCTCAATTAAGAACAGGAAAACAATCCACGCAATAGCCAGTCTGTCGCTGAGACTGGTGCTGAGTAGTTCATAAGGATGTTCAGGAAAGACTACAACAGGCAGCTACAGAATAATGTCTCCATAAAATGCTTTTCCTCCTAGTCTTTATTATTCAGTGACGCATTAAGCCCAGATTTATTCCATTTGGACTTATTCAATTTCTTTTTAAAGAGGAATGCTGCAGCAAGTGATGGGTGTTCTCTTATATATAAACATGAGCTTTTTTGAACTTTCTTTGTCACAAAATGAAATCTTGTAGCAGGGACTTCCACCACACACTGTGCCTGCTGCTGGTGCTGCTCCTCCTTACCTCAAACTCTCTTTCAGAGCCTGTGCTTTTATCTCCTGTCACCTGCTGGCTGTTCTCCGTCTCCAAAATCATAAATAACAGATGGAGATGCACCTTTGTGGGGACTACTCTGCCAAGCAGCCCCTTCCTGTGAAATGGCACTGGAGGATGTCACTCCAGCGACTTCACTAACCAGAGAAGGGGCAGTGGCAGCTAGATTGGTTGCAAAATATTCACATTTCTATAGCCTCTTTTAGGTTTGGGCTGTCCTACAGATTTGTGCTGCGAGTGTTGTCTTTATACTCCATATTTACATGACAGATGCTGGGATCCAGGTGCTGCTTTTGTTCTGCCACTGACCTCTTCTGTGGCCTTAGCTTTACCTCGCTGGTTCTCTAATTGTGTTCTTGTAGACCATGATCCCTCTTTAATGTTTCAGTATCTTGACATTGACTTGATGGGGACTTTTAACATTATAATGTAATTAATAATAATGTAACATAGCAAGCTTAGAAGAATCAAGCAGTTTTGTTACGGCCTTGACTCAAAAACACTTCCTATTCCAAGATGGTATAAGAGTTTGCCATCTCTTTGAGAAAAATAGAAAGGGATTTGTAGTGTCATGCAGTGGAAAAGCTTTCAGAACACTTACATAAATGCTTTCAATATCACTTCAGTCTTCATGCTCCTATAGTCTGACAGTTTTACACAAATCTAGTCCTAATTTTTTTTCCTACAAAACAAGCTATTAATAGAAGAAATTTTTGCTGCTCCTCTGCACTAATCATTTGTTTGCACACAAAAATTACTTGCAGACTGTTCTTTTTTTTTTAGTTGATTTCATTTGTTTTTAAAAAAAATCTAGTTGATTATATAAAAGAAAGAGACTGTTGTGTCTTTGCAATGTTATTGACCTGTTCTGCAGAGTGATATTGTGCTGTAGCCTCCCAAGTTCTGTAAGCTGTACGTTTGCTTTTTGTTGTTATTCCAATTTTGTCTGCTTATATTACCTTTGCAGAAATATTGCTTAATTTGACTTTCAGTAAGGGAGACTTCACCTTTCCAAAGTATCTTATCTGTATTTTTGCAAAGTTTCTCTTCTAATGCAGCCCATTATTTTCAAAGGCTTTTAACAAGCTGCAGAAAAATATCATTGTGCTCAGACTAGACATGTGAACTGATCAGTAAAATGACCGTTGGGGTTATATTTGTCCATTTTTGAAGAGTTTGGCAGACGGATTTATAGTATAAGAAAATCTCTAAGTTCATCCATGCCTCAGTAATTCACCTTTCACAAAAGCACTGAACTTCTCCTTGTTCAAATGCCTGTGTTCTCCTGCCTTTCATATAAATGCATTGTTACATATATCTACAAAGAAGGGAATAAAACAAGACAAGCTGTAGCCTGCAGTCACAGTGATGAGATTATTTTGAACTGTCTTAAAGTCTCTCATGTTAATGACCAGCAAGTAGTTAGGTCTTTTTATAAGCATGGATTCAATGCTCTGTAATGGCAACTGTGAAACATAATTATTTTCCAAATAAACTCTTAAGACAGAAGAGTTGCAGCCTCTCAGATGTACAGAGTGAGTCTGTCTTTAATTTTAAAAGCCCAGAGAACATACAAATTGTGCAAACTTGTAGTCCCTTGCTAATTATACTTTGTGTTTATATAGCAGCTCTATCTCAAAGCTCTCTCCAAACATTAAGACTGCTAGCACTTCTTTTATGTAGGTATTATTATCCCTGTCATTATCATTATCACATTTTCCATTTTATAGGTGGTAAATGAGCAAAATCACGCTGTGAGTCAGTAGCTGAGTGGGGAATAGAATATTGTAGTCCTGACTTTGTCCCTTGCCTTAATTACTCACTAACATGATTGTTATTTGTGGATTGAAGTGATACAGATTGTGTTCAGTGTAAAATCTCAACAAATAAGGAGGATTCTTTTGATCTGTGAGGTTTTTGCTTGCATGCCTTTCATACTAATATTTTTCTGCTGTTGGTCTGGCTTTAAGTAAGAGATGCTCTCATCTTCCAATTAAATAAGAATCAATAAATTTTGTTTAATATGATACAATTTGCATAATAGACTGGAATGGCTCAAATGAAGCTTAGTCTATCAAGTAATGAAGTATTTGTCTTTTTAGGTTGTGTCCTACTCCAGTCATTGTAAAAATCATTATGGAAACCTATGGAGAAATGTACTTTTGTAAAGTAGCTGTTTTTTAAGTGACAGCAACTCAGCTGTTATTAATTGGGCTTTTTTAATGTGAAAATACTGTATGTGATGACTAAATTAAGTTAAAATCACTCACCAAATAGATTTTTTTTAAACAGAACAGATTTTAGCTAAGAAAGAGGAATCCAAATATGTTCATATGAAACACAGTGTTATAAAAGTACCACCTTCATGAACTAGGTGATTAACATCATTTTCTTGTTTCCCAGGACTGTTTTAATCTGGAAAGGCAATCTAATCACATAATTGGCTCAAACATATGTAACTTAGCTTCAAAACATCCCACTACCAGCATTCCATTCCTTTGTTTCTCTGGTATCAAATGTCACGAGAAATAGTAGAAGAAAAAATAATTGTCATGACTGGTTACCCAGAAGACCACAAAGTACAGTCCCGTGAGAAACTGAAGATGCCCTGAGAACTGGAAGCATGGTTTGCCCCAAAAGATCCATAAGGCACTCTGTAAGACACCATGATTGCATAAGACTCTAGTCAAGGTCATTACCAGCAAAGCGCATTTGACATCATGAGCAAGATTGATACCACTGAGCACATAGTGCCTTGTATGACCAAGCTCTTTTCTTCCCCTCCTTTCCATTGCACCTTTTGCCTACCATCTGCTGGGAACAGTCCTTGGCCTCAATACTATGATGGCACATTGTTTGCAAGGGTGCTTGTTGTCACAGGCCAAAACTGTGCCACAAAACTTGCTAACAGTGAAGCCGTATGGACACCCAAGTCCTTATCCTTGTCTGTGTGCACTGCTCCTGTGAGTAGGATCACATCCAGAAAGGATTTCCTGCCTTTTCAAAGAGCACCATGCTTCTCCCACTTCTGGATGCTAGTTATAGTCTTGCAAAGTAAATTCTAATCTCTGACTTTATCTCAGCTGTTACACTCTTAAAAAGGGCATGTATGTAAGAAGTGTCCACCCCCCCCCCTTTTTTTTTTTTTTTGTCCAGCTCTCTTGGACTTTTTCTATATTTTACATCCAATAGCTGTTTAATCTATAATACATAAATGGCCTTTTGAACATGGACCAGAATCCAGGTTTTGCTTTGAAGGTGCATTTCTAAACAGCCAGGCTTAAGAACCGTATTCCTTGCCAAGTTTTCTATGCAGTGTGCTTGGCTTCTCTAGCCTTTCTGTGGTACTTTGTTTTCCTAGTCATCATACTAGGGGTGCAAGTAGTTACTGCTGCCTTCTGCAGTTCTGTTCAGGGGGTTAAGTATTGAAGGTTAGGAAGCTCAGTCCTTTACTGAGCCAAACATTTTCTATGCTTTTTCAGCCTCTTGCCTGTTCTGAGGGCTGCAGAAATATTTGGTATCTACCCCAAGTGTTACCATGAAGACATACTTCCAGCTTTTCTGATGAACAGTGACCCTTGTCCTGCCAAATTCTCTGGTTGCTGTTGGATAGTGAGAGTTCCTGCTTTTAAGCATAGTCCTCATCCCTTCTATGTAATCCAGTCACTTACTCCTTTTCCACAGTGCCCCATTCCCATCCTCTTGCCAGCTAAAGTCTGTGACCCCCAACTAGATTTAAAAGATTTAAAAATCCCTTCCTGTTTACTAGATCCTGAACTTGTGGATAGGATGAAGCTTTATTAACTTTAGAGTTAATATTTTGTTGCAGATGTTCCCTTCTGATAATTTCCTTGTCAATAATTAGTATGTTTCTGTATGAACACTATACATACACATACAAGACTTGAGAGTAGTCACTCTGAAATACTTACTGCTTGCTGAGAAGTCAAATAATGATACTCTAAGCATGTTTAGAAATAGCAGATTTCCCTTTTCCTTCTCTTCTCCTTTTTCTCTCCTATTCTTCCTTCTTCTTTTAAGTAATACATTTCTGGATGGCTTTGTCTTTTCTTTAGCTACAGTGCAAAAATCATATCCCTTGTCAGTGGTCTGCTTGCCTACAGGTACAAAATTCAGTTCTTAGTGAATCATTTTAGAAATTAATGCTTCCTTTAAAGTCTGTGGGACTGGCACTGTTTAACATCTTTTTTGGCGACACGGACAGTGGGATCAAGTGCATCCTCAGCAAGTTTGCCAATGACATGCCAGAGGGAAGGGATGCCATCCAGAGGGACCTGGACAGACCTGAGAGGTGGGCCTGTTTGAACCTCATGAAGTTCAACAAGGCCAAGTGCAAGGCCCTACACCTGGGTCAGAGCAATCCCAAACACAAATACAGGCTGGGCCAGTCCTTCTGTGGAGAAGGAGAAGCAGGTGAAAAGCTCAACATGAGCCGGCAATGTGCGCTTGCAGCCCAGACAGCCAACCGTACCCTGGGCTGCATCGAAAGCAGCAAGGCCAGCAGGGTGAGGGAGGGGATTCTCCCCCTCTGCTCTGCTCTTGTGAGACCCCACCTGGAGCCCTGTGTTCAGCTCTGGGGCCCCTTGAACAAGTCCAGAGGAGGGCCACAAAGATGGTTTAGAGGCTGGAGCAGCTCTCCTGTGAAGACAGGCTGAGGGAGTTGGGGTTGTTCAGCCTGGAGAAGAGAAGGCTCCGGGGAGACCTTATAGGGGCCTTCCAGTACTTAGGGTGGGCTTATAAAAAAGACAGAGAACAACTTTTTACATGGGCAGAGAATGATAGGACAAGGCGTAATGACTTTAAACTAAAAGAGAAGAGAGTTAGAGTAGGTGTTAGGAAGAAATTCTTCCCTCAGAGGGTGGTGAGGCCCTGGCACAGGTTGCCCAGAGAAGCTGTGGATGCCCCATCCCTGGAGGTGTTCAAGGCCAGGTTGGATGGGGCTTAAGCAACCTGGTCTGATGGAAGGTGTCCCTGCCCATGGTAGGGGGGCTGAGTGGTGTTGGAACAGGTGGTCTTTAAGGTTCTACTATGATTCTGTCTTTCCAACAAAGTAGGTACAAATAATAATAATAAATAATAATAATAATAAATAATAATAATAATAATAATAATAATAATAATAATAATCTTTCCTACCTTCCACTTGCCCCAACTATAAAGTTAAAAGAATGTTTGAGAGTTTCAACAAACAATATCACTTCCAAGATGACTTCTCAGGGCTGTGTTTTGTTGAATACTGTCATATATACAATCTTTATATGTCAGACAACTGTGGAAAAAAAAATCGTAGTCTTGCACAATTTAGTTTTCATTAGTTTTCTGTACTAACAATGTTTGTTTTGTGCTGTCCTGGCACTGTATAGGCTGATCTTCAATTCATCCTTTTTAATGTCCCATCTGTTTGCTCATAAACCAGACCTCCAGGTCTCCTAACCTCTGTTACACAAGTTACAGTGTCCTTCCTTCCTTCCTTCCTTCCTTCCTTCCTTCCTTCCTTCCTTCCTTCCTTCCTTCCTTCCTTCCCTCCTTCCCTCCTTCCCTCCTTCCCTCCTTCCATTTTCTTTTTCTTTTTCCACTTTTTCCACTTTTTTTCCACTTCTTTTTCCATTTCCTTTTTCTTTTTTTCTTTTCCTGGAAAGACTGAACACAATACCAATTCCTATTCTATCTCAGCTATGTTTCTATATTTGCTTTCATTAGGAAGACATTCTGTTCTTGTAGTACTGTCCCTGAGATTTTATGATGTATAGTATTTCTATCTTTAACACACACTTCGTAGTGAATGTCCAACTCTTTTTCAAACTTTTGGAGTAAATATGACAGGCTGGAAAGGACCCCATAGCACTGAAAGTGGCAGGTGACATAAAACTGCTATAGCATTTCTCTTTTTTTTTTTTTTTTCATACTATCACAGAATTTACAGAATTTTTAAATGTGTGTTCTCATAGGAATTACATCTCACTCTAACCAAAGCAGCTAAAACTGCATTAGTATCATGTCCTTATAGGCCTGTGACTGAAATGACAGATGATGGTTTTATGTTGTATAATTCTCTGTTATGTAATTCCAATTTCTTGTAATCTCCCACTGTTATGTTTTGCTCCCCAAATGATGGCTATTTACAATTGTCATGTCTGCGCTGTATATCCTATGTTCCACCTGCTCTTTTGTATTCTATAAATTGTATTCTCATGTTCATTTTTTGCCTATTCACTTAATTTCTGTTCTGTAGACAGTCTTCTCCTTTGCTTACCAAGCTTTTCTTTTTCACGCTGATGCTCCACCAATGTGACCCACAAAGATGGTGGAAGGTGGGTTAGCTGAACTATACTCCTGGGTCCTTCAAGGCAAACAAAGATATTTGCACCATGTTCTGATCCTCTGCAGTAAGCAATGATTTAGAGACCTAATTTCTACTTTTGAGCCATGAAGGTCAGAAGAAATAGGAAGCAGTGCTAATTGAAAAGAATATATACATAAGATTCCTCCCGGTTCTATAATCTACAGGCACTTCTTATCTAAGTACACAGAGAAAAGTTATGGTATCAATACTTTCTTTGAGTATGTGCAAAACAGATGAAGTGCCTCCTGCTCTAAAGCAAGGACATTGCCACATCCAAATATGTTCTTGCAGAGCTTTTAAAAAGCCGGTCATTCTTGTTGAATGTTTATTACATTGATATTTTCTCCTTATTTCCAGATGCTGCTGTGGTGTTTTTCTTTTTTTTTTTTCTTTTTTATTTTTTTCTTTCTTTTAAATCATTATTATTTTTATTATTTTAGAGAGAGCTTAATGCTCTCTCAGAGCATCTCCTGATAAAAATCAGATAATTCAGTTGCTTTCTCAAAGTGTTTTTAGTCTAATTTCAGACATGACATGGCAAAGAGAATTACAAAACTTAGCAGAAGGAGACAGAGAGAGGAGAAAAAAAAAGAGTTCAGTAATAAGAGATTACATGGTTCTCCAGTAAAGCCTAATATACTCTCCGGTGAAGCAAGCCAACTTTAAAATGAAAACACAGTAAACAGCTGCTTTCTTGCTGATATCACTGGGAAAATAAGCCCTTCTAACGGGAATGATATTATTTTTGTACAAATGGATTATTCACAAGCAGATCCTGCATGATATTAGGTAAATGCCAGGAATGACAAAGTGAAAACCTTGAGCTTCTCTGTCCATGTGTCAGAGGCTTTTCTATTTTAACAGCCAATGGTACTGTCAGTCACAAGATGGGGTCCCTTTGCCATGGACAGGACCATCCCTTCTGCAGCTGGAGCAGCTCCATTTGCCGTGGAAATGCCATTTGCTCTTTTGGAAGAAGTACCTGCAAGGGGCTGATTCTGAAAGGTGCTTGACCCAATCTCACAAGCAATTAGTGACTTCTTTAGTTCAATATTTTCTGTGGGCAGTTGCTTGTAACCTGGGTTGGATTTGACTACAGGGTATGGCACCTTGCAGAATAAGACCTTAAGGTATCTAATCCTAGTTTAGAAAATATCAACATACAGAAATTCTGCACTTAAGAAGTTTGGGGGTGTTACTGTCATTAAAAATTAATGTTCCTTCTCCCCTTCTCCAGATTCTACTCTCAGAAGAAAAAAAAAAAAAAAGAGAGTTTTATGATTAAGTAAAATTTCTAAAATGAATTCAAAGTTCTGTAAGTTCTGCTTATTAACATCCTGGCTACAAGCAGTGTGATAGAAAAGTTGAAAGCACAGGACTGTTCGTAATGGATTTAAAGTACACAACAACAGGAGGAAAATATATTTCCAGCAGTCAGTACCTGGATTTCTTTTACTATACTGATAGGGAGAATATAGGGATAAAACCAGTGGTCTCTTGGGTACTTAGGGCCCAGGAGATGAGAACAGAGCAGAATACCAACTTCCTCCCTCACACAGTGGTTGAAGGAAAAAAAAAAAAAAGAGAGAAATTATAAAAGGCCCTGGGCAAAATGTGAGCTATATACCTGACTGGAGAACACCACAGTAAGCCTGGAGTTGACTGAGCATGGATTTTTTTCTGGTAGAGCTGGAGGTAAATGGCTTTGTCATCCATTACACTTTTCCAGCTTTCTTAGATTTCCTGGCTGGAACGAAGCCAGGGCGCTACGGGGAGCGGGAAGCTTGTTGTGTGTGTGGAATGAGCAAGAAAACCTCAGCCTGAGTCCCGTGCTGCTGAGCCCTGCTCTAGCCTGGAGATGAAAGATGTGAATTCAAGTCCCTTCTGTTCTGCGTGCGGGCAATAGCCATCGGACTGGGGGCTGTCCCCTCCACAACACCACTGTGTCTCTGGGTGTCTGGAGGGATCACAAGAGCATCGGTCGGGACCACTCTCTTCCTGGGCCATGGGATGACCTGTGGGAGGTGTGTTTTTAACTTCTCTCTCTCCTCCCTTTAATCCAGCCCGACTACCAGCCTGAGGAGGTTCCCCCTTGCACCCACTGGTGTGATGGGGAAGTATCCTAGAGCACACGGTGCAGACACAGCACCAAGGCTGTACAAAACCACCAAACTTTGACTGAACAACAGGTTTATCCCATATTAAAAGCTGGAGTGAATGATGTGATGGATTCTCTTCGAAATGCTTTCAAACTGTGCTAAGGGAAGAAGGTGAGGGGCTGTTAACATGATCTTGGATTTAAATTGTGCATTGCTTAAACCTCTTTCCAGTTGAACCAAGGAATACATATTTCTTTTTTTCTCTCTCAGTTATAGCCACTGGAGTGGTCACCTTTTATTTTGCTAGCCAGTAGCCATGTTCTCCGTTTAAAAAGTATAATTAAATTCTGCACCTCTGAATTCCCTGAAAACTCTGTAAAATATTAAGAAGAGCAAAAAGATTAAACCTGAAAGGTCATTACTCTGAAGGGGCCTTTCTAAAATGTATAGTCTAATGAAAAAATAAATAGCATTTTTAATGTGCTGTTACAGATAAAATCCTGCCTTTCTTTCCTCTTTCTATTAATTTTAGCCAGTTCAGCAACTCATTAGTATATGTACGTATGCTGCAGCTTTAGAAGCCTGTTGTCATAATTAAACTGAAGATCCGTGTGTTCTGTCAGGCATGTCCAATGTTGTCTATTTATTGTAAAAAACCTTCACAGTCTAAGCCCATATTCTGCTCCTGCTGCCATTTAACACCCTGCTGAATTCAGCAAAAGCAAAAGCTTAGTAACCTTCCCCAGTGTGCATCACATGCATCCTTTCATTTTCTCACTGTCCCATGTGGTAGATTTCTCCTTTACCAGGAAAAGAAAAAAATATCTTTCTAAAGTAAGAACAGAAACTGAATATGTAAAATTGTCCCTAAGTTTCATAAGGAATCATCTCTTGAGAATGAAGCAATTGTAAGCCGCATCACCCAGACTACCCTCTTCTAGAAGGCATGGGGGAAAGAAAGAAAAAGAATACCTGCTTTTGAGCTGGGTAACCAGGGAAGCAGCATTGTCAGTCACAGTTAAGCTATTTCCAATCAAATATCTCTCAAGGACACATAATATTTTTGCGAGATAAATATTTGCAACGTGCAGGATATTAGTCGACCTACCATTGCTCATGAAATACAAATCTATTTTATTTTGTTTTTTAAATTCCTTCTGTTTACTGCACCATGCTTTCAGACTATGTCTAAATCACTGGGCTTCACCTATAGTAATGAGAGTATGGAAGGCCCTAAAGGTTTCTGTACAGATGGCCTTCATCCTGTGGGGAGACTGCAAATTAATATGAGGGTCATTGGCATTCATCAGGTACTTGGTCTGTCTGGCAAATGATGACATCAATCTCAGTGCAAAAGGGATCATGCATTATTCTATATGTAATCAACTGCTAAATTTAAACAGTGAGGGGCCGATAAATATTTTTCAGGAAGGGTCATTAGTAGCCAAGGTCCTGAGCCATCAAACCTTTACTTACATGAGCGGTTTTTGCCCTTACAGGTTATCTCATTAGGCTCCTGCCTTGGCAAAAAAGGTCTGTGTAAAACAGGGTCTGAGGAATTAGCATCTGAAGGAACAACTTCTCTAATTAACAGATTAAAAAATATCCATGTACAAAACTCTGTTTGGGGGATTTGCAAATATGTATGCTGTCTGCTTCTTACCAATGTGAATCCAGAGAAAACTGGAAGTTACAAAGGTTGTAATGAATACAGACATAATTGTAAAATACAAGAACTAAATACAATATTGTCTGTCATGCAGTGGCCAGTCCTATGTGAACAAAAAACCTGACCTCTATAAATGCCATACTGTGTATATACTATGGGGAAATTCACTATAAGTAACGAGCAATTTGTTCTTGAAAGAGGGCACTCATATTCTTTATTTTTATGATAAATAAAGGAGGGGGTTTTCATGACCACATTATGTATTGGATATGCATGCTCTTCTGTATGTTTATATTCAAATCCAATTATATCAGTTAATCAGAACAATGGAATAATGCACAGGTACTTGTCCATAACAATATAGATTTTTCCCCTGATTTCTGAAACTCACCATATTCTGATCATGGATATTTAAATCTATAAACTTTGGCTGGCTGGCAGCCAATGTGAGCCAGAATGCCAAGGTATATATAATGACAGTTCAGTTATTTCCCTACTTCTCTACAATGCTTCTCTTCTGACTGTCTCTCTCATTAAAAATTGTAAAATTAGTTGCCAGACAGAGCAAGAACTAACTCTGTTTTTCAATTCTTTTAGCTGAAGCAGAAATATTCCAAAATGGTACATGAGCACAGACAGCAAAGGGTCTGTGACAGCAGGGAGAGAGCTGAACATTTGCTGAGGTTTCAATGCTTTCTGCCCTTTTCCAGTCCCTGGTCCCAACTTTCACCCCTTGCAGTTTCACAAAACCTTATGGCTTAGAATAATTATCACACCAATACACAAGACACTTGCATTTTCACTATTTGGTAATCCTGAAAGCCAGGAATAATGAGAATAGCATTTTGAAAGTAAGTAAAATATTCACCAAACATTCTGGGGTTTTCAGCCCAAGCGGTTTGGGTGAAAGTGGATTAGTGTGGACTGGAGAGGAAGAGGCAGTTTGAGACACGGGAGGCAAATGGTCACTTGGTGAAAGACAGCAGGTGAAATGAATACACAACTGATTTTAAATGTATTTTAAGCAATTTAACTTTCAGTACTACTGTGTTACCTGTTGACAATTTAAACTGGAAGATAAGGTTAAATATTTTACTGCTATATGTAACTAGCCCTATCTATTAATTTTGTAATAACTATATCCTGAATTAGTAAATTATTTGGCTTTGAAGTTTATTCAATCCACAATTTGGTTATTGTTGCCATAAATAGAGTTAACATCCTTAGATATCTTTATACCTACATTAAAGCTGCCAATGCTGTTTTCTGTAAAAAAGGCCATTCTTATGTGGTTCCTTTCCTTTCCTTTCCTTTCCTTTCCTTTCCTTTCCTTTCCTTTCCTTTCCTTTCCTTTCCTTTCCTTTCCTTTCCTTTCCTTTCCTTTCCTTTCCTTTCCTTTCCTTTCCTTTCCTTTCCTTTCCTTTCCTTTCCTTTCCTTTCCTTTCCTTTCCTTTCCTTTCCTTTCCTTTCCTTCCCTTCCCTTCCCTTCCCTTCCCTTCCCTTCCCTTCCCTTCCCTTCCCTTCCCTTCCCTTCCCTTCCCTTCCCTTCCCTTCCCTTCCCTTCCCTTCCCTTCCCTTCCCTTCCCTTCCCTTCCCTTCCCTTCCCTTCCCTTCCCTTCCCTTCCCTTCCCTTCCCTTCCCCTCCCCTCCCCTCCCCTCCCCTCCCCTCCCCTCCCCTCCCCTTCCCCTTCCCCTTCCCCTTCCCCTTCCCCTTCCCCTTCCCCTTCCCCTTCCCCTTCTCCTTCCCCTTCCATTTTTCTTCCCTTCCATTTTTCTCCCCCTCAGATATGCCCATTGGGTATAGGTGTGCAGGAAGGCAGGGGCACGGAGGCAGTCACGTCAGTGAGTCACACCGTTGGTGTACCAGAGTGGTGTGCACTCATCTTGGCAGAGGAAATCCCAAGTTGGAGACCATTTGCTTGGGTCTACCCCAACTGGGCTGAGCGTAGTTTGTGCCCTGCGGCCTAAATCTTTCTCAGGAACCGTCAAAGAGTTAATGGTGACTGACCAAATTTCACAAATCGTGTGTTTACCAGAGGCAAAAGCACTACAGGAGAACTCCACCGGGAAACAACGAAGCACGTAAATGTGCAGCTTATCAGCTACATCCTGACTCTGAGACTGCTCCTTGGCTGTTGGAGTCAATGGGCCTTTGTTCCTGATAGTCATTTTTTTCTGAAGTCACATCAGAGCTGATCTTGTACAGATCTTCCTCCAGGCTTCTCAGGTGCATCCAGGCCAGCAGAGCAGACTGATGCTTTCAGTCTTCCCTAAAAGTCCTGCTACGCGCAGTAGGGCCGCGCAGCACCTCTGCCCCTGCTCCCAGGGTGGCACTGAGGGAACCTCCTGGGCCGTCAGGTCTGGCCCCATGCCATCACACCCAGCCCATCATTTCAGTCCTTCTGGAGCACCACCCTATTTTTTTTGGCCCCATTATCTCTACAGGAAGCATCGTTCAGATCTCTTGTGTTCAGAAATGGTGAGGGGTCTGGAGAACAAGTCTTACGAGGAGCGGCTGAGGGAGCTGGGCTTGTTCAGCCTGGAGAAGAGGAGGCTCAGGGCTGACCTTATCACACTCTACCGTTACCTTAAAGGAGGCTGTAGTGAGGTGGGGGTTGGTCTGTTCTCCCACGTGCCTGGTGACAGGACGAGGGGGAATGGGCTAAAGTTGCGCCAGGGGAGGTTTAGGTTGGATATTAGGAAGAACTTCTTTACTGAAAGGGTTGTTAGGCATTGGAATGGGCTGCCCAGGGAAGTGGTTGAGTCACCATCCCTGGAGGTCCTTAAAAGACGTTTAGATGTAGAGCTTAGCGATATGGTTTAGTGGAGGTCTTGTTAGTGTTAGGTCAGAGGTTGGACTGGGTGATCTTGGAGGTCTCATCCAACCTAGACAATTCTGCGATTCTGTGATTCTGTGAAATCACCCGGATTTTATCTGGGATGCGCTCTCAGGCCGTTCACATCTGGATGCTCCTGGAGAGAAGACACCTGTGGCTGTGGGAGGGCAACCTTCACATTGTTATGGCTGGGTGCGGTGGTGCTCGGCTCCTTCCCGGGGGGACCAGGGATGGGATGGGATAGGATGGGATGGGGGTGGGATGAAGGGACCAGGGATTGGGTGTGGGTGGGATGGGGGGACCGGGGGTGGGATGGGGATAGGATGGAGGGGATGGGGGTGGGATGGAGGGACTGGGACTGGGACTGGGACTGGGACCGGGACTGGGACCGGGACTGGGACTGGGACGGGACGGGACGGGACGGGTTGGGATGGGATGGGATGGGGGGACCAGAGGTGGGAGGCGGGTGGGATGGGGGGGCTGTGAGTGTGATGGGAGGACGAGGAGTGGGTGGGTATAGGATGGGGATAGGATGGGGGGAACAGGGGTGGGGTGGGGATGGGATGGGGATGGGATAAGGGGACTGGAGGTGGGGTGGGGGTGGGAAGGGGAGGCTGGGAGTGGGATGGGGATGGGATAGGGGGACCGAGGGTGGGATGGGGGGAACGAGGGTGGTGTGGGGATGAGAAGGGGGGGCCGGGAGTGGAGTGGGGATGGAATATGGGGGCCGGTGTTGGGATGGGGGTGGGATGGGGATGGCATAGGGGGGCCGGGGGTGGGATGGGGGGGCCGGGGGTGGGGTGGGGATGGGGGCAGGGGATGGGCGGCCCCATCCTGACGTCAGCGGCCGGGGCGGTGCCAGGCTGCGGGCGGCGCTCCCCGAAGCGGCGGCGGCTCCGCTCCGCTCCGCTCCGCACCCGCTCCGCACCGCTCGGCGCTGCCGCAGCCCCCCCAGCGCCCGCTGCCGTCGGGCCGCTCCCTCGCCGCCTCCTCCGGCGCAGGTAAGGGGCTGAGGGGTGGGCGGCGGGGCTCGCTGCCCCCCGTCCCCGTGCCAGGGGTGGGGGGATCGGGGCAGGGTGGGCGCTGATGTGTCTGGCTCCCCTTTCGCAGGCTGCTCTGGGGCTCGAGGGCGAGCGAGAGGCAGAGCCGGCAGCACCCCGGGCATCGGCACCGAGCGCCCGGCCGGCCGCAGCAGCCCGGCAGCGGCTGGAAATTTCGGCGTCTTCAGAGAGGGGAGGGAGATCCTCGTCTTTCCGAAGCCTCCTCAATGACTGCCAAGCTCTCCAAGGAGTTGAGGCTGTCCCTGCCGCCTTGCCTCCTGAACAGGACGTCCGCCACCTTGAACGCCAGCAGCACCTGCATCGCGCAAGTGGGTCAGCTCTTCCAGTCCTTCTCGTCCACTCTGGTTTTAATCGTCCTGGTCACCCTCATCTTCTGCCTGATCCTCCTCTCCCTCACCACCTTCCATGTCCACAAGAGGAAGATGAAGAAGCGGAAGATGCAAAAGGCTCAGGAGGAGTACGAAAGGGACCACTGCACCCGCAGCAGCAGTAGCGGCAGCCGGCAGCACCCCGGGACAGGGGCGCGGGGAGAGACACCCCAAGGAAGAGACAGCCGCCTGGGAAGACCCCCCCAGGACTCAGAGATCCAGCGCCCCTCTCCCTCGGCAGCCCCCAGCTCCCAGCAGCCACGGGCTTCTTTGGACACAGCTGGCACGGGGCTCTTGCAAACGGTGATTTTGTCATGATGGTTTGGGGGAGACCTCGCGACAGCACTGGTTGGTGTTTGTAAATACCTGAGTGATTATTCTTGTCCCCGAAGAAGAAGAAAAAAACGTTGCTAATTCAAATGAACAAACGAGCCCCCGATCCAAGCGCATGACAGATCACATTGCGTTTCTCATTGACTGTGCAAGGAAAGGATGTGTCTTTTTACCGGAGAAGGAGCTGCACTCAGCTACCACACACCATCGTCCACCTGGAGGAGTGGGTCAGGGGTGGGGGTCCCTTTTCCCTGGACGTCGTTACCTTGAGGACCGGGGCGATCCCACTCTCCTGGGCTTCCCCTGCACCCCATGTCACCATTGCATGGCGTGGTTGGGGCACGGGTGAGGGGTGCGGGGGGAGAGGCAGGTCTGGTGGGCACCTCGGGACCCCCCGTCCCCTCGGAGCAGGGCGACAGCCCACCGCGGTCTCTCCTTCTGTGCCAGGACCTTTGCCCCTGTCCCACCCCTCTCACTCCTTTCCAGGACTGGATATTGTTTTGTGTAGAAATGTCCACCCCAGGCTGGGCTTCAGAAAACTGCAGGCGCCCCGCAGCCCCGTCCCCCCAGCTGCAGCGCTGAGCCCCCCGCTGTCCGCCCAGCAGGATGGGCAGAGCAGAGCAGAGCTTTCCTCTCCCCTCAGCATCCCTCATCTTCAAACACCCCCCGTGACACAGACCCCGAAACCTGGCACCGTTCTGCGTGGCAGTGCGAGGCGATGCGCCCTGAGGGAGGGTGGCCTTGTCCCTCCTGGTGGTCCCCAAAGAAACCCGGTTCTGCACCAGGCACCCCGCACCGACTGCGCTGCATTCACAGCTTCACCTCCCGGCAAGGAATCCTGCAGCAGAACGGGGCTGGGTCCTACTTTTTTTTGGCTGATATGTATTTTTATCCCTCCTAACCTAGCAGGCAGTTGAGGATGCGCAACACTTAATTTTCCCCCTTTTGGGGAGCAAACCATGCAGTTGTACAAAATGTCAGCTCTTAAACCCCGGCAAATGTTTATTTCAGAAGTGGATGGTGTGGTTTCTCCCGAGCAAACACCAGTAGCTTTTTGTGTCTGGCAGGCAGGTGCAAGGGGCTGCTGGTGCTGTGCATGCTGGAGGAGCCCAGGGCAGCGCCGGGTTCAGCAAATGCGGCTTTGCTCAGCGATTAAATCAGTGCCCGTTCCTTGGAGGTGCCTTAGCAGAGTGCTGTGTCCAAACTTTGAGACATCTCGTGTGGTATCACAGCAGAGGCAGCCCTCTACTGTGCAGTTTAACATCTAAAAAATACAGCAAAGGAAAAGTAATACTGAGGGATTTTTCTTTTTTTCCTTTCCTATCCTGGCATTCAAAGTGGCGTGAGGAGATAGTAGTAGTCCGCAGTTCTTAACGTTTTGTCCCCGCTCTGCTGTACTCTGCCTCCCGGCGTGGCTGTTGGGCTGGAAAACCCCGGGCACAGGCGGGGAGCAAATGCTGCTCTCCGAGGTAAAAGGAGGAAGGAGGGCGGCAGAAGCTCTCTCTAATCCTTCGACAGCGCCAAAACACGGAGGTTTCAGGGCAGCGCCTCTGTTACCCCGTTTTACCCCTTCCTGATCTTGCTTGGCCTGACGGGCAATGACCGCTGGGTTTGGATCCGTGCCTCCGGCGCTGTGGGCAGGTGCTGTAGCATCCCGCTCGAGGAGCTGCTCCGCCAGCTGAGGTTAGTGCGGGGACGTGCCTGGAGCCCACGGGGCTTGCACGCTGCTGATGCCACCAGATGCTAATGGCTCCTGCGTTGTTGCTGGGCAAGGAAAATGGGCTTTTGTTTTGTTTCCCCTAATAAAGGATGCATGAACTTTTGTGTTTAACCTTCTTATGCAACTGCAGCACGGTATTGCACCACAGGGAATAGATTTAGGACAATGAAGAGAGTTCAGTGAGCAGAAATGGAGCTTCCTGGTCGTTGATCTCCACTAAATAGAGAGATATTACTTTCCCCTTTATTTTGTGCCTTTTCTTAAAAACCAGTGTATAATTTCGAGTTTTATAAAAGCAATAAGATGTTCCAGATCACTCCAGTGCATTTCTGGTTGATGGTTCCACTTCTTTAGTGTCTGAAGTCAGATACTCTTCCTTCTGCCTTATGCACTCAAGGCATGCAATAATTCCCCAGAAATGTACTGCTTGTCACATCTCATTGCAGTTATAAAATTGCCCTATTTTTGAAGAAAAAAATAAAAAAAAGAAGGATGGAGATATATATATATCTTTATATATAACGGATATATAGGTATATATATTATTTATATTATCTCATGACACTAAAAAGTAGTTGCAAAAAATGTAATTAGAGTTAAAATGTTATCATGTAAACCTCTATCCTCTGTTAATTAGCTTTGATTTTATTTTAATATCTCTGTATTTATGTAAATCTATGTAAATTATGTGGTCTATAAGTAAAATTTCATACTGACTTTAATTTTCTCAGAACTGTGAGCTTCTTGTGGTGTCATTTAAGGTTTTGCATTTCTAAAGTTAAATTACACAAGATGCGAGAAGTTATAAATTCTTTTTATCACACAGGAATACTGCAATAAGGTTCATGCGTTCTCCCAGTACACGACCCTACCTTGAAGTATTGTAAGCTTATGAGGTTTAATTGAACGGTCTCAGGAGATCCAGTTGATACAAGCAGGACACGTAGGCTTTCATTTTCATGAAACAATAAGCAATCTAGGGAATAAATGTGGATTTTTAAAACAGAGTTTATGCTTGGAGGTTCTGTCAAATCAATCGCTTCAAAACCCTACAGCTACAGCTAAACTTCTGCACTTAGCATTCAGTATTAATAAGGGTGATGCTTCTTCCCTTTCCCCCTCCTACTTAAACTAGAAAAGTGTAGGAAATTGTTCATATTTCTAAAGCATACATTTTCAGCTAACTGTGAAACTGCCCAAAGGGTTTTGAATCTACATATTTTATGCAAGTGTAATATCTATGTATCTGTATCCATATACTTAAATATTTTTGTGTAACCTTTTCTACGATATTTGATAGAGATGCTGGGTGAATGCTTGTTCCATTCTCGTACGTAAGGAAGGATTTATACCCTGACAATGCGGACGTTCTTTTTCCTGTGAACTGTTAAAAATTTGCACTGTATTTTTGGCAAGTTATGATGGAGCCCGGACAGCTGCGTGCTGGCTGCTGGAGAACAGACAGTCCTTCCTCTGGTAAGGGGCACATCCTCTGGCTGGATTTTCCTGCTTCAAAATAAGAAATTGGGGCCTGTCGCCCGGCAGCATCTTGCAGGTGTAAGAAGAAGTGCCGTGGTGCTCACCAGCCCGGTCTGGTCGTCGTCCCACAGAAGAAGCGCGACGGCAGTCGCTTATTTGGTAGAACCTCGCCAAAGCTGGGTGGCAGCGCCGGGGCTGGATCCAGCAAGTCCTCATCCTGCGGAGCATCCCCAGAGCCTGCTGCTCCCTCGGGGCTCTGTCCAGCTCCCACTGACAGCAATGCGAGTGGCATCTGCTGACTGCGAAGGGACCTGGGGCCCGTCCATCATCCAGGCAACGGGTGGCAGCATCCCCATCGCTTACCCTGCTCGGCATTTTGGTGGGGAGAGGAGCATTGTGGTGTGTGCTGTCTGCATGGGACGGCTGGGACGCCGAGCCTAGCTGTGGTCAGCCCCGCTTTGCCGGCCCGAGGCATGTACGTGGATCCTGCGTGGGTCACGGACAGGGAGAGGCATTTCGTTCACATGTATCGGTCCAGCATTTTTTTTTTTTCTGGGGGCGTTTGTCTACTGCAAATGTAATCTCTGAGATGAGATTTGCCAGCTTGCCATCCAGGCATGATTTCGCTTTTGATAAACCTCTCCCAGACATATATCTGCACATGTACAGATATATATCTCCAAAGAAATGCTGGACGAAAAACAAAGAACAGAGATTCCACCTTATAGGCAAAACTGTCCCATGACTAAAAACTGTTTTAGTTTTGTTTGTTTGTTTGTTTTCTTTTTTTCCTGTTAGTTTTTAATTCATTTTAAAGGCTACTATCTTCAATGTAAATAGCAAGTTACTATGTGATTAATGTTTTCCACGGCATTCCTGAGTAGTTGCTATCTTGTTTCTGGAAAACTATGTCCAGTGTTTTGAAGCAACTGTGCTTTTCTTGTTCTGTTGTTATAAATATGAGTGCAACTTTTATGTAGGGAGGAAAAAGAACACGATCTGACTCCTTAGACAGGACTGAATTATTATAAATCCAGTTACGGGATTTGGTTGCTTTTCTTTCTAGTAGTCATTTTCTCTGCACGTTTGTATTTTTTCTATGGATAATTGAAACCCTACATTTTAATAAGTATGCAAGCTATGGAGGGTAACACGAAAAATGAAGTAGGAAACATTCTTTTTCCTCTTTTGTGTAAATAGCAAAATTTATAATGACTTAGATACCATTTCATTACAGTTCTCATCTACATAGAAGTTGGCATGACTCGTATACGAACCTTTAATAACGTTTTAATTTATGTTAAGTATTAGAACTACTTTTATCCAGGACTGACTTTCTCATCTCTTTCTGGTACCTAACTCTTTTTTTCACTGAAGCCAAGTTTTCCATCTGATCACTAAATAAATTTCTAGTAGAACAGAGCCTCCTTCTGTTTTTAGTCTTTTACATGTAGCTCTCTGCTCTTAATCCAGCCAAACTCAACAGTATAGGAAACGTGTTTCAAACTTGTGAAGCCTGGATGGTGTAGGAGCCTTGAGGGGAAAGGTGACTGGCTGACAGGCACACAGGGGAGGTTCCTGACGATGTCAGCCTTAGCTTCCCCATCTGGAGCCATGGAGGTGAAGCCTCCCCATCCTCTGGCTGACCTGGATGAAGGGGGATCCATTCCAGCTGCAGCAGCGACAAGTATCAGCCTCCTTCCTCACTCTGTTGCTCCGAAGCATCATTTTCTACATGGCACTAGATCTCATTTCAGTAAACTACATGTAATACAATTCTCATTCAAGTCAAAGAAGTTTTCATTGCTCCACCAATATATGTTCTCTGTGGGTAACTAGAAGAATTCATTTTCCAACCATTTTAACCTAGTACTTCCACAAGCATCAATTTTGAATGAGTTAGAAAATTAATAATTATTTGGATCAGAACACTGCCAGTACAAATTGCCTTTATTTGTATAATCTAGTGTTCCAGTTGGCTTTTCTCTGTTGTTTTCTTCCTTGAAATGGAGCAACATAATCTGTTCATTATTTTACTTTTCTAAAGGGCATGAAGATTTTTAAGCAAGCACTGCAAAACACTCAAACAAACAGAGAAAGATTTCACATTGTAGATCGCAACAAAATAACATCAGTTTTGTTGGTTTCTGTGAAATTCTTTGTTCTCCGTTTTTCAGACCTCCCTAATCAAGCAAAAATCTTACCTAAAATCTTCTGAAGGAATTCCCAAATAACATATAACACATAGTTTGCCTTTCCTTTACGGTTTTAGTTTTGCAAAAAGCAGTAACACATGGTCATTGACAAAGTACAGGGTAAAACTGCAAATATCCAGTAAGCTAAAAATAGTAAAGTATCCTCAGGGATTATGAACACTGTAAATAAGGGTAAGTAGACCACATTAGAAGAGAAAATACTAGCTCTGTAGTGCAATAACAGCAACATACACTGGAGGATGAAATCACAATCGTAAACAAGCACCTTTAAATTTTATTCCTGGCTCTGTCACTCATTTATTGTTAGTCCTCCAGCTTCTGAGCTATACATGTAGTAACTGATACATAATCTACTTATTAAATAAAGACACAGAACCTGCAAACATGCAGCCCTGAAATGAATAAATTAAGCCTCATATGCATTAAGAAAGTGCTGATACCACGATACAAATTAAGAGTCTTTATGCTGATCACCTGGCTTGGATGACTCAAGTGCTGACATTTGGCAGGGAGGTCCAAGTGGCATACGGCACAGCTGGGAGGTGGATGGCTGGGCAAGATGCTTCAGCAGTCACACCGAGAGACCCAGTGTAATTTTCAAGTTGAAGTAGAGTAAGTGTTATGAAGGAGAGCCAAGAAAGCTAATGTTTGTTTTACCATTTCATCACTCATAACACTTTTCTCAGAACAGTCTTGTGTGGTTTTAAGTGGAGTGCTGACTCGGGTAGTAAGGATATAGATGAAAATTCTTGGGAATAATCCATCACTGATGAAGTTAGTTGATGGAAAAACCTCCCTGAATTCAGCGGGGTCTGGACTATGCCCAGGATTACACCAAACCTCACCTGCTGCTGGCTGTTCATCCCTTGCCAGTACAATCAGACTGTTGACAGCTGCAGTTAGTGTTTCTGTGATTTCTCTCGTCTTTTGGCTCACGGTCTGTACCCAGCTGCGGTGGACAGCAGGGGACATCCTGGGGGTTACCTGTGTGTGACAAGCTCACGCTCACCTTTCTTTAGCTTTCTTTATGGCTTGCTGTTCACTCTGAATCTGACTCTCCACTAGAGAGCCTCTCTGGTGAATCTTTCCATGGGATGAGAGCTATGTTTTCCAGGCTTGCTTCTTCCTTACCTCAGGCTATCTCTGACATTACAATTTTTCTCTCTTTAAATGATTATTTTCTTTGATTTCTGCAAAGGTACTGTAAGACTTTGCCCTTGATCATGCATTTACCCATAGCCCAACCCTATGAGCACAGTATCAAAATCTCTGCTATCAAGCTGTTGAGAAAGTGCTGGACTTCAAACAGATTGAGAAATCCTACCACGCGTCTTGAGATGGCCCACTGGCTCTGGAACAGCGTCATATTTCCTGATTAAGCTGCCAGCCCTAGACTACAGGCTGAAACTGCTCAAAAATCATCATTCTTTCATAACAAGAACATCACAGTCAGGAAAAGTATCTCTTACTACAGAGGGGAGAATGCATAGATGAGCAGATGCGGTGATAATATGGGCATCAATATGCAAATGTATATGTAAATCTGTGAGACAGACAAGGTCAAATGAATGTCTAGTGAAGGCTGACCTCCTGGTCCACATTTTCTTCTTTTAAAACAGATTATCTCAGTCCATCCTTTTACTTGTGGTTTTGAATATTTGTGATGCTATCAGAAATATGATTTTACCCCGCTGCATAGATAGAAAAATCAGTCAGTGAGTTTCTGCTTGTCTATAAACTCCAGCTGAACTGTTTAAAGTCTGTTTGTTTTCATTATAGAAATAGTTTCGAATAAACCATCTGTCTTATAGACCTCAACAACAGCAAAGGGGAGCCCTCGCTTCCAGAGCACGTGCTAGAGCTCACTCAATCTGCCAACAGCGATGTATAAAGGAGGACAAGTGTCCAGCTGGTCACATGTGGTCACTTTGTGAAGTTCTATGAACAACTTTTGATTGCATTTGAACGAATAAGAAACACTTAAAACCTTGTCTTTTTACCTGCTTACAGTGATGCAAGTTGAAAACTTCTCTGCTCTACCACTTGAGTTATCCTGGATTTATATATTGCTAAAACAGAGCTGAATATATGGGCCATTACCTATGTGGCTGAGCTTCTCTGTAATCAGCTTCTCCTGGTGTAAAGGGATGATGATGAACCTAGCAGAGGAGTGGAAAAAGCAGCTGAAGTGTAACAGACTGCCCTCAGTGCTATTGTTTGTACAGGGCTGTGGCTATACTGCAGGGGGACTGTACCAAAATAAGGACAGGTTCCTTCAGCTGCAAGTGGTAAAACTTAACAGTAACCACAATGCTTTTGGTATCAGATCTGTGTGTCGTGTCTTTTATAAATGAAAACTTCAGATATTGCAGTTTATAGAGAGACCCTTGAGATCACCATGCTCCAATTGGCTTTTTTCTGTTTCTTAGAATATTTCTTCACACGTTCCAGAAAGAAGAATCTCAGATTATGTCCAAATAAAGTCAGTGACGTGACATCATAACCTGTGTGAGAAAGCTGTGCTCCTGAAAGACACCAGTTCGACAAATCTTTATTTGTTCAAACCCTGGCCATTTCACCACCAGCCGTGCTTTGTCTCCAATGCTGTGTATCTGCTGCTGCAGCAAGGGGCCAGGAGGAGGAATTCAGACTCCCTGAGCACACAGTCCCCACTCAGCTCCCCACGACTGACAGAGGTGGTGGACCTGCCATGGCAATAGCTGTCAGTGAGGAACTGGAGAGAAAACATTCACCTCCCATCGTGTAAGGCATGGAAAAAACAAAAACAAACAACTTTCATAAACACAAAGATCTTGCTGGGTTAGAGCTGGAAATTTGGGAAGGAAGAAGTACTAGGATTTAGCTCCTAGTACCTTGGCCTAAATTACTTTTCTGCAAGCACTGTTTTTGTGAGGATTAGGGGACAGAAGTTTGTACATTTCTGTTCTCCTCTTTGGTATCACCAGATGCAAAGTGCAAAGCTGGGCGGGCCTCCGCAGTGCTGCTGTTGCACCAAGAGCCCTGGAGAAGTCAACGTAGGTGCTGCTTTTGAACAACGAGAAAATGTTAATTAATGTCAGTGGTTTGAACACCATCCAGTGATATGTCTTTGCTAACTTGTTTTACTTGGACTGACACAAGGTATGGCACACTTGTATGAACGAGTTAGTGAATTACAAGGGATCAATAACAACCAGGAGTGTGCAGTGATGGGACAACATCTGGGAGTGAAGGGAAGGATACAGGGGTGCTAAACCCTTCAGCACAGTTTTGGGCAGAAGGGTTTATGAGTCTTAGCCTACCTGGTGCTTAATATCCACCTTACAGATGCCTGGGATTAAAATATAGACAACCTGTTGGGGCTGCAGAGCTTCAGCTGGCTCTTGGGTAGCACCACATCTGCCACCACATCTCCCACAGCCTGCTCACACCCCATGGTGTCCAGCAGCACTCTCCTGCTTTCCTCCCTCTGTCCTTTGAATGATTTCCTTGTATGTCCAGCCCCACACACTGTCTGCAGCTCCCACTCCTGACCTGGTTTCTTGCACAAGGTACGTACAGACCTGCGTGGGCGATGGTGGAGTCGTCAATGCAGACCTGGTCCCGATTGTCCCTGACTATCCCAGTGCAGCCACCAGCCTGGTCCTGACCCCCAGCCCAACCACCCGCAGGTCTGGTAAGGAGTCCGCATCGTCCATCTCTCTGCTCTTCTTCTTTCAAACGTAGTTGAAATTAGCCAATGGATGCAGAAATGGCTGGGGGAGGACAACTGACAGGCAGCTGGGCAGCGAATGTGATGGCACAATAATGCAGCCATTACTGAAATAAGCTATTTCTCACATCTCATGAATTGTAAGTAAATTTCAAGACTTTTCTGGTGCCTGACTCATAGTTTTGAAATGTTTGGATTTGGCAATGCTGCTCAACAATATCTCTGAAGCCCATCTGTGCTGTTTATCCGCTCTTTCTTCAACCCCCAGGCATTGTCTGTTTCCTTTGGTTTTCCAGACTGTAATCTTCTGAAGCAAGAAATTAGGGTTTTGTTTGATAATTGTGGTGGCTGCATTAAGCTTGTTCAGAAGGTGAATCATAGATTTCTAAGACTAGAAGGGGATCTGGAGGGATATAGCTACAAAATGATCTACTGTCTGTCACAAACAGGATTTTAATCCAGTAATTCATGTCCTGCCTGGCAGGTCTGCTGGCACAGGAGCATTCATTTTTTAGAGCTGATTTTAGAACTGATTTCCAACCTGCAAGTGGTGGAGCATCCAGTTCAGACTTTCATAAGTTATTCCAGTTATTACAAAAGTAACCCAAAGAATAAAAGGTTTGTCCCTTCAAGGCAATAATTTTTAGTATGCAGAATAAAGTTAGCATGCGCAGTAGTTATTAGGACACTGTTAAAAACTGACATCTGGCAAAGGAGGTAAGCCATCTGTGAAAATACAGTTCCTATTACATGTAATAACCCAAACAACGTCTCAGTTGTTATAAATTCACAGCACTGGGAGTGTAAACAAAACTATGTCCTGAGGGAAAAATATGGGAAAGTGTTACATATGCAACTGTGTACCTACTCTGGAGGTGTCAGCTGAAATAAATGAGATGCTCACGGTAGCCGTGGAATTTTGTCTCACAAAATAAACTGTTTTTACAGATTCTGTCTTCCCCCCCATTCGTTGTCTCCTCCTTATTCCAATGTCTCTTTAGCAAAAAAAAAAAAATCTTGTGCTGAACCTCCAAATATTTCTCTGTGCCTCACTAACACCAGAGCAAGCTTTTTTTTTTTTTTTTTTTTTTTTTTTTTTCCCATGACACTGCATTGAATGGATTAAAGTCTGAATCGAAACCCTACTGAAGTTAATGGGAAGCTAATGTCCATTCCAATTGGATTTGGATCATATCACAAATATTTCTGGAGCATATCTCATAGTTTTTAAGGTCTAATATGCATCAAGCCTATTGTATTTGGAAATTCAAATGTCTTTTTACAGTGAAATATCTGAAAAGTATTTTGCTTATGTAGATTATGCAAAAATATTTTCCAAAGAAGACTTAGGGACATAGAGTTGTCTCATCAGACTTCTTTAAATTAGAATTAAGCCTTCCCGTTTATGATATTTTTCAGGCTAAAGTTACAGGATCCTGTACTTGTAGATGGAGAAAAAATAAAATGTTATAAAGCCTCCTAAAGTTACAGGCAATTCCTTTTTGCCTCAGCAGTAGCCAGTTTTTTTCTCATCCTTCCTCCAATGAACTTTGCATGGTTGCAGTGTTAGCACTTGCAGGTATAATTCATGTATTTAAGGGGTTTTGCAGAACAAAATTGTTTGGCTCTAAGGGCTTTCTTGCAAATGAATGTCCCCTCCCTCAGCACCTCTGAAGACAAAGTCACCTTGGTCTTGGTGACCAGGGAGAGGCCCTACAGCAGCCAGTTTGAAGGCCTGGGTAGAAAGCATGATGCAGAAGCTTGGGGTTCGTCAAGTTGACTGGATGTGGGATGGAAATTTTGGTCTTGCATTGGCCCTCTGAAGAGCCAGGACATGCATGTTTGTCCCACTGCAGCTGGAAAAAAATCAACAGTCTTCTTATTTCAAGGGTTATCACAGTTAAAGGACCCTTAGCAGGATGCATACAAAGACATAGACCACACATCGTCCACGGCCTTTCGTTTATATATATATATATATGTATGTATGTATGATACACAAACTATTATACAAATATTTGGGTCTGTTTGCTCCTCTTGAAGCCCAGGATTCAAATGTCAAGTTAATGAGGTTTTCAGAAAAGTTTGGTTAATTGTTCTTCCATAGCTGCTTTCATCTGTGTTCTCTAAAAACAATCACTGGCTACTGAAAGTTCTGGTTACTTATAAGAGCATGAGCAAATGGCATTAAACCATTTGTTTTCCAGCCTGAGTTCAGAAGCGGTCCTCATTTTGGTTTGTCATAAGAGAAAGAGAATAGCATTCATGCTTACCAATAAGTATTTCATGGGGTATCCAGCTAGACAGAAGACAACATAATGAAGCAAGATGGAATTTTTCTTTTAATTGATGAATAATTCAGAAAGCAGCCATAGGATGGTACAGGAAACATGCCTTCTAGTGGGAACCTAAACCACTCAATCTGTTCTGCTTACCAAAGAAAAAGCTCAAAAGTTGTTTGAGAACAGCCCTACATGGGACAGACTTATTTATTTATTTATTTATTATTTTTTTGGTGGGAAGCAAACGGTTAGAATAAGATAAAACATCCCAATGTGACTCAAAGTGCAGGAGCTGAGGCTGTATAATATAGAGAATATTTTTGATACTGGAGATAATGAAGTGCTCTATGGTGCGTTCTTATCATTTGGACCATTTAAATCCATGTTATTATAAAATATCATTACTTCTAAAGAAGTTACAGGGTTGATGAAAAGATTTTTGGTCAATGATGTTCTTCAGATAGATTTCTACAGGAGATTGGACAAGATTATTATATCATTTTCCTTTAGCCTTCAATCAATAGACCCACAGAACACGTTTTTTCACCATAAAATACCCATTTTGTGTAAGAGAATTAGAGTGTTTCTGTTTGTTTGTTTGTTTTCCAGAAAACTGCACAGAAATGGACATTTTTTTAAAAAAATCCATATTTTAATGCCGCAAGTAATTGTTTTATATCAGGCTAGCATTTTCCGGAGGTGAGGGTTCCTCTTTGTTTTCCTATAGTACACCCTCACTACTGCATGAGACATTCAACAGATAGAGGACATTCAAGTTGCTTGTCAACTGCTATTAGGTGGATAGTGTTAAAAGCTGCCTCAAACAATACTCCAGTCTCCTCTCCCACACGTTTCCTTTCAAGAGATGAACTGGAAGGTTAAAAAAATGTATAACGGAGGCATTTGGG
Organism: Cygnus atratus; assembly: GCF_013377495.2. Lineage (NCBI taxonomy): Eukaryota > Metazoa > Chordata > Aves > Anseriformes > Anatidae > Cygnus > Cygnus atratus. The sequence continues at coordinate 191,302,063 of NC_066362.1, read as the reverse complement.
AAAAGATAGTATCACTGGATTAACTTTATATTCTCAACTATAACTACGGTTGAGCATGAACTGAAAGTATTGTGGAATTCACAAATAACCTTTCTATAGATCAAAGACCAAACTTTACAGTTTACTGCATGGGAACAGGACAGTAGCCCCCTAAGAAGTTAGAATCCTCTAGTGGCACTCTGTGTGTGCTCATGGGTACCCCCAGAGCAGTGGGATTACATGCACGCAGCCAGGTTTTGGAGTTTGTATGCAAAGTTGTTACCGTGGCTGGTTGGGCCTGAGGAGCCTGCGCTCTTCCTTTGCAGTGTGCATGTTGTACAAAGAGAAAATATTACCCATCAGAGTACTGGAAAAACATGGCCACCTCTCCTACATAAGTAGACATTTTAGTACATATATATTCATGGAAACTAAAATTAGTAGTCTGATGAAAGACATTAAGTACTCACGAGGTTTTTGCTGCATCAGCTAACCTCGTGGACAGATCCAGTAATTGCTTGGTGTCTCCCTAGTGATGCAGCTCAGCTTCAGAGCTGATGCCCTGTACACACTGGAGGAAAGCAAGAAGTTACTAAAGAACTCAAAGTCTTTCTGCAGGGGGCAGGGAGTGGAGGTAACTGGAAAGCAGGATATGGAAGGAAGAATGAAAGCAAAAATTGATGGATTGGGAATAACTTCCAGGTTTTGTTCTCCCTGATAATCTCTCTGAGCCATTGGTAGTCTCTCATAGCAATTTCCTGAGCCATCTTTTTATCTCCTCTATCCCACTTTTTTCCCACAAAATGCCGTCTGCCTTGCAGGTGCACCATGAGACCTCACTCTCCCTCATCCTGTTCCTCATATTTCCTTCAAGCCCATTAAGATAGCAGCTAAACCTAATAACAGAAGTCTATGCCCATTGCATGACTTATGCAGGAGTCTGAAACTAGGATTTGGAAAGTGAGGGTTGGGTGGAAAAGCCCTTGTTTCCGAGGGTCCTGATCAGGTTTTGGTGACAACCAAGTCCTCAGAGTGCCATGACCGTCAGCAGAGGGAGCAACCAGCTCTGGGTACTTGCGAAGCAGCACGTCAGCTTGAGTCTTAATGCACGTTGAGGGTCAAACAGCAACTAGGTGTGGGAATTTAGATATGCCTTTGTGACTATCCCAGCTTAAGTCACATAAATACTTTGCTGGATGTAGCCCAATTATCACAACAGGAGGCAAGATCTAAAAGTTGCAGTGCCCAGGATCTGGCTTTAAACATGTCCCCAAGCTGGATATGGTGAAAAGCTTCTTCAGCCCCCCCTGATTCTATATCACAGCTGATACACTTATTAAAAGAGCGGCTTATCTCCTTGCATAACCTCATATCCTAGCTCAGATTTCCTTGCAAAACAGATGCATTCACTCCCCACGGTTTTGTCTTGCTCAGCCTCCCTTTAAGATCCAAATCTATAACAAGTTTCTAATGAGGGGGTTAGCTATCTGTATAATTTAAACTCTAAGCTCCTTGGGGTAGGGACTTTGTTCACATGTACCAGGCACACAAATAGTGCTATATAAACACAACGGATATGCCACTAATTAATAAGAGCTCAGTTCAGCTGTGCTTCCAAGGGTGACTTACACAAGCAGGGGCATTTTAATGCTGTTTGCTCTGAGGACTGTCTTCTACGTAATGCAAAGCGAGAAGATCATTCTAAGTGTATGGAATTGCTAGTGACATTAATTCAGTCCCAGATGTGTTGAATTGTTCCAATATGCGAGGCTGAGAAGCTGAAGCCACTGAACATAAATGCGGTGGGTTGTTAATGTGTTTGATTATAAGGAAATTAGAACACTTGTTGAAATGTTGTCAGCAGAGTTTCATTTCCAGTAGATTTATCTGAGCATGAAACTCAGGGATGAGGTTGTACTGCCCTGGATTTTGCTTTTCCAACAGTATAGTATTTCTGCTACAATATTCCCACTATAGGCAATATTTCTGCTGACTGAAAACACCAGATCATTTGTAAATGTCATTGTCCATGGGACAATGATGTGCTCTTCTGAAGGTTCCTTTCTATAACGACAGTGACCTCCATTTCTGTCACTGCTCATAAATGACACAGCTCACAAGCTGTCTGCTCTGCAGCTGCCTGCAGTGGCAAAACTCTGTACTCAGGTGTAGAAACACCGGTGTTGCCCTCCAAGGCACAGAGTAACGGTGACATTGCTCTGTAAATCACTTAATTCATGTAAAAAACACTGCACATTTTAGTGTGAGTTGGAAGCAGATGATAATGTTCGCAGCTCAGGAGATGGAGGTCTTCAGTCTGTTCTTTTGGCTGCTGTAGCTGTGCTTTGAAAACCAGCTGCCAGCACATCTGGTATCATCGAGTATCATCATTTGTGTGGATGAAGAAGTTGTTCAGATCTTCTCATGGACAGTATGGGCTTTCAGATTTCTCATCTATCTCTGAGACTCTCTGCTGACAGTCACCTGCACCAATATTGACCTGATCTTGAATTAGCTGCAGAAGACTAGAGCCGTTGAAGGCTCTGGTACTGTTGTATTCAGCCTCGTGTTTTTGCATTGATCATCTGTCAGAATGGTGAGATACATAAAAATGGGTGCTGTACAAGTTAGTGGGCTGAATAACATTTCCCAAGCTATCCAGCTGTAAATACTGGGAAGAAGAGTAAAGCTGCCTAAAAGTGAGTACTTAACCCACCCAACTAAGAATCCTCATGGAATTTAAAGGCTGAGGACTGTCTGTGTCTGGGACCCACAGGCATCTGGTCAGATGTTGAAGGGATATTGGAGGGGATCCATCATCTTTGGATGTTGGAAGTCCTGAGTTCAAATCCTTCCTCAGCCTATTGGAATTTTAACTCTCCAGCCAGAAAAAAAAAAAGGAAAAAGAAAAGAAAAAAAAATAAGACTATCATGCTGAAGAGTGTGCTGGAATGGATCTGCCTCACACTTTTTGACTGATTCTTCCCTATTTTTCATGGATTGACTGAAGATTTTCTGACCTGGAATGGAGGTTCAAGCAGAGCGTTTTATTGGATACATACTTCTATTGTTTCCATTATTCCTTGGTATTTCACTTAGTCATTTGCAGCCACTTCTGGTTGGGGTGAAGGTAAAATAAACAAACAAACAATAACAACAACAACAAAAATGTAATTCCACTTTCAGAGAACACCCTGCTGTTCTCGCAGGTGAAACTTGAACTTCATTCTCTGGATTGCACCAACATCGCATGCTGGAGTCCTGAGACAAACGTCAGCCATGTGGCACCTCTCCCACCATTAAATCATGTCCCTGAAGGGAGAGGAAGAGAGGTGAAAGCTGCTACAGTGGAGACAGAGATAGAGGTAGGATAAGTAAATGGCCAACAAGCTCATTTTCACATTGTAATTAAGACCAGAAGCTGATTTTTTCTGTAGTGCTAAATACCAGTATTTTACTCTAATTTTGATGACAATTTTTGTTTCACAAAACACTGTACAGAAAGCTTTGTACAAACCAGCTGTTAAGTGCATCATGTAACATTTGAGCGTGCCAGAATAATCTGCTCATTTCAAAAGATCTGATGTACTGAGGCTTTTTCTTCCTAACTGCCCATGCAGTGCTTCAGATTGCTTATTAGAGCAGTTAAGCATATAGAATATTAATAGAAAATATCCTGCTTTTCTATTAAACCGACAGTTTAAAATTCAAATACTTTGTATTATCTTCTTTTTTGAATTGTAGCCTGCTAATAGAGGAAACATATTCAAGGTGATTTTTAGATAATTTTAAAGAATTACTAATGCTAAAGGGCAAGAATGTGAATCACTGCATTTCAGTACAATGTTAATGCAGATACTCTCCTGGATGGTCATAAAATGAACATATTTATGATGACAATCTGTAAGATTATGGCGCTGTGGCTACCAAATTTTAAATCTGAACAGTAAACAAAGGAACTTACTTCAGGCATTTTTGAAAACTGTTTTAAAAGGACAACTGTAATGAGGGTACGTGCTTGTAGATCTGCTCTGTATGCATGGATTGTCCATATGTTATAGAGGAGTATAACTGCAAAATTACTGAAAATAGACCTGGAAGAAATATCATCAGGTCATCAAGCCTGTGTCTCCATCCCCAGCTGTACCAGAATGAGAGACCTGTCTTTCCTTGGTGAACAGTTATTTCATCACATATCATAACACTTTTCATTCTAATATCATATATAAATCCTTTAATAATTTTCATGAGTAAACTTCAGGGCTTTAAAAAAGTTTGAAGTGTATTTTTATGTGCTTTTTTCAAGGACAACACAACAGTCCCCCATTTACAAGTGGCACTCAGCTTTGACAGAAAAGTCCCTGGGGAACTGAAACCAATTTGTGAGGCAAAGCATTCCAAATTCTTGTCAGAGCTGGTCAACACAGCTTTCCTACTGTAGTTCTGAAGTAAGTGCAGTGTCTTGCCATCCGGCGGGGGTGGGGTGTTTAAAATTATTTCTCATTTCAGTTCCTGAATATCTGAAGCCTGGACCACCTGGAAACAGGTGTAGATTTTGCATAGCTTTGGAGGGGAATGAAAACTGGTACATCATCTCGCCCTTGTAGATAATAACTCACATATGGGAGGAAGATCTGAGCTTTGCATAGACATTTGCACTGACTTGCAAGGGACTGCAAGTTAGATTTTTGTTCCTTTAAAGGGTAATGACAGAGGTATAAATATAAATATAATATATAAATATTAATATGAATGGAATTTCTCTGATCAGGTCTGATGTCTCAGTCTGCACATGATACACACAGAGTCTGAACTGGCAGCTGTTCTTCTGCACTCTTCATGGTTTACTCATTTCACTCATTGTCTTGGAATGGAGACAGCTTAGGTAAATGGCATAATTTAGGTGAGATGAGTTTGGGCTCTAACATAGGAAGGGGAGTTAGGAACTCTGCAAGGTGAAGAGAGACAGGTAACCACTTAAAAAAGGTGCTTATCACAAGACAATCAGTGTAAATGATTGATAGATATGAAACATACTCATTGATATTATTTACAAATAAAAGAAAAAAAATGAGGATTGATAACATTTGTTTTTTTCCTAGAGAATTTGTTGTTCCTTAGCAGTATAAGACGAAAGGATACAGCCAACCAGTTCAGAACCTCTTGGCCACAACAAAGTTTGGGAACTGCTTGGGGCACTTATCTACTGAAAGAATCCTACATAGTTTCCATTTTGTTTTCCTAAAATGTTCAGCATTGTCTATTGATTTAAATTATGATAAAACCGTTCCTGAAGCCTTGCAGCGTACTGGCTACAAACCAGACCCAGTGCTGTCATTTTGTTTCATAAAATGGCTGTGTTTCAATGATAAACATAGCCCAAGGGGAACATTTTGGCTTTTTTTATAATTAGGTGTATTGTTTCCAATTAGATGAAATCTGCTTTAATAAGACAAAGCGATTTTTTAACCAAGGGTTTCTTGTAGTTGTCAGCTAGCTCTGGGATTTATGAAGGTGGGCTGAAGGCACCCCTTAATTCTGGGTTGCCCATTTAGAAATAGAGCTGAAATACTGGCAAGTGCTTTGAGCATGTTCAAGTCAAGAGAAGTAGAAGGCTTTGGGGTGTGCTATTGATTTGCCCTGACTGAGCATGGCTGTTGGCCAATATGGCCTGAAGCTGGAGAATGTTGAAAATCACGAGGCAAGGGAGCTTGTGGGGTCAGGGAAAGAAGCAGTGATGAAGTGGAAGCTTTGGGGATATTTGAGTGAGGTGTTGAACTCAAGGGTGCAGTTTCATGATCCATTTGAAGTGACTGAGCCATTTGCTCAGCTGTTTTTTTTTTGTTTGTTTGTTTGTTTGTTTTTGTGGATTTTCAGCTAAACCAGTTTCCTGATCTGACACATTATGCATCTACACATCTTGTTCAGGCACAGGGGAGGGAACACGGCTAGGTCAGAGAGCAGATGGTAGAAATATTCCTTTACAAAACAACCACACTTAGGTCAGCTCAAAGTAGTTATGAAGCTGGAGCTGGATCTTCAAGGACTCACAGTCAGATCTATGGTCACAATATGAGTGTTGACTTCCAAGCATGAAAATATTGTCTTCAGTCACTGTGTATTTCAATTTTGTCTCACACAAATTGTGGAGTTACTAAGACTTCCCTATGTAACAGAAATGTGAGGCATAGTAAATGTAAATGATCAATGTAAAGTGCCAGGTGCCACAGAGATCTGAAGCATGATGTAGCATCTTTCCTAGACACCCAGCAAAGCATCAAATTCCTGCATATTGTATCACTTAAGCTTTTCAATCAACCTATTCATTGTGTCCCAGGTTGTACTTTAATAACACATTAATGCCAGAAATATTCAAAAGAACCTCTGTGAGGTATGTGCAGGTTCTTAGACTCGACCCCTCAGGTCTACAATCTGTTGTTTTGTGTTTCTGGATGGTTGAGCACAATGGGTCTGTAATAGAATGGCATAACTTTTGTGTAGAAGCTAGTGCATTAACAGTTACTAATAACAGTAAAAATAAACCTAGGTACATAATGGCCCACAGACAATGATATGTTAATATGTGTTAATACATGGTATGTGAAGTGGATAAATTAGATCCCTTCCTTGTCCTTATCTTCCATTTTCTTCACAGGGGGAAAAATTATATGGATTTCCACACAAATTGCATCTGAAACACGGGAGATTTTTTAATATAATAATTATTATTGCAATGATTTAATTCCTTTTAAGAGGTGAGATCACATTGGTGGATATAGAAATCTGACAAGGTGAGGCACTGCATTTGTTGACGATGTTGTGAAAGAGAAATTGTGACGATGATTATATACTTAAGGTATGAGAATGATTAGATTACATGAAATACCATTTCTTTTTATATGAAATGCTAAACGGAAAGGAGACCTTCAGTCAGCTGTATTTAATTTTCTCTTCCTGCATGCTGAGCTCAGACTTTGGGAGACTTGGTGTGTGAAGGTAGAATGATTACTGGCATGTAAAAGACAGTATGATAAACTGACGTTATCATAGAACAGTAACAGTGGAACGTACATCTTGATCTTGAAGTCCAGATCCTTCCTAATTCAGGCAAACATGCCATTTTATCTCTTTTGTAAGTGTATCAGTCAGTTTGCTAGTGAATGCAAAGCAAAGAAGTAGAAAAAAACTGTAGCATAGCTGAATGTTCCATTGTTCATTAAACCATCATTCATAATTTAATGGTAATAATGAGAATGGTTGGTAACAAGAGCTGGAAAATGTGTCAAAACAGAAATGACAGATAAAAGAAAATCTAAACAAAAAGCAAAGCAATAGACTTTGCAATGCCACAGAGTGGCTATGAAATTTTTGTTCAACTTCTTTCTTAAAGCTAGAATTTCCTAGATCTAAGCAGATGAAAAATTGAAAAAGCAATTCTATATTATATTTGCAAAGGAACTGATTTATTGAATACTTAGACCTGCTAAAGAAAATCACTTATCTAATTTAACCAATATACTGTATGATCCCTTTTCCATGACTAAGACCTTCAGGGGAAAAGAAGTTGAAATATAGACCCAGCAGCTCAGATTCAGGAAAGAAAATTAAGGAGTTGTTCATGGCCTTCTGTTAGACCCAACTGTTGCCTGGTAACTGTCTAAAAATTAACTGTGCATCACCTGGCTTCTAAGGACCGTGGCAGCACTAGGAAACCTGGCATCTGCTATGTTTTACATCAAAAAGCAGAACTTCATGACTTGGTTATTATGATTTTTTGTCATAATCAGGGAAGAAATTCAGCTACACAGCTGAGATGCTTATGAATGCTTAAGGTAAAATAGTGCACAAACTACAAAGCAAACTTATGTTAATGTATGGAAGTTTCATGCAATCAATTTCTGCTGGGACTTCTGCAGTTTCTTTTTTTCCTTGGTGGTGTAGATATTGTCTTTAATTTCTTTGCTAATATCTGCATATTCTGAGTTTCACCCAAACTTTGAGAGAGGCTAGAACCTGAAAACAAAATGCATTTACAGGAACTGTGGTATGGGTATTCCTCTAAAGGAAAGCTGGCAAGCATCCCTAGACTACCAGATGAACCTTGACCAGACTCATAAAAGAAACTGTATTCAAATACTTCCCAGGCTGCTTGATGCCTATTTTGAACAACTTTTATGGACAGTTTGTACCTGTTATTCAAATGGCAATGGTGAGTAGACTATGAAGATTTAGGTGGATATGGATAAGAATACATGGCATAGGTATTTAACTGTGTTAAACCTGTGTTCTTCAAACTGAGCAATTAACCTGGGATTGCAAGATGCTCACCTTTTTTTTATAATTCTGGCTGCTGAATGCTGAATCTGAAGGCTCTGCTGCAAAACTTATTGCAGGGCATCAGAAAATCTGGTCTGAAGTTTGTTTGTTCTCTCTCTCTCTCTTTTTTTTTTTCCCCCCAAATTGTTCACCTACGGCTGTTGTGTCAGGTTATTGTGTAATATTCATCCTAATATTAATTTTCTGTGCTTACAGTGCTTTCCTTTGGAGAACCTCAGAGAGTCCTGCACACACCAGTTAATTAAGCTTCAAAATGCCCATGTGAGTGCACTATTTTATTGTTTTAATTGCACAAAAGGGGGAAGACAACCACACACAGCTTAAACAAACTACTCAAGGTCACTTCATTAATTAACGTTAGAAGTTTGGTTTTAAAATAGAAGGTAAGCACATGTGAGGTATACTGGATATCAGAGAACTATTTGGACACTTAAAACTAAGGATTTGGTTTATGTAAGCTCCTGAAGTGGGAGCAGAATCAGAGAGCTGACTTCCATCACTACAAATTTTTCTCAGGTCTCATGATACTACAATGATCTTGACTCCTCTTCCTGTGCTGGGTGAAGTCTGACTGAACGCAGCAGCCTATATGAAGGCCAGATAAACACTACAGATATGCACTGTGTGTTATTCAAACTGTCTTGGAGCTGACACACAGGGTACACCATATCAGCTACAAAAGGGCAACAAAGATGATAAAGGGTTTGGAGGGGAAGACCTATGGGGAGTGTCTGAGGTCCCTTGGTTTGCTCAGCCCAGAGCAGAGCAGGCTGAGGGGAGGCCTCATGCCTGCAGCTCCCTCACGAGGGGAGCGGAGGGGCAGGCGCTGAGCTCTGCTCTCTGGGGACAGCGACAGGACCCGAGGGAACGGCATGGAGCTGGGACAGGGGAGGGTCAGGCTGGGTGTTAGGGAAAGGTTCTGCACCTAGAGGGTGGTCGGGCACTGGAACAGGCTCCCCGGGGCAGTGGTCACTGCACCAAGCCTGCTGGAGTTCAAGAAGTGTTTGGAAAACACTCTCAGACATCTGGTCTGAATTTTGTGTGGTCCTGTGTGGAGCTGGGAGTTGGAGTTGATGGTCCTTGTGGGTCCCTTCCAACTGGGGATATTCTGTGACTCCATGATTCTGTCTCGCTGGCACTGCCATCTCTGCTGCATCATAAAGCTGAGCTGAAGGAGCTCCATGGCAAGGGGCTGGTTACCAGAGCACTTCTCATACTGAGGGGCTTACTGCCTGTGGGTGTGTATGAGACACCGTGAGATGCTGGGATAGAACATTTTGGAATGGCACAAAACTTGCTATGCGATGTTCAGGTGAGGAACCAAAGGGTGGGAATGAAAAGGACTGGGGTAGTCTGGAGAGGAACAAATTTGAGAAAACAGAAACAAGAGAGGATAATAGGGGCTGGTCGCCATGTTTGTTTGGGTATGCCATGCACCTGGCCAGTGTAACCTGACCCGACTGCTCATTAAACTGCATTTGTAGCTACTTTCTTGATTGAGGGACTATCCATTCTGTACGTATGTGTGTGTACGGGGGTCTCAGTGCCTATGAGACAGTCTGTGAGTGTGTCGTATGTGTTGGTGGGAGGAGAGGGGTCTGTACCAGCAGATTGAGTGTCTGAGCCCAGCTGCTGGAGGGATCCACATCATTCATACTTATATGTATTTTCCTGACAATAAATATGTGTGTGTATACACACACGTGTGTGTATGTATGTGTGTGTCCCTGTCATTTGGTTGTAATTTTAAGATGGGAAGAGGGGAGAAAACTGCAAGTTATGGGGATATGGGAAAGCCAATCAGCCATCTGTTGTCACCCAAAGACCTCTGTACACAGCTGAGGTATTTTTTATCCAAAAAAGTGGCATCAAAGGGCAAAGACAGTAATTTGTTTTGGGAAGGTCAAACAGGCATGTGTGGTCCTTCAGAAAGCTAAAAAAAGGCTCATTCTGCAGCAACAAGAGCCAATCTTTTATATGGCTTATAAAGCTTTCCAAGCACTATTTTCTAGCAACACAAGCAACACAATCAACGAAAATGCTTGGAGAGGAAAAACTTTTGTCAGCAAGTTTTCTCTAAGATCAAACCTTTAAGAAGCAAGCAAACTCAACATTTTTACATTTTCAGGCTTGCTTTTCATGTGCAGGGCAGGGAGTATGTTGAAAACGAAACAAATATACCTTTATTTTTCTCCAAAGGAAAATGGAAATCCAAATTGTGAACATTCTTGCTTCTTTCATATATCTAGATATCACGTTGAAACCCAAGAATAACTATTTTTTTGAAGCTGGGAAACCCGTATATATCAGTATATGTTGCAAAATTTTTATTTATTTATTTATTTATTTATTTTTACATATTCTTTGCACAAAACCACTGATGACAGTCTCTGTGATAGATAAATTGAATCCCACTCATTTTGATTACAGCTTTCCATTTCTTTTTTGGAATGGCTGCCCCAGTGCATTCACATGAGTGCACTAAAGGGCTGGACAAGATAAACAGATAAGGAAAAAATAACAAAGCACCTGAAATGGTGCCTGTAAAATGGAGAAGTGAGTGAAGAAGGGTCATTCCCCATCACTCTCTCTGCTGCTGTGGAGACTGACTTGAAGCAGTTATGGAAGAAAAGGACCAGGTCATTTCCTACCAGCTGTATGCTACATGGAAAGCTCTTATTTACTAAATAAAGCCCTAAATTTACATCTTCTTCAGGACTTCTGTGTGTCATTACAGTCTATACAGTACATGCAGCATAGCTTTTATAACACAAGGTCTTTTGAAAATGAGAATGAGACTTGTTATGAAACTGATTCAGATGAACTTGTTTCTGTTAAAAAACAATAAAAATCTCCCTAGAATAGGTTGTCCTGAGGTCACACACTCAATCCGAGGACTGAACTGTTAGAAGATAACTGATTGGTAATAAACTGAGGAGAGCAGATGGACAGCACAGGTCTGTGGGGCCTGTGCTGTTCTGGAGCACCTCATGCTGCTACTCATTGCAAAAGCTGCACAGAAGCTCTCAGCATTGCTGTGCTGGGAAAAAGCCTCCATTTTTGAGTTATGATAAGGCTGGGTTTCTCTTCTGGCCTAGTTCAGGTCCTCAGGAATATCCCCATGGCATAGTACAGACAGCAGTAGGAATACCCAGTGTAGTTGCAACCAGCTGTACCAAATTATCTCCTGGTAATAAACTGATGGAACTGTAACAAGCCAGGTGGACCTGGAAAATCAGTTCTTGTATTAGCATTAAGGTAATGGGACATCTTTGAACTTTAGGCTTATTATTAAAGTTTTAATGGTTCCCTCCTGCTTCATCATCACTCGAATTACTGATTAATTTTACAAATCTTGCTTTTTACTTTGCAATATTAATATTACCCATCACATACCCTTGGCAGATTTGTGCAGAGCTCTGTTGAAATTCATCTTGCATTACACGAGTAGCAAAGCGGTGAATCAAGGTCTAACAAAGTTCCTGCACTGCCTTTCTTGCTTCTTCCTACCATTTATGGCCACCCAGCATGGAAAAGCAGCCTCCACTCAGATGGAATGGAGTTTTAGACTGTGTGAATGACAAGCTTAAATATCTAATAAAAGTCATTTTATTTTATTTTTTTAAACAGGCAAGATAATTAGTCTTTCTCACATAGGCTTTTTGAAATACAATTAAAAAGTTGGGTGATACCATTCTCAGACAGGTTTGTTTTCTTAGACTATCATTTACCTACAAGCATATTTCACAGCCCGGAGATGTGAGGCATGTATATGTACCCATCGTTCCACCTACCAAGTTTATTTTAAATGTGCATAGCACAAGCAAGCTTGCAGTCCAGCTGGAGTGCCACACTCAGTGTTGCAAAGCAGACAGATCTTTAATTTCTTAAAAAAGCGATGGATGGAAAATGACCCCAACAGACTAAGAGAAATCTATCAGATCTTGGGCAAGAAAAGTTAATAATTTGTATTTAATGTACTAAACTCTTGGCAAAAAAAATAATAATCATGTGTCTTTGGGGCAAAGCCCAACTTGGGAAATGGTCAGGGACATTTCTGCTCATCATAGGCTAAAGCCACCCTCTGAGCCTAAAGAACATTTCAGCTTCTTTGAACTTGTCCTCCAGTTCCCCTGTCAGGGAATTACCCCTATTGCTGTACGGTTGCTTCCCAAACCCCATGTCTAGTATTCCAGTCATACAGAGCCAAAACTATGGACTGTAGACACCTACACACCTAGGTGACACCTGCATTTACAGCAGCAGCTGTTGTTCATGGCAGTGTCTGAGAAGAGGGTAAATGGTAGTGTGAGGTGATTTCGATAACAATGTGAGTAGAAAAACACCTCTTTATTCTCATTTGACACTTCTCAATGCATCCTGTCTGCTTTCTGTCATTTAGGTTATACACTTTCTGTCACAGAGGTTGTCATTTTTTTCTGGATGTAACAGAGTCAAACACATTGCTGATATTATAATTACAACCATATATATTTAAATGTTCTGTGAGTGTCGCTCTAGTGTGAGGGAAAGTCAGGCTAATTGCTGATTTGATATCTACAACTGATCTAATTGCTATTTGGGAAAATGAGCATATCAGCAATGACCTATTCTTTGTTATAGCTCTGTCCTGCAGACCTGCTGTTCATTTATGGAATAGAAAGCCTTGTGCTCAAGACAGTCTATTAATCTGGGAGTCAGTATGGCTAAGAACAACAAGGAAATGGTCAGAGTAGTGCAATAAACACTGTGAAAATACAACTCTTCAGTGGGCTCTGGTGTTTTAGATCATGTGTAGTGTTAGCCTCTTAAAAGAAGATAGTACTGCCACGGAGACTCACAAAAATTAGAAGTTTATGTCATGAATCTTTCCTCAGGGGCTTTGTCCTCACGTTAAATCAATCAGAACAGCTACAGCTGTGGCTGAGCTATAGCAAATTGCACTTGAGTTTACCTGCCAATGGTTTACTGTCAAGCTGGAAGTACTGTCTTTTGAGACTCTGAGGGTGCTGGTCCTGGGTCCCAGGTCTACGTAAAACAGTGATAAGAAGATGAAGTGGAGAATGTGCTTTTTAAATTCTCAGAATACAAAATTATGTGAGAATGTAAAAGTGCACTGGAGGTCAGGATACGAATTTGGGATTATATTGATAAATTAGAGACAAATTCTTAAATAGATGGAGGTTCTATATGCAGATAAACTGCATATAAAGAAATAAACTGCTGTATAAAAAAAATGAATGGTGGAAGCATAGGCTAAGTAACATTTTCACAGAAAGGGACCTGGGATTTATTCAGATTTACAAGCTACAGGAGTCAATATATTTAGGCTATGACCAATACAAACAAACAGCCAACAACAAAAATAACTAAAATACACCCAAAAATGCAGATTGGGGATGCAGAAGGGATGCCAGGAAACAATCATTCAATTCAGAATGGATACAGCATTTAGTTTTGGGCTCTGTGTTTTGAGAAAGATGTGGAGAAAATGCAAAAGACTTCTGAAAAATGTGGCCTAGAAGAGAAAAATTATGGAGCTGTGATTCTTTATTGTAGAGAAGAAAAGGCAAGGGGATGATAATGATAGCAGTCTTCAAGTAGGGAACAGACAGTTGTAGAAGAGAAGAGAAAGTGTTGTCTTTTATGTTCTCTCTGTAGACAGAATAAGGAACAGCGGGCTTTAATTTCAATAAGGGGAATTCAAATGAAAGAAAGAGTCTCTGAGGCCTTTTCTGTACTGAGAATTAATCCCACTTTCAGCAGCGGGTGGCCTTCTGATAACGTCTGCTACAGTCCCAGAGCAGAGACCTGGAAAAGCCTAATTTCCACTAGTGGCACTTACTCCTATTAATAACTGCTGATGTCAGGGCTGCATCCTAATACAGACAACTCAATTTGGCAACCTTGGACATTTTTCTTTTCAATTTTAAGCCATTTCACTTTGGGAAAATGATCTATGGAACACTCAGCTGGGCTGACAATGACCAGTGTAGCCTGATACAATTTTAAATTACCATGAACACTAAAGCAGGGATTTCTAAGAGGACAGCCAACTCAACCTCCATTGTAGTGAAGGTAATAGTGTTGTCTTCATGCCAGCAGAACATGCCCAGCGTTCTCCACTGAAGTGATGGATCCAAGGCAGTGAATAGCTGGTGATGCCTGGTGGTTATGGTGGCCTCAGGCTACACTTGCTGTGCAGGCATGATGCAATCCAATAAGCTATGCTGTATGTGCAGCTGACACACCACTAAGCTGTAACATACACCACCACAAATGCTTACTTGTCATGGAGAATAAATTTTATTTATTTATTTATTTAGTGTAACCATGCTGATCTGTTTTTTGTATGCTGAACTGGAGCAAATGCTCTCTTCATTAGTTAACCATAGCTTATCTGTTCCCTTGTTAGCGTACAAGTCAACTCAGCAGGGTGTTCTGAAACTACACAAGGGACTGTGGCTAACTAGGCAGTTTGCAGCCAGCAGAATGGCTGGATGTCCGCAGCATGGGCAAGTCAACTCCTGCTCTAAGTCAGGTCTCAAACATTTTGCAATTTTAGCAGTTTTTTGCTTTTCCTGCTAACAACTGTCGTATGATACTGATGGAAAAATATGTTACGGTAATCCTTCCTTGAGGCAAGTGCATTTCAGGGACAACTTGAATAGGGAGAAACAGGAAAAAGATCTCAAACATTATTTTCTATTATGATAAGGAGAATAATATCAATATGTATATATATATTTAAATCCACCTTACCTCATCTCTTCGTTAATTTGAGGTCTGTTTTAAATCCTGAACTTAATTTTAAGTTCAGCCTTACTTGGTTTAGTCAATACAGATGAATTAGGCACATGATTAATGCTAAGTATTTGCTCAGGTATTACTCTGAAAGTTGCCCTGATATCCCAAGACCTTGACCCATCAAAAATTGCAGCTTGTGCATTGCCATTAGTAAATCACTTGCCCACTTTGATCAGTGTATCGCAGCAACCAGTATACAGTGATTCCCAGAGACTTCACTGAGATTATTCACATACTTGAATCAGAACTGAAGAGTGTCACTGGATTCAAAGCTCTCTGGATGTTTTTTCCTCTCTTCCCCCAAATCCACCTCAGTATCATAGAAACACAGAATCACAGAATGGTTTGGGTTGGAAGGGCCCTTAAAGATCATCTAATTCCAACCCCCCCCTGCCATGGGCAGGGACACCTTCCACAGGTTGCACAAAGCCCCATCCAACCTGGTTTTGAACACTTCCAGGGATGGGACATATGTATCCTGATTGATATGTATCCTTACGTATCAAAAATAATGCACCAGGGTGCCTGAGCTGAGACATGGTAGGGGTCAATACTGAGTCCAGTCCTGTTTAGCATCATAGCATTAATGATCTGGATGACGGGACAGAATGTACCCTCTCCAAGATGGCAGATGACACAAAACCGGGAGGGAATGGTTGGTACAGCAGAGGGCTGTGCTACCATCCAGAGGAACCTTGACAGGCTGGAGAAATGGGCTGACAGGAACCTCATGGAATACACCCAGCTGGAAAACAGCTCTGCAGGAAAGGACCTGAGGGTCCTGCTGGACACCAAGTTGAACATGAGTCAGCAGTGTGCTGCAAGGAAAGCTAACACTATCCTGGGCTGCATTAGGCAAAGTGTTGCCAGCAGGTGAAAGGAGGTGATCCTTCCCCTCTATTCAGCGTTGGTGAGGCTGCACCTGGAGTGCTGTGCCCAGTTCTGGGCTCCTCAGTACCAGAGAGAGTACATGGACAGAGTGAAGAAAGACTAATTGAGGGCTGCCAAGATGATGAGGGCACTGGAGCATCTCTCACATTAGGAGAGGCTGAGAGAGCTGGGACTGCTCAGCCTGGAGAAGCGGAGGCTCAGGGGGATCTCATCCATGTCTGTAAGTCCCTGAAGGGGGCTGGTGGTACAAAGAGGACGGAGCCAGGCTCTTTTCAGCGGTGCCCAGTGCCAGGACAGGAGGCCATGGGCACAGCCGGGCACCCAGGAGGCTCCCTCTGAGCACCAGGCAGCACTTCTGTGCTGGGCGGGTGACGGAGCCCTGGCACAGGCTGCCCAGAGAGGCTGTGGGGTCTCCTCCTTGGGGATCTCCAAAAGCCTCCTGGACGTGGTCCTGGGCAGCCTGCTCTGGGTGTCCCTGCTTGAGCAGGGGTGGCACCAGGTGTCCTTCAGACGTGTCTTCCTACCTCAGCAGTTCCGTGATGCTGTGGTTGGTGCAGAGTTTTCCTGAGAGGAACAGAGACAGGGAAGATGCCTCCCAAATTGTGTTTTCCACCCACACTCCCAACTTGATTAGACAGGTTTTTTTCAAAGGTGCATTTTCATCTGCCTCAAAGCACTGTCTGCAAAGGGACCCAAGGAAATTACAGTAATACAATAGAAATTAAAATCTCGTTGCTATCACTGAGGTCATTTTATATAGCTGGCAGTATAGCAAAGCTTGTAGAGTGGTAAAGCTAATTCAGTGAGAATTAGACCTGTGTATCACAAAAATAATTGCTCTGTGTGTTCATTCTCCCCTTGCTCTCAAAGTCTATTTTTTTTTCCTTATTAATATAAATGATCAGGACAATAGCTGCAGTATGTCTGTACTGCTGTCCAGAAGTGTGGCTGTAGATCAAGCATGTGTATCAGAGAGAAATTTAATCTGTTAAGTTGGATAACTCCAATCACCTAGCTGCAACAGAGCAGCCCTCAGCCTCAAAATATATATCAAAGGTCCTGACTGCCCCTGCACTCTTTTTTCATGTATATGGCAAACTGCTGGCATACAAAGATGAAATAATTGGTAATAAACTTGGAAATCACAGGGAACAAATATGGTAATACACTAGTTGTCATTAAATTGTTCCAGGCATGAAAAGTCCCATGAAATACCACTGACCCTACAAGGCTATGAATTTCTATTTTAAAACAGCAGCTGTTCTCTGTTATTCCTCCAGCAACTTCATTACCAAATGAGACTGTGAAATGCTCAGCATTGTGTTAGGAGCATTTCGCTTCTTTTACAGATCTGAAAAGGGTGACTGGGAGAAACAATTAACATAAACATCAAATGGATGCTGTATCTTCGTAAAGAAGCTTTCTGGCACTCTATATCTCCATCTTGATGTGCCTTGTTTATCTTAAAGAAAAGATACAGAGTAGGAGGAGAATAAGTGTGATAGAAATCAGAAACAAGTTTCACAAAGGAGAGATGCATGAGACCTCTTGGGCCAGAAAGTCTTTTCCCTCTGCAGACAGCATTTAATGACCCTTTCAAACACTGGGCTCTGCACCAGACTGATCTAGCAGCACCAGTGACTTCAGGGATGACTAAATGCAAATTGCTCAATTGATATTCAGACATTCAAGTTCCTTATTTAACCTCTTCAGGAGATAAAAGAGGTTCTGGCCTTAATGTCTTTGAACAGTTGCTGTCTTCTGAATATTTTCTTAAAGTGAATAAATGTCTCATTTGCTCCTTCCTTAGCTGTACGTCTAGAGTTCATTAGTTAATTCTAGATTATAATTCCATATTTTTTTTCTGAGGTTTTATCAGTTCCTTGCACTTAACTGAGCCCTGGATAACTGCAGCTAGTTGAATTTAAATAGTTCAGGTCGTTCTGCAGAACGGCTGAGTGCAAGGGGAGGTCATCCCTTGAGTGTTGTTCTTAGCCTGCAATAGGCCAGGTATGTTATCAGGAAAATGGTGAAGAGGAGAAAATCCTTTCTATTTTCTGGGCAGTGCTGTTCATTGGCTTTTCACTTCGATAGGCAAAACTGCTGGGATGCAGGGGAGTAGTGTCTGGTCCAGAAGGAGCACAGCTTATTTCAGTCTCTGGCAGAGAATAAATGACGTTCAGTCATTTTGTGCGCACGAAATGCTCACATTGCATATAGTACGTTGCATAGAAAGTGTTATTACCTATGCATTTTTTTCTGGTTTCCAGAAGACTGCAATGGTGGAACCAACCAAGCAAACAAAAAGTCCCTCAAATGGAAACCTAAATGCTGGTGATTGCATGTACTTTAAGGTAAATGGCTATAACATTATTTCCCTTTAGTGAACCTGTCTTTCTATGTTCTCACAGCTATTTCTTAGAGACGAAATGGTTGGGGGTTTGGCTGCAGACAGCACGGCCTCAGCAGCAGCTGCTTTGAGAAGGACATCCAGCTGCTAGTTAGGGACAGCGACACATCTCCTGGGGGAAGACTGCTCGTGTGGTGTGCTGTGAAGTTTCTAGTGGCTGGGCAAACCGTGAATCAGGTGGTTAAGTAGGATGCCAGCTTTAACAAGAAGGCGTGTTTTCTCCTGGACAACCCAGAAGTGTTTGAATCATGCCAGGATGCTAAAAGAACTTGGCTTTGAGTGGACTATTCTCTTTCATCTGCTACTTTTGCTCCTCTTTTTAGAGTCAAATTAATCTTGAAAACACATGTGTGCTGTATTCCATAGTTGGCATTTGTTTGCTTGGGACCAGAGGATGACCTGTATTAAATCCTGAAGTCACTTCCAACCCAGCCATCTGTGACCTGTGCCATAAGACTGCCAAGACTACCTGCTTAAAACACCAGAATTTTTGCCTGTAACAAATTCAAAGGCCAGTTCTGCTTCCATTCTCTAATCAGCTGAAAATGAGCAGTTGCTTTGCCACGGTTAGTCTGCACTTTTATTGTTTAATTGTTTAATAAGAACTTTAAGCAGGTACTTTTAAACTACGTTAATCTACATCTGAAATGTATATTTTTGTTGGCTGCTTCAAAACTTCCAGCTGCATTGGAATAAATCTATTGTCTTGCACTTCAATGATTTCTATTACATAGACATTTTATAGGATGAAATAACTTTTTGTTTTCTCATTTTTTTTTACACGGATAAGCAAATGCTTCCTTTAATAAACAACAAGGTTCACATTATATAGCTATTCTGTATGCACTGTTTATTTTGTGTGTGTAGACATAACTGTGTATTCATTATTTTTGGGACGTGTTAAGTCAGTCAAATGAGATGAAAAAAACTGTTTGGGTTTTCTTAATGGCAATATACATATATAAAGCTTATGTTAAAATCAAATCAGTATTTCTACAAAGAATAAATCAACATTTAAGAAAATTTATTCAGTAAATATTCCTCCTTCTGCTCACAGCTTGGGAATAACAAATATTTTGCCTTCAAGGTTGTTGTAGAGATTTTAACTAAAGGCTAAATAGTACTGTGGATTGTGTGGTTTAACCGCTTATATAACACTGCAGACACAACTCTGATGCCACTGTCCATGGAATAAAACCACTGACTTTGGTAGCGAACTATTTTAATCTTATGCCAGTACAATAAAAAAAAAGGGTTAATCTAAACTGCTGGCTACCTTTAAATCCTATTGAAAAGAGTTCCATGCAAATTCATTTGAATTAATACTTCATAGAGTTTGGCTCTGATTTAGTATATAGAGATAGCAATCTTGAAATTGCTAGTATTTGTCACAATTGTTTTTAAATTCGAAACTACGGTAACACTCAGTGTTTTAAGCAGCCATGTAAACACCATCTGTGCAAAATATTTATAATTATTTACAAACAAACAAAATATCAGGGAAGCTTGTTTCTGGCACCAAGCTGGCACACGGATCTAGCAGAATGTGTCCACCGGTCCCATCCATATGCTGGTTGTTCTTTAGGTCAGTGACATCCACTGCAACTCCTGCCCGTTTTGTTTGTGTATGTAATTATTTCGGTTTCATGAGCAAATAAAGGAGGCTGAAGGACTGTGCCAACCTATATGAAGGGAAATATCTGGTCATCCCCAAACCAATGCTCTTCATTAGTCCATGGAGACCATGGGCTGCCAAGGCAGCACACAGTTGAAGATATGTTTACCTTGGAGTGGCAAAGGGTCTCCTTCCGTCTGAAGTGCTGATTGCCTTTGGGTAATGGGGAGCAGAATTAAGCCAAGTGCAGTGCTTGCAAAGCCTCTAGAAGGCCATGGGGCTGGATGTTACCTCAGAAATAAGTATTTATGTGTACCACGTACCCTGCCTAGAATTTGTTCTCAAAGTCAGCGGCAGTACAGCATTCCCCACATAGACACTTTCGAATACATGTCAATGTATGGCCATGAGACCATGCTTGTAAAATCTTATCTGTGACAGTCCAGGCATCCCATCTAAAAGGCTGACTTGTGATTTGCCATATTTAATAGCTGCTTAAAGGAAGAGACCTTCTCCTAGGGCTGATAATAAGAACAGTGAGAAACATCCACATGCCAAGGCGCAAATCACAACTCGTGGTACAGGTAAAGCATAAAGCTACATCTGTCCAGAAATACATCACGTTGAGCATTTCCAGATGCTGAAGGGCCAGAGACCCAGCTGGTTCTAGCAGGCTGGCCCTGGATGCAGCAGGATGTACCAGGTGCCAGCAGAACCCCAGACACCAGGAGGGCTGAAGGAGGACTGCAGATGTCCCAGCGTGTGGCCCTTCACATCGTGAGATTTTGCCTCCAGTCTTGGTACTGCCAGATGTAAGGAGACGTGTGGAGTCCTACCAGCCTGTGCCAGGTCCTCACTCCAAACTGCCACTCAAGGAAGGGCAGCTGGAGCCTTTGGCTGCAAAATCATTACTGAATCATACAAATGCTTGCAGTAATTTCCCAGTGCTGTGGGCCCAATCCAAAGCTAGCAGCAGTCAGCGATCAGAGCCCCAGAGTGAATCATGCACCATCTGTGCTTGTGGGTTGACTGTTTGTGTATGTAAAGTGTTGGGTAAATATGTAGCCACAGCACAGAAAGGCAAATCCCCCTCACTTGTGAGTAGAGGTGAAAGTGGTGAAAGTGCTTATACCCTGCTGGTGGCTCTGAACGGGTAGTGCACATGTTCCCACCCAGAAAACTCATAGGTGCTGCTGTTCATGCCAGGTATGAAGGGATATATTTATGGTGCTGGCACTGGGCAGTGGTGTTCCTTGCTGAAATCTTGTAACAAGCAGCAGGGAGACTAGACACAGCCAATGCCACAGCTGGGTATACTCTCAGAGTAGCTTGGATGAAGCAGCAATGTAAGGAGGAAACTCGTTTCCTTCAATGCAGAACATGGAGTAGGAGTAGAGGAAGAAGGCATGTCAGGTCCCCGTTTCCAACCTCTGATTGTCTTACCCTACTTTTGTAGCATGGACTTTGAGGTGGTCCACTGGTGTTGGATCTTTTGACATAGGAGGCAGTATGATGAGGAAGAGTCAAGGTGAAAAAATTAGGGGGTAGCTTTCATCTGTGGCCTTTACAGCGAGTAGGCTATGGTAGTCATGGTAAGAGCCAGAGAAGAGCTAGGAGGTGGTGTGTCCTGGCTAGACTTGTACTGGATAGTTGCAAAGGTACAGGGATAGTTTTCATGGCTCCACTGTGCTTTTGTTCCAGAGGAAGCCAAAGCCTCACCAGTGTGGAGTTGAGCAGGTACACTTGAAAGTCTGGGTGACTCTGCCAGACAGCACTGAGAAAGCTTCCCTAAGTACTTCATTGCTTTTAGCACTACTTAATGGATTCATTTCCAGTGAACAGGAATAAATTTCCTTTTATTCCCACTAAATCACAGGTATGTCACTGAAGGTAAATGCATATATCTGAACAATTTTGTCTGCTACTTCACAATAAGCATATAAGCAGACGAAGAGGGATACTAAAATAAGTGAGTCAGAGCTTTTTGAACGCACAAAGTTCAATGTATTGTTTTTACTTCCTTATAGAGTCTTTTCTTATTTATTGTATGCAGCATCATGAGGGAATGGAAAGCTTCCATGATAGAGGATATAGTCTTCTATACATAAGCTGCAGAGCTAGCTACTGGCCCTTAATGTCTAGGTAAACAGATATTACAAATGACTAACAATATCAATGACTTTATGATCTGGTCAAAGTGAACTGATTGGGTGGGTTCAGTCTCCGTTTCCTAAAATCTGTATATATCTCTATCCCCTAAACTTAAGCTTGGAGTCAGGGATGACACTTAGAAATGACACGTTTGAGATATCTATCATAGGCTGATCAAACTGACTGGATAGAAAAGGAGATGTCCTGATATTCTGAAAATAATATGAACTCCATAGCATTGGGTATGGGATGAGAATATGGATATGGGTTTATGTGCAATCAGTTAAGAGCTTGGTCAAATTCTAGATAGAAAAGCCCATTGAAGGTTGTTATATGCAGAAGTGGGTAAAGGGAACTACTGACTGCAGATGAGAGGACGAAGAAGCTGGTTGTTTGTTTTTTTAAGCTGAGGACAAATCACGCAAATGATGCTTCCCCACAGCCAGCTTGCCTGTCTGAGTGGGGAGTGGACTGAGTTATCATCCCCTTCAAGTACTGCCATGGGATGCTGGACAAAAAGTAATAGTTCCTTCTGCTCTGCCGTCCCTGTCTGGATGCAGTGGGAGACCAAGTCCCTGTGACACTAGGGACAATGTCATCACTGGGGCAGCCAAACTGTACCTGATACCTGCTGTGTGAGACGTGCATGCCCCTACCTTCTCAGGTAGTCCAGGACTGCTTCTCTGCCCTGTCCCCAACACCATCTGGCCTGGGTCCCAGATAACCACCACCTCCTGGACCCCACGGCTGTCCACATGTATATGGATATATGCTGCAGCAAGTTTTGGGTGCTTAGAGCAGCACTGCGCCTCCACATTCACTCCCAGTGTCCTAGCAGGACCATTGCGCCAGGGACAGAGAAGCAGGAGATACTGTGGCCAAGGCGGTGTGTGTATGTCTGGTGGTTGGGGTGGCTGATCTGATGGGCTACAAACGCTGCAGGATTTCTCTGAGCAAGAAGCTGTCTCAGATCCTCCTCTACTTTAAGCCTGTGTTTTTTCACAACAGGACCTGTGGTTACACTCTGTGTGGGACCTCCGCTGATCAGTCATCCACATGCAATGAGGAGTTAGGGGTTAAGAGGGCAGGGACAGGAGCTGTGGTCTGCTGCATCCCCCCACAAGCAGAAAGACACACTGCCTGTGAACAGCGTGTTTAAAATGAGGTGAAGTGTGTTCCTGCCATTGTCTTGGGAGTTTTTCAGTTTCTAACTGAATGCACAATTCCTAACTTGTGCAAGATGGAGAACTCTAGCCGTTGGGCTTCTGTCACTAGACTATTAAAAATAAATATACTGTAGAGGAGACAAAACATTAAGGAAAGGTCTAATTGCTTATTCTCACATCTGGATTCTTTCTCTTCTGCTAGGCTGATTTCTCTCTGCCTATAGGTAGTGGAGCATAGGATAATGGAAACAATCATAAAGAATAACAGAAATACAGTGTGAAAGACTAATTATGTCTTTATATAAATCTGCCTGTACTTCATTCAAGTTCATTTTCAAATGATTGGAACAATAGACATTACAGAAGTTCCATTGTGGAGTTACCCTTCAGTAAGGAAATTTTCATCATTAGGAATCTTTTCCCAATTTTCTTTCTAAATTTTGTTTGCTTAATATTGTACCATTTCTTTAGATGCTTTCCTTAATCAATTTCTCATGCTTCTCTTTGTTCATATTCTTCAGATACTCATAAACACTGATAATGGTGGGGGTAGATTTGACAACTCACAGCCCTTAAACACCACTGTTCAACTTATTCACTTACATTTAATTCTGTTTGTGTATTCTTTTTCTCATTTATCGTAAAACTGTGATGAACCTTTAAGCTCAATAGCAAAAAGTAAACCTCTTGCTTTGTCTTTAAATAACAAATCACACATCTAAAATGGAAATCTCTTGTGTCAGATGTTATGGGAGAAAACAGTATCTATGCTTCGGAATACATGGATTGCTCAGCCGTTCCTGACAGAAGGTTTTGCATAAGAAACTTTAATCGCTAGATTTAATCATGCCATAAACTCTCAGAGACTTGTTCATAAATACAGTGCTATTTTCAGAACTATATCATCTATATCTTCTCATAATTCCATGAGTCAGCATATACCTGCCACCCAGAATGGTTGTGTAAAGGTTACTCCTTTCTCACAGATTCATCTCTCACCTGTCTTCTTTTCCTGGACTAAGTGGAAGCAGTTACAGGAATTAGAGCTGTAGAAATATTGCTTAATGTGGAAATTGTAAAAAGAGCAAAAAAAGGTTAGATAGCCAATTCCCAGTACCATTACAAGGACTGGCTGTGTAAATCAGCATTTACACTTCTGATAAAAAGTTTTATTTTTAATTTTAGTCCATAAATTGAAACTAACCTTCCACCACTGCAGCTTTCTATAACCTTTCGATTACCTAATGAGGGTGAAAAGGTCGTTGCTAGATAGGAAGAAACCGCTGGCAACAGAAAGAGGGCTTTATTCTTCGCTCTTCATGCAACTGTTATCTTAGTGGAATCCCACAGAAGTCTTATCACGTAACAGAAGATCTAGCAAGCAGACAGTGATATTGCTCAGGAAAAAGTAATACTGATAATAAATAATTAAGATAATAATAAGACCAACCCAGTAACAAAGGAATAATTTAATTTTTACACGGTACTTAATTCAAATGTGGAACTCATGGTTGCAATGAGTTACAAAAGGGATTGAGCAAACTCAGGGGAAAATTCTATAAGAGCTATAAAGCACAACCTACGTGTAGCATTCCTCTGGCAAAAGCAGAGCACTGAGAGACATGGAGAAAAAGGGAGATGTCCATTTTTTATTCATATTTGTTTCTGAATCCTGATGCTTGGATTATTCAAACTGATTGCACGCAGGTGAAACAAAATGCAGTATGGAGTAAACTAAGCACAAAATGAAGCAGTGGGCAGTAATACATCGCCTCTGGAATAACACCTCTGAGGTAGCAAGATCACTGACGTTGGGTGAGGTAGATTTGTACAGCTGGTTCAGTTAAGACCAGAGGCCTAAGATCAAAGATTCAAAATCAAAGATATGAAGTCAAAGATCCCTTCCTCCTTCCACATTCCTCTCTCAAAGTTTATCTCATAAGTAGATGTTCTTTGAATTAGATCCTTGAAAAGAACAATACCATTTTTGTTTCCCTCAAATCACATCAATACGGGTTGCAACTACTCACAATCAGCTGAGAGCACTGCATAATTTATGGTGTGAAAGCAGATTTTCTTGTTGTGTCTGTGGTACTGAGATTATCTTGCATTAGAGGCAGGAATCTCTCCCGCTCCATTGCTTTTTCTTTTTGGACTATATAAGCCATGTTTCAAATTTACTGGAATTAAGTCCCAGCTGCTGAATATCAACCTTTGATCACAGAGGCTGGCACAAGTAAGTTTCTTGTTACGCTGTTGTTTTCTTTCTTCGTTAAAGCATCTGCTTGGGAGATTGTTAGTAAAACCTCCTTTTGCTGCGTTGTTATTTCCCAATTCACCTGCTCACTCCAGCTAAAGAAAAGCATCAGTATGCTCTGTAACATTTCTTCATCTTCCTGCCCTTCAGAATTACATGCTCTGGGACATTAGAGAGCCATGTGGAGAACAGCACGTTGCAGGAGCTCCTCCTCACTGCCTGTTCCTCTCCAATTGTACTTGGCATTTACATGCTTTGGGAGCAGGCATCTTGCTGATGCCAGGAACAGGCAGATGAGATCAGTGAGGATAGATGCTGTTCAGTGCTTCCTACAACAACCAAGAGGCACCTACTGGCAATTGCAGAAGACTGGCCCATCAGAATCCAAATTCTGGCAGAGCCACTTTGCTGGTGAGTCAGTCCTCTAGAGCAGCTTGAAGGAGTCTTCATTCTCTGTATCCTTCTCCCCATAAGCAAACCACAGTAAAGATCTTGCTGCAGGACAGAGAAGCCAGGTCACTCACAAGCGGCAGTAGCATAATTTATTATTTATTGAGTGCTAGCATCACAACGACATGCAGCAGTAGAGATGAGACTAGAAAAATTCAGGCATTATTAAACCTCATATTCTTTATGTGATTGGGTAAAGCTGAAGTCTGGCTTTGTCTTCTTTTTTCTTTCTCTAAAATGTTTCTTTGGTCTAAAGTATTTCAAGTGATCAGAAGAGATTTCCTTTTTTTTTTTTTTTCCAGTAAAATGTGAAATTTGATGAATAATTTTTGAGTACTTTTTCCTGTTCAGTAACTATCATTGCAAAAACGCTGTGATCTGTGAATCTGAGTACAGCAAAGCCAGAAGGAAAATTAATCCCTAGTGTGTTAATTGTCTCTCATCCCATTGAGCCACTGGTCTTATTGCTGGGACTGTCTATTGGCTTGCCAGTTAGCGCCTATTGGACAGCAGGATCTTTCACATAAACATCTGTTTAGGGGAATTTGATGGAGGCTATCAACTCTTTCCATGGCTACTGAATAACGACGCAGGAAGGACAAATTCTCCAAAGTGCAGGCACCCAGAGCTGCAGACAGGCACTCAGTGCATTGTCAAGAGCATGCGGGATATTTTCAAGTATCACTGTGAACCTGTAGGACATGAAATCAATATATTGGAATCAAAAGAATTATACTAAGAACTTTCTGAGTTTTAGGTGTTAAACACCTTGAAAAATTTGGCCCCAGGTTATTTTTGGGGAGAGGGGGATTTCAAATATGTAGATATAGAAAATTCACTGCTTTCAAAATAAATATCCTACAGACCTCTGAACTCTTCTTCGCTGTGCTGTCTTGCTCACATCCAAAGTAATCAGTACAGAGCTAATGACATTGCATTTCTTCCTATGGCAACAGCTGCTTCTGAGGAAAATATAAGAAGCACAGAATAAATTCAGTAACCTTCCATGGATGACCACTCATGTCGTGTCATGTAATTGAGCCTGGAAACTGGGTAGGATGAGGTTTGCTGTCTTTAAGGAAGAATACGAAGGCATGAAGAGCTTTGTTGCCAATTACAAATAAATATGGGAATACTGAAAGGAACATAAGATGAAATCTGATCTAGGCAATTACTTCCACATACCTTTATTGGTGTGATAATAACAATTCATGACCACCTATACAAAAAGGTATGTTACAACTGCTTCCAAATACGATCCAAGCTTTTACAGTGCTTTTATTCAGTGTCTCCTTTTTCAGCAGCAACCACTGAAAAAGCTCTCAAGCAATATGAAGATTCTTAAAAAAAATCTGTGCTGGGATAACTTCTCAGACTGTTTCCTCACTGAAGCAAGAAGTGTGTTTTCAAATGAGCTAGAAGGGAAAAATACAGCCTTAGGATCAGCTTCCTGGAGGCCGGAGTCACAGTTGAAAATGGGGTACTTCAGGCCAGAATTAGGGATTCTGTTTTAAAGATGCTCCTTTCCCAGCACATTTCTATCAGAGACTCCCAGCAAGATGGTGTTTCCTACAGCAGTGGAGCTTTCTCTCCACTTGCCCGGCTTAATAACAAAACAGAGATTTCCACAATCCTTAAGGGTGTTTTTACTTCTATCCTTATCAACCACAAAGTCAGCAAAGCCCGAAGTCGGTAGGTTAGCTCTACAGCAAAAGGCTAAGATCATCTTTTTAACCTATATAGCTTTATAGTTTGTTTTGATGTTAGAATTTGGAACTTGTTTGCATGAGATGTGTGTAGCTGGGAGTGGAAACAGCTTCATTTCCTGATATGGTTTAGAATGAGCTCTGAAGCCACCCTATATAGAAAAAATCAGATGAGCTTCATCCACTTGTAAAGAGCCAGTGCAAGAAAATACAGCTATAGGAAAATGTGATTGCATAAAAGCTTTATGGAAATCCCATTATGTCACAAAAACGTGTCTTCTGAATATAATGCAAATGGATTTAAAGATTGCCCTTTGCACCTTTGAGATCATCCTATACTATTTTCAGTCTCCAAGAAAAGTTTTCCCACACGAAGGGAGAAGTGGGTTTCCTGGTAAAGTGCCATACCACTCATAAGGCACGTAGCATGTTTGTGACTCCAGAAATGTGAAGTCACAAGAAAATTCCTTCCCTTTGTATTGCAAAGGAAAACAAAATCAGATTCACTGTGGGTACTGTTGCTGTAAACTTAAAAAGAGAGATGTTATTTATCTATAGTAAATGGGAAACATGAATCTCTGGGCTATTGAATATTGTTAAATTCTCTTGTTCTATCTAGCAAGTTGTATGATGCCACTTATTTAGTATTTTAAAGAGTTCTTTATTCCCATTTCTTCTACAAATGACTAATTGGCCCCTCTGGCAATTAGAAACAGCCTGCTATAACTTTAAAAAAGTGCAAGGAAACTGATAGCAATGATTGTATTTGAAATGTTCTGTTCTTCTTTTAGAAGGATGAATCAGTCAACATGAAGTTTGCAGATGTTTTGTTTAAAAGGTTCTTACAAGTTTAATAATCATTGCCTGGAATTTTTAAATTGTTCCTGAGTATTGCAATAAGCTGGAACTATGTTTGCCTCCAAACTTTAATTCTGTCTAATCCTTGTTTCTTTGTTTGATTTTTAAGAGAGAGGATAATGAAGAGTTTAAAGAAAAACAGCACACCGAGAAAACATGTCTTAAGCACTGATGGATGATTTAACAAGATTTTTTATAGCTCATAGACTCAAAGCCAAAGCCTGTCTCTGTTTTATAATCTCAGTATGCTGCAAATTTTGCTTGTAACAGGTAGAAGTGATGACTTTGAAAATCATTACACCTTAGAAAAACAAGCAAAATCTTCATAGTATTCGGTCACAGAAATGTAGCAAGTTAAGAGAAAATAACTCTCCTTCCCTTCTTCCCCATTCCTTGCTGTCTCTTTTCCGAAGGTCTGCACACTGTTCATACCTTATAGAAATATTGAGTCATCACATGTGAGTGCTGTAATTCAATTCAGCAATTTCAAGTATTCTCTGAAAATTGCATTGCACCGTTAAATTTATTGCGCAGCTTTAAAATCTCGGGTAATTTGCATTTTTGATAAAGAGTTGAAGACTTGCTCTTATAAATCCTGGACATTAATACTCAGACCTATCTGAGCCCTCTGTGAAAGTGAAAGAGATAAATTGTGAGGGCAAGAGAGGAAGAGTATGATAGATGAAATGGCAGGAAGAAAGAAGTAGAAGAACCACAGGAGGGAGAACTGAGGGAAAACAAACAAACAAAAATAATAAAAAGACACAACCTACTGATAATCTAAGAGCTGATTAGGTCCACAGCGCATTAGGGCTGAGAGCAGACATCTGTTCTCTGGCATGGCAGAGCCTGAGTGACAGGGCTGGTGGCAGGGCCTCGCAGTGCAGTTGTCTTCTCCCATGGGAGAGGGTCTGGCTTCATCAGAGTCATGCTGGCTGGTGAGTGGGAGGAAGCTCCTCTCCACGAGTCTGGAACAGGCACCTTTGATCTTGTCTGCGTGACAGTGGTGATTCCTTTATGCTCCAGTGTGTGTGACTGCTTCTCCACCATCAAGGAGGGGAGGAGGGCCTCATGCCATTTTTCTTCCTTCTTAACATTCCCTATCAATCATCTGTAGAGTAAAAGAGTAATTTCAATCTGTTTGATTTGTGGACAATTTAATAATTTCCCAGAAAAAGAGGATACCCCTTTCTGTGTGAGCTAATGGTAGACCGACGTATCTCAGCTCCTCTCCAAGACCCATAGAAGTAGTTTCTGGACCTCCAAAGGGTTTGTGGAACAGAAGTGGTAAAGCCCAAAAGTTTTGGAGGTGAAGATACGTTATACCCCCATACCCAACATAAAGGGGCCCAAACAGTCTGATTGCAAGGAGTAGTCATTGTTCAGTGTGTACGTAATCATTATTGAAGCAAGTAGGAGAAAGGCACTGAAAACAGAAAACAAGGAGAGAGAAATAAACCCTTTTGACAAAAAGCAAGGGGTGAAATGTTGTTTTTTAAATAGCGAGTCTGTGAATTTCTTTATGTTCCCAGCCCAATTAACAGTGATAGCTGCCAGCTGAATTGGCAGCAGAAGAAATAAACTCTGCTCAGTAACATGGTAAAAGAGGAATTCCTCTGTCTCTTTGTGATGTTTTAGTTGCTATGGGAGAAGATGCACAATGTGAGATTCAAGGTGCCTCTCTCAGGAAGGTGATGCTGATTCACTGTGCTTTTCCCAGGCTTCCTGGTAGGCTGATTTTCCATCATTTGACCCTAAGGCTTGGCCACAGAGGTTTCCAGTGGGCTGCCTAGCTAATCACCCAGCTAGTCTGCTCCCCTGAGACATCCACAGGGGAAGTATACAGGGACCAGATTATTTTCTGGTGCTGATCTGAATTCTGATCAGATCCCTCAAAACAACAACAACAACAAAAGTACATCACTAATCTGAATTCAAGACCAACTGTGTGAGCAGCTAAATCTCTGAGCACTCTCAGGAATCTAATGTTGAAAAGTCCCACGTCCAAACCTGGTAGTTAATAATGTCACACAACAATAATGAAAAGGGGTGGGGGTGGGAAGGAGGTGTCAACATTTACAGAACTTAATTAGATGACAACAAAAAAGTATAGCTGGCCTATTTTCCCCTACCCCTTTAGATTTTTTACCAAGTGGAAAAAAAAATCAGTCATCTGCAAAGGTACAGGTTTAAGATTTGAATTCAACTTTTATTCTAAATAATAGAGGTAAAACTTTAAAATAACTGAAATTCCATTCAAACTTATTATCAAGTCTTGGCTCATGAGGGTCAGAGCAAAAGTCACATTTTATCTGCACTATTTGTTATATCCTTCCTTTGCCACTGGTTACTGTCACAGGAAGGATTCCGGACTGTGTGGAACTTCAAGTCCAACACTGAGGGGCTTTTACGTTATGTTCATGAGATTCATTTTCTCCCCTTTTTGTGCCCTGGAAAATACTTCTGCTTGCTTTAAACTAACTTAGCCATTGATCCCAGGAAATAGAAGTACATCTTGTTCTGGATTCTGGAAACTCCTGCACTCTTCATTAAGGACATACGAAGCACAAGCATAGAAAGGCAAAGCCTGCCAGACTACACCATGTGCCCACTCATGATAACCTGACCAACAGGATACTAAGTAGGATTAATGTTTTTTCCTCTCCAGCAGAATTCTTCCAAACAGAAGAGACAGCACTCAGTAATTACAGGTTAGAGCACATTAGCTGCTGTGGTGAGGACTGCAGTCACGCAGTACTTCATAGCAGGTTATTTACTCAGAATCTCAACTGTTTGCTGAAAGCATTATACTACAGCACTTTACACCAGCCTGAATTTGTCCTTTAACCTCTTAACTGAGTGCAAAAACATCATCCATAAATGCCACATACATTTGTTAAATATACTGTTTGACTGGTCATTGAGCATGTATGTGGGTCTGTAGCAGCTCTGCAAACAGCTCATCATGCATGTTTGCACTCTGGGCTCCAGTTCCACTAGCTCTGATTGGAAAAATTGGTCTCCTGGTTTTTGAGTGTCCTTCCATAGGAGTGTTCAATCACTGAAATCACAGTAACAAGGATAAGAAACTGATATAAATTAGAGGAGGATCCTATGAGTGAGAAGTTCCTTTCTTCTCCCTGGTTTGACTTGCTGGATTACTCACAAAAAATCTTTTTTTTTTTTTTTCTAAGTGGAAATAGCCTCATTTCAAAAAATGAAAAAAAAAGTCAAAAGACAAAGCCACAAGCTCTCGAACATAGAAAGCCTATAAATACATAAGCTTAACTCCACACTAGAGCATCTTGTGCAAAAGCAAATAAATAAATCTAAACACCATGTTGGCATTTTTGTTTAATGCCATCACAGCTGCTGGTAAGTGGTGTGCAGACAATATCTGGACATGTACTTATGTGGACATCAGTTTGGTGTGGACAATCCCATTGCTATCCTGCCAAATGAAGCCATCAAAGAAATGAAGAAAACAACCCACTTCAGTGCTCACCCATTTGCAGCCCTGTTCAAGCACACTCCACAGGTTAAGCTCCAGTGCTCAACTCTGCAGCCATTCCCTGGCAAATATTATGTCAAGCAAAGGTTATGTGAATAACCTTTATCCACTTACTTGAATAAGTTCTGCTAACTGGGTGAGAAATAACTGACAAAGTTGGGTAATTCTGGTGGTTTTACCCTGCTGGGCAGCTGAACTCCACCACAGCCTCCTCATCACTCCTCTTCATCAAAGGAAAAGGGTGGAATACATACGACGGAAAGGACTCAAGGGTCGAGATGGGGACAGGGAGGCTGCGGTCAGTCCCTGATGCTTCGTCTCCGCCGCTCCCTCACGGTCACTCTCTGCCCCTGCTCCCCGTGGGGTCCCTCCCACGGGATGCCGTCCTTCCCGAACTGAGCCTGGGGGGCTGCCCACAGGCTGCAGCTCTTCCAGAACTGCTCCCACACGGCTCCGTACCACGGGGTCCATCCCCCAGGAGCAAACTGCTCCAGCACGGGTCCCCCACGGGCGGCAGCTCCGGCCCGGGGCCTGCTCCTGCGGGGGCTCTCCATGGGCTGCAGCCTCCTCCAGGCCACATCCACCTGCTCCACCGGGGGCTCCTCCACGGGCTGCAGCGTGGAGATCTGCTCCATGTGGGACCCATGGGCTGCAGGGGGACAGCCTGCTCCACCAGGGGCCTCTCCACGGGCCGCAGGGGAACTTGTGCTGCGTGCCTGGAGCACCTCCTGCCCTCCTGCTGCACTCACCTTGGGGGCTGCAGGGCTGCTTCTCTCTCAGCTCTCACCCCTCTCTCCCAGCTGCTGTGGCACAGCAGATTTTCCCTTCCTTCAATCTGCTCTCCCAGAGGCCCAACCAGCGTCACTCATGGCTCGGCTTTGGCCAGCGGCAGGTCCCTTTTGGAGCTGTCTGGAGCTGGCTCTGATCTGACCTGGGGCAGCTCCTGGGCTCTGCTCACAGAGCCTGCAGTCCCCATGCTACCAAACCCTTGCCACATAAACCCAATACAGTAATGGGGAGCTGGATCAGTCTTGACATCCAATTACTTCACAGTGGTGTTGGCACTGCTCCCTTTCTGCAGTCACCAGCTCTATCACTGGAAAGGTGCAGAACCAGTGGAAGTTCTTTAGTGGTAGCTCTGATACACGTTGCTTTGCTGATTATTCCCAGCTACCTAGTGTTGGGAATCGTTTCATACCTCCATTGAGGAAACAAACATTTTTTATTATTTTTTTTAGCCTTCATCCTCTAGATACAAAGCATGAATATATGGCACAACTGTTGAGAGGGACTGGAGCACCTCTCCTATGAGGAGAGGCTGGGAGAGCTGGGACTGCTCAGCCTGGAGAAGAGGAGGCTCAGGGGGATCTCATCCGTGTCCCTAAATCCCTAAAGGGAGGGTGCAGAGAGGACGGAGCCAGGCTCTGCTCAGCGGTGCCCAGTGCCAGGACAGGAGGCCATGGGCACAGCCGGGCACCCAGGAGGCTCCCTCTGAGCACCAGGCAGCACTTCTGTGCTGGGCGGGTGACGGAGCCCTGGCACAGGCTGCCCAGAGAGGCTGTGGGGTCTCCTCCTTGGGGATCTCCAAAAGCCTCCTGGACGTGGTCCTGGGCAGCCTGCTCTGGGTGTCCCTGCTTGAGCAGGGGTTGGACTAGATGGCCTCCTGAGGTCCCTTCCTACATCAATTGTTCTGTGATTCTGTGAACTGCTCTTTGAAAAAAAATTATCCTTTATGTGTTCAGTTAATGAAAACTGCAAAATACCCCATGTCATGGTCTTAAAAGACTTTCACTGTGGTGCAAATGGAGAGACTTGGTATGTGTTTCATATGGGGAACCATTCCAGCTAGCAAGTGATGTTTGAAATAGTTTTTACATGTGCACATCCTGACTGAGTCACTTCACCTCAACCCCTTGGTTTCTTTAGTCTGTCATCAGCATTATCACCCTGGACCAACAGCTCTCAAATAACACTCCCTTTGCATATAATCTGCCTGACCTGCTAGACCTAAGTTTTCACGGATGTGGCTTTGCCTCAGCATACCTCTGGGTGCTGTAGAAGACACCATGCAGTGTAAGTAGACTAAACATAGAGAAGAAATAACTTCCAGTGCACTAAACATCATCCTGTCCTTTGGCCTGATGACTTCCCGAGGTTGGCCTGTTCCTGCAAATCACCATTTTCAGGCAAAGCAGGACTTGTAAACAACTATATTACCCTGGCTAAAGCAAGGGGAGTTGCTTTTGGTGCTAGTGTGTGGGTCTAGTGTGGGCATAATGCTAGAACAGGTGATATGAAGTTTCAGGAGACAGTTCTTTGTCTTTCTGATGATCAGAATGCAGTAGTTCCTTGTGGGAAATAATGCCTTCTGCAGTTAATCTGGATCTTTACCTTAAAGAAAAGCAAAAATGAATTTCAGTGCAATTTCTTTCTATTTTTAATGTTTTATGTATTTGAGCCAGCTGTTTTTAAGGGTTATACTGAAATATCAGAAAATGATATATTTTTCTCCACCTATTTGTTGTTCCTTTCAGTGCCACATAATTTTCAATATGCCGAGCAACAACATATTGAAAGTTGAGTCAGCGTTATTTGAAGGCCAGATGAAATAGTCCAGACTGAAACTTGACAGTTTTTTTACAACCAACAATAGTAATAACCAGATTGAAAGTATTACAATACAAAAGAGATTGTGTTGTGAGAAATGAAGCC
Source organism: Cygnus atratus (assembly GCF_013377495.2). Taxonomy (NCBI): domain Eukaryota; kingdom Metazoa; phylum Chordata; class Aves; order Anseriformes; family Anatidae; genus Cygnus; species Cygnus atratus. Next base: position 191,267,213 of record NC_066362.1, on the reverse strand, counting down.
AGATGGGTCTCCAGCTGTCACCTTAAAAATAAAACATTAGAATCCAATTAAAATGTACTTTGGTTTATATTTCACTGAAGTTTTGCAATAATTAATTTTAGACCTATACAACTACCCTCACTTTTCATTTATAGCTTCATTCTACAAGCTACCTTTGTGCTTGGTTTTAAGTAGCAGAAGTAAGAATTTCTTTCTCTTTCTGGACTGCTCCCAATTGCATTCAGCCACAACAACAGGGTGAAAGTCCTTGTTAGTGTGTTGCTGGATCATGGCTGTAGTTTAGAGTGTGTCCTCTAAGCAGCACCATGGAAAATACAGCAGGCTTGACTGCACATGCTTTTGGGCATGAGGGCTTCAGTTTCCTGCTTGGAATTGGATCTTGTGTTGTCCTGGTCCAACAATATTTGCATGGAAAATTTCCATTGGAAATTGCTTGTTCAATAAAGTGAAAATGCGCTGGAGGTTCATGTAGCTTTCAACACAATATCCTAATTTCTAAATGCCTTAAAATATTGTTATTTGATTCTATTTTACAAACATGCTAATGTCAAAATTGAAATGATTCGTTTTTAATTTGAACAAAGTAAGTTGTTTTGCTTGATCCAAAGCTACATTTTTAAGAAATATTTAGCTTGAAATTTTAGATCTTCACACACCTTTACAACTTAAACCCAGGTTGGGCTAAGGAATGCTTCAATACACACATAGAACAGAATTTTTAATTTCCCCCCATGGCATTCCCAAGCCAAACAGGTCGTCTGAAGCTACAACTCAGATCTGCCCCACTGCAAATCTGTGAGGCTTTTCAATTCCTCTTGTTCTTGTAAAAGGGAAGCATAGTTCCATTGTCCATTTAATTTTCTGAGGATTTATGTACTGGAGTTAAAATATTCAAGCCTGGCTGTTTATAGAAAGAGACATATAAATCCACACTTAGCACTTAACTAGGTGGCCTCATTTTCTGACGTACCAAGTGTTTATTCAGGGGCATGTTTATTTAATGTTAGGCACTCTAATGTAGAGTTCCAGCCTCATCTCTTTGAATTTCATGCTGTCAGAAGAAACAGTCTACCCTATTGTTTATGCTAAATATACATGGACAATACCCCAAGAGCTATACTTGTGCACAAGAGAGAAGGACAGGCACAATCCCATCAATTAGCATTTTTACAGGTTCATGATATTTTGGCTGTCCTCTTGTCCCTGGCAGTGTATTTCAGAAAGTGAGGCTCTATCTGTGACTGATCATTGCTTCTAACTGTTGTAAGGAATGCAGAAGTTGCTACCAGCTTCATACAGGCAATATGAAAAATGGATAGAAAGTAAAGACAGAATGTCATGGAGAGTAATACATTCTGTTGTCACGCACAAGCTTGTGCAAAATACTGTAAACCTGAGGATTTGGGCAGAAAAAAATCAAGACAACCCTCTCAGCCAAGACTGATGTCTTGAAATTACGTATCCTGTGGGCAAATCCTATTTTCAGATAAGTCAGTTTTGATTTAGTTTGTTTCTGCTATTGATGATTGCTAGTCTTATTATTTATCATAAAAATTATTATGATGTCACATTTATAAAACACCAGCAGTATAAGTAGCACATAAAAATAACCTTCAGAAAAATCCTTCCTCATAGCTATGTTGTCAGGCTTAATTTCTTAGTGTCTCTGACACTTGACTGAAAGATGCCATACAGCTGAACATTACAAGCAGTTCTTATATATGACAGTCACAAACTGCTTTCATTTCCTATGGTTCTAATGAAATGGGCTGGTAAAAAAAAAAGAAAGGAAAAAAAAAAGAGCTTTCTTCAGTTTCATCATTGCTTAGTAGATAATATACAGCTAAAAATAGCAATGCTTACAGTAGTAAAAAATACTGCTGTAGTGTGAAGCCATGGAAAACTTACACGGTGCAATGCACATTTAGGTAACTGTCTTTTGCCGCTGCTATCAGCAGTTCCCCTGCAAGGGAAAAGATGGAAAGAAGGCAAAAGGAGTTGGTTAAAAGGGATTACGTCAACAGAAGAATATGCAGGGCTTGATTTCAGAGAGCTGTCAAAGTCTCTGTGCCATCTACCCTAACTATTGTAGGTGAGAATGCTAGTGGTGCCACACGGATGGGTTGTTAGAAGCAACCATCTATTGCCACACCATCATCTCTCAGCTCATTGCTGCTTTATCTTTCAGCCTCAGAATCACAGAATCACAGAATGGCTGAGGTGGGAAGGGACCTCTGGAGACCATCTGGTCATCCCCAGCTCAAGCAGGGACACCTACAACAGGTTGCCCAGGACCATGCCCAGAAGGGACATTGCTCCATGCTCCTGGAAGGGTTTTCCCTCAGGCTCCTTGCTCACAGACACTGGAACTATCAGCTGTTATTTCAGGAGCTGTGTCTCGGGGGCTGCTCTGCATTGGAGCACTCCTTCTGGAATCCCTGAAGCTCTCCTTGTGCTTCTTGCCCTTCTCCTAAAAAAAGGAAGTGCTGAGTTCAGTCTGATATTAAACTACTGACCTAGAAAGGTTTTGTTGTTTTGTTCTTGATTCAGGGTGTTGGCGTGGCTCTTCTATCACTGTTTCAAATGTGCTGTAGGTGTATAAAGTGGTAACACCAAAGCTTTAATTATTCAGGACCGTTAGACAGATGAACCCTTGCAAAATTTGGAATTAACCTTCCAAAGGTCTGAGCATACATGCATTCATCCACACCCATCTCAGGCTACCCAAGTGATGGAGAAGGGGAACATTGTGCTGCAGCTGTTGTCAGGAGCTAAAAATAACTCCGTTCCCTGAGATCCAGACATGCCGAATGTCACCGTACGCAGTTTATTGAGCTTTGTTCTGAGGGGGTGCAGATCCCCCCTGCCACAGCCTTCTCCTGCTGCCCAGCCCGGAGACATTTGTTAATGTCACTGGCAAAAGCATTTGCAGAGGAACTAAACTGGCAATATCAAATCACACAAATCACTTCGCAGAAGAAAAGAGCAGCAGCTTGCTGAAGCAAGGTAGGTGTGATTAGACCTTGCTTCAGACTTACAATAAATGTTCTTAAAACAAACAGAAAATTTCCACAGATACAAGGAAAAAAAGGCAGGATCCTGCTGGAGGGGAGGGGACTGTTTCAAGAATACTAAGGGTTTACAGCTCATCTCCAGCATGCTCATGTTTATGTGGTGTCAGAAGTGAGCTTCTCTCTCCTACAGAGTAGAAATGGGAGAGGGTCTGAAAAGAAAAAATGGGAGAGGGACTGAAAAAAAAAAAAGGACCACAGAAATTGGGAAAAGGAAGATTCAGGGGAAAAAAACAAACAAACAAAAAAACACCAAGTGCTTTGAGAAGGGGAGAGAGAGAGGAAGAAGGAGGCAGAAGGGTCTGAGGCAGAGCACAGCAATTGCACTTGTTTGGAGGGAGGTGAGCTAGGGCTTTGCTGCAATGAGTGATGTCCCAGCAGGACCCTGCTGTTGGCTATGGGAGAAGTGATAACCAGTGCCATTTGACTATCTGGAGGCACAGAGTGTCACAGGAACCTGCCAGAGGCCAACAGTGCTTCTGCTGGCACCTTGCAAGGTGCAGAAGATACTGGATTTGTGAATTGTGCCAGTGTAGCTGATCATGCCATCCAAGAATGTTGCACGACACCTCATTATGAGTGAACAGAAAGCCTTTCAATTTATGTAAATTGGTGTTACTCTGTAAGAGGAGGTGAAACAGTAGACACGAATATGGGTACATTTCCTGGAAGATCCAGGATCATAAAAGGACCTCATGTACGCTTTCTTCAAGCATGTAATGTGCTGTGGTACGAGATAAGGGTACTAAGCTTCTGAGTCCAGAACTTCCCTTTGACAAGAGGAACAACAGCTTGGCCATGGCCGTGGCCAGACTCAAGGTTCAGGGAGATGTCCAAAGAAGGCATTTCCTCTGTGTTCTGTGGATGTTGTAGCAGTATTACCTCCACGACGTCAACATGTGTCTCTGTGTTGGTTTGTCCTCTGGCCCCTCTTCACCAGAAGGGCTTTACTCGTAAAGCATCATGGTCTCGCACACAGCAATTTAAGGAGGATAAATAGCAAAAACATGCCTCACAACGTGCAGCTTCAGAAGATGCCTTTCAAATATGGTTGTTTTTCACAGAGTATAGCAAAAGTGATTTAGTCTGTGTGATGTAGATAAGGATGGAGTGTGGACATGCTATGCTGTATGTTTACAAAAGTTTGTGGTAATATACAGAACAGACATGACCAGTCTGCTCCAGAAAGCCGTAGGCTTGACCAATTTGGGCACAAAGACTCTCTCTCTGATGTGGACCACAAGCCAGTGTAAACATATGGAGAGCAAGGACCTGAAAACCTGAAGAGCAAGTGGCACTGTTAAAGAAATTGATTTTGGTGACTTAGGCCTTGCTGGAGCTGAACATTATGGCAGTTCAGTTGGAAAGGTGCAAGAATAAATGCCTTGGTATTTGTCCTGGCTATTACTGCCATTGCTTTCCTATCTCTGTCACTGAACAAAGAAAAAAAAAGAAGGTTACAAAAAAATGCAAAAATAGACTCTTGAAGTTGATGTCAAAGACAAGCAAAATATAATATGTGAAAAAGCCAAATTTGCTAGGAGGTGCGAAGAACGAGGGCAAACAGCTGAAGCTTTTATTACTGCAGATCACAGTTTTGCTGAATATTGCGTATACAGAATGTTAAAAGAGGAATTAATAAGAGGCAAAATAATTTTGGCAAAAGAGACAACCAGTTCATCAGCACAACTTACACTTAGGCCTAGATCGTTTGCTAATACAGGCTTGAGCAAAAGTGGTGCTGACCTACATACCAGCGGTACAGGAGGAACTGCAGCAGACCAGTGAAGAACAGAAACACAAACATGAAAAGAGCAGCTGCAAGCACTTTTAATATCAGAAGTAGTGCTCAGAGAATGAGAAAAAAAAAATTAACAGGAGAGAAGCTGGAAAAGTTGTGGGAGATATGGCAATGTACCATGCCACACATGCCAAAAAGTCCCTCTGAAGAATCAGAATGTGAGAGCAGCCATGAGGGACATGTCGTCAAAGCAGGTACAGTAGCAGGCACACAATCACCAAACCCATGTTCCTAGTCCCCAGCTTGAAAGGACAACACTTTAGTAGAAATACACATTAAATAATCAAAATCTTGCATTTAAAATGGGAATACTTGATGGCATCCAAGACAGTTTCACTAAAAGATTAGAGAAATAGGGTTTGAGTTGGATATATGGAAAGACTAAATAGGATATCAAGAATGGTTTAGAATGCTACAGGATGTGGTTTGAGCCACTTCTCTGGGAACCTCAGAAAAGGATGCAAAAGTCTCCAGTGGATTATTTATGTGGTGCTGAGTCTTGCCTTGTCTCTATCATAACATTCTCATTTGGTGTCTGTCTAACATATTTTTATCCCCTGCGTATCTAGAGATGAGACTGTATTAAACTATGACAACGGAGCATCATTTAAAGATCATTGACCTTCCCTGCTACCCTGGAAGTGTATAACTGAGTTCAGCAAAAGCTTTAATCCTTTCCCTGAGTTTGCGTATTGATAAAGAGTGCTAACATATGACTAGAAATGTGAAAGTCTTCTGACACTCTCAAAACATGTTCTGTTGCCCTCTGCTAATTCAGCTGGCATTCAAGGAGATAGGTAGGTTTTGAACCAGTATGTGCCAGGTCATTGAGAAGGAATTCATTTAACCAGATTCAGTACTCTTATTCTTTTTCAATATCTTTCACCATATTTCACCAATCAAATTCATCTCAGAGCTGAAGACCCTCTTTATGAGCTGGAATGGAAATGAACTGGGTTGGTCAGAATAGGAGCAAAGGTAAGAAGAAGGCCCAGCAGCAATGTAAACACATCCTAGAAAAATTCTCTGTAAAAAATATTGGTGTGGGTTTCTAGTCAATATATATGTCTATATCCCATGCATTCATCACAAACTTGTCTGGTCTGTGGCTTGGGTTAGTGTTGGGTTTAAGATTATAATTTCAAAAAAGAAGTAATGAATAGCTTCATTTATTACTTTGACTCTTAACCATCAGTGACACTAATATTGGGTCCGTTCACGTCACTTGGCAGACTCTGAATTCTCATCATCCTGTGCCCCCAAAAGGATTGACCAGAAGCTGGGGTTGCAGTGTGGGCACGCTCCTATGGCCCAGCCTTGGCAAACGGCCTGGCCCACAACAGATGCTGTGATAAGAACGTGGCTATAAACAGTGTGAGCACGGATCATATACATAAAACTGTCTGGGAGGGTGTTTATACAAAACGATCAAGTAAAATAGGAAGATGACCATCAGCTGGGTTAAACAGTAGCTACTGATTTACAGAGACGCTTTTGAAACAAAGAAGTTAACTTGAAATATGACAGAAACATGAAAATTTGTAACAGCAGGGAGAGACCTTGGGAGCAGGAACAGCATCAGACAAAATGTGGTGTGATGCTGCCAGAATTACCACCGAAATCACAGCCTCTGCCAAGGCTGGGCAGAGCAGCTGCCCAAAGGACACTGAGAGGGGCTAGTGCCCAGCTAGTGGGGTGCTGCAAGTGGGGACCCACACCTGGACTGTGTGTATGTAAGCCTGGTTGTCCTTTCTCACTGGTGCACACATTAGTGGTCTGTAGGGAGCAGCACAGGCTCCTGTAGAGCTGGGACACCCATACCTACCAAAGGAGTGTGCAAGCAGGGGAGCGCATACTGCTAGGAGAGTGGTGAGTGCTGATAACTCATGTTTGTGCATGCACATGTGTATGTGTGTGTGATTAGAAATGTCTGGGATAAGCTACAGAATAGTTTTTGGTCATTTGTAGCTGTTTGTTAACGTTTGTAAGCATCTGGTATTGTGGTTTACCTGCTGTATTACTGATATTGATTCTGGACATATTGTTCACTGACGGTCAATTTGTTTGCTGAGAAACACTGCTTTGTCACTGATTTGCTTAAACTATATGAACTGAACAAGTTTGTTCTGTAGCATCTAGAGATGCATTACTGTTGTATTTACATCCCTTTTGTTCCTTTGTGGTTATTATTGTGTTTGGGAAAGCTGTGTCTGTTGTTTGTTCCAAGGACAAAACTTTGAAAATGTGGATAGCCTTTTACTTCCCAATTGCTTTACAGTTTCAGGCTGTAAATAATTAGTCCTTTCCTAATAGAAAAGAGTTTAAGTCGTTGTACAAAACACCATCTTTCTTCTGCTTCCTTCCCATTGATATTAGGAAGGAACATTTACTCTTTCTGAGACTCAGAGATTGACTGTTCTGTACAACCCTGGGAGTTATCCTGCCTTTGGTCAGTAAAACCTTTGTTCAGATGTTCTTGGCCAATATCTTTCCTGTAGGTCATATATGGAGTCAAAACATAGGTCAAGTATGGTGTCATCTTTACTCATGACAGAGGTTTGTTCCTAGCAGGAAAGCCAGGTCTTTGGTGAGTTGTCTCACTTACAAGCAGGGAGGACAAAACTATGGGGTTTCCATTTGCTGAGGGATAGAAGGCAAAGAAAGAAGGGAGAAGAAAACAGAACAGTGCTACTCTACTGGGGGAGGAGCAGCATATTTTTAGGGACATAGGCCTCTCTTTTACTAGCAAGAGTTGCCAACCTGGTATATTCTTGCTATTTGCCCACTTTTCTGGTCCTTGATGTCTGTGGGTCTGTGTTTTGGACTGGCTTTGAACTCTGTGTGTACAAATGTCCTGATTTTGTACATCACCTCAGAAGCCAGAGCCACTGATGGGGTGCAGTGCCAAGCTCAGATAGCATATGCTGAAGAATAAAGTCCAGGTGAAAGAGCTCTCCAGAATCTGTGCAGAGGCTGTACAAGACATACCAGGCCATGATTTTTTTTTCTCTGCATTGGAAATATGCTGGTATCCAGCCTGTACCTCAAAATTCATCAAATAGTAGGTAGGCAACTCAAAGCACTTCCCATGACAGCCCAGCAGAAGGTCATCTCTAGGTAAGTGTGCTTGTGCCTCTTATTGATCCAGGAGCTTCACAGCCCAAGCTAGCAGTGTGACAGCAGCAAAGGCTCTGACAGCTTGGATGTTGTGTTCCTCTTGTGAGGAGAATGGTGCTAGCCATCTCCTGTCAGTAGGCACCCAGGTTGTGGAAAACACAATTTACCTGGTTGTGATAGCTGTGTACTGCCCATGGTGGTCGCAACGGCTTGCATGTTGAGAGAGTAGAAACCATTGCTATTGACGTAGTACAGCAGCATTTCATTTATCTTGCATGTCATTTATTACATGTTTTAACTGAAGGGAGTCAATTTTGACTGTGATCATTAAAAAAAACCTCTAAAATGTGGTCTAGAAACTATTTCAGACACCAAGCCCATGGATGCTCACACTGACTCAGCATATAACAATTACCAGGAGCTCATTTTTTGGTTTTCTGCAACAATTTGGAATTAAGAATAACTCCAAACTTCTTTCATGAAAACAAAACAAAACAAAAGACATTTTCCAAATTGGGTGAGCGTTGATGGAAATGCTGCTTTTTTATCTGGTTTTCCTAAAAAAAAAAAAAAAAGTGTCTATATGGCCACACTTTGGGTCACGTGTGTGTATATTGAGGCTGTGTGTGGAAAGTTACTTTCTAATAATTTAAAGTGAGTAGGCCAAATTCAATTACACTGAGAGAGAGGGTTAGAAGTCTCAAAGGCGTTATATTTCTGCTAGTTTCATGCCAGCCAGCACCAGGCTAATGCAGTAAGTTTGTTTTACTGTCTGTTGTGTTAAAGGGTAAAGAAGTTTGGCAGGACCTAAATCGCCCTGAATTCCAGCTTGTCCTCAGATATCAGAGGGGCTGGGGGTGTCAGGGCTTAAATTCAGAGTGATGCCCAATTCAGCACTAAAGTCCAGTTGCATTCAATATATTGAATTACCATGATCACAGGCACACAAATAGCACAATACGCCTTCAGTCTAGTAGATTAATGACTGGTGTAGTTTATTGAAGCAACAGGAGTACAAGTTCTTTTGGGTTGTCAGTGATAAATACACTGATGCAAAGCATGTGCAAATACCAAGCATATGACTCACACAACCAACTGCAAATGAGTTAGCTTATGAAACAACTCTACAGAGACTGTTAGGTTTCCTGGGGGAGCACTTGGTATAACCGAGGGTTTGAACCTCACCCAATAGGAATCCCTATGGGAGGGAAGAGAGGTTCAGCCTGTTGACTGATCCCAGAAGTCAGCAATGTCTTCCTGACTTGTGTGTGATGGTATCTTCCCCAACATTTGTCCTCTCTTGAGCCATTTTTATACTATATTCTTACATTTAGGCAGAGCTTGGGTGACTCTAGTCATACCTATCTTCGTTATGACTGGTATAAAATGTTCTCACTTTTGCTTTAAAGGTATAGGCTTAGAGAAATTCAGAGTTCATGCTCAGTGAGGGGTGGTCGCACCTTGAAGGTGGGTAGCCTTTGGGATGGAGGTGTGTTTTGGCATTGTAATGAGATTGTAATGAGCTAACTTCACCCAGAGAACATGATTTTGTTATCAGTTTGTCTCAGGGCTGGCCATACAGTCTATCAGTTCAATAGTACCATCAGGTTCCCCAGCCCTGCAGAGATATCACAGAGCCTGGCCATGGGGGTCTTCACTCCGCTCCACCCTCCGTGCTATTTCTCTTTAGAGTCAGCACACCAAGCTCCCCTGGTGTTGCCAATATCTAAGATTGCAGGTTATGTTGCCAATGGGACTATCATGGAACAGATTCTTTGTATATCTGCCACACCTCACCCTGGAATTTTCCTCAGTGCTGAACCTTCTCTTAAGATACGGACATAGCTTCGGTCTCAATAACTCACCTCCAGCAATTATTCCACAACTACCTCTTTGGAAAAGGCTGCCAATGGAGAATTCTCCTATTAGATTCTTGAGATTCACTCCGGAGAGGGACTTTCTAAAAAACCCAGCTTGCAGAAAGGTGTCAATCAAGCTTGCAGAAAGGTGTCAATCAGAGGTTGCACTCTAAGACACTGAAGTCAATCAAGCTCAAGATTTACAGTCTGGGCAAATCGAGCTTCCTTATTTCACGGGAACAGTTGTTTTGTTGTCAGAAACATTTTGATGTAAAAGGACTAATTGGCTGTAGTACTAGCTTGCTCTGAAAACACAATAGCTTCACATATCATGCCTGGCTCCTAAAAAAATCTTAAATATCATATAATTACCAACTGCAGACCTATAAACTAATGTGAAAAGTTCAGCACTAGCTAGCCATTAAATATATTTTTATAAGTTTTTATGTCAGAGTTTGCAAATATTTTAATGTTGTCTTTAGAACACAGTACTCCTCAAACCATTATCCCAATAAAGTCAAAGTACAAAACTATAGCTAAGATATACAGCAAGGTGGTGAGTCAGAATACCATAAATAAGCAAATGATGGCAAGAATGACACAGAAAGGAAACAGCTGCAAGAACATAGTTTGAAATAAAAACTAGCTTTAAGAAAAAGAGAATGCATCCTAGAAGAAGAAGGACTTTTATATTTATAGTTGTTGTGTTTGCCAATGCTTTTTCAGTATGTGCTCCTATAACTTTTCAGAAGATTCTCAAAGAATTTTCTCTAAACAAGAAGTTAGAAGAATACAAAATGCACAATTTCCAAGCTTAGATAATGCTGACAAAAAAATAACAATATGGGAATTTGAAAGGAATATGTTTGTAGGTGAGAAAACTTCCTAATGCTGGCATATTATTTATTCATAATGTTCTCTAACTGGATGACATTACGTTTAGAATAAGCTTTATTTCTTTTTTCTTTTTTTCCTATTCAAAAAGAAGGGGAAAAAATTTATTATTACTTAATAAACCTCTTTTATTCTATTTGTTTTCAAATTCTGACCCTTGCTACCCAACATAACAAGACTTTGATAGTTTGCATGGTGGTAAACCTAACTGCTAAGCTGTAATGAAAGTTTTTCATGCTGCATAAGCTCTTCAGGCAACAATTTGTTGAAGTTAAAGAAAACTCTAATGGGAATCTCACTTATGTAACTGCTATATTTGAAACAGAACTGGGGTTCAGCAAATCCTTTCCACTGAATTTTTCATCTTTAATGCTGCCAGTTGGAACATGCTAACTAGAAACTATCTTAAAATTGAAATAAATTATTAGTGTGCTGAAGACTGCTTCAGAACAACTAACACATTTTCAAGATGGTGATAATATTTATTGTACTATTGTACTATATTACTGTATACTGGTCATGGCACAATTTGGAGATGCACTATGCATAAACCTCTTCAAGGTCAAACTAAAATCTTTGTTCTCTCAAAAATCTTATGGTCTAAAACATGGACAAAATGAGAGAAAATAATTTCTCCATTCTACTTATAAAATAAGTACATTTAAAAACAGTGGACTCACAGTGATCTGTGTAATATTTATGTCTTGTGTTTAAAGTCAAACATAAGAGGCAGTTGAAATTTCAACAGGTGCAGGAAATTATGTTTTTAGCCTAATCTCTGCTGATTTTCTGCCTCAGCCTCCTAAACAGAGGGTTGCTGTCCCTTCAGATCTGGTGGCATGTCTTGTTTCACTGCTCCTGAAGTGGTTTCTGTCAAAAGAACGTGATTTACCTTAAACACCTCTGCTCAGGTTTATAAAACCCATTCTTCTGACAGAACAAGCAGAGGAAGCAGCTCTCCATGCAGCTATGCTGCTGTAAGGTAATTGTAACCTCCATAGAGAGAACTGACGAGCAGTTCTATGTTGGCTGTGAGCAGTACACTTTTCACCTGTGGTACCTGCAGCCAAAACTGCATGTCTTGTCTGTGCCTAATGTTCATGAATGTGGGCTGCCCTCTGAAACAAGCAGGATCAGAGGAGGGATTCAGAAAAAGGGAAAACAGGTTGGTGTGTCAGGAGGCTTAGTATACAAGGCTCCTGAATTGACTTAAAGAGCATTAATGTACTCTCAAGCAAGTTAGTGAGAAGGAAAGCAAATAATAATGAAGATGATGACTATAAAAGAACAGAGAAGATTTTGAGAAGAGTAATTAGCAACAAAACTTCTGCTGGAAGCACCAGAACTAGAGTGGAATATACATGAGTAGAAGATCTGATCTGAAATTCCTTCCACCTTCTCAGACATAAGACTATTAAGATGCTTTTTCTGTTCAAGATGGATATAAGCATTGCTCTGGAAGCCAAATACTGTTACATCTGCTTGAACATATCTGTACCTAGTTCCAGGCCTAAGTGTAGTTGTCAATGACTTTAAAGTTTGCATTTCTTTTCTAGCTTACTGAGTCCAGCTTTGTATTCTAACTTCCACTTTCCTGCCTCTGTGTCATTGCTCCCCTGTTTAAAGACAAACTTATGGTGCCTTTGGTTTTCATTTAATTAAATATTTTTGATGAGATATATCTCATTCCTCTTCTCTGCTCCTTCCTTCCCCATGAGTTTACACACTGCTTTCTCCAAATGTTTCAGTCTTCAGATAATGAGTTCTTCAAATCAGGCTTTCTGAGTGAACAGTTATCACAGCATGAAAACATCTGCTGTGGTATCTGACACCCAGATACCATCTCCAGAGTGGCTTGTCAGTCCATTGGGTGTTTTTTCTACCTGTGTGGTGATGAATCAGATTTCCAAAGCAGGAGTTCTCTCAAGCTGAACGCTCCCAAACCACAGATATCCAGTGGGTTCCTGAGTGAAATGTTCCTATTTAACTAGTTAGAAGGAAGGAAAATTAGTTTCGAATAATGCAAAGGAAAAAGTAAGCCAGAAAAATAACAAGCACAAACAGCTGTCCCATTACTCTTCCTCCCAAACCCCATTCACATGAAATGAATAGAAAAGATGCCCAAAGAACCACAGAACCCTTCCATTTGCAGGCCTTCTTGGGGAGACAAAAGGAAATTCTTTGTCATCCCTGTCTCCCAGATCTTTAACATTCTGGTGCTGCCAGCACTTACAAATTTATTCACAGCGTAAAATATCTGGTCCAGAATTCAAACCCATAGTGAATGATTTACCTGAAAACCTCTATTTAACACATCTTTCAAAAACAAAACAATTCTTAAAACTATGACTAAATAGAACTGAGATTAAATTAAAAAAAAAAGGAATCTCATTTCCCTTGCATGAAATGTGGCAGCAGTTGGAAAGTGTATTCCAGCATTGCTTTGTGTGAGCATTGCTTAGTGTATACACAGAGCATCAGTGTGAGGATATTAAATACAATCAAGAGGCCTTACAATATTTTATGGATACAAAATTAAATTTCAACAGAAAAGTAGTAATTAAGCTGGGATTTCAGATGAGTATTATGTATTATAGCAATCTGATAATTACAAAAGTATTTAAGGAACTGAATATACTTTCAGCTTAAAAAAAACCTCTTTCTGATACATTGCAAAATGCTGTGTTACTTCCCTTTTTAATCTCCATTCTTTGCAATTCTTCTTTAGAAATGGAAAAATCCCACTAATAGGGTTTCTGAAATCAAACACAGACAATAGTTTTCAGGGACACTGAGGGATGCATTAAGGGCGCCTACTATGGGTGAGTAATTTAATCATTAAAATTAGTTCTTCCCATGATCTGTATCAAGATTTGGTACTTCTGGGCATAATTGGATTAAAAGCTTGATTGACCTTAGAAAGCAGGCTGCATATTTGGTCTGTAGCCTAGGCCCAGTTCATGGTCTGAGCACCACTTTCTGGCCAGACTGATGTCTCAGAGCTGGTCCTCCCCCATGTATTTTCCCATACAGTGTGTTATTCAAACATTTATCTGTTTACCAGTGTTTTGGGTCAAATCCAAGTGATTTTTTTTTCTTGCCTTTTTTTTTTCCCTTGCTGAATGTAATAACTAAAGCAGACAAATAATAACTTTAGTTTAACCAAATTACTTGTCTTCCTCTCAGTGAAATGTTTAATGCTGTTTTAGATTTCCTTCTTCCTTTTTTTTTTTTTTTTTTTTTAACTACTCTGCCTGGGGAGCTTTCAGACTTAATCAGGAGGCTTCTTCATTTGGAATACCTCAGGAAAAAGCATTTCACAAATTCATTTGCTTTGATTTTCTTAGTCACAACCACTCACTAATAGATTTGGTTGATCTCAGGTTGCATTTGTCCAGATGCAGTCTCAAGCACATTGTCTACTGTAGCTTTTAGTGACTCAGGTGTCAGGATTTCCACCAGGGCCATCAGAGGGTGGTTGTAGAACTGGGCTCAAGTGGAACCATCAGCCCAGTACCTGATACCTGTAAGGGATATGGATCAAATGAGTTGTTCTGAAACTCCTGGCCCTCATCTTTCCTAGCAGCCTCTCAGGCCTTTTCCTTGTTGCATGCACAAGCACGCTCTGAGCCAAGGTAATTGTCTGCCACCAGTTTTGCCTAGATCTGTAGGTGCCACTCTGCAGTCTCTGGGAGACAGGAAGAGGGGGACTACAGTTCAGCATCCCAAGACCACGTCTAGGTGACTGAGCAAAAGTGTTGCATCGGATCGGGGGGAAACTATGTGTACTGCATAACTGGGGAGAAAGGCAGATCCTACAAAAAAGGACAGGGGTGAAGCCAGGGTCCAGGTGCTGTCTCTCTCTGCGGGAACATCATTCTTCTTGGAGACATCTGATATGCAAGTTGCAGCCTCTCTACTTGGGTTGTTTCCAATGTAAAATGCAGACACAACTATAATAAACTTCATAAATCTCATATGTTCTGGATATAACACCAGCTTCAAAATTTTCAATTTATTAATATCTCTAAGACCTCCTAAAATCTTTAGGCATAAGTTATCCTCTTAGTGCTGTGAAGAAATATTAGTTTTGATGCCTACCAAACTGCAAGATATTTAATCCAAGACTTAAAGAGTGGGAAAGAAACCAAAAGAATTTTTCCCTGAACCCCCCATGAGCCTATTTGCCTACTTGTGAAGGTCAGGTTAAAAATACCAGCCTTTTCAGGCAGGGTGTACTCAGGGGAAAGCCTTTCACTCAGTATGGTCTCAGAGAAAGGTCCTTGCATTTAACGTTTTTCTTCGCTGCGGTTGTCTCTAGTCCCTCCATTTTCTCTGTCCAGACTTCTACAGTTGCCCTTTAGGCACAATTTTACATGAGATTTATTTTCCAGCTGCTGGCCCCTGACAGACCTCCTGCTCCATGGCAGAAGTTAAACAGTCTGCCTCGGAAAATCTTATTCCACAGAGGACTAAAAGCACTAATCCCTACAGCCGTGGAAAAGACACCAAGGAGGTCAGCTGCATGTGCACAGAGTCAGCAAGAACAGGTGCATTCACTGACAGTGGTAGGTAAATGCTGCTGATGGACACCACAGTCCACATCCTCAAAGGTATAACATCTCCAGTTCCTGGGATTTAGGTGATCAGATCCCTTATGGCTTCCGGGCATTTCAGCAAAATGCTACTGAGCAGAAATGAACCTCTGTGCAGTACATTTTTGTTATGTCTGCCATGTTAAATGACAGTGTTAAAATGCATACCAAGAAATGTTCATAAAGGGAAGGAGAATTTCTTAAGTGCAAATAATGGTACACAGACATCATGCCTAGAGATAATCATGCTTCTGTAAGTCTGTGTGCACTTTCTGTTAGGGCCTTGGGCCCCAGGGCCTTGGGCCCCAGCCTGAGGTGACGCTCGTGGAAGAGGGCATGAGAAGCTGCTGGGCACAAGGGGACAAACTGCTGGACTCAACCACACCAGAGCGAGAAGGTGACAGCCCTGAGGGGGATGTCCGGGTCACACAGGTGGCCAACGGGCTCTGTGACAAACACCCCAGCTCTGCAGGTCACTGGGGGAGCACTGCAGGCCTCTGGGGAGGCAGAGCTGGGCAAAGCCAGTAGATGACCATGTCAGCAATGCCATGCAAGGCCAAGGTTACCCAGCTAACAGTCAGAAATGCCGCATTTTGGGTATGGGTGTGGCAGAACAGGCGCCAAGGGGAAAAAGATGTCAGAGCAGTTGTTTCACTGGGAGGAGGCTAGGGTCCAGAAAGGGAGGCGCAAGTGGCCCAAAGAAGAGCCAAGAAGCAGCCAAGGGATGACGAGAAGTGCAAATCTTGTGATGGGTGTGTGTGTGTGCATGCTGTCCCTGGCCAGCGAGGGGACAGACAGACACAGACAGACAGATGAAGCGTGCTGGTATCAGTGCCCATTTCAGGCCTGACAGCATGGGCAGCTACCTGCCACTGAGTAGCACTTTCTGTTCACAATTTCTCCTTGCAATGGTGAAACTGCCTCTTCCTTCACAGCTGAACGTGTCTCACTTAAACTTCCTGGACGCTTTTTTATCTTTATCAAAAGGTTGAAAATTTCGTCTTCCTTTTCATTCTTCCCCTTGCCTCCTAGCAGGTGTTTTCTAATGTGTAAGAAGCTACCTGCAGTGATCAGGTCAGCTTTGTATTTATTGGAACAGAGGCAGGGGTATAAATACAGCCCTGTCATTATACTGCATTAAGCAGTGAAACAAAGCTTGGGGTTTGAATGCATGAAGCTCAGTCTTCAATCACCACCAAAGCACTGTAAATCTTTTATTACTGATACAGAAAAGAAGAAAAAGAGATTAATTCCACCTATGCTTTATCTAGCTTTCTTATTCAAAGAGTACTCCTTTTTACCTTCAGCTCAATGAAGTTTTCATAAGAAAAATGTCCTTTTTTGACAGTCTTTTTGAAACACTGAGGCTTGTAATTATTAGCCTTTTTGGAGAAAAGTCCAGAGGCTAACTGAAATGGGCTGGTTTTCCTGCAATACCCTGCTTCCTTCAAAACAAAAGGGGAAAACATATATGGAAAGGCAGAGAAGAATATAGTCATGATATAAGGCAGCTTTCTTTCATGCCATTTCTTTACAATTTTTGCTATTGGAAAAATGCAGGATCTGTGCACTGTTCCACTCGTACCTCTTGCTAGCATCAGGTGTTGAACTGCCTAGCCACTGCTTTTTAGCTTCCTCTCTTATCCAGAGCTTACAACAGTTTTGCAAAAATTGCGATGTTAGCTGGCTAAGACATAATACTTCCTCTTTTTCTAACAGAAAGCAGCTGAAAAGAAAAGGAATCAGAAGGAGAAATAAAGTGAGGAGAAAACAAGGATCACAGCAAGATACAGGTAGGAGGGGCTTTAGATGGCCAGCTAATCCATCCAGCTGTCCTGAGGTCAGTCAAACAGGCCATCTGCTACCTTTTATTAGATACTGAGCTCCCAGAAACTGCTATGCTGCTATTTATCTCAGGTTTGCTCTGTTTAGCTTGTATATTTCCAGACTGAATTTCATCTTAATTCTTATTCATATTCCTAACCTTCCTAAATCCTTAAGGAATACTTATTACATAGTTCTCATATATTTATGATTATGGCTGTATCATCTTCCAGTTCAGACTCCTTGATTAATGTATTTCCTACCTATCCTGCCAGGTAATCAAGGACGTTAAATTAAACTAGACAGAACACCCACTGCTTCTGGAGTAATCTGTGCACCTGGGCTTGATCCCTTACAGTTTAGTGTTCTCTTTCGTTTGGGTCTTTTTGTTGGTTTTCAATTACTGTGACAAAGATGATCTGGCTCAGGGTCCAGACTTGAGCAATCCAGGCACTTTTCTAGACAGAGAAAGGTGGTTGCTCTAGTCTGTTAAATCACTGAGGTCCCCTTATGATTCTGTGTCCCTCCATTCCAGCTCTCACATTTGCTATGGGCACATCCCAGCACAGAGTGTAGCCCTGGTAAGATTCCTGTGAAAACTAAACGGTTGGTAAGTGTCCTGTTGGAAAACATTAAGTGGATTTCCTGAGGGACTATTACTGAAGCTGATATTATTCAATAACTTCATCAGAGACATGGATGATAACAAAACATTATTTAATAACTTAGATATGAGCTGGATGATGCAAAATTCCACTCTGAGAAAATTTGCAGATACTACCAAGTAAGGGATTTGGTT
This sequence comes from Cygnus atratus, assembly GCF_013377495.2. NCBI lineage: Eukaryota > Metazoa > Chordata > Aves > Anseriformes > Anatidae > Cygnus > Cygnus atratus. The sequence goes on along the minus strand of NC_066362.1, from coordinate 191,249,253 downwards.
GATGTGCTGAATGACAGCTTCAGTCCAGAAAAACCTTGGTCATAAGGCCAAGAAAAAACTTTATAACATTCAGTAGAATACATGCAAAGTTCTGCAGGTGGGTAAAATAACCCCATGCATCAGTGCAGGCTGAGCACTGATTGAATTGCTATCCTGCTAAAATGGACTGGGTGTTATGGTGGATGCCAAACTGAGTATGACCCACCAGCATTAATAAACCAAACTGAGCTACATTGAAAGAATCATGGTCAGGGTTCCTGGAATCTTGTAAAGCTAGACTGGGGTGCATGTGTATCCAGATCCTAACACTGTGTTACTGATGAGATGAGATCCATGTATCCTTACCCCGAGAAGCGTTGCCATAGCTAAATACTCCTTTTGTGTATTTATTATTACGTGTTTCAGAGGCTGCTGGGAACTTTTTTTTATTTTGTTTTTTTACACTCAGTAACTAGGGCACACAGTCATGATCGGTATATTCTTGAAACAAAAATGACTTAAAGGAATGTGCATCAACTCTAATAACAGTGATTCAAACCTTCACTTTTTATATACTGCAATAACAAATTTTATTTACTTGTTTTGATAATATTCTATGGCACACAGATATTGATATTTTTATGTTTATAGACACATTTTTCCTCCTCAAACCACTGTCAGCTTTCTCCATGCTCTGTAATGGCATTCCTTTCAAACACAATCATTACCAGCACGACCTACTTCCACTCGGAGAAAACACAACCTGTCAGAGTATTTACCACTGATGTGATTTATCAAGTGAGATGCAAATGTAGGTAAAAAAAGGAGATGGAGGGTCTGCTTGCCCCTGCCATTTGAAACACAGTCCTGCCACATGATCCCCCAGAAAGGAGGACCCATCACCACCAGTGATAATTCACAGTGATATGGTGAAAGCAGAAAGTACATTTATCTCATGACCATATAATTTATTTCCAGTTTTCTTAATTATAGTGTTTTATACATCTTAGGTCTAGCCCTAAAATGTTTACTGACATAAAGAACAGTTTTGGCTTTTGTAATATTTCAAGACAGGTGCCAGTTTGGTAATGTACCTTTTTGTGCTGCATTCCCTGAAGCCACAGGAGAGCTCTTGTTTCAAGATTTTTGCCTTTTAAAATAAAAGTTTTCTAAAGGGCATAGGCACTTGAATTATTTCTGCCCAAACCTCACCATGCCAGTGTCCTAATTACCGTACTGGGTCTTACTGGCCTGTTTGGCTTCCCTGGGGCCTCCCCCATGCTGCCCATGGCCCAGGACCCCCTTTCATCCCAGCCCAGGGCCATCAGTCCCTGCCCCAGTGATGCTGTAGGATGTTGATGCTGTAGGATGCTGACCCCAGGGAGCTGCCAGCCCACGTGGTGACTTAGCACAGGTTCAACTCAGAGCAAAAACTAAGCAAACCAACCAGGCTAACTGTCTTGATGCAAAACCTACTTTGTGAGTGGTTTTTTTCAGGTGCAAACAGGTTCATATAGCTCCTGAGTGCCATTACTGAGCAGGGCTCTGCTCCACTGCTGCAAGTTCTCAGAAAAATTGGGTGGCTGGTAAACGGCTGCACATTTCTCTTTCAGTCTTTGATGAGGATAAGGTCTAAGTCTCTTAAATAATGATAGTTCACTTGCAGAGTTCCCTTTCCTTGAAATGATTGAATGGAAATAAAATGATTAAGATACACATTTATGCACTCATCAGTATTCTTCTGTCTTCACTTGTTGCAAACACTGTCAGCTGCATTTAAACATATTTACGTTCTTGTGCATTTACGAGTCCTCAGGCAGTAGAATAAGGTAAATAATTTTCACCTGCCATTTAAGGTACTCGTCTAATTTTGCCTAATTGACTTAATTAGAACTATTACCATAAAATGATTATCGCAGAGTTTTGGAAGGCAAAAGCAGAGCTGAGCAGGATTGTCTACTGCAGTGTCTGTCAGGGCGCCGAGTGCGCAATTAGGTCTTGGTGGCCCTGACCACCTCCTTTGGGGCTCCCCCCACCCTACCCACAGCCCAGGGCCCCATCTCAGTCCCCTGGGGCTGTCAGCCCCTGCTGCAGCAATGCCTCATCAGGACTGGTCTCCTGCTCCCCACAGCCCTGCCTCATCCCGACCTGCCTGGCCATCACTGGACCTGATGGTGGCCTGAAGATTGACCTTCTGGCTTGGTCTTGGGCCTGCCTCATCACCGTGAACTGGGGACCTGATTTAGAGTTGTTGTTTTTGGTTTAGGGTCAGACTGGAATACTGAATTGGACCCTCCTGGATTACAACACTTGTTCTGATACTGATAATGACAAATGACAGACATGAAACTTTTCAGTCTACATGACCTTGGGTGGCCTGTAAAGAAACATGTAGGTATAACTAAAATGGATGACATTTTCACATGATATGGAAGTGAGGAAACAATGGAGTTTCAGCAAGAGAAGCAGACTGGGTACCACAGCAGCAGATGTGCAGCTGAGCAGAATGACCAGCTCAGGTGCTCTCATCTCTGAGAGCATCTGGAGGTTGATGTCAAGAGAAAATCCTACCCATGGCCCAGGACTACATTTCAGCCTGGGGCCACAAGTCCCTGCCTTCTAAGCCTGTGAAATCAAAGGAGTAAAGGAACCTTTCAAGTGTTTGGGTAACTGGAATAATAAGAATTACAGTATATTCTGCTTGGGTGTTGGGACGTTAAAATCTGGGTCTATTTTGTGCTTGTATCACTTACTGGTGCCACTGTTGTGGTTTAACCTGGCAAGCAGCTAAACACCACACAGCTGTTCGCTCACCCTCCCCCCTCCCTCTCTGGGAGAGAAACAGGAAAGTGAAGCCTGTGAGTTGAGATAAAGACAGTTTATTAAGACAGGAAAATAATAATAACAATAATAATAATAATAATAATAATAGTATTACTAATAATAATGTGTACGAAATAAGTGATGCACAATGCAATTGCTCGCCACCCGCTGACCGATGCCAGCGATCCCCAAGCAGCCAGCCCCCCCACCCTGGCTAGCTACCCCTATATATTGTTTAGCATGACGTCAGATGGTATGGAATACCCCTTTGGCCAGTTTGGGTCAGCTGTCCTGGGTCTGTCCCCTCCCAGCTCCTGCTGCACCCCCAGCACGCCCACTGGCAGGACAGAGCCAGAAGCTGAAAAGTCCTTGGCTTGGTGTAAGCACTGCTCTGCAACAATTAAAACATCAGCATGTTATCAGCGCTCTTCTCATCCTAATTCAAAACATAGTACCCTACCAGCTACTAGGAGGAAAATTAACTCTGTCCTAACTGAAACCAGGACAGCCACATACAGAATTCATTGTCTTCAAGCCTATGCTAAAGCACTCCAAGAAAAGACCAATAACATAGCAGCTCAGACTGGAAGCCCGTTTGATCCAGGGTGCTTCTTGTGCAAAGCTGTTGCCAGTCATGTCAAAATAAAACCTGTCCTGGAGAGCTATCATCTCCTGTGTCTGGATCTTAGACCGGCACTAATCTTTGAGTCCAGCCCATAGTTCACATGTAGCGTCTCTCTCCTTTAGATAGGACTGCTAAAGTATGCTATTCTGGATGTTGGCATACTTCATATTCATCTAGTGATGAATCTATGACTTGCCCAATATTTCTCTTCATGCTAACAACTTGTTGCCTTTTTTTTTTTTTCCCTAAGGCTTACCAACCAATGGGTTATTTGGATTGTGTATATATGTGGAACAATTTGAATTGCTGTGTTTTATATATATGTATACATCAGGGGAAAGAAGGTGATTGAATGTAGTCAGCATGGATTTACAAAAATCAAATCATGCTTGACCAATCTGATAGCCTTCTACAGAGAAATGACTGTCTCAGTGGATGAGGAGAAAGCAGTGGATGTGTTTATTTTGACTTTAACAAGGTTTTTGATGCTCTCTCTGATATCATCCTCGTTGACAATCTGATGAAGCATGGGCTAGATAAATGGGCAGTGAAGGGCACTGAAAACTGGCTGAGCTGCTGGGTTTGGAGGGTTATAATCAGCAGCATGAAGTCCAGCGGAGTCCAGTAGCTATTTGGGTACTCCAGGGGTCAATACCGGGGCCAACATTGTGTAATATATTCATTAATGGCCTGGATGATGGCTCAGAGGACACCCTCAGCAAATTTGCAGATGAAACAAAGCAGGAAGGAATGTTTGATAGATCAAATGGTTGGACTGCACCAGGAAGAGGCATCCCAAGCAGGTCAAGGAAAGTGATCCTTCCCCTCCACTTAGCTCTGGTGAAACATCTGGAGTGCTTTGTCCAGTGCTGGACTCTCCAGTACAAGAGAGACATGGACATACTGGAGAGAGTTCAGTGAAGTGCCATAGAAATAAGTGAGAGATTGATATAAATAGAGTCTGAAAGAGATAGGACTGATCAGCCTGGAGAACAGAATGCTCAGGGGAATCTTATCAGTGTATACAAATACCTTATAAGAAGATAGACTTTTCACAGTGGTGTCTAGGTATCCAGTGACATAACAAGAGACAATGCAAACAAACTGACATACAAGAAACTCAATTTAAACTTTTTTTTTTTTTCCTGTGAGGGTGGTTGCACACATAAAAAGAGTTTCTCCAGAGAGGTGATAGATTCTCCATTCTTGGAGATATTCAAAACCCAACTGGATAAACTCCTGAGCAAATGGTGAACACACTGTGAGCAAGGGAGTTGGGCTAGACAAATTCCAGAGGTCCTTTCCAACCTCAACAATTCTGTGATTTTATGCATGTATGTACATATACGTGTGGGTATATGTGTGGGTACATACCCACAGTATTTTATTACACCCTATTATTTTATTACACCCATTTCATTTTACAGCAATTCAAATTATTCCTTTCAATGCACATTATTATACTTGTGTAAACACCATGCTTTTGCTGCTATTTGTTTTCTTTGTTTCCATCCTGTCCTAAACAGAATCTGGAGGGAAAAGATATCCTGGATAGGATACTCATAAAGGGATGTAGAAATAGCTGTAGAATTATTATGATAACCATACCAAATATCTGTCACTGGGGTTTGTGGGAATGGTAACTCTTTTTCCCTGACCTAGGACAGTACGGCTAGGAAAAGGTGAACATTGGGCAAAATTCAATTAACACCTGCTGACCTACAGACCAGTGACTGTGAGTCTCAAAACTTTCTTGCAAGGTAGGATTTCCAGCATTCTGAGTTATAATGCTACATTAAGATCAGTAAGGAATGAATTGCAAGGTCTGATGTATGACTAATCCTGGTTCATGGACTTCATTGAAATTTAGTGGACAGATTTGGAACAGTCATAGTGATCCCATCTGCATGTCCTGGCATGCTAGCTTCTGTGAGATGGGAACAAGGCAGAGAGAGGGGACAGGCCCTCCTGCTCCACAGCACTTCAGCAGTTACAGGTCTTCCCAAATGTAAAGTGTGCAGGTTTATTTCACTTGGGTTCTGTTCAGGCATTGTGATATTATCTTCACGTAATCACATACTGTTTTGTTGCAGGGACCTGGCCCTCATGCAGTGGCTACAAATTACATATGTAATTTATTATGTTGTGTTTTCTAAAGTTCCTTGACAATTAAAATCACATTTTGCCACACTGTCTTGATCTCAATAGGTACCTTCACCACTGTCATTCAACAAGTCTAGTGGGATGCAGTGCACTCAGGTTTTTCAAAGGTCTTAAACCCTACACAGTTTGGGCCTGTTTTCATGATGTTGGCAGAAGGTGCAAATCTGGCAGTGACTTAAATGGCACTCCTGCCCTCCATAGCTTGGACGTGAAGCTCCAGAGATAATCTCTTCTCAGCCATACCTTTGGGAGCCAGTTATGCTTCTTCACAGGTACACACAAATGAACCTGGTGGGACCGCACAGTTAAATACTTACTAACTAGTAAGTATTATATAAATAGTATATAATTTTTTTAATTATATATATATAAATTTTATTTAAATTATATTTATTATTTATATTTATTTTATTATTATATATTTATATAATTATTATTATATATTTATATTTATTTATATTTATTATTTATTATATTTATATTTTTATTTAAATATATATATATTTAATTATATATATATTTAATTATATAAATAGTATATAAATACTATATAGTATATAAATACTAATATACTATACTATACTTTATATATATATATATACTTTATATAATACTATATATATATATATACTTTATATAATACTATATAAATACTATTAACTAGTAAGTTAATACTTACTAACTGCTCCCTGTATCCATCCCCCTCCTCCTCTTTAGGTCCTTCCCTAGTCTGTGTTGTGGCATATCCCACCAAGCATTAAATTTTGCTCGTCAATGACTGTTAAACCATGTTCATGCTCTATAAAATAGGCCAGATTGCCTCCTGTCATTTAGTGTTATTGCAGTTTACAGTGCCAGTAGGGAATCTGACCCTCTATATTAAATAACAGAACTTTAAAAGAGAAGAAACAGCTTGAGGAGAAGGGATAATGTCGTGGGTGTGATGAAACCTTGGAGTGAGGATGCTTGAACTTTTGTCTGCTAGCAGATCCCATTAACCTCCTTATGTCAGGATATTAACTGTCATTTGCTAAAATAAATAGTAAGTATTGCTCTTTCATGCAGAAGATCCAGGCTTTGACTCTGCTGTATACTACCATGTTTCCTTCTTTGTCTTTGAGTTTATTGCTGTGAATACAGTTTGCAAAACCTGGAAAGCAAAACTTTGTTTTCAACCCTGGCTGTCACTTCCTCGCCCCTGCCCAGGACCAACCACCTGCTCCCAAGGCCTCAGACCCTGGCTCTGATACAGCACAACTGCAGCTTAGGCTGCTGTGGGCATTGTGCAGTTATCAGGAGGAGCTGTGAGACGTCCACAGAGATGACCCTGGCAAGGACACAATGGTGACACCACAAGCAGAGGTAGGGTAGTTGAGATTGCAGCACTTCCAGCTCAAAGGTTCATGAGTTAAAAAAAAAAAAATGTGGAAAGGTATCAAACCCTCAAGAAGCAAGCAGGGAGGTGAAATAAGGCAACTCATCACCATTGAGGACATGGCCCAGGAGCTGCAAAGTCTGACTCTTCTCCCCCTGAGGTGGTGCATGCACAGCCAGCAAAGGCACTGGGGTGCCATAGTGGGGTGGTGAGCTCAGCTGGATAACAGACACAGACACAGACACACAGACACAGACACAGACACAGATTTCTAGGTTGGAAGAGACCTCAAGATCATCGAGTCCAACCTCCGACCTAACACTAAGTACTCCACTAAACCATATCACTAAGCTCTACATCTAAATGTCTTTTAAAGACCTCCAGGGATGGCGACTCCACCACCTCCCTGGGCAGCCCGTTCCAATGCTTAATAACCCTTTCGGTAAAGAAGTACGTCCTAACATCCAACCTAAAACTCCCCTGTCGCAACTTTCGCCCATTCCCCCTCGTCCTGTCACCAGGCACGTGGGAGAACAGACCAACCCCCACCTCACTACAGCTTCCTTTAAGGTAACTGTAGAGAGCGAGCGATTTAACTCATTAAATCCCAGCTATCCTGTGTGTGGAAGTGGTTTGATCTTTTAAGCTGTTTATATCCTTGCAGTGTCTCCTTCCTACAGCTAAAGATGCCAGACAGGCGGAGGTGGAAAAAGTAAGGGAGGTGTTTTTGTCACTGTTTGTCCCTTTATCTTTCAAGTCATGGTGCTTACAAAATTCTTAAAAATCAGGAAGCTGATTTATTCTAATGTCTAATCTCCTGTGAGCAGGACAAAATGTTTAATGAAAATTCAACTCAACCAGTATATGTGTTATTGTCCCTGTGCACACCTAGAATCATAGAATTACAGAATATCCTATGTTGGACGGACCCACAAGGATTAGATCTCTCTTTGCCCAGAGAAGCTACGGATGCCCCATCCCCAGAGGTGTTCAAGAACAGGTTGGACAAAGCCCTGGGCAACATGATTTAGTGGGTGGCATCCCTGCCCATGGCAGGGGGGTTGGAACTAGATGGTCTTTAAGGTCCCTTCCAACCCAAGCCATTTTATGTTTCTATGATCATCGAGTCCAACTCCTGGCTTCACACAGGAGCACCCAAAAATCAGACCATGGGTCTGAGAGCGGTGTCCGAATGCTTCTTGAACTCCAGAGGGCTCAGGGCCATGACCACTGCCCCGGGGAGCCTGTTCCAGTGCCCGACCACCCTCTGGGTGCAGAACCTTTCCCTAACACCCAGCCTGACCCTCCCCTGTCCCAGCTCCATGCCGTTCCCTCGGGTCCTGTCGCTGTCCCCAGAGAGCAGAGCTCAGCGCCAGCCCCTCCGCTCCCCTCGTGGGGGAGCTGCAGGCCGCCATGAGGCCTCCCCTCAGCCTACTCTGCTCTGGGCCGAACAAACCAAGGGACCTCAGCCCCTCCTCATATGTCTTCCCCTCTGGACCCTTCACATTTTTTGTAGCCTTCCTTTGGATACTCTCTAATAGTTTTATGTCCTTATATTGCAGTGCTTCAAACCGCACATAGTACTGGAGGTGAGGCCGCGCCAGCGCAGAGCAGAGCAGGACAATCCCTTCCCTCGACCAGCTAGCATGCCTGGTGCACCCCAGGGTACGGTTGGCCCTTTTAACTGCCAGGGCACACTGCTGGCTCATGTTCAATTTGCTGTTGGCCAAAACCCCCTGATCCCTTTCTCTGCTTTCCAAGCTCTTATCCCCCAGTCTGTACACACATCCAGGGTTGCCCCACCCCAGGTGCATAATCTGAATCATGTTGTCATTAAACTTCATATTGTTGGTTATTGCCCAGTTCTCTCATTTGTCAAGATCTCTCTGCAAGGCCTCTCTTCCCTCAACAGAGTGAACAGCTCCTCCCAATTTAGTGTCATCACAAACTTACTTAGTATACCTTCAAGTCCTGCATCCAAGTTGTTTATGAAAACATTGAAGAGGACTGGCCCTAAAATGGAGCCTTGCAGAACCCAACTAATTCATGAAAACTACTCCTTAAACTGACCAGCAGTTCAAGAGCAGGATAGCGATGCCCAGGTTGTCACTCAGTGTGCTGATGTGCTTTCATTGGTATGACTGTCCTGCCATGAGGTCAGTCATTCCAGAGAGAGCATTTCCAGTGGGAGGTCACAGGACTGTGGTGGGGACTTTGCTGGCAGTAGCTCTGTCTCTTGGGGGAGGAACTTGAGTGAAGAGGAAGGAGAGAAGGATACGTCTGGACAGTTTTCAGTATTCATGTTTGGCTCCATGCCTTGAAGTGGACAGAAAAAAGAACTCAGAATATTTTAATTTATGGGCCAAACAAAAGGTTCCTTTAATTAAAATTTAGGAGCCAATTTCAACAACCGGTGTTTGGAAGGCAGCCCAGAAGAAGGAAGACATTATGCTATGACAAAATAAACTTGAGAAAGTCAAAATCCATTGGTGAAATTAATAAAATAATGTGAAGAGCAAGCCAGGGAGCAATGCAGGAGACAGTAGGAGCTCTGCTGAATGCAAAAGACTTAATCCCAAGAGAGGTGTGTGAAATTTCACAAGGTTGGAGCAATGGGTCAGATCTTCAGCTGCTCCAGGGCAGCTTTGGGAGGAAGAGGCAAGCCCTGTCTTTAGTGATCGTCTTAACCCTGGCCAAGAATTAGCCTAGCCCTTAGCACATTTTTGCTCACAAATGTACTGTTTGCTGTGATTCATGTCTCTGGGAAGGGACAAGATACTTCACAGCAGGAGAGGACTCCAGAGCAAGGTTGTTCCAGGCAGAACTCTCACCCTCTTGTAAAACTGTGGGATGGAGTAATGTGGAGGGTGGGTTCAGCCTGTGCCTGTGACACAGAGGGCTGAAGATACTCAAGAAGTGTATGGCTGTTTTGTGCTCCCAGCACAACTATAAATAGAAGAAACAGAAGTGCCAGGATTTAGGAACAGATCAATAGAAAATAATTAATGTTTGGTCTCAGCAACATTTTGTTCAGTCATGTGAAGGTTCTGGGTAACCTAGACTCTCCTTTGGGTAATTCCCATCTTTGTCCACTGTCATTCTTCTTTTTTTTTTTCTGTGCTCTACTGAATAGTGTCTTGCCATGCCAGCATACACTCAGCAAGGAGTTAAAAATAATAATAATAATAATAAAGAAAAAGACCATTTTCCTATCATTGATCATAACATTATCCTTTTTACATCTTCAACAGACTCGTTTTCAGTATGCAGCAGACCCAACCTACTTACCTTCTTGTCTAACTGTTTCTATGATTACTTTCACCCTTGTGTTGAAGGTCAGTTCTGCATACCATCTCAGTTTCCACTAGACCCTCCCCTGCTGCAAGACTCCTTTACTCACCTGGATACATTTCAAGTATGTATTTTCATATATTTGTCCCTGATGCTCATTGTGTTTGGGGGGCAATCATGGTGTAACAAAGTAGCATACCTCTACCATCCTTCTCTGACATCTTCATAATCTCTTCTTTCCCATTAGGCCCACAATAACTTCACACTGGATGCTGATGTGCTCCAAATCACCTGGCCACAGCCAAGCTCAATTCTTCTTCCTATTTCCCACTACATTTTTTGCATTCCTTGTTGACCTGCGTTGCAGGTTCTGAGTGCTTTGAAGATACCTTTACATCCTGCATTTTGTACAGCACCTGGCACCATGAGCTCCTGATTCATCAGGAGGCAATTAGGGACTGTACTGAGATTAATGGGAATAATCATGAGGAGGAGGATTGGGTTATGTGGAAACCAGTTTGACATGTCAGTGTCATTTCAAAGACTGACTCTTATGAATTCAACACATTTCACACCACTAATAACTTTCTCAGGAAAGATAAAACTTCAATAATGGGGGAAATGTATGAACAGCTTCTCAGTGAGGGAGTTTTCTTTCAGCTGAGGTAGATACGTGAGCTGATGTGAGATGACATTTCACTCAGTAGCTGAGCGAAGCTGCCTCCGTGCAGATGGTATTGGATTCCAGTGCTCCCAGTTTCTCACCTGTATTGAAACATAGAACTAAAAAAGAGGGAAATAATTTTTACATTTGGTGCAGTACATTTATTAGCAGACCTGAGGGAGGAAAAAAAAGAAAAAAAGAAAAAAAAAGAAACAACAGTTTCTGCTCTAGAGGGAAGCAGGCAATTTATGGCTTTTCTGCTGGTTTAATCAAGACATGGTGCACTGTCCCACCCAAATCTTTTAATCTTGTACTATGATGAATTTTGCCATAAGCCTGATGCATAGCTCACACAGAGCTGAAGGTCAAAGAGTAACTTCTGCTCACAGCCATCTGTATATTTTAACCTGATTCTTACTCGTGAACTGTTCATAGATTTCAGAGATTGTTAAGGTCAGATGGAGCCATTATTATTATCTGGTCTGACCTCCTGCATGACACACTGAATGCCACCTACTAATTCCTGCATCAAATCCTTTATGTCTTGTTGATCTAGGTGCATTTTTAAGAAAAAAGAAATGTAACTTTGGCCTATATATAAAGAAAGGCTTCAGGAATGACAGTGAATCACTGCATTTCTTAGGAAACTCTTCAGATGGTTAATGAGACCTCTGTTAAACACAGGTATCAGTCCTAACTGGGAGAGCAGCAGGTTTCTGCTGTGCTTCCTCAAAGCTGGTCCACCACTTACCAAAGATATGGTCCCTCCTTAATGAAGCTATTAAATGTTCATGGTTTACTCCAGCCTGGGAAGAGTTATGTGTGCACAAAGGCAGCAGGAAGCCAGGAGGCAGAATGGATAAATAAAGCCTAAACAGTGGGTGATGTTCCCTTTGTGAAAATATCTAAACATAAGACCTTAAAAGAGCAGGGAGAAAATTAAATGAGTAATATCATTTTGACGTATCTGTTACCAACCTGTACAGGCAGCAGTTCAGGTCACCCTAGACATCTGAAAGTGGATTCATTTACTTAAACAGTAGTGGCTAGTGCCATTTGTGGACTAGACTGAAGGACTTCTGGGTGTTCAGTAATGGATTTTCAGGGCTTCAGAGAATTTCAGTGATGGAGCACTGCATAAGGCACTGGCAGTCCTTACAGGTAGGATCTATCTCACCAGACTTCAGGTATCTCTGTCGGAACTAGCTACCTGATATACACTTTACAGTCAATAGAGAGAAATAGGACTCTTTGGAGCATCTCATGTTTAGATTTCTCCATGCAGAGGTGCTACTTCAAAGACTACAAAAGGAGATAAATGTGACTAGCTCCGGTGGAGATTTGTACACTGCAGATATTTATGTATGACCAGATTAATCCCACCCTTTGTGCACCTGGAATGGCGCACCGACTAAGTGGACATTGGTGTTGTTTTTTGGTTGGTTGGTTGGTTTAATTTTATATAAATATAGTCAGGATCTCACTGGATGTTCATATTCTCCTATGGACTTAAACCAGTGTTACTCACTTTTGATTAGTGCAGCTTGAAACACCATAAAATCACCACATTTTCAGAAACACACAAGCATTTACCACCTGGTCTACTTTGGTTTCCTCAGAAGCATTAAATAAATCTCAATGTTGGTTTTAGATCAGAGCTGCAATCATTAGACTTCAAAGTCTAATACTTAAGTCTGAATCGCTTTGGAACTTCAGAGGGATCATCTTGATGAGGTAGAGTAAATACCAGCAATGGGCTGCAGTTTTTCTCATCAGAAAGGATATCTTTCACATCTGCTCAAGTTCCTCTTCTGGTTCATTCAGAGTACCTGCTGTTTCTTCGGTTTTAGTGTCCCTATCAATACCTGTTGTTTGGGAGTAGAAAGCCAGGTGGTGTCTTTGATACCGATATATTAATTACTGACCCTCATGTTGTCCATATGCACTGCAAGGTAATACAGCATGTCGCAGTGCACGTTTATCAACCATAACACCAAGTCCAGAGTAATATAATTTGCAGCTTTTCAGCATTGTTTGATTCTGTGCAAAACTTCATGTATTAATCATCCAAGAGTCCAGGAATTAATGGCATTTTCTCATTTCTTGTAATTCATAAAACCTCTAATAGATTTCTCCCTTGCATAATGGCAAACAGTAAAACTACATATGTCATACTTAATCAAGGAGAAATATTAGAGCTAATTTGTGTTAAAGAAGAACTGCTTGTGTAGATTTTACTCAACTTTACTGATATATAATATTAAATGACTGCTGAAATCAATTCCTAGGAATAAAAAATAAAATAGTATTAAAAAAATCAATATGAATTCTTAGTCCCAAGACTTTCATGAATTTAGGAGATATGAGGTGGTCATTGCATACAAATTGATTTTTTGATTTTTTTTTTCTGGCTGCCAGGCTGCTAAATATAAGTAGCTAGTTGGTGGAAGTACATGCTCATACTTTCTCTCACATACACACACTTGCATATAGTGTTTTTAGAAGTAAAGGTATAATTTCTGTTTGGATTAATTCATTCTGCGTACTAGCATCTGCCTCATTGAAGATAAAATTCACAAACCCTCTAGTTGTTATGTTTTTTTGGAACTGGGAAAATTCAAAAGCAGAAATCAGAACAGGTGCAGATGAAATCAACCTTGCTGATTTCTATTTTGTCTGTATGACTTGTCTCCATTTACAGCAGGGCTGAATCCTACCTTGGTAACCAGAGTTTTTGCGAATTAGACGGTGAAATTCTGGATGCACTGATGTCAATTAAAAACTTCCCCAAAACCCAACCTGCCAATGATTTCAATAGAGCAGAGATTCACCTTTGTATTGCTCCCCTGCTACGCAATGGGACAGTCACTGACACCGTCTCTGCAGGACACAGCATGGCTGGGGGCTGTGGCCTTTTGCTCCAGAGAATATGAGTCTGTTCTCACCAGGGCTCATTTGCTCCAACATGAGAGAAGCAAGACTGCTTCTGGTACCAGATCTAAAAATTGCACCCAGTATTTTATTTTGCCATGTATACCTGGATATTTACCTGTATGCCAGGTTGGGAGTGCTGTCTCTTGGAAGGTGTTTTCCCAGTGGTACTGGGATTTTTATCTCACTGAAGATGGTGTGCTGTCATGATATAGCAACAAAACCCAAAAAGCATTTCCAACACTGAAGTTGCATGGCTCTGCTTTTCTACATAAACAGAAATGGCAGACAGCATCACAATCTTAGTAACTTGGTAAACAATGCTTTTCCTTGTAAACATGGTGTTCCAAAACTGTGTCTCTGCTGATCACAATTCAGCTCATATGAATTAAAGTAGACAGGGACTGTGGATGACAAATTAACTGCCTTGAGACTCAGTAAATCTTTTCACCAGAGGAATAGAATGGCAGGGTTAGAGAGATTTACTTCACTCTCCATGTTTTAGTTGAAACAGGCTGCAAATGGCCTTTTGGAAACTTGTTTCTGTTTCCACTTGCAGTTGGAGTCTCCAGATACTTGTGTTAAGAATTCATCCCTCAAACTATGTCATTCTGAAGTGGCTTGTGCACCATATCCAAGGCTTCTTATGTTTTGCCATTCTGTGAGACATTGCAGCCTTTCATATATGCCCACAAAGTATATAAAACCGTAAGTTTCATATTTCCCATATTTCTCAAAAGTGTGACTGAAGTAAGGGTATGAGGACACATGGGACATGTGAAAGGGAAGGCTGCTCACCTTCTGCTCCAGTGTGTGGCTGCATGACTGTTGCACAAAGCAGTATTCGCTGGAACAGAGCTGCAGAAGTTCCCAGTGAAACAATTTCTGACCATCCTGTTTGTTTAGTAAAAGTGAATTAGTATAATGTGGAAAATGAAATGAAGGAGAGGAAGAACTGTAAACGATGGTATTACTCTTACCAGTGGGAGGCTTCGCCATTCCTGTCAAATGTAACTGTGAGTCTCAAACCCTACAAGTAAGATAAATGGAACAGTTCAGCCTGGAGAAGACTCAGGGAACTTATCGATATGTATAAATACCTGAAGGGAGGGTGCAAAGAGGACAGGGCCAGGCTCTTTTCAGTGGTGCTGAGTACCAGGACAAGAGCAATGAGCACAAACTGAAACACAGGAGGCTCCCTCTGAACATCAAGAAGCATTTCTGTGCTGGGCAGGTGAGGAAGCAGTGGCACAAGCTGCCCTGAGGGGTTGTGGAGGACACGGTCCTGGGTGAGCAGCTCTAAGTGGCCCTCCTTGAGCAGGGGGTTTGGCCCAGATGATGTCCAGAGGTCCCTTCCAACCTCAACCATTCTGTCATTCTCTGATTTACTTCTAACATGCAAGGTAGCTGCCAGGTCCCGCAGAACTGTGACTAGCAGATGCTCACTGAAAGCATTATGAAATCGCTTTGAAACAGATGAACACAGATGAACTTCAAGGTAAAGATAAGCACTCAGAGTGGAGACCCTGGCTGTACCAGGCTGGCTGTGCCTGCTGAGCCCCAGTTAATGGACAGCCCTGTACCTAGTGAGTCACTGAGAGTTGCATTTGGACAGTGGTATGTTTTGGGCCCATGGTGCTACTCTGTGACAGGAGTGGCTGTGGAATTGGAGTCCCATCCTCCACAAGGACATGGGTTGCTGACTCCAGGGATTTTGTGGTTTTTCTAGCAAATACCTGCCACATGAATGGTCAGAACTCCACAGACAGTTGTTTTTTTCTGGAGCAGAAGCCGAGGGTCCCTTCAGCCCACTGTTTCAAGCTCACTTCACTGAAACCACAGCCATGTGTGCCTGCTTGGTAAAAGAGGAGAGATTCCTGTGTTTGGGGACATGCTGTTTTACATTTTAGCTGTTTAACTTTGGTGCTTAGTCTTTCCTCTCTCATGTGATTTCACCCCACCCACTGCTCTCTACCCTGTCTTTGCTGCTACAGGGCTTGTTTTAGCTTGATCCTTCTCTTTCACAAAGACACTTTCTTTTAAAATATGGGCAGAAAGCTCATGAGCTCCTGCACTTCCAAAATTACCATGACCTGAGAGACAGAATAACTTTAAATGATGAGCACTAAAGCTATCCTCATGAGTAGAAATGAAATATTTAGGATCTGTGGAAGCTTCCATTTTAGCTGTTCGTCTTCTTTTCAGTGTGACATTTCTATCCAGCTCCTATACACGTACCTCATTTCAATTACTGACTTAAAAGAAGTTTGACTTTGCATAGCTACTGAAAATAGAGAGAGGAAGGTTTCAGAGAAAGGTTTCAGAGTTTTGTATTTATCTAAGCATCTACAACAAAGCTTACAATCTCAATCCTTGCAAATATTATCTGCAGTGTCTGAAGTCATTTTATTTCTGAATCTTGATCAGTTGAAAAAGAATCTGGTTTTCACATTTCTCTAGTGGCAGCTCTAATGCATTTTGACTAGTGGGAATCTCAACACAATTTTTTTTGTATAGGCTTCTATGTGTGGAAAGGTTTAAGAGAACACAAGGGAGGTTTAAGAGAACAATATAATACAAAACAAGAACAGTACAGGTTATTTATTATCAAGTTAATGCTAACTAAATGAAATTATTTAGCTATTATACTTTGGAAAGCAGAAAAATTGTAATTACCTTGTAAATGACCTTGTAAGCTTTCTCCTACACATTATTTCTCACACTCAGTCCAAGCTGACACATGCCCATCCTTGCAAGCTTGGGGACAGCCAGCAAAATCCCAACAGAGGGCTACTGTACAAGTGTGTGAATAGATAAGAACTACTTCCCACTTCTCAGTGTTAGTTAACAAAAATTCTATGGAAAGTTGTTACATGTTTTAACAAGCTTCCATATGGCAG
Organism: Cygnus atratus; assembly: GCF_013377495.2. Taxonomy (NCBI): domain Eukaryota; kingdom Metazoa; phylum Chordata; class Aves; order Anseriformes; family Anatidae; genus Cygnus; species Cygnus atratus. The sequence continues at coordinate 191,232,502 of NC_066362.1, read as the reverse complement.
CTCCAGCTGAGCGCAAAATGGGTTCCTATTGCATTATGCTACCTCTGCATTTTGCTGTTAAAATAGAAGGATAAAGAAAGATGCTACTGAGATTTATAAAGTTCTGGTGGGGGTGGGCCCATCCGTCTGTAAAGTAAGAGTCACCCCTGCATTGCTGGTCACTGCAAGAGACAAAACCTAATATCAATTTCTTGTGGGAATCGCTGTTTAGTTTCTTCACATCAGTCGCAAATCACTGGTGGGTTGAAAGAATAATATTCCTCTAGGTACAAGAAGATTAAAAAATCAAAATGATCAAGTGTGAATTGTCAAGAGTGAATTAAGACCTGGGGATAAAATTAGTATAAACATTTAGGAAAAGCTGTAAACACCACCAAATTCAGACTGTTTCTCAGGCTGACATAGGGTAGGGTTTTGTTCCCTTAGTCTTACACAAAGGATTTCTACTGTAGAAATATTGGTGGCAAGGTACTTCTGGAAGTCTGGAGGTCAACCTCCCACCCAAAGAGGGACTAACTCATCATCAGGTCAGGTCAACCAGGGTTCTGTCTAACCAAATCTTGAACAACTTGAAGATGGGAGATTTTACCACCCTTTTGGACTCCACGTTCCTGATGCTCCAGGTCCAGTCTGAATCTCCAGCACTGTGGTTTGTGGCTGTTGTTCCTTGTTACCTCATCAACCGCTGCAGGGTTTAGTGCTGTCATCTTTACAATTTCATTTTGAGTAGTTTTTGGCTGCTATGGTATCTCCCTTTAGCATTTTTATCCCCAGACTAAATAGGGCCATCTCTCACAGCATCCCCTTCAGAGTGGGGAGTTTGTCCCCTCTAAGTCCTTGACCAGCTTGGTAGCCCCTTTCTGGGCCCTCTCCAGTTTCTCCCCATTCGCCTTGAACTGGACATAATATTTCACTATTGCCAAGTGGACAGGAATAATGATAATTTCCCTGAATGTGCTTGTTGTACTCCTCCCTGTGTTGTATCTTTAATCGAGATACCTATATTTGAGCTGCTTCTCTTGGTTTTCTTGAGAGAGAACTGCAGAGAAAGAAGCTCTTCTAAGCATGAGTCACCTCATATTGAATTAGATATCTAATAAAGGTCAAATAAATCTTGCCCTGCTAGTGCTTTTTACTTTCCATTGGGGTGGGGAGAAACACAGCTTATGAAACCTAGAGTAGAAACATCTAACACCAAGTAAAATTAATCTCATCTGTCCAGTCCCTAGGGGTAGTCCTTCATTAACTAGCAAATAAGAATGACAGAGGATGGGTAATTATCAAAAGCTCATGAGGAGGAAGTAACTTTTTTTTTTTTTTATTCTAATGTAGTGAAGTCTTAGTGATGTTTTCTATGTGTAGGGCCAGACTTTCAAAGATATTGGAGCACCTAAATATGCAGATAGTCACCTACTGGAGATCAACAACATGGTCAAACTGGTAAGGCATTGAAAAGCAACAGCAAATTAGGTTCCTAAATCATCTTCAGGCTTTTGTAAATCTAACTAGCTATCTCCATTCCTTTGGAAATCTGTTTTAATGCCCTTTTTATCATAGACTTCTAAGTCACTTAGTTACTTTTGGAAATCAGACCTAGCAAGCATACATTTTGTGAGTGTCAGCCAGAAAGGCGTATGATTACATCTGGTACGTCAATTTCCAAAGTTCTGCTTGGGCAATATAAGTTCGCAGTGCATCCCTGTAAAAAACAGAGTACTGCGTTCTCTGCTCACGTATAAAATATGCAACCAGAATATGTATCTAGATGCAAATAAGTCTTGATGCTAATGCATTTGCACTGCAATTCCTTTCACAGTCTGAATGCCTTTAATTCCCTTTACCAGATGCAATTCCTGCAAAGAATTGGCAAAACAGTTAGCAATTAAAAAGACAGTCTCTAAGCTATTAGGATGAAAAATCAATCTTCCCTGACTGTCATCTGTAATCCCCTAGCTTGCAGGCGGGCAGCCGTGTAATTATATATCTATACCACACACACATACATGCACTCATTCACACTTTTTCTATATTAGGATTGATAATTTACAATGACCAAAACATAATTTTCAGAATGATATGAGACTCACCTTTTGATTCACAATAAGCTAATACACATGCCCTGTGATGCCTTAAAATACCTATTTGCCAGAGGAGGACTGTGTATGTTTGAAAATAATTACAAGAATGAACTCCAGATGGTCCTGCTGTCAAGGTACAGTAGGTATTTTTTTGGCTTAACTAGCATGAACTGTGGCAGACAGAAATCAGATAATCACGAAGCTGAACAAAGCACATATTCTGAGACACGTCTCTTATTTTCTGGACTATTTCAGTAGCATACTTTGAACTTGAGAGAGAAAAAATAAACCTGTATGAGCAGGAAAACAAGAGTAGAACACATAAACACTATGTTGGGTGTCATATCTTCCAACTGTGCATCTGTACTGTATGGCATAGCATTGAACAGTCATATTATGATTTACGAGTATATCCATTTATACATTTATATATATATATATATATATTCATGGATCTTCATGAAATACACAGCAAAAAAAGATAAAGCTACAGCATACAGCATGAGTAAGAGCCAGGACAGTCTTTCAAAATCCAAACAGAGCTGTACTGCTGCTGCCTGAAGAATTAATTGCAATTTCAGGCACAGCATTACTAGCTTGTTGAGGGAAGTGGTTGTCCTGCTCTGCTGCTAGATGGTGTGGCCTCACCTCGAGCTCTGTGTGCAGTTTTGGGCACCACAGTAAGAGAAGGACCTAAAACTACTAAGTGTCCAAAGGAGGGCTACAAAGATGGTGAAGGGCCTAGAGGGTAAGACATATGAGGAGCAGCTGAGGCCCCTCTGTTTGTTCAGCCCAGAGCAGAGCAGGCTGAGGGGAGGCCTCATGGCGGCCTGCAGCTCCCCCACGACGGGAGCGGAGGGGCAGGCGCTGAGCTCTGCTCTCTGGGGACAGCGACAGGACCCGAGGGAACGGCATGGAGCTGGGACAGGGGAGGGTCAGGCTGGGTGTTAGGGAAAGGTTCTGCACCCAGAGGGTGGTCGGGCACTGGGACAGGCTCCCCAGGAAAGTGGTCACTGCATTGCTTCCCTGCCTCTTCCCCACAGACAGCTTCCTTGCAGTTGCAGGACAGCACTTTGCTCAGGCAAGTCTGGCCCTGCACTAACCCACTGGGTGTGACATGGGGTGTCCCACTGGTTCTGGAGGGTTTCCTGGTCTCTGCTGAGGCCACACCTTGACTGGTCTGCTGAGAAGCTAGTCTTGAACATGGACCTCAGCAGTGTCCTTCCTATTCAGTGTAGAGGTGTCCTTGGGGAAAGAAAAAGAAAGAAAGAAAAGGTGCATAGGCAGTGCTGCAATTAGAGAGTCATGAAACTCTCCTTGGTATTGTCAGAGGTTATTGCAATACATTTCCTAATAATTATAAAGCAAACAGAAATAAAAACATTTTTGGTATTGATGAACTTAAAATCAAAAACTGTAGAAAACCCACAAAGCTCAAAACAGCAAAAATATGTCCTCAAGCTCTCCTCACCGCCTGGATATTGTCATGAGGAAAAGCTCAGTTTAATCTGCCATGCATTCCTCTTCATTTTTGTCCACCCTGTATTTTCATCATATATTGTGGTGGTTTCACACTGATGGCTAGCTAAGTTCCACAAAAGGACTCTTGCACTCTCCCTCCTCAACAGAATAGGGGCAGAAAATATGATGAAAAAAGTCTCATGGGTTGAGATGGGGACAGGGAGATTACTCACCAGTTGCCATCATAAGGAAAACAGACTCAGCATAAAGAAGATTAATTTAATTTATTGCCTACTAATACCAGAATAAAGCAGTGAGAACTAAAAACAAAACACCTCCCCCCACACCACTGCCCCCCAACTTCCTCCCCAAGCGGTGAAGGGGAAAGGGGAATGGGGGCTGCGGTCAGTCCCTGACGCTTTGTCTCCGCCGCTCCGTCAGGGTCCCTCTCTGCCCCTGCTCCCGTCTTCAGGAACTGCTCCCACACGGCTCCGTACCACGGGGTCCATCCCCCAGGAGCAAACTGCTCCAGCACGGGTCCCCCGCAGGCGGCAGCTCCCCCCAGACCCCCTGCTCCTGCGTGGGCTCCTCTCCACGGGCTGCAGCTCCGGCCCGGGGCCTGCTCCTGCGGGGGCTCTCCATGGGCCGCAGCCTCCTCCAGGCCACATCCCCCTGCTCCACCGGGGGCTCCTCCACGGGCTGCAGCGTGGAGATCTGCTCCATGTGGGACCCTTGGGCTGCAGGGGGACAGCCTGCTCCACCAGGGGCCTCTCCACAGGCCGCAGGGGAACTTGTGCTGCGTGCCTGGAGCACCTCCTGCCCTCCTGCTGCACTCACCTTGGGGGCTGCAGGGCTGCTTCTCTCTCAGCTCTCACCCCTCTCTCCCAGCTGCTGTAGCACAGCAGATTTTCCCTTCCTTCAATCTGCTCTCCCAGAGGCCCAACCAGTGTCGCTCATGGCTCGGCTTTGGCCAGCGGCGGGTCCCTTTTGGAGCCATCTGGAGCTGGCTCTGCTCTGACTTGGGGCAGCTCCTGGGCTTTCCTCACAGAGGTCACCCCTGCAGCCTCCTCCTGCTACCAAAACTTTGCTACATAAAAATAATACATGTATTTGGAAAACTGTGAATCTGCCTAGTTTCATGGATTTTTGTCACATCATTTTTGACAAGATAAAAATATTCTGGGAAAGTACCAACCATGATATTTTATCTGTTAGAAGTTGCAGACATCCACTTACTTACAACATGACTGAAGGTCACCAAAACAACCTATGCAATGTTTAGCAGTGCTTCTGTGTCAGCTCATCTCATCTACCAGTCTGTAAGGAAAGCGATCCTGTTGTACAGGACCAAAGCTGCTGGATGGCTTTGTTTTATTTAGCTGGGGTCTTCCTATGTTCCTGCAACAGGTTTGCAGCATAGTCTTTTATGACCCGCCTTTGTTGGCTGCAGGTGACAGGATTTGGCTCACACTGTAGTCAACTTCCTCTGAGGTGTTGCACGTAGGCTGGGCATCACACAGCAGAGTCACGTCTGATGAACTGAGAACATAGATCAAGGGGGGAGCTACAGCTCTTTTAGCTGCCCACCCCAGAAATCTGTGTGGGACCACAAGAGAGGAGTGCTGGTCCAGTATGGGCATTTAAGAAAGAAATTGAGCAGAAAAGTGTTGGGCTGTATGTAGAGTTGGGAGGATGCTAACTCTTGAGATAGATGCAACATTAATAACACCCAAGAACAAGTGCAAACTACACATTTTCCTTGGTACTACCAAACCTTGAAAACTTATAAAGGGGAGAACCTCTGAGTAGAGGTGAACAATTTATAGTCTGAAAATATGTATTATGAACTATTTATAAGGACATTATTAAAGTCCTTATAAAGGAGGTGAAGGAAAGGTCTAAAAGAAAAAAAGAATGTATAATAGGATCATTAATGTCATACAGTGAAGAGGTTGGAAACTTTTCCTCTTGTGTCTCAGAGCACAGAAAAATTGGACTTTCAATAAAATTGAAAGGTGCGAGCCTCAAGACCTCTTAAAAGAAGTACTTATTCACAGAACCAGTAATTCAGCTACAGAATTTCTTGTCAAAGGAAGTTGTTGAGTCCACGAACTAATCAGGGTGTTTCTGGGGGTGTCAGAATTACCAGAATTAATTAATCAGATTCTGGAGGGAACATTAAACCACATGCTTCCGTGCTCTTTGTCCAGACTACCACACTACTGTGGTATGTTAATGTCTTTCTCTAAAACTTCTTGTCTGAGACATTGTAGGATACAGAGTACGAAACACAGACTTCAGGTTCAACCCTACAAGATAGCTTTGGTTTTACACAGCAGCTGCCTGGACACAGCCTTCTGATTGACTGAGTACTCAAGTGTCCTTTGCACTGAATATTGAGGACATGAGAGGATTAGGAAGGTCAGGCAGTGCCATAATGTGAGTCACCAGTCACAGTGTCTTCTCTTGGAGGTATGCAAAGAGTGTATTTTGTCTCTCAACAGCAGTAACCGGGTCATCTAAATGCTCTAAGACAGCTCGATCTAATATTTTAAGCCTTTCAGGAGCTATGAATTTCCTTGTTCTTCAATGTCCCTTTGCCCCGTCATTCCGGTTACAATGCTTGCCTTTTTTCTTCTCTCCATTTTGAAGTTGTATGGTGTGAAGCCCCAGTAGTTGCCAGAAAGACTCTATTTATGAGCATTATTGGGCATAAGTTTGAAATGGATGCTGGTGCCCTTCAATCTATGATAGATGTCTTTGAAATCAATGTGCAACTGAGGCAGGAAAGCCATGGATAAATTTCTGGTTTTGGAAAGATTTGCTTAGAGCAATATTAACTTTCTAGATAATAAAGAAATATTGTGTTTTTTTCTTCATTTTCTTTTTCTGATTATTCGTGTAATTACATACCTTCTTCTGGATTCAGATTCATTTATAAATTGCAACTGAGACAGACAGCAGTTGAAGGCTAATTGGGTAGTTTACATAAATTAGATCCCTTAGGTATATCCAGGGCAAAGCTAAGGTAAGCAACCAGAAGAAAAGAGTTTAAAAAAAAATACAGAAAAATTCGGAATTAATTAAAAAACAATCCATTTAGTCACATTCAGAGCATATAGTTTACTAAAATATACAACAGACCTAAAGGGCAGAAATCTATTTTTGGTTCCTGATATAACTGCAATCAAATGACTATGGAAAGTGTCTTCTGTGTGTTATCTCTATTATCTTTTTTAATAATTAGGTGGTGAATGATTGTAGGTGGGTTGTCATATTTTAGTAGAAAAATTCCTCCTGAATCCCACCTCCACCATGCAATTTTCTTCTCAGGCTGGTTCTGCACTGAGCTATTTGAGTTTCACACAAAGTCTTCTCTAGTTTGTTTGTTATGTTTCCCATAACCCTTTTTACATGCTGATTTCTAATAATATTTTTTTTCAGATATGCACTGCCCTCCCACAGAATAAGCATGAGCAAAGGTTATAAAGCTGGATATTGCCCGTCACTAGACAGGATTTCCTTTCCTTGCCAAAGCTGATGATACAGGTTTGAGACGTAACAGCTGGGAGTAGGAGAGATATAAAATGTTATTTGAGGTGGCTGCAAATAAAGAACATATTTGGCCAAAATAACTGTGTGTTCATTTATTTTACTGACTCCAGACGGGGACAAATTGCAAATAAGAGATATCAAATCTATTAGCAAAGAGAGGGTGGTGCTCTGCTGCAAATTAGTATTTCTATTTGGAAAAGAAATTGACTTTTAAATTATAGGACAGATTTTTATTAGTGATGTTTGTCTTACACAGCTAGTACTTAACAAGCCTGGATAGTGTGATTCTCTTCTCCATAGCAATAGAAAAAAAGAGTTTGCTTTCAGTTCCTTGGAGACAGGAGAAGGTTGAAAAAGAATAGCTCCCTCCCCAGTCAGCAAGTACGAGGCTGTGGTGGAGAATAGATTTTCAGAGGGTCGCCTGCTTAAGTGACTAAGTGCTGAGATACCACGATGATGGATGTTTTATAAATGCCTAGGTAGGTAGACAATTATGACAACCAGAATAGTTCTAGGTTTAAACAGAAATGAGGCACTCCATCACCGTGTCATCTCAGGAAAGTCACTTGACCTTCTTGTTTCTGGATCAGACCAGCTGTAAGAACTGATAAAAAGCTGATTTCCTCTGAAACCAAGAGATTAATTCAAATATATGGCTTTCCATGGAAGCCTTTTAGTTGATTCTAATGGGCATGGGATCAGGTCTTAAATACTTCACATAGACTGAACAAGTCTTGCTGTGCTATGCCTCATCTTGCTCTTTTTCCCTCCCCCCCATCACTCCTTGCTATGCAAATACCGACCGTCAGCTCCTGGACATGGCTGAATGGCTTGAGAGCTTGCCAGTCTGGACTCTTCCATCTCCTCTCCTCCCCTTCACTTTCTGCTTGTTGTACACATGACTTTTGTTTATCAGGAGTTTAATATTTCAGTGCTTTATCAGTGTACTGTGGGGCAGTGCAATTTATCCTACAAGGACGAACCTGACAGCATGGTAATTAAGAATAGAATAAATGCTAAGGGTGAGAGCAGATTGCACAGTGAATGACTGATCATTCTTGATAAGGAAATTGCTCAGCTGGTAGCAGAATTCAGAGTGTTTAAGAAAATGGAGGTGCCAGAAACAAATACAAACAAATAATATCTTCATCACTATAAATCTACTACCTGTGCTGTTCATCTGCAACATATAGTCTAGCTCTGCCAGTAACTTCCAACAAGTGGGTGACCATCAAGAAAGCCTTACTGTTTGCACATAGATAAATCAGCTGGTTAATTCAGAACCAGTGTGTTTACTATGTGACTGGAAAGTAAATTTCATTGTCGTTGGCACTGCAGCAAGACTTCTTCAGAAGTAGAGATCTGACTCAAAACAATTTGTGTGAATAATGATGCCTGACATTACAGCTTGGGAATGGTCTTGGAAAGCTTTAGAGATGTGAAAGTGTGAATGCTCCAGAAGACCTTGTCAAGTCAGTAAACGTTACTCCCATCTTACAAATAAGTGAACTATATTAGAAAGCTAAGGAGATGGCATCTTGGTGACAGGGCTCAGAGCAGCCTTCCAGAGCCACACATTCTCAAGTAGGAAGGGATGAAGATAAGGCAGATGACAGAACCAGCATCCGGGTAGAGTGGGCCCAATAAAGATAATTTGAGCATGCAGACAGCTAGGTTTTACCCAATTGATAGTGAATTTATCCCTGAGATTACACTACACAAATTCACCCATATGCCTATATTAGCAATGCAGAGCTGTGGGAAAAGGAGTAACAGAATTCAGTTGAAACAGCAGCCAAAACGACAGAGCTGCCAGCCTGTGTTCTTGAGCTGTATTTGGATGTCCTGTCATTCAAGTGCAACTTATATGCCACGACAGCATCACCTGGCTGATAGCAGAGCTGTGTTTGCCTGTGAGAATACACTCCCATGCAGATCCCTGGCTTTGGGAGTGTGCTGGGAGGTGTGAGCCATTAGAGTGCCCTGAGTCCAATGTCACTGAGTTCCTCTGCGACCTAAGGGTGCACATCCATCAACACCCAAAAAGCTCTTCTTCTTCTAAGGGAGACATTGTCAGCTCCCGTCCATGATCTGTTCCTCATGCCCCAGCTCTTCAGTGTGTGTGAGATGTCTTGTGGCTCTCGGCCAGGGAAGCTTTTAGGATACAGCTTTAAAAATCAGAAAACCCGGCCAGTTTGCTTCTAGAAGAGCCATTAACACCTCCTATCATCACTGAAGATTTTGCCTTTCACTTGATTAGGAGGAGGACTGCGAACTAAATTCCCACAGTCACTGATAATTCTGGCTATATTATGCTGTCTTTGTCAATATGTGTCCCCTAAAATCTACCTGTTCTATTTCCCTCTGCCTCTTAAGGTACGAGAAGAAAGAAAAATCAATCTGGTGAAAATAGAGGGAAAACAGAACCTGTTTTCTCCAGCAAATCACACATTCCTAGTAGCAGCATTGTGTGGCTTTTAATTTCACTGAAGGAGAGCCAGTAATTATTTATAGGTTATCACAACTGGGGAGAGGTTTCCTGAGGTACAAACTAATTATGTTTTAAAATAAACTGATTGTCCATGTAATAAATGATCACATTTTCTAATCATTGGGAGATTTATGTTACTTTATTCAATCATCTGTGTGTAGAATAGAAACCTTAGTAAATCAACTGGAAAGGAAATGGCTAGATTAAATTGAGAGTTCTACAACTAAGAGGCATTATGAAATGAACCCAAAAGGAGGGATCAAGCTGAGTGCACAAAGCCCACAGATACATATGGTTTCATACATTAAAAGAATGGGTGTAACTGACAGCCAAACCAGAATTTATATTAATTTAAGGTCAAGTCTTAGCCTGTGCTGTGTAGATTTGACATGTATTAGAGGATAAAGGCAAAGACAGTCCTGTTGTCTGCAGGGAATCTCAGCCACAGTCATTCGTTTAAGGACAGTAATTAGAATGAATTCAAGAATGAAGAATAGGTGACTGCATATGACATTTCATTTATGGCAGGCAGTAAGTGACATGATCTTATCATGAAATTAGTCATCATCATAGACTTCTCCTGTCGATCCATAAAATGAAATGTCATGGAGAGCAGCATATTTTTCATTGTTATGCCAACATGGCTTTTTCATAATGTACATCATTAAAATAAGCCTGGGAACTGGAACATGCAATCATAGTAATAACATTAATAATGTTTAATTTATGTGTTCCTGTGCACAAAAACCTTTTGGTGCTTAAACAAAAATGACCTGAAAACACAATTTATCCTTAGCAAGGCAGCATGCAGGGCTGCAAAGCATCCGCAGAGTTAGAAGAAAATCAAGGTACAGACAGCTGAACAACACTGGAGTAAATCACCGTGGAGGTATGCTGTGAATGGCAGAACCGTGGGCAGAGACCTGCTGCAACAGGGGCAGATCCTCAGCTGGTTGTTGAGCCCCTTTGCAATCCTTATCAAGGCAGCGCAGAGCAGAGAGGTAAAATTTCTTGGAGGGCAGGCCAGGTTTTCTTTTTGTCTTTCATATTCTAAATGAATGATCTTGGAAGAAAGCTAGAGGGAACCCGGGAGATTTTGTTAAAATCACCTGTCATGGGTGACTAACCATAGAAAAGTTGAGCTTTTCCTTACCCTGAGTTTTTGTTTGTTTTGTTTGTTTATTGTTTTGAAAAGAAAAGAAAACAAAACAAAAACTTAAGCATGAAGTAACTGCATGTACAGGTATTCTGGGAGACTTGAGGAGGGCAGGAAGCCTTAAAAGGAACCTGCTTCTGAGCTGGCTCAGGACATAGGACTATAGTGCATATGCAGTAATCCAGTATGTTTGTTCCCTGGTCACAAGACCCTCCCCAGTGTATTACAACATTAGACCTGGGGCACTTGCACACTTCCAAATTTCTCATGGCTCTGGATTGCCAGACGTGGGCAACATCTAACTGAAGGCTTTGCTGAAGAGCTGGTGGGCCAGACTCCCTCCTTGCACTGACTCAAAGTGAGACACCAGTTTGTATCCCCTTGATAAGCCAAAGCTAAAAGAGTCAGTTCCACCCAAGGCAGGGACCAATTGGGTCTCCTCCTTGGGGATCTCCAAAAGCCACCTGGATGTGGGCCTGGGCAGCCTGCTCTGGGTGTCCCTGCTTGGGCAGAGGTGGGACCAGGTGACCTCCAGAGAGCCCTGCCAACCTCAGCCATTCTGATTCTGTGATTCTGTAAGACAGGACGAGGTGGTTTCTCAGCTCTGGGGTGTGTGACCCCACAGATCTTGGCCATAAGCGGATTTTGTTCAGTGGGTTGGGATGGATGGTGAAAGGATAATGACTCACTAAGAAATCCTGGCTCCTCTCTCCTTTCAAGCAGCAGAGAGAAGGGGCAGCTTCAAATGTAAGCGGATTATTTAAAAAAAAAAAATAACGCTCTCAAAACCCCACAGCCAGGAACTGGAGAAAGTGATGCTAAGCTTTATTGCACTGAAGGAGTTACTCTTCCCACTCACAAACATGAATTAAATGGCTAATAAGCAACAGTTTTATTAAAGATGAGAAATTAATTAGGCAGATAAATAAGTCAGCAGTAACTAATTCCCAGAGCACTATCATAACAGCAGCAGTTGTCTCTCTCTCTCCTGAGAGGTGCTGGTTACCCCTCACAGCTCCCTGCTGCTCGTGCTAGCTGCCGTGGCACTGCTGGGGCTCGCTGCCTCTGCAAGGGATGCAGAGCACTGGGAACTCGAGGGGGAGAGTGGGGAGATCTGCTTCCACATGGGGCCTCCAGTCTTATGTGGGTGTACTGGGGGGATCCAACCTTTCACAGCCCATCCATGACTTCAGACTGGTCCTGCTAAAGCCGAATTGACGAAGAGGCTCCACGAGCTTAGCTTGAGCCCTGGGCACCGACTGCACTGCTTACCTGGTAATTCAGTCCCTGGCTGCATCCTCCAGCTCTCCCCAAGGCAGACCTGCTGTAGGCAGGCCACTGGCTGGGTGCAGGATGCTCCATGTCCCCTGTCCTCCAAGCCCAGGATCAGGCCCTGACTCCAGTGTTTAGTAGCAGAGACATGAGTATAGAGTGCCATGAAAACCTAGACGGAGGCACAGTGAGGTGCCAGTAAGAAGCTGTTGGGACTCAGATGTATGTGCAAACCTATGTAAGTTTCCAGCTCAGATTCCAGCCAAAGTAACATTTGTTAGGTAGAAGATACAGTGCTAGGTACGTCTACCCTGATTATGCGAAATTGCCAGACGTATGGAAAGCAGAAGAAAGCACCAGAAATTGCTCTGATACGCATTGCATTTTTTGTATAATGCAGCATTTCCAAGGGGGAACTTTCTGGGAGAGTGAGAAAATTAGCATACTTTCAAAGCACACAATTTCTGGGAAGCTGGAAAAGGTCTTATAATAGTTAAAGCGTCACCTTTTAATCAATGGAAGCTTATATTTCTTCTGTGCAAGGGGACAATGTGAACAGGCAAAATGAGGTGTCTTTGGAAAATGCTTTCCATTACAATGAAATGTTTTGGGTAAGGATAGTGAGAGGTATTTAAATGAAATTGCTTGATGGTCACTGGGGGTGCAAATGCATCTCACTGTCTGAAAATCTGATGATATCGTGCTTTGTGATGCTAACATACACAGCCACAGTCTGACAGGCTCTTGTAGGTGTAGTCATATAAAAATTTCTCTCACCTCTTCCCTCCTCCCATCTGTGACCCAGTTAGTGGGTCTTGAGAAGATACTTCAGTAATTTAAGCTATAGCATCTAACTCCACTAGAACAGGCTAGGTCACATGCTTGGTGGGTGAAGGCAGTTTTGTGCAAGTGTGGGGGAGAAAGAAGGTGAGGAGGGAGAGAATGACAGGCATTCAGAGGTTAGCAGCTTCTTAAACCATCACTGCCAGGTCCATGAGCCCATGGTTCCACGGTGTCCCCATCCATAAGGTGGGGGTGGATGCTTGAATTTTTGGCTTCCAGTCCTGATAATAGCTCAGGTTGGCTGTGATGGGTGTCTAGCAGTCACTTACTGATCCATCAATTTTTTTTAGGTTTAAGGCATACTGTTCATTATCCATGTTAAAATACGTTCTAGAAGAGTCTGACATTAGCACTACTCAAAAGCCAAACAATCTGGAAGCAAAAATTCATTTAAACAGAAGACTCTTCTGATTAAACCCCTCCCCAACAACACCTAACATCTCAAGTAAATTGATCTAGCTGTTGACTCATGTTAGTATAAATCTTGTTTATTTTGTCATATACAAAATCTATTAATTGTTTTCTCATTTAAACAAAAATGCAGTCTCATAGCCATAGGGAAGGAAGGACTGTATGTATGCATTTGTATGGCTACCAGCATGTTCTGTTTCCTTCCCCAGGTGTATGCTGCCAACGGTCTTCAGCAGATGTAAATCAGTAGAGCTCCAATTACTCCAGCAGAGCTGAACTCAGATGATTTACGTCCACAAGGGATTTGGCCAGCTAAGTCTGTGGATAGAACAGCTCAGCCCTTGGCTTTACATTTTGAAGAGGGTTGTTGGCAAGAAAGCTTTGCAAGGCAGGGAAAATACATTTTCCCAGCCCAGGACATTTCTGTAATAATATCTGTTATTTACTCAGCGCAGTCTGGTCTATTCCAAAAACAATGGAGTTGCTCTTTGGAGCTATTTGTATAATTTATTTCTGGTGGACAAGAACCAGGACTGTTCCAGGGAGAAAGAAATGGCCCAAACCGTCGGTGGAGCTATGTGGCAAGCTCCTTTCAGTGGATTCCTAGAGACCTCTGTCTGCCTCTGTGCTGCAGAGGTTTAATTCACTCATCAAGCCCATTCTTGAGAGTTTTGCAGGCTAATGTGATTCGAGGGATGTTTGACACAAGATAATTGTAAAGGGCTGAAGTAGGCATAGCAAATCTTCTCTTCCCTCAAGGATTGTATCAAGCAAGTCTAAGAAACAAGGTGCTACAAATACCCACTCCAAGTCAATTTAGTGAATGACTTATCAGCAAATATCCAACACCCCTAGGAAAAAATATGGCCCCAAATATGCTTCCATTGTATCTAATGCCCAACAGCTGATCTCTGACCTTCTGATATTTCCATGCACACTAGAAACAAGCCTAGATATTTTTGCTAGTTCAACTCCAATTCACCAAGTATTCATCAGCTTCCTGACAAAGCTCATGTCCACCACTGCTTGTATTTGTCAAACCTCCAAGCTTATTGAAATGACTTCCTTTTCACCAAGCATTCAAGATGAGGACAGAAATGACTCTCTGTAGGAAAAGGTGAAGGAATAACTAGGAGTTATTCAGAAGATATGAACGTAATGGATTGGTAAGCTTTAAAGGCCATTTCAAATATCACTGAAGAATCTAGGATAAGATTAACTCACTTCTCTGGCATAGTGGAAATCTGCACTAGAAAAATACATCAAAAATACACATGACCATCTATTACAGGGAGGCCGAGGTAGATAGATGCTACAAAGATAGATGCTGCATGCTATGTATAGCAAGACTAAAAAGCACCAAGATCTGTCTTGGTTTAGGTGTGGTGTGAGAATAGCCTGCTAAAAACATGGAGCCTGAATGAGTGGCTGGATTATTGTCTGTTATGGAAAACATCTACAGCATGGAACAGGCACCATGAAACACCCAAAGAAGCAAGTAACAGAGGAGTGGAATGTTTGAGCACTGACATTGTAAAAGTTTAAGCATGCAGTATTTCATATCAGTACGGTTGAGAAAATTGCATTGCTTGCAGTTGCGTATTGATACTCTTTCACAGACTTGACTGATTGCCATCCGGAGAGCATCTGTCAGATCCACTTTGGACATTAATGAGATGATGGAGGTAAACTTAAAGTGGAGAGATACTGACTGAGGAAATACAGAAAAGCAAAGGACTTTATTGTCCACTTGCACAATGTGAACAAGTAAAACCAGATTTCTGTCTGGCAAATGTCTTTGGGAAGAAGTGCTTTGGGGAAGTACGGTGGGAAATTTTTGAGTGGAATTACCCAGCATTCACTGAGGGTGAAAATTCATTTCTCTGAACTTCTGCTTTCTAAACATTAGGTCAAAGCTAATCTTGTTAAACACTTCTGTAGTCTGTGGGGCAAGGAGAGCACCCCATAGGGTGACTGCTGTACTTTAAGAAGCTATTAGTGTAGACCAAGTTGGAAATGTTGTGTAATAAAAGTAGTTCTGCTTTGGTTTGTGGATTGATGGTGTGAAAGGATCGTACTATCAAAAGAGCAGCTTGGATGACTGCTCTTCCTATCAGTAAGTACCTGCAGAACTGTTAGCTGAGATAGCTCTCCCCATCAACAGCTCTGCTGAAGACTGTGACCAGGCACACTTACTCAGCAGGGATTCTGGTCTTGCAATGAAGACACTCCTTTAAAAAGTAACAGGAGCAACCCCACTGAGAAGACTACAATAAATGCTTCACTCCTTAGCCACTGAGGGCATTCGTGTAAAGAACAGCATCTCCAAAACATCAGGGCAGGCAATCAGCAGCTGATATGAAAATCCCTGAGTAATGCAACGTGCTTGGACTAAAGAGACAAAAGTATTCCTGAACTCAGTTTATTCAGTATTTTACCAGATCCAGGCATTGCTTTGTTCTTTAGAGCTGTGGTTTCCTCAGCCTCTGGGTAATTGGTTATATGCTACAGTGGCTCCTTCTTGCAGTCTTTCAGTTACTTTCCTCCAGTCTTATGCTGATCAGGCATCTTGGTGCTTCACAAGAAACTCTTCTACTGAAGTACTGTTATTTTGTTGTGGCTTTTGGTAAGTGTCAGTCTTCTCTCTCCACGAGAGAAACTGGGAATGTTCTGGAAAGAAAGGAGGGAAGGAAGGAAGGAAGGAAGGAAGGAAGGAAAGAGAAAGAAAGAAAGAAGGAAAGAAGGAAAGAAGGAAAGAAGGAAAGAAGGAAAGAAAGAAAGAAAGAAAGAAAGAAAGAAAGAAAGAAAGAAAGAAAGAAAAGAAAGAAAGAAAGAGAAAGAAAGAAAGAAAGAAAGAAAGAAAGAAAGAAAGAAGGAAAAAGAAAGAAAAAGAAAGAAAAGATGCCAAGAAATGCATTCAGATAAATAATTGTTTGAGGAACTGACAGAAAGTCATTATAAGAAAAACAAATAGAACAGTGCAGTGACTTGTCTCCAGGTTGCTGGTGGCTGAAGGCCCAGAATTTTCCTCCTTTCAGAACTTCAGGCTTTTTTTTTTTTTTCCTAATTTAGTGGCAAATATAGTACTTATTATTTATGAGTCATTCACTCACTCACTTGAGTGAACCTGAGAGTATTTCTCCACAGAAGTGGAGAAACACTCTCAGATACCACTTGGATCTATTTCCCAAAAGTCTCTAAATCCACTGAAGACCAAATACTTTATTTTCTAGGCCAAGATACCAGAGGGCAGATATTTTATTAGGAAAAAAAAAAAATCAAAAAAAACACAGGCAAACAGCCCCAGGCAGGTAGACACAATCTGTACTCTGTAGTACTCAGTCTGGGGTAAACAGACACAAGAGCTGTGCCAGAGAGCCAACACTTGGAGTTGCCCTGTGGCACTCAAGACACCACAGCTGATATCATCAGTAATAGCAATAACTCTGTGGAATCTGTCAGAAAATGCTCCCTTTCTAGAGTCCACTGCTGGAAGGGATATGCTGACTCATCATTTATTCATTTTCAGTGTGTATTTTTTTCTGGTGCTGACAGCATCAGCTGAGGTTACCACCTCATATGCTCATCCCCATTAACTCTTCAGGGCCTCCATCTCCCTGCGGCCTACCTAAAAGGCAAAGTCACAAGAGAACCACCAAGTTCCCTCCTACAAATACAGTCTCCCGGGCCCTGAGAGAAATGCAGTTATCACCGAAAAGCACAGAGAACTCACAAGTCCCGTGAGTGTGTTGTTGTTATCATGCAGTCCATCTTGGTTATTGGCCTTATCCTATGAGAAATGATCTGGGCTTGATTTTGAGAACATGTACCTGGGCACGGATGTACAAGAAATGCATACACCAGGAAAAATAAGAAGTTCCCTAACTTCAGCCGAAGACCACGGAGGTCTGACATTTGCTTTTGGCAGCCCTTCATCTACTGGCATGTGCTGTCAGCAGACATGCTGCCGTGTTTCAGAAGTCGTCACCACGTACTGATCAAAGTTCCCGTGCTCATTAAAATCTCTGTGTTCCCTCCTATTTGTTTAGCAAGCTACATTTAAGTCATCTGATTTATGGATTTTCTTTTACCCTTTCATATAACTATAATTTTTGAAATGTAGAAGAATATTAGTAGCAGGTGAGAGCTTCTTTGTAATGATACCGAGATTGAATCATTCTGTAAATTAAAATATGTATTTTGCTTCAAATCTCCTATAATTCAGCACTGACATTAATTATAGTTTTTCTTATCTATCTTAGTGTCTCTCAGTTGCTTTCTTTTAATACTGTTTCTCATTTTCCCTGCCTTGCCCATTGCCTGACACAAATAAAGGATACATGGGCAATTATTAGGATTTTCAAGGCAAATTTGGCAGCCTCTTTATTTACTTTGATTCAGCTGACAGTCATATTTGACATTTTTTTTCAGGAACAGCGTTTATTAGCTGAATAAATGTCGACTGGCAGTGTTAGCAGAACATTTCCATTTTGGCTAGACCCCCTAAAAATCTCCTTTGATTCAGTATTGAACATGGTTTATTTTTACAAAACCACAAAGAATTAAAAATTTTGAATCCAAACCATTTCTCTGTGCATCGTGTTTCTGCGTGAGAGACATCAAGGCGGTGGAAGTCACCCTGCGGCTTGCTGCTGCCTGCGGTGCGTGACTGATGCACCTCAGGTAACCAACGTCTTCATGACCCGCACTTTTCCTTGCCCTGTTGGGAAGAACACAGCCAGATAGTGAAATCACTATTTCCGCAGACAGCTGCAATTGCTCGATCTTCCATCTCCATGGGCAATTAATAAAA
This sequence comes from Cygnus atratus, assembly GCF_013377495.2. Taxonomy (NCBI): domain Eukaryota; kingdom Metazoa; phylum Chordata; class Aves; order Anseriformes; family Anatidae; genus Cygnus; species Cygnus atratus. The sequence goes on along the minus strand of NC_066362.1, from coordinate 191,214,422 downwards.
GTGGAGTCATGGTGGATCAAAATGTTTCCATTGCAGCAAGTAAGCTGGAAATGTTTATATGTGTCTGCAGCACTGTGTATGCTGAATGTGTAGGTCCAGGTCCTCGCTGGCTGTTAGGTGGGCAGGAAATGAGACTGGGCTCTGAGAGATGGAACACTTCTTGTGTAATGGCTGGGCAGGTCTGCAGTCCTGTGCTTATGCAGCTGTAGGCACCGCTCTGTTTCTGCTTCCCCGAGGGAGCAGGGCTGCCCTTCAGGCTGTTACTAGAGGCACCCAGGAACAAGCTGGGACTGGGAGGATTAGCATCAGAAGTGCCAGGTTAGCGCATGGCTCAGAGGGTTGATATGGCGTGATGCTCCCTTCCTTCCTCCACCACTTCCCTGCTCCCTTCCTTCTCCCATGCTGTGCACACCCAGCTCCCACATCCCCAACACCAGCCAGCCTGCCTTAGGGCAGAGGCAGGACATGTGTCTGTCTGCGTATAGGATCACACCATTCTCAGCCAGCTCTCTGCCACCACCCCACTGGTTTGTTGGGAAGGAGCAAGGTGCTCCCCACTGTTCCCTGTCCTCCCATGTCCTTGGTGCTCTGCCAAGGCTGGTCCCAAGCAGCTGGAATGGGACCCAGCAGGGCAGGGGCGGGGGAGGACCTGGTCTCCAGAGTTCCATTTCTTTCCTCCTCCCAGGCTGAGGGACATGAAGCAGACTTCAGCCCCAGCTCACAGTCACCCATGCTGCTGGGATGAATTGTGCTCCCCAAGGTGGTTCAACCCTGGGCACATCCTAGGGTTAGTGGGGGCCAGGAATGGCTCTGGGTAAGATATTTGGGACAGCTGTCAGGGACAGCTGTGGCTGCTCCCGGGCTCATCTAATTTGCTAGTAAAGGGTGAGCTGCCTGAAGTCAGGCACATATGATAAGGTCAAGGAGATGTTCAGAGAAAGTAGGGGAAGAAGGATATAAGGCTTGTGTCTGTTCTTTCACTGGCTTCTGTCCATATGCCTCAGTGATTTTCCTGGGTGGCAATGAGGTAAAATTGACTGTCAGAGGACCCACTTTGCAAATCCTATTTCCTTATAGAGGTACCGAGGCGTAACCCACACCAGTATGAGAGAGGACTACTCCTCAGCTGTGCAACTGAGGCTTGTGCTGGCCATTTTTCCCCCACTTGCTTTTCTCACCACACGAGGCATGGCCCTATACTCACGCAGGAACATCTGCTGTGAATTCACTGCCCTGTGACAGAGGATGAGGCGTCCTTATGTAGATTGGATTAGACTGAAATGTCAAATGGTCGCATGTGGCTTTGCCTTCCCCATCAGGGAAGCAGGCAGCTGAGACTTTGTGATGTTTGTACTATAACAGTACGAAGATGTTCAACAAAGTGGCTGTGAGGTGCAGATGCTCCATGATTACAGCATGCCCAAAAGCGAACTCGGTGTCTCAAAAGACAGACATAGCCCTTATCACAAAGTCCTAAAGAATGACTGAATTCACACATGAGACTGAAGCAAATATGTGTGAGTGTTGCTTCTCCTAAATGTCGTGCTCCAGAGATACTCTCCAGGAGCTCAGGCTCCTCAGGGACAGCCATTTCCAGTGGCTGCATGATACCATCCTGCATCACAGCATGCCCCTACAAACAGCTGGTGAACTGAACTCCAAGGGTTCAGGCTCAGTTCAGCAGCCTCCAGCACAGCTGGTGTGGGAGAGATTGAATTTCCACCCAAGCTGCTTGCTATGGCACCAGTGGGGGAGTCAATGACTGTACATGTAACTCAGGATGGGTAAAATATCGCTGGCAGAACTGGTGCCCCAGCAGGAGGGATGCTAATTTAATGCAAAGGGACCTCATTCTATAATCACATCTGCTGGCATAAATCAGGACTAACTTCGTTGGTGCAAACAGGGTAACTCCAGAACAAATCCTGTAGGGGCAGGACCAACATTGTGCCCGATTGCAGTTTTTTTAATTTGGACAACAAAATGGTGTGTTGCGTGCCCATTGCATTGCAAGTTTGTTTCCTGCAGGAGCAAAGATGTCTTTGGAATAGCTCTTGACACTTCTAAGCCTGTACGTGAATCTCTGCAAACACCACTGATCAGCAGGAAAAAAAAAAAAAAAAAAAGCCCTGTTTCCCTCTGCAAGTTGTCAACTCTCATTTTCATTTTTAAATGCTTCTCAGGATCTCAGGGGTGGGAGAAGAAGAAAAAAAAAAGAACCCTGGAAGTATTTTCTAAGCTTGATTAGTTCCATGTCTGTAGGTGACATCCACCTGCAAACCTCCAGAAACTGCCTCCTGGACTTAGATGCTGCACAATGATGGAGGGAGGTAGGGCAGAATTTGTAATTACTACCTGCCATCACCTCTGACTATACATTTATCTGTCAAGTCTTTTTGACAAATTACAGGCAGGTGCATGGCCTGTCCTACATGCTGCTGAATAGCAAATCCCTCGTGATTCATCCCGATGAAGGGATGTTTTCAGTCCTGAGACCAGGCAGTACCCTGGCCTGACATTGGGTTTGTGCACCAAGTACCGAATAATACTGTCTTTTGAAAATGATTCTTGGTAGAAAGAGGTGCACAGGCACTGAAGGGAGGAAAACTACACATGTTCATTTTCATACTCCTCCTTGCCCAGCTATGGGAGATCCTTTGGAAAAGGAAGAGAAAGCCAGGTTGGATGGGACGTTGAGTAACCTGGTGTGGTGGAAGGCGTCCCTGCCCATGGCAGGGAGTTGGAACTGGTCCCTTCCCAAACCAGTCTATGATTTTATTATTCTATATGAAAAGCCATTGTTTTCTTCTGCAAAGGATGTGACAATGAATATGTAGCCTTAACCATGTAGAAGTCATTTGGAAATGACCATATTGCAGTCTTTTATATTAAAACCTTAACAATACCCTTATATTTGCTGATTCTCAGAAGCTTCCATCATGGATTTTCACACTATAAAGACATAGAAAGCCTTCTAATACTTTAAAATATTATTCGGCACAGCTGAACTCTCTTTCAAATAGGTTTTAATAGCTGTGTATTAGAGAGGTCATTGCCTTGTCTCCATCACGTACATTAAGGGCAGAACTGTGCACTGAATCAGCTGCCACTCTCCTGCTACTAAACTATCCCTCTTTTTGATGCAAACTCAAGAAAGTGCAATGCATGAAGAGATTAAGAATTAAGTGGGTTCAGATTTCATATGGTTGTGTTTTCTGAGGCCATCTGGTTAGCAGCATGTATTAAGAGAGTGAGACAGCTGCTCTAAGTATAACAGTAAAGTTGATGAATGCGGATTAAAACCACCAAGAGTTTAGCATTTGATGATATCAGCCTGGGGAGACACTACACTTGCCCTGGTAAACAACTTAATGTCATCACCTGAAATATTCTTCATGCACTGACTTGTGGAATTGGATCTTTTATATAATATCTTATGGTTTTGTCCAGGCCATCTGGAAAACAAGCTGCCAAAAGCCATAAGAAGTTTGCTGCTAGCTTGCTTCAATACACAGCATTGTGGGTTTTATTAAAGAATGAGAGAGATGCAAATAACAAGGTGTCAAAATATTGGAGGAGAATTTCATTAAAGCTTCACCCTGGAAACAGGTGGCCTTTTTTTCCTAACCCTTAACAGCTTGAAGTACACACATTGTGCAAGAAGACTGACCTGCCATTTCTCTTCATTGTGAGCAACGCTTTTTTTCTTTAAGTTATATTACCACCCATCTCCATCAGAAGTTTCTGAAGCATAGTGCAAACATATTTTTTCTGCTGAACACAAAAATGCAATTCAGTCAAGAGTGTAAACTCATGGTCTCCTAAGTATACTGGGTTAAGATGTGCACCTTAACTTATGCACATTCAGAAATGTTTCACTACATTTTGGCCACAGTCCCCTTCTCCACAAAGCTGTTGGTTTTGCTTTCTTCTTCTGAAATACTGACCTCTTAAAGGGGAAAAAAAAAAAAAGAGAGAGAGAGGAAAAACAAACAAACAAAAAAACCCAGATGGTGAGCACCTGACAAACTGAAAGGTTGTTATTTCCAGGAGTGGGCACAGTGTGGCTTAGCTTTGTACCTGCTTATCAGAACCAGCAACAGAACGGAGTTGGCTGAGATCAGGACTGTGCTGGCTGACCTGCAGCTTGAGGGAATTAGGACACAGAAATCTGTGGCCATCAGTGTTGACACAGCTGAAGAGGCATTAGCAGGTAAAGTAGGTACCACACACTATTTTACTTTTCTGTGATACATGGAAAGCTAAAGAGGTTTTGTTATTCTTCTTGTTTACTTCTTTTTGCTGTTATTTTATGCTCAGGTGAGAAATTGAAATTTGTTTGCTCTAGGCTTCATGAATGACTCCATAGATACTTGGAAACAAAACCGAATTTATCACACACAGTACTCCATTAAATCAAACTTCATTGGACAGAAATAAATTTTTATTCTTTCTACTTGAGAAGGTCTTTGTTAACATCCATTTGATTGGAATCATTAACACTACTGTGGAAAGAAACCTTTGTTAACAACTCAGCATTTCCTCTGTTTTGCTCAAGTTTGAAGTGCTGGGTGGTAATGGTTTGACATCATTCAACTGATCTTTTCATTCCTGGATGCATCCACAGTTGTTGCACCTTCAATTCCTTCTCTCATAGGAAATGCAAAATGACATGTATATGATCAAGACTGAAATCATCGGATGTCAATACTATACTCTTGGAGGTGTTTTCTTTACCGTGATTTTAATCATGGAAATTTCACTTGTTCTGAGAGAGCCAGCCAGGAAGCAGTTACACAGCAGAGATGAGCGTAGGCTGTGGGCTTAATTCCCTGGAAAAGATGGCTGTTTGAATGGTCTCTGTGACAGAAATGGTGAATGTTTGTAGATGAAATAAGATAGATACACCAAAAGTATAGCCAGTCACGTTGTCATTGCTTTCCTCCAGACGAGTAAATAGGATCCCAGCAAATCTAAAATAACGTGGTAGGTAGCAGACAGAGCTCGGGCTCTCTCCCCACCCGCAGTGCATACAGGAACAGCAGTCCGTCCACAGGCTTGTCAGGGTGGGGTTGGGACCACAGTCTGACTACACACAGAAAAGACAGACAGTGGGAAACATAAGGCAAGAAACTACAAGAACTTCAGTGCTGCTTCACCCCTGAGAACTTAAAAAAAAAGTTTTCAAACAAGCAAGGGCAGCCTCAGCTTGACATTTCTTATATTGCTTAGGTGAAAACAAGCAGCAGAAGGAAAAAAGGAAGAAACTCTTCTAGGTCTTGTCTGAACAACATAAGGGAGCACAAATGACTCACACATTTTTGCCCACTTGTAGGTAACATAAAAGAAATGAACTCTCTGCAACAGCAAAGAAGTTTTCTTTTCTGTTGTCGAGCAGTCTCACTTTGCATTTTTGTCACATACTGAGGAGGACAGAGGTGCACATCGATTTTGTAATTGGCAAAAGCTGTGGCGCTTCCCACAAAAAAAAACAAGGTAGTGGTGCGGATGTAGAGGGTCCCTTTACCCTCACATGTACACTTTACACTTTGATAATTGCTGCCAAATTACACACAAGCTTAAGCAAAAACACATACAGAAACAGAAAAGAAGATTGGCAGTAGCTCAGTGAACTGTGCATTAAGCAAAAATAAAGCTTTCTGTATCAGAGAAAAAGGATTTTGTTTTTTTTAACAAAATCCTCTCCAACAGTATAAATTGTGTACTTAATCTGTTTGGTGATAACTGCTAATGGTGTGCATGTGAAGGGTCACCAGTTCATTTTGTATAAGCTCATGGGATGAAATTTCCCTGAGAAGGAAATGTCATCAATTTTTAGCAATACACAATCTGAGAGACTCGAGGAAGCATTCGGGAGGAGTCAGCCATGCTCCTGGCTTTCCCTCTCTGAAATCCTGGTCATCCTTCATGCCACAGAGCGGTCTCTGTAAGGAAGACAAGGCTGAAGTTCACATCTGCAGGAACCAGGGGTGAGGTTTATGTGAGAAACGTGGCCCTAAGAGATGTGCCACTGTCCTTCTCCTCTCTCCCAGTCTCTGTCCCATTCCTCTGCAGGGACTGGGGAATGGCCTTTCCTTTAGTGCTTTATTTATCACTATTGCATCTATCAGTTGCTATTCACCCCACAGCTTCCTAACTTAGTAAACCAGCACCTCACCACCAGTCTCCACGGGGTGCTGGCAGTGCTCCTCTTCTTCAGTATGTCTCTATCAGTACAAACCACTAAGATGCCTTTCCCTGTTCCTACTATCTCTTGAAATAAGTTAATTCTTGTGGTCAAATAACAGAGAGCATGACATTAAACAGGAAAACCACAGCAAGTCACATTATTTCAGAAAATAGTGCAGCTACTTTCCATTTTTTCTACCTGGGGCATTTATAGAAGCAGAAAACTGGTTTATACCATTACCAAAGCCAAGCGTATCACATTTATTTGATAACGCTGAGGTAATTTCCCTGAAAATATAAAAATATTCTTAATCTAGGTTTCTTATATATGACAGTTATTGACTAAGCAGAGAAACAAAAGAAAATAACCTAATGAATCGCCTTCTGTTGCACCAGAGGAGCACGTCTTTAAACAAGTAAAACTGTACAAATATAGCAACTTATTCCATAGTGTGTATAATCTGAAAGGAATTTACTTCAATTTTAATTGCCTGTGGCGACAGGCACCAGAGAAGTTTGGACCGGATGTCATGGATGGCCCTTAGCAGCATTTAGTGCTTCTCTGGCAGGCTTATTTCTGCTCTAATAGATGCATTGGGGACCCATTTCCAGAGCATAGACAAGATCAATTTGTTTTCACAGAATTTTCAGCAATTTCCTAGGTTTAAGGACTGTGTTTACTCTTGATCTTTTGGATATAGAAGGAATTTACAATGCATTTCTAAAATGTTAGCAAACGCTTATGTTAGTTATTAACTCAATATCTCTTGGAGTCTCACTGTAAGTCCTACATAAGTGGGATTTTAAGATACGGTATATGGTCGCTACTTTCAAAAAGTAAAATACAGTCATAAAAAAAAAAGATTATGAAGCATCAGCGAAAAAGCTACAAGAGCAGATTTGAGATTTGTAGTAGTGTCTATTGGACATATTTTGACACACGGTCTGGTCTCTTCTTTGTCCTGATCTTGCTCATCCATTTCGCAAAATGTGCAAGCTTATCTTCCAGGCATTAAGGTGAGGGGGGAAGAAATCTGTGACAAAACCAAAGAAGTTCCAAGAAAGGGTAAAGGGGGACAGTTTCCCTTAGCAAAAAGGATCTGGTCTGAAGCTAAATGTTGCTGTAGACTTCTGAAAAATGCAGAGTGCCTTCAACTCTAATTATCTTCAGCAGGGTTTGAGCACTTGTAACACTCTGCAGAACTATGCTGGTCCTCAGAGGACTGCATATTTGCATTTGCAACCCTATTAACTTTACTGATACCTGTTGATTGCATGACACATTTTATAAGTGGAATATGTCTAGATGACCTGATGCCGTCATCTGTGTACAAATGTACCTGGTTTCAAAATGTTCGACTAAGAGTATCACATTGCCTCATTTTATTTTTGTCTTGTTCATTAGAAGTAGGTCTCCTTGGAGATCAGGTACAGTGGAAAGAAAATAGATTGTTTCCTTTCAGTTGTTAGTAGCAGCTGAGGTCTGGGCAAGGGGGAGCAGAGAAGCAGATGATTGTACCTTGTCTTCTGAGTTTGCTGCCTGGAGGAGCACAGGGCTCTCTGCATCAGAAATCTTCACGAGGCATCAGAGCTAATCCTGGAAACAATGACATCTTAGTGACTTAGGATAACAGCAGCCACGTACACTGCAGAGGGAAAAGTCTGCAGTTCTACATTAGCCATGTCCCTTCTATTTCCTCAGCAAAGGAAAGAAATAATAAGCAACACCTCAAGAGAAGAAGGGAAAAGAATACAAATGCAAGCATTATCACATGCTGATTTTCAGTCTGATTTAAAATTAAAGGTTCATATTGTCAGCCAGTCTAAGAGGGTCTGTAAATATGAGTAGATTTAAAGAGCTTTATGCTTCCCAGCTTGAAGGCTGTTCAGCAAAATTGGAGATGGCACCAAGTTAGTGATTAATGGAAATATTAAATGCATGAAGGGATAATGTATTCATATTCAGAACAGCATTACATTACCAATCAGTTGTTTTGTTATAACATGCCCCAATTATGCTGTGCTACTAATGCAAATACATTTTGATCAGTTGAATCAATAAGAGAGTTTCATTATTACAGCTTCTTGTTCAGATTTGGAGAGCCTGGAAACAATGAGGTCTTGATTATCCTTTGTGTAAATGTTGACAAATGTTAGTTATATTGGTTAATGCACTGCTGGAAGACATTGAGATTTTACAGTGATGTTGGGAAGGGAAGGGAAGGGAAGGGAAGGGAAGGGAAGGGAAGGGAAGGGAAGGGAAGGGAAGGGAAGGGAAGGGAAGGGAAGGGAAGGGAAGGGAAGGGAAGGGAAGGGAAGGGAAGGGAAGGGAAGGGAAGGGAAGGGAAGGGAAGGGAAGGGAAGGGAAGGGAAGGGAAGGGAAGGGAAGGGAAGGGAAGGGAAGGGAACCCTACTGAAGGTATCTGAGTTACAGCCATAGAAGTGTTGTCTGATTTCAGGGAGTGCCCTGTGACCTTTCCTTAGCCACAGGCTATGCCTGCATAGGCAGCATCGCAATGCTTTGGCATGGGTCTGTGCAGCAGAAGAGCTGGTGCTGAGCAGCGGTCACTCATATTGCTCACTATTTAAGGCAGTTTCCTTTAGACTAGATCCAGTCTGTCCCCATAGATGATTGCTCATTAGAGATGTTGGTGAAATTCATGGGAAGCGTGTCCTGGTTCTGTTTCATTCCAGAAGAGCCCAGCCCATGCCCACCATGGCCTGCCATGAGCTGACCCAGACACAGTGCAGGGTGACTACTGACTCAGGCTCAGAGAGCACTCCTGCTTTGAACTGAAATGCCAGTGCCGGCACAATAGCATCACAGTTCTGTCATAGCTGAAAGAAAATATGGTTGCAATTTTGAGGGGTTGCTTCTGAACACAGCTACATTTAATATCCTTAATATTTCTTCTCACTCTTTCTCTCACTTTTTCTCAGTGTAATTGCTCATCACAGCAGGCATTCAGATTTTTCCTGTATTCATCTAATAGTAAAATTCCTGCATTCTAATCAGTGAGCTTAGCTATGGTCAAAGAAACCCACCAAAAAAGGTAAGGTATGACAGCTCATTATAAGACTTCATACCCACTGTTCCTTTCATGTTTCGGAGAACACAGTAGGAACTGGTCAACGTTTTTCACTTACAAACAATTTTTGATGGAGAAATGAAAAGAAACTGAGAGATGAATCAGTGCAGTAGGAAAATGTTGACAATCTGCTGGATGTCTGCAACCACGGCTGATGGTAAAAATGATGAACTTAAAAGCATACAGCTACTTGGAATAAAAGGTAAAAAAAAAAAAAAAAGTAAGACATTTTTCTCTGGGCACAATGTCTGACAATAACCAAACAACACCATTCTAGTGCTTGTGCTTTAAAGTAAGGTGGCAGGAAAACCACAAAGAGGAAAGCAGTGAGCCAGAGTTACAGATCATATTCAAAAAACCTTACCTTTTTGTTATACGGTTCTCTCATGGCCACATTCATGAAAGCTGGTAGGAGCTTATCAACAACCTCTGTCTCAGAGATGTCATTTGCAGGGGGGAAAAAATCTAGTAAATATGATACTTTTTTCCTCTTTAAATTACAAGCCAGCATCATAATAATTTTCTTTTTCATATTTTACATTTTGTTCTCTTCATTCCTCCAATTTCACATAAAACAAATAATTAATATTTTTCAGCTGGTTTTATGCACATAGTCTGGTTTGTTAGGATAATTTGAAAATAATGCTTGCATGATTAGCCCTGAGAATGCAGAGATCATTATCCAGACAGATGAAACATATTAGATTTGCAGTTTTTAAAATAATTCACCTTTTTCAGATGTCTGTACAACTAGGAAGAAAAATCAAATAAAGTGTAGTGGATTTTATTTATTACTCCTGGGTTAATCTTTCAACTCTTTAATTCCAAGCTAAATTAGCATGTGAGAGCTGGCCTTTACATCTTGATGTTTGCTTTTAATGAAACAGTTACAATCATGTTCTTTATTATTATTATTATTATCCCCACTGCAGGCCTGAACACATGCAAAAATGCAAAGCACATCCTAAAACATGTAACTGGGGAGTCTTCTCTTGGTTATTTACTGCAAGGAGATGACACAGTAACTGCAGAATAGCAGGGGCATCACTGAGAGCAAACCTTAACTCACTGCACAAACATAGAAGCTATTATGGTTTCTCATAGCTCTGCACACAAGTGGCACTGTGACTCTTCCTGCTGTAAACACAAGTGTGGTCACCCTTCACCATTTTGACTTTACTACGCGCTGAAGATGGCGTCATGCAATGTTTGTCATTTGAGTCTCCTCTGAGCCATGACAGCTCATCAGGAGTGCCAAGCAACCAACAGTAATGGGCTAGAAACGTAGGGCCCTGCTTCTGCCCTTCATTTGAATTTGTGTCTTTATGAGATGGCTGGTGGCTCCCGTAGAGATGATGATCCCCATTCCCCATTCTCCCAACCTAGGACTTTCCACCTAGGCTCCACAAAACCACAACATCACAGGGTGGCTGAGGTTGGCAGGGCCCTCTGGAGGCCCCTGGTGCCACCCCTGCTCAAGCAGGGACACCCAGAGCAGGCTGCCCAGGACCACGTCCAGGCGGCTTTTGGAGATGCCCAAGGAGGAGACCCCACAGCCTCTCTGGGCAGCCTGTGCCAGGGCTCCGTCACCCGCCCAGCACAGAAGTGCTGCCTGGTGCTCAGAGGGAGCCTCCTGGGTGCCCGGCTGTGCCCATGGCCTCCTGTCCTGGCACTGGGCACCGCTGAGCAGAGCCTGGCTCTGGCCTCTCTGCACCCTCCCTTTAGGGATTTGCAGACATTGGTAAAATCCCCCCTTCTTCCTATGGATCCAGAACCACCAGGGCCTGTGAGATCCTAAAGGGTGGCACCAGAAGCTGCCTGTTTCGAGTTCTGTCTCCTTTTCTAGTCTGGGGCAAGTCACTTAACCTCTTGCTCCACCTTTAAGCAGTGCCCTCCCCACCTCCAAAGGCTGTAATTACCTAACTGGGGAAATACCAATTTAGTCTGCTTTCATAGGGCTGTTGTAAAAATTGTTCCAGTGGTGGGGCACAGCATGGCATGGGGCCAAGTTCTGCATTGCAGTGGATAGAGTGGATGAAACAGGAGAACTTCTGGCTGACTGCATGGCCCCATAACCATGCTCCCTGGGGTGTGCAGAAGACCACCTCAGCCCACAGCCATCAGCCCCCATGGGATGGCCCCAGCCTGGACCACTGCCTTCATGCCCTGTCAGTGTGGCCTTGAGCAGCAAAAGAAGGACACTATTGCCATGCCAGGGATCAGGGTCCATCCTTAAGCCTTTCAGGCACTCTGTAACACTATGGATACAATGTCTTTTTTCTTTTTTGTTCCTTGAGGCAGTATACAAAGAAAGTGCCTGAAATGGCACATACAGCATCCCTCCGCAGTGATGCTCACCCACAGAGCTTCCTGTGCATGGCTGTTACGTTGTCTGGTCCCAGTGTGGGCTGTGAAAGCCCACGGCCGCAATGAGTTACGATGCTGGTGAGCCAGTGGGCCATAGCGGGCACTCCCTGGGACCAGGCTGCACATCTCTCCAAAGCTGCCCCTTAAAGCCCCTGCGAGGGCAAGGAAAGCTGCCTGGCAGAGAAGGACCTGGGAGTATTGGTTGACAGTCGGCTGAATATGAGCCAGCAGTGTGCTCAGGTGACTAAGAAGGCCAACAGCATCCTGGCTTGCATAAGAAGCAGTGTGGCCAGCAGGTCTAGGGAAGTGATTGTCCCCCTGTACTCGGCTCTGGTGAGGCCGCACCTTGAGTACTGTGTTCAGTTTTGGGCCCCTCGCTACAAGAAGGACATGGAGGTGCTCGAGCGAGTCCAGAGAAGGGCGACCAAGCTGGTGAGGGGTCTGGAGAACAAGTCTTAGGAGGAGCGGCTGAGGGAGCTGGGCTTGTTCAGCCTGGAGAAGAGGAGGCTCAGGGGCGACCTCATCGCACTCTACAGTTACCTTAAAGGAGGCTGTAGAGAGGTGGGGGTTGGTCTATTCTCCCACGTGCCTGGTGACAGGAGGAGGCGGAATGGGCTAAAGTTGCGCCAGGGGAGGTTTAGGTTGGATATTAGGAAGAACTTCTTTACTGAAAGGGTTGTTAGGCATTGGAATGGGCTGCCCAGGGAAGTGGTTGAGTCACCATCCCTGGAGGTCTTTAAAAGACGTTTAGATGTAGTCCTTAGTGATAAGGTTTAGTGGAGGACTTGTTAGTGTTAGGTCAGAGGTTGGACTGGGTGATCTTGGAGGTCTCTTCCAACCTAGACGATTCTGTGATTCTGTGACTCTGAATCACTTTTGCCCCTTGCATGGCACTCAGTGCAAAAGAAATTTTGGTGAAATGCCAACAGATCCACTGTCAATGAGATTGCAGCACAATGCTGAGCAGAGGCCTAAGGTGAGGATCATAACTTGAAGCATTGACAAGATCCCAGCAAGGAGTGCTCAGCAGAGTCCTTCTGGGGAAAACAGTTTCTCCTACTGTGATAAGATCTCTGAAGTACATCAGAATGAACACAGAAAACATATTTATCTTTGTATTCATCAAAGACACTGCAAACATTGCAGCATTTGAGCTGCCCATATATTTTATCATATTACTTACAAAACGGGAAAGCCTGTAAAAGATCTCTCACGGTTAGACACGAAGAACTGCTAAAGATAACTGCCTTTTAGAGAGAAGAGTGGTTTACTGCAAGAAACTGATGCTGGCTTGTTTATTTAGGGAGGATTTTTACACCAAGTAAATTCTCACAGGTATGATTTACTTCCTAACAGATGGGCAAATCTGCTATCCCACATGTTGTGGGACCGACCTTGCTCTCTGCAATGGGAGCCACTCCAACTGAGTATTTTCCCCTTTCTTTCCCAGGCATAAATGCCTGGAAAGTACCAGTGAGCCCAGTGGTGAGAGGCCACCAGAAGTCCTGCAGCTCAACGCTTGAAGATGCCCCAGCTTCCACCACCTGAACTCAGCTTCCCTGGCAAGCAAGAAGGACTTGGGGGTTCCCTGTGGAGAAGGACTCGGGGGTTCTGGTGGACAAAAAGCTCAACACGAGCTAGCAGTGTGTGCCTGCAGCCCAGAAGGCCAACTGCGTCCTGGGCTGGACCAACAGAGGGGTGGGCAGCAGGTGGAGGGAGGGGATTGTGCCCCTCTGCTCTGCCCTTGTGAGGCCCCACCTGGAGTGCTGCAGCCAGGTGTGAGCCCCCAGCACAGGAAAGATGTGGGTTTGTTAGAGCGGGTCCAGAGAAGGGCTACAAAGACGATCAGAGGGCTGGAGCACCTCTCCTGTGAAGAAGGGCTGAGAGAGCTGGGGATGTTCAGCCTGAAGAAGAGAAGGCTCCGGGGAGACATCAATGCACCCTTTCAATACTTAAAGGGGACTTATGAAAAAGATGGAGAGTGATTCTTTGCTCAATCAGATAATGACAGGACAAAGGGAAATGGTTTTAAACTAAAAGAGGGAAGATTTAGATTAGAGGTTAGGAGAAAGTTCTTCCCTCAGAGGGTGGTGAGGCCCTGGCACAGGTTGCCCAGAGAAGCTGTGGATGCCTCATCCCTGGAGGTGTTCAAGGCCAGGTTGGATGAGGCCCTGGGCAACCTGGTCTGGTGGGAGGTGTCCTTGCACATGGCAGGGGGGTTGGGACTGGATGATTTTTAAGGTCCCTTCCAGCCCAAGTCATTCTGTGATTCTATGATGTAAGAGGAACATAAAGGAGATATGGGATTTCCTCCCATGTAACACTCTGAATCATGAGATGTAATAGCCCTACAGGACTTTTCAGCATCCTCCACTATCTCGTGGCTGCATCCCACCTAGAAAGGTGTGGTGGTGATCAAGGGGAAGTGGGATGCAAGCTGGTTGGGAAAGGCCGGGAGGAGGGGCAACTCTGGCAATACCTGAGCAATATCAGTAATAACCTGACAATACCTGACAATACCTGACAATACTCTGGCAATACCAGCACGCCTCAGTTTTCTTTTTGTTACTTAAAACTTGAAGTTTATTTTTGGTGCACTTGTAAATGTGCGGTTTAGAAAAAATCCATAACTCAGGGTGATGGAAGTGGGGGAAGCCGCTATGAAGTGCATGGTTATTCCTGGCAGGATGTTCCTCCATCACAGATGCAGGTGGGGAATTGGAGCTGCTGTGACTCACCAGTTTTCCTGTTTGTGGTGTGAGGTATGAGTGTCACTCTATATTCGGAGACACCCTTAGTGAGGATGATAAAAAAAAGTGAAGCTCAAAAACAAGTCTAGCAAGAAGAGTCCTAAACCATTGAAATACAGGAGAGGAGCTGCTAAATTAAATTCATTAAATTAAATTAATTAATTAATTAACACTAAGCTTTCTGGAAGGAATTGCCGTAGAATTAATTTAGTGCTAGCAGTGTGGAAACTAGAAATTGAAGTTGAGTTTTTTGAGCCAGTTAGAAGTAGAAATCTTATTAAAATATAATGGGATTTGGGAAGCTTATATGCATAGGCTCCTTTTAAATCCCAACCATCATGCACAGTCTAGATGTGTTTCAAGAGACAGGACAAAATCTGCAGCAGGTGTAAGTCAGGGAAAGTCTATTAGAAATGAATAGCTTTAAACTAAGGCAGTTGTCTACAGGGGGACATAAGTACCACCACATCTGTATTGGTTAACTGAGCACCATTCCATTCTGTGCAACAATTTTAAAAGTGTCTCCTTTACTTGTTCCTAAAAATTCCTAATTAAAGAGACGAAAAAAAATGGAGAAGCTAAATCTATGTGTCTGGGTGGTAAATATATCAAGGGAGGGCATTTATGTTTGTTATGCATTTGTGAGGTACTTTGGGCACTGCCACAATATATAAAATATGCATGAAGACTTTTGAAATCTATTTGTATGTTCAACTTTGCCTAGAGCCCCATCTCCAAAACTTTGCCCTAGCTATTTCCTCAGAAAGCATGCAAGGTACAAAAAGCCAGTAGACTTCAGAGGATGCTGCAGGTAGTAATTTATCCTATAAAAATTGCTAGTGAGACATCATTCCTTCCTAACTTCTGGCTTCAACAAGCCCACAGTGACAAGAGGGGCTCTCTTTCTTGACCCCAACAAGAGGATGACAGTTAACTGTGTTGACCATCTTTGAACTCTGTATAACCCTATAATGCCTGCTACAGCTAGGGATGCTAGATCCATTCCCAGAATCCTAGACACACCTCCATACTGGAGGCTGGTTTTAACCTATGCATCTGCATCTGTAGCTTTACATAGCTGCTCCTTCACACACCTCTGGTGTGGTCTGGCTACACCTGGCACTAAATGGCAGGGTTTACTCCTGAGAAATTCAGATGAAAGAAAAAAAAAAAGCCATTCAGGTTAGAAGGTCATTATACATTTACTAAAAATTCTGTGCCATAAGCTGCAGAACATGTGGATCCACTACTGAAGTTATAGGGAGTCTGTCAGCTTACCCAGAGGAGGCGTCTGTAAGAATCTGTATTTTAATTTATCTAGATAATTACCTTAAAACATATTGCTTAAAGTCACTTTTTTAATGAGAATCACCAGTATCACTTATTTTTCTGCCTATTCCATGCAGTCACTTTTTAAAGAGAAAAGACTGTAGATTTGCAAAAACTCAAATGCCTCTGCAGCCTGAGGTTAGCATAGTTAGCAGACTGCATTGGATAATTCAATTTCATTAGCAGATTTTTCATCCAGAGTGAAAACTAGAAGAGTACACATTTCCGCATGCCCGTCACTTCTTTGTGTATTGTGGTTTATGAATTATCAGTGTCAGATTTATACAAGTGAAATTGAAACGTTAGATTCTATTTCAGCCCCTTATATGTTAGTATGCTAAACCACAGTGTTAATTCTGTCTTTGTACGGATTGAGATCTGAGGAATAAGGAGATAGTAGCAACAGAGGGTTTCCGCAGGAGCTGAGGACTGTTGAGTCTTAACTATCTTAGTTGCTGTCTCTTCAGTTCTTGCAAACACTTGAAGCTGCAGAAGGGCCCTTCTTTCTCATTTTTCTCACTCCTTTACATCAGAAAAACCTACAAATGGGCAATTTGCAATGTTACGCAGAGCAGCCCTGGTACCCTGCCTGAAAGGGGCCAGGTGTACCAGAAGAGGGAACGTGGAGGTACCCCCCAGAGACAGGTAACTGCAGGTAATTGTCTGCAGCAACCCTTTCAGCTCAGGCGCCTACACGCTATAGCATTAACCATGGGCAGCAATAGGTAGCTGTTGTGGAGCTGTGCCTCCTCCTTCCCGCTGCCTTCCTAGCTCTCTTGTTGCTCCACGCGACGTGGTTATAATCGAGATGAAGCAGAGTGATTACAGGAACATAAGTGCATTAGGACATGCAGTCAGCTGGAATTGTTCTTCCGTGCTCTTTTATGGATAGCTGTGGAGCGGTCAGGGAAAAGCGAATATGAGCCCTTGATACAGTTCATTGCTTTCTGCATGAGTTGTGTGAAACTTACACTCCCAATACAGTTATCTGGCCGAGACTTTTTTTTACACCTTCTGTCCCTTTTCCAAGTGATGGACTAGCAAGCCGAGGCGGTGCCGTATATCAGAGTGGCCACAGGACGGGTAGGTGCATGATGCATCACGGTGCCGCAGAGTGGCTAATGCTCCGCTGCATCTTGTACTACACAGTAGCTCTGCAATGAGGAGCGTAGATCACAGGAGAGTGCAAGATGGCTCTCTTCTCCCAGTGATATAATTAGATCCATTGCTCATCTGTCATACCAAAGTGCTGTAGCAACAGATAGCTGGCCGTCTGTGACACGGCTCTGCCTGCTCCTCCATCAGGCGCGCTGACAGGTCTGCGTGTCTTCGTGTGCCCCGGTACAGGAGCTCTGGCCTCTGGCTTAGGGCTGCATCTCTCTGCCTTCCACCCGCTCATCATCGGAGATGCTGTCCTGGATTATGCCAGGGACAAGGGGCACAGAGAGCAAGTGTAAAGCTGTACGGAAGCAGCTCCTGCTCTGGGTATCTCATTCTTCTTCGCCCTACATCTTCGGTGTCTTGCCATTTCTTTCAGCGTTTCTCTTACTCTGGGTGCTCCCTGGGGGCATGTATCTGTCATTTTATTTAGCTTCCCCTGTGCCAGCTAGACCCGTAACAAATCCTGAGGAAGGTCACTGCCGTCAGCATCTTGCAGTGCAACTATCATGGGGAAATGTGGTCTGTCCCTGTAGGGAGGAAACCTCCCATGTCTCTGAGACAAGAACTCTCACATGGCAAAGGGAAAGAAGAGCTCTGGTTATCTCTTAGTGCCAGTCCCACAAACTCCTGGGTCCCAGGCGTTGCATTAGGCAGAGGCTGTATTTCACACTGCTGCTTGGTAGCTGTCCTCCACAAGGACACAGGCACTGCGTCCTGCAGCAAGGCTGTTTGGTCTGACCTTATGACAGTTAGACTCCAAAAAAAAAAAATGAATGTGAGGTGTTTGTCCATATTTGTAAATATTCCTGCTGAAGCAGGATGAAAAATGAAACCATGGTAAGTGCTCAAAGGTGGGGAATCTTAAGAAACAAAACTCCACACATCTCCACACAAAATCTCCACACATCAGTTAAAATGCTTCATTTCTGTCACAGACTGTTTATTTATGGGTTTTATTTTGTAATTTTTGGATGTAACAAAAGCCTTTGTGACAGTAGCACAGGCTGTCATACCAAAATGTTTAGAAATGTTTAAGAATGTACCTGGTGGTGGTGGACTGGCTGAGGATAGCACTTCCCCCTCCCCGCACAGAGCTGGAGAGAGCTGCATCCCTTTGCTTGGTGGCAGCTGGAGCCAGCTGGGACAAGTACTACGGGGTGTTTCCCGTACAGTCTCATCTCAAAGGACTTAAGATTTTGCAAGCTGCTTCCAGCCTTTCCAGCAGCTGATGCAGGCAGAGTGGCTGCAGCTGCCAGTTGCAGCCTTCACTGCTTGCGAAGTGGAGCTGAGGGCATGCGACATCTCCATCCTCATATCCTCCAGCACCATCCTTCCCCTTAGGTGACCTGGACTATCAGCAGGTCTCCCTGCAGAAACTCCAGCCTCTGCTACTCATTTCAGCCATCTCTGTATCCACACAGAATGTGCAGCAAGCATTTATTTTGTTTTTATCTGTGCTCTCTTCCAGCACAGTGAGATCATTTGAGCAAGGTGTTTGCAGCAATGGCAAGTAGGGAGATCCCAGGCTTATAAGGACTTTTTACGGGTAGATGGAAGATAGACGTAGTGTTGAACTCCTGTGGGGTGCTTTCAGCCATGTCAGCTGGAAAAGCTGAGCCGTTCCCGAGCAAGATGAGGCTCTCGTTCCTGGTACCTGTCATAGAAATCATGTCTTCAGCTGATGCCCTGCCACTGGAGACAGTATGAATAGTATCAAAGGTCTCCAGAAATGATGGTTATTAAGCAAGAAGTTTTATGCTTTCACCTCATGTGACATGTCCAAAGACCTCATTTTCTCATACTGTGACCTCTTTTTCGTATGCTGGATTTGTGACAGAAGAATTTGTTAACATGCTCAGCCTTGGGCTCCACCTCTCCACTCAGCAAGGTGAAGCACTGCTCTCTCTAGGGAATAAGAACCAACAGAAAGGGGGAAAGAGGCTGCTATGAGTCCTGTAAAAACTTTCCTTACCATCCTTGTCAGCCTTCAGCTGGATCTCCTTAGTGCTTTCCTAGCACCACTTTTCCTGCCTGGCTCTCAGCTCTCCTGGGAGGTCTCCGTTTTTGCAGGGGGATTTTTTTTTGTCACAGTGTGTTTTACATTGTCAGGGCTTTCAGGAAGCCATCTGGTCTACCACTCCATCAAAACAAGGCCAGCTTTGAAATTAGATGCAACTTCAAGGTTAGATCAGAGCATATGCCAAGTTGGGAGTGTCTTCAGTGGTGGGGACTTGACCAGCCTGCCTGAGATTTTTTTCCCTAATATCCAGTGTTACTGGTGTTACATGGCTACAGCTCACTATACACATTGGGCTTTGCTGCCCCTCTTCTTTCACATCTACAGGCTAATCGCTTGGGTAGCGATTTCTGATGAATGAGTGCCTTTTACATGGAGTTTCATTTGCTTCACCTCTCTTCTTATTTGCTTGTATCTATGAGGGACCACTGTTAAATCGTATTAAATTGCCATTGCTGCTGGTATTAGACAGGACTGGTCCCCGGTCAGACCTGTGTGGTGCTCCCGAGCTCTGTCTGAGACAAGGGTCCTGCTGTGCTGCTGCAGCTGGTATTGGGGACCACGTCTTGTGGTGCGTCACCACTTTCTGCAAAAACCACTTTGTCCTTGAGCTGCTTCGCTTCAGCGTGCACTGGACCTGGCATCTATCTAGGCCTCTAGCACCCATTGAATGGGTGGTTGGTGCTCCCTCATAGGGACTCTATATCTGGAGACAAAAGCACCTTAAGATGAGGAATAGCTGGAGTTTCCCAGCTGCAAATGCCTGTCTGGCCACCCTTGCTCAGCAGCAGCAGCCAGGACTTGCTGCAGTCCCTCGAAGAGTCCCCAGCAGTCTTCAAAGAGCCCAGAAGACTGCAGGAATCTGGAAGTAAAATTCAGAAGTGTTTGTGCATTTTGTTACCACTTCTGGCAGCTCCTGTTTGCTGTGCAGCGAGTGTGCCATTAGTTGTTTTGTGCCGCTCATTTCAGTGTTTGTGCATGTAGCTGCCACTAACAGCAGCTCAAGTTACTGTAAGAAGTGTCTGATTGCAGCAAAATGGCAGCCTCACCCTAGGAGAGGTATATGGACCTTTCAAGGCATTGATCAGTTTGTTTGTTTGTTTGTTTCCTTACAAATTCTGTTGCTTTTGTCCAGATTTGCCCTTTGGCCACAGGGCTGTTTTCTTCTCCTGGGCATTGTCATACTGTGACATTTATTACAGACATCTCAGTCTCCCTCAGGAAGAATCACAGGGGTGCCATTTTGCAGATCTGAAGTGGTCTGTAAGAGGGACAAAAGCCCAGGTTCATGCTATAGGTCAGATGTAGGAAGTGTCTGTCTAATAAATCATTTCTCATCCTGTGCTTTGCAGGAAGGAGTGGGACTTTGTCCCCCAGGGCTGCTGTGTGGTGCTCCCAGGGGCAGTTGTGCGGCCCTGCACGTGGCTGGGATGGGGGAACATTGCTGGGAAAGGTTCAGCAGAGCATTGCAAAAGCTGGGGGCATCCACATTTCTCTCCAGAGGTTTGCATGCAGCCACCGCTCAGTACTGGAATATCATGAGATGATGCTTAACCACACACCTGTGAGATTATGGCAAAGCTTGACCTTTTGTCTTAGAAAATAATTATTCTGAGTACCTCTCCCCCACAAACAGGACAGCCTCTCCCATCTGGTGTCCTCTGCTCCACAGCAGCTAAAGTCTTTGATGTTGTTTGCAAAGAGCATCTGAAGAAGGCAGGACAGGTGAGGGAGATGAAGGCCTTGAGACCAGGCCTTAGGAGAAGAGGTGCAGGTGTGATGGGGAAGGCTGAGGACCTGAGCCTTGCCCCATCCCTTTCATACACAGACACAGGCACTGATAAACATGACCTCTCCTCTCTGCATTGCCAATCCTTCTCACAGTTCAGAAACAACAGCAATGGGCAAAGGGGAAAACCTTGTTTCTTTGCCATTGCTGGAGATTATAAAAAAAAAAAACAGACTTTTTTTATACTTTTTGGTGTGTGATATGAAAGTGATGTGAATAAGGCTCTTCTTTATTGGTAACTCTGAGCTTTCAGTATAGAAAAATTATATAGTCTCCCGTCAAATATGGAAAATGAAGTTAATTTTTTATCTGCAGTACTCTGCAATTTTAGCTAGGGGAAGATAACTTGCTATAATTTCAAATCAGTGATTGAAAACCTGTTCACCACTAAGTATCGTTGCTGTGCTCAATTTTCCCACATTCACACTTGTGCTGACACAGCTCCAGTGAAATGTTAATCTTGTCTAATCACCAGCACAGAGCAGTAAGGAGGCTTGTGAGGCTTGCATTTTTTTGTGTGGGTGGGTGGGTGCTTTTCTGTTGGTGTTTTTTTTTTTTTTTTTTTTTTGAGTATATATTTGGTATGCCAATATAGCTGCATCAGTGGAAAACCCTAGCAAATGTACTTCTTGATTGGTGTAATTCAGCAGACTCTTGTTAGAGGTCATAATTAACTACCATCCAGCCCACAGACAAAAAAGTTTGTGAGGCAGCTGCTAGACTGGTGGAGATAAGTCGCTTGTCTGGGAAAAACAGGGCTACAGTGCAGAAAAGGAGATATGGAGTGAAACTGAAATATGGCTAGGAAACAGGTTCTAGAGCTCATATAATAGCTTACTAGACAAATTCCTGTAGACGGACAATGAAATGTATGTGCCAAAATCAATTAGGATCCTATGAAAATTTAATCAAAGTTTATGCTAAATAATTCCACCCCAGATAAAGATACATTTCATTAATTTTTTATTATTGCTCATTTAAATTGAAGCGATTACTGCACAGAGCAGAAACTTTGTTGTCATAAATTAATCTAAGCACAGTCCAGGGATCAGCGTGGGGTTAGCTCTGTTCTGCGTGCTAGGATTCCTGGTCTTGCTCCAAGAACCAAGTTAGAATTTTAACAAACTCCTTTCCAGTCATAATTCTGTATTGTTCTGAGAGCCTGGACTGAACCTGAGGTCTCTCCCTATACAAGCAAGTGCCAAATCCCTGGGTAAAACACTAGATTTTGGCTTAGCAAATCTCTCATTTCATTTTGAAGTAAGGAGTAAGATTAGCTGAAGGACTGGAGTTACCTAGCCCTTGATTGGCATGTAACATGGCAACTTGGGCGCTCTCCATGCTGAGGATGAGGAAAGTTGCAGAATCTTCAATATAAGCCCTTTTCTTTAATGCATCTGTGACTGTTTTTCTTCTTCAGATGGCTGTGTGAGAACCTGAATGCATCCAGGTATGTTTACAGCATAAATACAACAAAACTTGTGGACTCAGGTTGCCAGATGATAAGAGTCCAAGTTCCTTAGGCTTTTTCAAAACCAAGATGTTATGTCTGTATGAACCTGTATGAACAAGATAGTCATCATATTGTTCATAACTGTCCATTCTTACACTGGCTGTGGACTGACATTACTAAATTTACACTTTCCCAGCAGCATTATAAGATTTGCATGTGTGCAGATAGCATGTGTTGCATTTGTGTCTGTGCATAAACCACAACATCTCGTTTTGGCCCACAAAGCTCTGGCTTTACCAGACAGATAGGGGTTGGAGGTCCTAGAAAGTAATTCTAGAGAACATTCAGAAATCAGAATGTGTGAACTACTCAGCATTTAGTGGTAGAAAGGGTTAGTGAAATTCTTGGCAGTATATAGAGAGAAGTAATGAGTAAGGTTAAAAAGGTAGTTTTGACCTTTATGTAAAAAAATGGCTAGACTAGGCCAAGGTAATTTCTAATACACTTCTATTTATAGAATCATGAAAAGTTGTCCTTAAAAATTTGTGTAGTTTGGAGGAAGCATCATTCCTTGGGAGATATAAAGAGCACCAACACTTTAAATTAGCAAAGGAAATTTCAAGGTGACCTTAGGAGGAAAATTAACTGGAAATTGAAGTGCTCTTTAATTCACTTTACAATTATGGACAAAGGCATAACAAGAAATGATGGCTCAAAGCAAGGCTGGACAAACTTAAATGAGAAAAAAAAGGCACAAATATGCAATAGGGAGGTGATTAACTTTTGAAGCAAATTACTAAAGAAAATGTTTGTTTCTGTATCTCTTTATGCCTTCAAATGCCTTTCTGAAGTTTGCCCAAGTCAAATGCAAACAATTGGACTCAGAGATAACTGGGTGAAGTTAAGTGGTTGGTGTTCTGCCTGATCTTAGTGCTGAGGCTCTAGATTTTATCTTTTTATTAGATATAGATGATCTATTTTTATTCTTTAAACTTAAGGTTTATCAGTATTCTAGCAAAACATTCATTGGGCCTGTAAACGTAACCAAACAATTGGGTATTGATATGGCAGGTAGAGGTTTGATTAGAAATGCAAAATATGAGAACATCCATGTGATTAATGTAACAGACCAGACACAAGTGATTTCACATTAGCGAGGCAGGTGTTTGGTTTGAGAAGAGAGCCAGTGGAGTGTTTTACAGAGAGTAAAATCAATGATTTTGATGGAGCTCCTCCCAGTATGAATTGCTGCAGGATCATACTCCCCCTCGTAAAGGTCAGATTGATTCAATGGCTGTCATAATTGCCTGCAAATAGAACACTTACTTATAAAAAATAAACAAACAAGTGCTAAATTTAATGCAGTATGAATAAATACTCCATCAAATATCAATGCCTTGATTGTCTACATAGCTGACCAATTCTATTTACAAAATGCAGCCACGAGGGAACATATTCTTTTGAGTTTCCTCCAAACCTGCTCTGTGCAACTCAAGCTGCTCTACAAGGACAGCACACCAGCAAAGCCATCCAAACCCACGATCCATCCTTTCACTGAGGGACCAGAAGAAACAACAAGTGTGAGACACACAACAGGCCACCTTCTGCTCAGCCTCGCCTGTGTGCCACAGCTTCAAGAGTGGGAAATGAAGATCCATATTGCTCTCAAGTGGAGTTAGCAACCTGTCTTCAGTGAGATCTTTTGATCCAGGGCTCCTTTGGGAGTGAACTGAATTGTACCATCAAAGGCAGCTGTAATTCTGAATGCAGAAGTTTTATACTACTCCATTTCAGAAGTAAATTTATATGAGCTTTCCTGGGAACTTAGATAGATGAACCCTTATTCATATCTGTGGGAGCAGAGCTAGCCTATTCTTATGCACCCTGACTGGGTGATGTCCAGTAGTCTCTCAAATCATTCAGAGATTGCCTTGCCGCTGTTTATGTCACTATCATATCACATCCTAGGGGTACCACCTTACCTATTGCCACATTTGCATCTTAAAATATCAGGTTGGTGAATTAGTATGCAGGAAGTCCAGGCAAAGCGCTCCCGTTGGCATACAGCACGTATTTGTCCTTCTGCCAATGAGAATATTTGCACATGGATTTGGTTTCTCCTGGGTTGATGATAAATGGCTCTGTGAATTTGGTTTGGTCCCAATCCTTTCTCACTGCTGAGAAAGGTGAAGAGAAGCAAAGGAAGGAAATTAAAGCCTTTCTCCTCAAGGGATTTGGTTAACCACATCCATCTGGAACATTTTTATTGTCAGGGAGAATAAGAAGAAGAACAGATGAACTATACGGGAAGGTATTAGCAAATTTCTTCACTCCCATTCCTCTGAGAGAAAGTCCTCTCTGCACATTGATCTTAAATTTACATTTCCCCTTTGTTTCTGAATTTTAACAAATAGCACAACTTAATAGTCTTCTTTCCTCTTCCCCAAAGTTCTTAATGTTTGACAAATAATCTCCATTTCTCTCCTTCAAACCCACCTGAGAATCTCCCCTTGTCAGGAGTCCTCTCTAGCAACACCCAACCTGTGTGTACACAGGTGCTATACATGTAGCCCCTTGTTGGCACCCCATGGGGCAGTTATTACCCCAGATCTAGCAGGAACTTTTCTCAATCTCTTTTCATTATCTCGAGAAAGGTCAGGCTGCCTTCCAGCACCATCTCCTTCAGCTGCGTGTCTCAACATCCCAGTGTTTCTCTCACATCCTTGCCTAGCAAATCAGAGATCCAGCAGCTGGAAAATGGGCATCTTACCTGCTTGTTGCTTCCAGTGTGCTGCAAGTCTTCAAAAAAAGGGGACGGTTGTGCTGATGACACCAACCTTTTTGTCTCTGAGGATTTGTCCTCATTCCTGATGAGTTTCCTCTAAAAATTTAATTTTCTAAATATTTCCTAGAATTGGAATTTCAGGGGACATGTAGAAGAAAGCACTGAAGAAATGTCCTTGTTTGTATCAGACCTGCATTACTGAGCTTCCATCCTGTACCAAAACAGGGATTGATCCACTGCAGTCTCACTGGGTTCCATCTTGTTTCCAGCTATTCCCGAGTCCCTCCCCAACAGAGCAGCTCTACAGCTACATTTTGGGAGAGTGATTTAAATGGTAAAAGCAGCCAAATGGATGTCCAGGAATATGGTTCATACTCCTGTCTCTCTCTGCTGTGTCCCCTCCTAATCTCTGCAGAATGCTTTTGGCAACGCTGAATGAAAGGGTTAGAGATATGATACTGGCAAAAATTTGTCTTCTTTTTTCTTTCCTTTTTTTTCTTTTTTTTTTTTCTTTTTCTTTTTCCTTTTAGGTACAAGCAGATGAAAGGGACTCTGTGGCTGCAAACAGATGTGAACTGCGGTCCATCATAGGCAGAGGTGGAGTAACTTCCATGATTTTTATGCAATAAGTTTTGTTAGGTTTCTGTAGAAGAAGGTGACCAGAAAGGATAGGAAGAGAGCCTATATTCATAGCCTGTAATCGTAGCCTATAATCATGGCCGCTCCTTGTGCCGCTGACAGTGTACACACACAGCCTGCAATGTTCAGGACACTAAAGTGCTGTGTGAATTAGAAACGGAATTTCCCAGGAGCATTCAACCATACAGATATACAGCGTACCGAAGAGGTAGTTATATTAGCTATGGGTATGAACATGCTCTCAGGAATGTGTAAAATAGCTCGGTTGAGTACAGCATGTACAGCGCATTCACTGAGAATGAGAGCTGCTAATATGCTTCCAAAATCTGAGCTAGATTTTGTCAAAAATGATGGATCCAGTGGGACACCAGTCTGAATTCTGGGTTTCTTTCAACCTCTGGAAGATCTGGATGATTTTTTTTAAACTACGGTTTAAAAATTCCCTGGAATGTATCCAACACACTTCAAAAGTCTCAAGTCATAATAGGGATCACTGAAGCTTTTCCAGGCTCTGTCAGTATTAACAATATGAAGACTCCGAGGGGATTTCTCCCATAACATATCTAGGTAACTCTGGAAACTTGCACAAGGAATTAATTGTCCAGAACAAGTGTAAATTAGGATGGATATGAGCATCATAAGAAGTAACCATTATCTAAACTTTAGAAAATAAACCAGTTTATCTATTGTATGAAACTAATAATGTCAAATTTGACCTCTTCTTCCTACATCTTGATCATGCAAATTATCCATAATTTGGAACAATGGTCTAAATCTCAATTGGAGACATCTTCGTTGACTTTACTAGGATGACTTGATGAGGAAGGTTACATGTGTGACTAAGGGGTGGGAGGATATGGGGATAGATGAGAGGACAGCAAACGACTCAGCAGAAAGGACCAGGAAACAGATAGGAATCAGTACCTTGGATGCTGGACCTCCATGGAATATCAGGATGAGTGGAGTCATGTGCAATGGGAAGGATCTGTATGGAAAATAAGTTAATTATTAGAGTTATGAAATGACAAAATAACATCTGCAAGTCAAATTAAGAAAAGGGATGAATAAGCTTCTTTCAATAAAACTCTTGAGAGGTGCGATGATAGGGCAGACAGACAGTGAAAACATCTCAATGCCAATTATGTTGAATGTCAATTGGAAAAGACTTGTCAAGCGTATTGAAGACTGTTAATTTCTGTAAAGTTTCACTAGGAAAACTAGACAGGAGGTGGACAGTAATTAATGTAAATTGCAAGGAAAAGCCCAGGAAATCAAATGTTAACAGCTTCCACAATGAAACAAAATGAGTTAATCATAATTATCATTATTATTACAGTGTGTATCAGTGGAATTAATTATCGTTAGTTAATTGTCATCAGTGCCATCCTGACTTTCTCCTAGTGCATTTGCATGTTTTCCACCTCCTATTTGGTCTCATTAGTTTAAAGAGATGCTGTCAACTTGAAATCCAAACTTTAAAAAAAAATAAATTAAAAGCTGTTTCTCTCCCCCTTCTGCCAATTATGACTTTGCAGTTATGTACTGCTATTTTAAACAGCTTTTTTCTTCTTCATGTACAAAAGCCAGAAAAGGAAAACAAACTACTGTGGAACAGTGACAGTGATTAAAAAAATTGACACCAAAGATTTGAAGTAAACAAACTGGAAAATCTATTTCTTTCTGGTCTCTTCCAGGGCTAAGAATCTGGAGACCCCAAATGAATACAGTTGCTGATGAGAGCTGTACTTTCTGATAAATGTCATGCAGGGCTACATACAAGAATCAAAGCTTCAGCTACATCTCTCTCATGTTTTTAAGAAAGCTGCATTTTACAGAAAAAGTTTTCTGGGTTTCTTATCAGTGGGGAATAGACCCTGGATAAATGCAGGGATTGCTGCAGCAGATACCTTGTCTTGACTCTGAAGTGAAAATTGAACCTTCTTTAAGATTATGTTTTGATTCTAGGGAACAATGCTACCAGAGATCTTTGAACCATTATCATTACTCATTTTAGAGATGGAACCACTACTTCCATGTCTGTAATTTGACTGGTGCTCCACAGTGCACAGACTGTTATCTGTGTTTTTCATCCTTTACAGCTAGTCATAGTTTTCATTACTTATATTGTTATCATGTCCTTTGAATACATGTACTTTATTACCTCCTGGAGACAAAACAAACTTTTAAAAAGATTTTTCTAATTTTCTAAGACCATTCTGCAGTGGAGGGATAGTTGTGAGTAAGCCTAAAGTCCAAGTTGTCCAAGGTTAAAAAAAAAAAAAAATTCAACCTGTTTATTGCATTAAATATTTATAAATGTCATCAAAAGTATTATAAGATTTGAGACTGGAGGTTCTACCTTTTTATTAAATGAGTTACTAGGCTTAGAAAAATTATATTAGTCTGTCTAATAAAAGGTGTTTATTTTACCCACACAGTAGCTTTTATTACAAAGCCGTGGGTAGCTGCTGATGCCATCAGACCTGAAGTGGGCAGTGATATGGTGATACCATGATGCTTGATCCATCTGTCCTTGTCTGTCTGTCTGCTTGCTGGCCAGGGACAACACCCACCCGCTCCCACCTTGACCCCCTGGCATGGCCAGGACAGAGTGTGTGGGTGCCTCTTCTGCTCCAGCGACCCTCTCCTGACCCGCATGGCCCCAGGCAGTGCCGAGCATGGGACCTGCACATCTCCTCATCCTTTTGTTGCTTCTTGGACCTCCTTTTGGTCACTCCAGCTGTTTCTGGAACCCAGCCTCCTCTCAGTGGAACAACTGCTCTGACATCTTTTTCCCCCTTGGTGCCTGTTCTTCCACACCCATACCCAAATGTGGCATTTCTGGCTGTTACCTGGGTAACCTTGGCCTTGCAAGTGTGGTGGTTTTACCACAACTCCACCACAACTGCTCTTTCACTCCCCCTCCCCAAAAGGAAAGGGGGAGAAAATACGATGGAAAGGGCTCAAGGGTTGAGATAAAGACAGGGAGATCGCTCAATAATTATCATCACGGACAAAACAGACTCATTATAGGGAGATTAATAAAATTTATTGCCTATTGCTAAAAAGCTAGAGCAGTGAGAAAACTCAAACTAAAACCATCTTCCCCCACCCCCCACCCTTTTCTACTTCCTACCCCCAAACAGCACAGGGGAACGGGGAATGGGGGCTGTGGTCAGTCCATGGCGCTTCGTCTCCACCACTCCTTCACGGTCACTCTCTGCCCATGCTGCCTTCTTCAACACCTCCTAAGAGACTTCTGTCAGGATCTGGGCCTTCCTTCTGGAAAATTTCCTAGCCAACGGTGATATTGCTGAAATAAAAGACTTATTACTATAGATTAGAAATGTTTTAGCTGTTCTTTTTCTTTCTGTGAATCTTTAGTAAAAGGCTTTGAAGTATGTTTTTTGGTTGTTATGTTGTTGTTGTTATTTTTGGTGGAGTTTGGCCTGGTATTCAGGATTTTCTTGGTGTCACATATTAACAGGGCCACGACTCTTCTTCACATCTGGGTCTGCTTCTCCCATGAGAGTTATCCCAGTGGGGTGATGGGACATGAGGGGCAGGAACAAGAAAAGCTAACAGAGGACAGAAGAGAAAAAATATCCCCTGCAGGATGATTTGAAAGGTGGGGCAGCAGATGAAGCTGCTGGGAGCCTTCGGGAGATCAGCAATCCCACATCCAAAACTAGAGTGGGAAAATACTGGCCAGAGCAGCTTGCTTGCTCCAGACCATACTAGACCATCTCCTGGAAGGTTTTAAAGAGAGGTCAAATGTCCTGAAGCTTTTTCAGCTTCTACCACAGCTGCAGCATGTATTTCAAACAATCAGGCAGGTACTGCTCTTGGGACTATAACAAGGTGTATGTGAGCATTGCAGAAGGAATAGATGCTGTAGGCTACAGAAACAGTAGATTTTGTCTGCAATCTGTAAAGCATCTAAGAGAGTAAAAATACATATATATTCACCTGACTTACAGAGAGCTTAAAGATTTCCCCTGTGTGCAGCATCTGACCACTCTAGCCCTCACATGAAACAGTGTGGAAGGTCTGCAGCCACATACTACGCCCAGCCCTCTTGGGCTGGCAGCAGATGTTTGGAGAGGAGCAATGTTCCCATCTCACCACCCCATTCCCAGCTCTAGCTGAAGCCTACAGGCATCCGATTCACTGGTGTTTTATAATAAAACCCCAGGTCTCAAGGGCTTTTTGCACTTCTGAAGCCCTCATATTCAAGCATAATGCTCTTCATCTCCTCTGCGACTGGGAGGAGGGGATGGCTGTCCTCCAGGTCATGGTGAGCTGCCACTTACAGTTACGTGATGTGGGAAAGTGGCTGCTGGTTGGGAAGCACCAGGCCGCAGAAAGTGCTGCTCCACTGTCTCTTAGGCTTGTTAAGCAGCTGCCATAATCTGCTGTGGTTTTGGAGGAATTAAACATTTACGCGAGTTTGTTTTGTAAACCGAGAGCTTCAGAAGTGTCAGGGTTTGATTCAGCCACGAGAGCAGCCCCAAGGGCTGGATGTTTATCGGAGCTGCTCTTGGATGTGTTGTGTCAGACCCCGCTTCCAGGCTACCTCGGGCAGCACGGGAGCCTGCCACACACCCACCACATGCAGCACTGATGTGAGCAAACCTCTGAGGAGCTACTATCAGCTCTCACCATCTTACCCTGGTTTTGGTTCATTCATCCACATTTGCAGACTTCCTTGAAATTCCTGTGGAGGAGAGGATCGCATTAGGGAGAGGTAAAGCCTTGCAGAGAGAAAATAGGAATTCTCTTAGTTTTCCAAATGAGCTCAAAAAGATCCTTTCAAAAGGTCCTGAGGCTTTTGGTTAATTTTATTTTCTGTAGTGTTTTCCTGTTTCATCTTCTTCTACCTTTTTGAGTTCTGGCCACCATTAGAAAATGAAATGCCAAAAGTAGCTCAGGGTTTTTGTATACTCTTCCTATACCATCCAATCCAAGGAAGGTAGGATCCACGAGAGAGCTGGTTCTCTCAAGCTTTCTAACATTGTGAAGCCCAGAGTTCTACAAACTGCACTGAGGAGTTTTATGAGCCCACATGTTGAATCTTTTAATTTTGTCCAGTGGTGTCCTCAAAAATGACTTGCCATGGCCTACATCTGCATTGTGTTTCTGATTCAGCAGCTCCATGAGATGTCATTGTCTTTGCTTCCATCTCCAGCTAAATAACATTTGCATGAAAGTCAAACTGCTGAATTTAATCTCAGCATGTATCAGCATTCAAAAACAGGGAAGCTTGGGAAGCATTGTTTTAATTAAATAATAACTTTGCAGTTTCTCCAGATTTCCCAAGAATATCTGGCTCCTGGAGGATTTGGCGTCCACATTTCCTGCATTGTGTAACATGGCTCTGTCTAAGAAGAAGTAGAGAAACATGAAAAACAGAGCCTGTAGCCTTTCAGCATGGTGAAACCATCATCATGACATACAGGCTATGGGAAACGTGACAGTAAGGGACTTTCGGGTTCATTGGGCTTGCCAAGTTGCTTGCCATCACACACCTCCATGTTATATAATCCCCTTAAAAAATACTGAACTGCATCCTAATAGTCACTTCATTTTTTGCTCACATTGTTCTTGTTGGAAAGCTATTGCCAGGACATCATTCTTATGGTTAGAGGTGGTTTAATTTTCTGCCAAAATCTATTCATGGCTGTACTCATTTGCTTTTGTGCTTGCAAGGCCCTGCATCTTTTCTCCTGTTAGATGTCTACCCTTGGTGTTATGTATAAATCAAAACTGTTTCTCTTCTCAGTCTTAACTTTGTTGGTTAAACAAGTCAAACTCTTCCTGTCGTCTCTCGTATGATCCTCTCTCCATTCCCCGTCCCCCCTGTGTGCATAACCTGGATGTGGAATGTGCTGAATTTATCTTTCTTGAACATGAAAACTGATATGTACTTAGGAAATGAAGTGCATGTGGCTTCTGCAGTGCTATAACTATCTCATCTGTAATTATACTACATTGCCCCTCCGGAAAACATTTTATCACTACTGAAGGTGATCTTCTTACAGGGCTGTGTTACACTGATGCAGCTATGTACGTGGTGAGGAGTGTAAAACTGCCACATGCCTGGTTTTACCTTCATCGCTTTGCCTTCAGAGTCTACTGTAGAGAGACTGTGCACCAGGTTCACATGTCCTAAATCCCCTGCAAAAGCCAAAGTGGTTTGGAAGTCTCAGGGACTTGCCCCCTGAGACCCTGGGGAATTAAACATTTTATCTGAAGAGAGGTGTTGGAGGTAGGCAGTATGGTTTCTTCTGAGGAAGGAATTGGCTCAGGACAAAGCCTAGAGACTGGTGTTAATAACATGCTTAACTTCTGAGGAGCTGATCATATGTTTTCCTCCTGTGGGGATGGGAGACAGGGCAGTCTAAGCAGACAAGCTGGAATTTGTTCTCTTTTGTGGTCTGCCTTTATATTTTTAAGACAGTGGTGTCTAACCCATTTTTTCAGTATGTACTTCCCTGGCCAACCTAAAACTATGGAGGAAGTTTTATTTCTGATGTAGGCAGGGGGGCTAATTATTGTCACTGCAGGCAGCTCTAAAGAGATATTTTGGTTTTATACTTGCTGTATTCTCAGACAATATGGCAAGAGAAGAGTAATATATTACATGTAACTGAGATACCTTTTTCCCATTACTTCTGTCTAAAATCATTGCTGCCTATACTGTCCCTTCTCTGTTCCTGCTGGCCTTTGGAATTATAATCTGCTGTGTTCATTAAGAGTCCATTAAAATCAATGGACCCTTAAAGCCTACCCAGTAAATCTTGCAGCAGTCAACAGATTCAATCGAAGGTCCAACCAAACGTGTTAGAAACAGTTTCTTGCTGACCACGGCCACTACATCTAAGGCTGGTGTCTGCGGAAGAAATACTGTCATCTATTCGTCTGTCAGCTAGCCTGCTGTTATTTGTGCTAAGGCTTCCCCTGCTGTGAAGATGGCTATATTTACAGTGGTTATTTATTCAGCACCATATTATGCCTAGCTATTAATCATATTGTGACATACTCTTTCATTTGGTTAACTGGAAGAGAACACCTCGCATATCAACCACAACCTTCCTTTTATTTTCTCTTTTCCAACTTGAATTGCCTGGTATTGATACAATAAAATTAAGTTCTAGAGTTTCAAACAATTTCTTTGCACCAAGATCTCTTCTGACAGATGAGGCAAATGTAAGGAGAATTTCCTACTGTTTGCTACATACACCTCATATAACCCTGCGTGCAGTCATACTTGCACCTCTGTTGTCAGGATTAATTCGGCTGGCATGAGTAGGACTGTTGCCAGTGGTTATTACACACCTCCAGAAGCATTTGTAAGAGCTCATCCATAGATTATAATTGCTACTGTGTCATTTTCACATTTTATTAAAGCAGTTCACTCCTTATGAACTAAGCTTTCTGAGTATAAGCAGAACTTCTTACATCCTCAAATACAATTCGAGCTGCCTAAAAGCTAAGCATCTTGGCCAAGTGAGTTGACTGGGGCTTCCAGAAGTCAAAGAAGAGAGAGCATCCTGTGTGGGTGAGGGAGCCCTGGCACAGACTGCCCGGAGAGGCTGTGGGGTCTTCTCCTTGGAGATCTCCAAAAGCCGCCTGGACGTGGCCCTGGGCAACCTGTTCTGGGTGTCCCTGCTTGGGCAGGGGTGGCACCAGATGGACCCAGAGGTTACTTCCCACCTCAGCCATCCTGTGATGCTGTGATATATGGCAAACCGTTCTGGGGTTTGGAGAAAAAGCTCCTTCTGTAAATGTTGTACGGCTCAGACTAGGCAATTAACATTTTTTGGACCAATACAAGTAGAATGAATTCCTTCCTGTTCCACAGATGCATATTATTTCAGAAAATAACAGCCTGCTACACAAGAAAAAGTAATGCTGTAGAGGACTTATTTCGCTTTTATAGGGCAAAATAACTCTTTAGTAGATTTTTTTTTTTTCATTTTACATGAGCCTATTTTTGATCCCCTCATCACTGGAGAAAACTGACTGGGTGGGCATAGGGTCATAATTCTTTTTCAGTTTTAACCCAGAACTACTTATTCTCCTAAAAAAATCAGAAATTATTTCAAACTGATTTTTATGCATTTCTCTGAAAAGCAATACATATAAATGTATGGGACAGAATGGAGATAAAGATGAATAAGTAACAGCATACTAGAGACATGGAATAGCTTATAGCATGACTAGAAGCAATATCTGATCATTTCTGAAAAGCTATTTCTTAAATTAATCGTACAGGATTTTGGGTGCAAAATCTTGTTGCTGTCTGGCAAAGATGTAGGTATAGCCTTATTTTATTGCTCAGATCTTACCTAAAGTAATTAAACTAGACTGTAAAATCAACTATCCGTACTCATGTTCACTTAGATGGGAGCACACAGATGAAATTCATAGTCATGTTTTCCAAGCAATTTGCAGGCTGGAACTAATTAATACAAAAATGGTTACAAGAAATATACTCTAGTATTAACCTCTAACTTAGATTTGTTCAGCAGGCTAATATGTTATTATTAGCTTCAGATACATTAACTGCTATTGAAATTTGATGGTGACACAAATATGGCACCTTTTCTCAGTTTAATTATCTTTTATCCACACCCACCGGTGGGTCTCAATTGAGCGACATGCATTTTGCATCTACAATAGCTTTTTAATCAAGCACTCATTAGTGTACAGCTGCTGGTTGTTTTTCAAGGTCCACACCCTGAGGTACAGCTTTTATCTCCCCTTGGCTTCCACAGGATGTATGGATGTTCCATTACATAGATGATAGTTCTGAAAAAGGGCTGGTATTTCACTAGCATCTTGACCAGTCCTGATATGTCAGTCAAATTTCTGTCATTTTGGGGTTTGTGAGGGTTTGTGTATGTTCTCCATGAATTCAAACATTGATCGTTCCAGGAGAAATCGCACGAATTTATTTGTGCGAATTTTATTTTTTCTCTTCCTAGAAGCGAACGAGGAGCTGCGCTTGACATTTCCATTTTGTTTTTTCAGTGTGAAGTTGTAAATTAGTCCCAGATGCCTTGCAGTTTGGGCATGGAGACTCATGAACTTCTGTAAACCTTTTGATGTTCTCTCTCTCTGATTAAAAGACTATAATAAATCTATCCACAAAGAAGATGCCAAAAGCTGAAGCTGGAACAGCTTCTTACAAACAACCTTATCATCTGTCTAAAAATATGGGCTTGTATCAAACAGATAAACATTTCTTTACTAAAATTTCCTGGATTATCAGATATTACACAGGGAGCTCTACATCATGGTATTCCAAACACCCTGATCTTCTCTCACAACACACATTGGAGGCAGAAGAGAAAACACTTTTCCACGTAAAATGGAATTAATTGCTGTGTTGTAATGTTATGACTGAAACTGAGCAAGCTCTCAAGCACAGCTGAATAAATATCAGACACATCTGGGTGTAACGATGACTAATTATAATTTGGGAACATCTTCTTTATCGTCACCCTCTGACACAACTTCAAAACACCACCTTCAAAAAGGGCCACAGAACTACAAGCCAGTCTGATTTTCTTTGGTCCCTGGAAAGACCATGGAGCAAATCATCTCAGAGCACATTTATATGTGCAGGAAGAAGAAGAAAGTGACTGGGAACAGTCAGCATGGATTTACCGAGTGTCAGTCATTTCTGGCCAAACTGGCCTACACCCATGATAAAAGGACTGGTTTTCAAGATGAGGGGAGAGCAGTAGATGCCATTTACATTGACCTTAGCAAGGCATTCAAGATTCTCCTTCACCATATTCTTGTATCCGAGTTGGGATGTTATGGCAGGGATGGGGGGGAAAAAAAAAAATTATGATGTTGACTGGTGGGCTTTTGGGGTAATGGATAATAACTAGTCTTTACCTGGAGACTGTAGGGTAACACCATGGTGGTCTGTCCTGTTACCTTTCCCATTTCAAATCTTTATCAGTGGATGGAAGGAGGCAACAGAGTTCTTGGTCATCACGTCTGCAGATGACACCTAACAGGGACATCACTTGATATGCTCCAGAGCAGGGCTGCCATCTCGAGGGACTTAGAGAAATGGGCTGACAGAGACCTCATGAAACTCAGCAAAGACAAATGCAAAATCTCTTCATCTGGAAAGGAAAGACCCTTTGCAAGAAGTGGAGACTATCTGAGAAGCAGCTCCGTAGGAAAGGTTCTGGGGGTCCCAGTGAGCAGCAAGCAGGACATGGGCCAGCAGGGAGTCCTGGCAGCAATGATGGCCTGTGGCAGCCTGGGCTGCGTGAACAGGGGCAAAGCCAGAGACTGAGGAGGCCATGGACAAGACAGAGGTGGCCTCTTCACAGCCACATAGGCAGGGAGGGTGAGAGACACAGACGGACAAGATGAAACAGAAGAGGTTCAGCCTGGATATAAGGAGAGGCTTTTTCCCCACAAGGACATTTAGGCAGTGGCACAGGTTGCACATAGACTTTGTACAATCTTTAGAGGTTTTCATACCCAGATTGTGATAAAGCCTTGAGCAGCCTGGTCTGTCCTCAGAGCTGAGTCTGCTGTGAGCAGAGGTTGGACCAGAGGCCTCCTGAGGTCCCTTCCAGCCTGAGCTACCCTGTGATCCTGTGACTTCATCCCGGTCTTTGTTTGAGACAGAGCACCGGCCAGTACAGCCCCTGAAGTGGCATTTTAGTCATTTCAAGCAGACCATTCTGGGATTGCCATGAACTTTCATCACTGACTGTATTTTAATTTATTTTTCTGTGGCTCCACTTCTTTTCACGGTATAAAAAGCCAAAGCCCAAACAGAAGCAGGTAGAAAAGTTCAAATGGAAGGGACCTTCAAAGACCATTGAGTCCAACTGCCTGGCCACTTCAGGGCTCACCAAAAGTTAAAGCATATTTTTGAGGGCACTGTCCAAATGCCTTTTGAACACTGACAGGCACAGGGCATCAACCACCTCACTAGGAAGCCTGTACAAGTGTCTGATCACCCTCACTGTAAAGAAACTTTTCCTAATGCCCACTCTGACCCTGCCCTGGTGCATCTCTGTGCTGTTCCCATGTGTCTTATTATCATTTACCAAGGAGCAGAGATCAGCATCTCCCTCTGCACTTCTCCTGCTCAGGAAGGTGTAGAGAGCAATGAGGTTGTCTCTTAGCCTTCTTGTCTCCAAAATAGACAACCCAAGTGTCCTCAGCCTCTTATTGTCAGGTGAAGGGCGGTAGAGCCATTAGGGAAAATGGGCGAACATTCATTCAGACTGTTCAATCCTCCCTAATATTTCATTTCAAATAATACTGCCACACTCAGGTTACAGAAACTCCCCACATAAGACAAGTCTTGGAGGGCTCCTCAGAAATCCAATTCATTTACCTACTTTGGGGCTTTCCTATCTTTTCCTGTACATCCATTAGGCATTAACAGAAAAAGATCCCACCAGCTCCGTCAGTTCCTAGTATGAAGTCCCTAGGATCACATTGAGAGCTCTGTAAGGAGCAATTCCTGTAGTTTAGCTGTTATTTAATGTTTTCATTCTTTTTGTGAATGTAAAATACCACAAACTCTATTTTCAAGGACATTTTTTTTTTTTAATACAATGGCTCAAATCTTCACTGAAGCCAGAGTGCCCAGAGCACACTCTAGGGCTTAGAAAGATAAAGACAGAATACAGCAATACAGCTTTTTTTATTTGTTTCTTTGTTTTAACCCACACCTTTAGATGGTGTGTTGCACAAGGTGGTTCACAGCATGCTGTCTGTCCTGGCCTCTGCTTCTTCTAACCTCAGCTACTACCTCTTACTTTAATTAGGCAGAAGGCTGGTGACCACCCATGTTCCTTTTCCTTCACTCTTCTCTCTTTCTGCATCTCCAGCTTCTCAGAATATAAGCGATGTGTGTGAATTTATTCCAGTTCAGCTCCTCTGTCAAATCATGTTGACACTGGGATAGTGGTGCCTGACTGCTGACTGACTTGCCAGCCTGCTGGCAGTGAGGTGCAAAGTGGCTGTGTCACACCTGAGCAGCTCGATCCGGTTGTTCACAAGCACGAAATCTGCTGAACTGAACAGAAATCCTCACAGACACGAAGATACTGCTTATATAAATATTTGCCAGTTACAGTCTTAAGTCAAGAGGTAAAGGCAGGAATTAATTCCTCCGAGCACAACTTAGTAAATTGATAAATGATAAAATGAGATATAGAAATCCTTAAAATGCCCTCCCTCCTTGGGAGCTTTTTTCTGATTCATCATCTTGTGTTTTGTACTTCAGGTAAGAAGTGACAGCAACTTTGCACATTGATTTGGTGAAGAAATCTTTTTCCAGTGACTTTTATTTTACTTGTTTGCTGTCCTTTTTTTTTTTTTTTTTTTTTTTTTTCCTTTTGAGCGTCACATAATTTTGCATCAGCTTTCTTTTCTGGTCATATCTGATTCTTTCCATCTTTCTGAAGAGGATTTGTCCCCTATTCTTTTTATCAGAGCCTTTTTATCATTTTCTTTGCTCATAGTTGGAATCTCTCAAATTTCTTCTGGTTTATCAGTGTCTTCCTATAGTGGAGTGCCTAGGTGTGCATGCAACTTTCCAGCTGCAATCATTCCTAAAGACATATAAAAAAGAATAATTATTTCTCTGGCCTTAAAAATGATACCCCATAGTATAATACACCAACAGCCTTCTGCAGCAGCACTCACAGTGCACTCTCATACTTATCACATTCAATATGTTATCTACTATCACCTCCAAAATTAATAAGTTATTAGTAACTTTGGAGCTCCCTGGACCCTCTGGGACTTTTCTCTTTAAATGTAAACATCAGCCTCATTAATGTCATTATAATTTATTCTCTAATGTTCTGTTTAATTCCTCTCTACTTTCAAAGTTAGTATTATATACATGTATGAACCCTGTTTTTTTCTGACTGACTAGAAACCCTCGAGGAACTGATGGATTGGACATTTAGCTGATGAATGACAATCAGTGCCTTGCAGCACCCTCAGTTATCAATTAGATCATGAATTTTGGAGGATTGATACTATTGGCTATTTTTCCTTTTCCTTAGCCTGATCTTTCACCACTGATGTCAAAGGGTGGTGTGTGTTTGATGTCAGTGAAATGATATCAGGAATTCATGTCATCCTTTAACTTTACACATGAACTTTACTCACAATATATCAGCAGACACAGCAGGAGGTACAAGGGAAGAGCCTTGCTGGCTTTCCCCTGTGACCTGTCTGCAGCTGCTGCAGGGATGCTGCAATGGAGGGGGCTGCCAGCAAATGTTGCCACAGGCAGTGCCAGGCCCTGGGAAATGAGTTTCTCCCCTGAGCATAGAGACATGCCACCCCACATCAAGAGGGGACTGTAAAGATGAGAGGTCTGCCATCTCTAGGGATGTAATTTCTGAAGTGCTGAAGGAAAGCAATTGTCAGCAATCTTCTGGGAAAGAAACAGCAAGAGAGTTATTGATTTATTCTTATTGTCAGGTAATCTGAGTGTGAGGAAAGACCAAAGCATCAAATATACATTTCACGATTTCTGAGAACATCTACATCAAGTTGACAGTGGGCAGAACTGGAGTACCCTCACTTCAAGTAATATATGCCTGCAAAGTTCAATAGCATTGTCATGATTCAAGTGTTTGCTTCAATCATCATTCATATCTTCTGTTAACACTGGAGCTGGGAATAATGAAAATATTATTCATAGAATGTATTAGTTCCCAAATCCATGAATATCATTGAATACATTATTCAGCCATTATTTCCCTCTTCCCCCTCACTCCTCCTCCCTGTCCCCAGGGACCCTCGGATGACTGCCCATAAGGAGGAACAGAGACAGCTGCAGGCTGGCCCAGGGAGGAGATGCTGCAGCGCTTTGTGTGACCCAGGCAGCTGGATGTGAACATGCAGCTGCAGGGGGTGTGTGGCTGTTCCATTTCTTTCTATGAATGGGACCTGAAAATATATTTTTGGGCAGGAGTCTAAAATGACATCAGATGCCTGGGTATAGACAACAGAATCAAATCCTGAATAATATTTAAATAAATACGCTTTCTTCAGAGGCAAATCATGTCTGGGGTGGCCTGCTTGTCACTCCCCAGGGACAGATGGGGCAGAGACAGCTTCTGCTTGGTGTCTGCAGCTGAGCTGTGCTTGTGGTGCTTCTGGGAAGGCAGGAGAGGGGCAGCGCCCTTCCAAATTTGTCACAGCAGGTTTATGTGTGGTTTATGGTCAAGAGGACATTGACCTGAACTATGCAGTGGCCCCTATTTCTCTCCATTGGCTTTATGGAGAGTCCAGGGAGACCAGACATTTGCCTTGCAGAAGCTAAGCCACATTGGTGGACAGGAACACCAGCCTGCAGGAGTTATACGTTGCCTTTATTACTTCCCCTGATCATTTACAGTGTACTTGTCAAAGGCTGTCTGCAACAAGTGATTTTCAGCCCATCTCATCTGCCATTAGTCTGGTCTGCCCCACCACCCCTCACCCGGTGAGCAGGGCATCCTCCTCGTGTCATTTCCCTCGGCACGGTGAGAAGTGAGCACAAATGCTTGTTCACCCCAACGCAGCAAGAGACATATCTGAGGGGAAAATATCGCTGAAACCATTTTCACCATCCAACTTGTAAAAATGACCTTTTTTTTTTTTTTTTTTTTTTTTTCCAAAGGCTTAGTTATTTGTTGTCTAACTCTCACAAATACTTCCATTATGTCTTTCTGCATGTGGCTGCTCACAGGCTTTTGTCTGTCTGTCTCTCTTCCTTCCTCAACTGTTGGCATGTGTGGGATGCCTTGGAAACTCCCCTCCCTTCTAATGCTGAGCAATAGTTCAGGTCACTGGGGGCTGGGGGAGGCAGCATTCAAGTATACATAGTCTTGTAGTCTTATAAATGCCAGCTTGCAACCCACATGAAAGTGCTCTGCAGAAATAGAGCTGTAGGAGAAAAGCAAGGTGAAGCATGAGCTACGAGGCGCTGCAGAGGGTGCAACACCCCAGGTAATGTGGGCTAGCCCAGATGTTTTGCCCTGAGAGGAGAATCGGACCAAGGAGAAAGTGAAGCTTGTCCTTCATGAGTTGCAAACCATGAAGGACCATTGCAAACCAGTTGCTCACCCGGTTAGCTCTTCAGCCATGTCCTGTCAGCACAGCTTATAAAAATGCTTCTCTCAGGCATGGCATGGGCAGAAAAGCTCATTACATCGCTCATTTTGGCCAACAAAAGTAGGCAACGTGTCTGGCGATGCATTCAGTGCTGAATGTCTGCAATGTGGACTACAAGCACAACCCCTTGCCTGGCACCATCCTTTTATTTCACTGAAGTCCTGCATGCTTCAGCGTGCACCTGAAGGCTTCCCTCGTGCTCTGAATAAAGCCAGTTTGAGCACATTATGGGTGCCTCTTCCTTCACGAGAAGGGAATTAAC
This sequence comes from Cygnus atratus, assembly GCF_013377495.2. Lineage (NCBI taxonomy): Eukaryota > Metazoa > Chordata > Aves > Anseriformes > Anatidae > Cygnus > Cygnus atratus. The sequence goes on along the minus strand of NC_066362.1, from coordinate 191,173,415 downwards.
CTGTGAGATGGAAATGCTCTCCATCTCACAGCCTCTCCCGAAACCGTGTAACATCCCCCCAGCCTGGGGTCTGCTCTCGTGTTGCTGGTGGAGCTCCTGTGGCTCAAGGACAGCAGCTTTGCTGCCCTGTCCAGTCCTGTGTGAGAGCTGTGCAGCTCTTGCCTTTCTTTTATCCCTAGGTGCTGCTCTGTCCTCTGCCACAGGGAAAAATCTGCTCAGCTCAGGTGGTTTAAATCAAATCAGGATTTAAGCATTTTTTAATTATTATTTTTATGGCATATGATTAACTGGCCACCAGTGAGCTGTGCATGCAAGATCAATATCAGTAATATGACAGACAAACCACAATGATAAAGGCCTACAAAAATGTTAATAAACACCTACAAATATCAAAATAGCCCTCAAAACTAATCCCCCCACCAAGGAGTAGTTATGTGCACACCACCTCCTCAGAGGCCATGTGGGCTCCCAGCACTGACCCCTCTGCTGGCCATGGGTGCTCACCCCTCCTGTGAGTTGTGGGTGCTCCCCATGCACACACCAGTGACACCGTCTAGCTGTCCAAGAGGTGCTGTGTGACCTCCTGGGGTCTCGGCAGACACCTCTGTCCCCTTCCGTGCCTCCATCTCCCCTCCCTGGCATGGAGATGTACCTTATCTCCCTGCCTTTCATTCTCTTTCATTTTAAAACTGTTAGCCCTTATCCTGTTGCTACACTCCATGATAGAATCCATCCCCAGCTTTCCTGGAGGCCCCTTTAGGTACTGGAATGCTGCTGTAAGGTCTCCCCAGAGCCTTCTCTTCTCCAGGCTGAACAACCCCAACTCCCTCAGCCTGTCTTCGTAGGAGAGCTGCTCCAGCCCTCTGCTCATCCTCATGGCCCTCCTCTGGACTCGTTCTAATACTTCCACGTCTTTCTTGTGCTGGGGGCCCCAGAGCTGAACGCAGGGCTCCAGGTGGGGTCTCACAAGAGCAGAGCAGGGGGGAGAATCACCTCCCTTGCCCTGCTGGCCTCACTGCTTTTGATGCAGCCCAGGATACAGGTGGCTTTCTGGGCTGCAAGTGCACATTGCTGGCTCATGTCGAGCTTATCACCAGCCAGCACCCCCAGGGTCTTCTCTTCAGGGCTCAGGGCTGTTTTCAATTTATTCTCTGCCCAGCCTGTGTTTGTGCTTGGGATTGCCCCACCCAGGTGCAGAACCAACCCTCCCTTCCTTCCTTCCTTCCTTCCTTCCTTCCTTCCTTCCTTCCTTCCCTCCTTCCTTAAGCAAATCCCCAAAAGGAAATAAGGATGAAACTGAGTTTGGTAGCAACAGTATACTGAAAATATTAATAGTTCTCAGCTTGGCATTTCCAAGAGCTAAGGATTATTTTTTGAAATGTTATCCGGTAAAATGGTCAAAATGGTTTCTTAATTAACAGTGTTAGCAGAAAATTCTGGGTATTGCCATGTGGTTTGATTTGTATAAATAGGTCCTGGAAGGTTTTTTCTATTGGTCTTTGCAGCAAAAGGCATTTGCTTCACAGCCTACTGCTCCTCCCCCAGTTTCAAATCAAGCAGAAGACAATTCAAAAGACAGTTTTTGGCTTATTCTATTTTTGGGTGTTATCTGACAGTTTCCCACAGTTTGTGTTTGTGGGAGATGGTTATCTCCTGTTTGCGTAAGCGAACGCCGTGTAACAATGTGGCCCTCTGTAAGAAACGTGTGACTGACTCCCCTGCACATCAAGATTGACTAGCTATGCAGGCAGGCACTGGAGCTTGCTGCTGCTGCCTGTTACAATAAGTTGTGCTTGGGAAAGTGTCCTGAAGCATGTTCATGTTGCAGCTGAGCAGCCCACCCTCTTCTCTCTCCCTTTTCATTTCCACCTACTTTATTCTTCTGTCTCAACAACCTACCCCAACCCTTCTCCAGGAAGACAGCAACTGCCCAGTGATGGTCTGAAAAAAGCCCAGAGGAGGTTTTTTGACTGTGTCCTTGGTGAGGATCGGCTGCACCACTGGACTGCCCAACGATCACAGGGTCCACTGGCTGTGGTCCGCTGAGCTGCTTGATCCCTTTGTTGATGCACACGTGGAAACCCACTCCACACCTTGAGGAACAGTCTCAGTCCATTTCTGTGCAGAGCAGCTCATGAAGAGATGTGGCTCCACTCATCGCACACCCTCTCCTGCACATATCCAACAGCCCCTGAACCTTCCCTTTTCTCCCCCTTTATAGAGAAAATTTTCTTCAGCTCTGAGGATAGTCCACGTGCCATTCCCATCCTGGAGCAAAGCCCATTATTTCATACAGTCAGAGACAGCTCAAACAGGAGAGTTTCAGTTGTTAATTGTTTGCCTTTTCTGCCACTCCAGCAGGAAAATCCTATCAAAAGGAAGTTAATTATTTAAATGCCTTCTCCATTTGAATTGCTCATTCAGAGCTGTTTCTTACACCTCAGTCACCCTGAGGCTTTTCATGCTTAGAGCAAACCCATCTTGGGTTTGTATTATTTACCAAATAGAGCTGCTGCTGACCGCAAATTTACAAAAGATCTGCTAGAGACAAAGCAGTCACTGTATTAGAATACAATTTTAGTCTGCACAGGCTCTGAAATCATTGCATTGTGCTGAAGATAATCACACAGAGGGCAATTATAGAAGCTGGAGAGGATCAAACACAGTAATAGGGATATAAAAGGAAACCTGCATTCTTTATATGCTACTCTCCATGCATGTGAAAGCTTCACTTTTATCTTTCTCTTTACAGATGTTTCAAACTACATAGTAATTACAAATGCAAAAGGATATTTTTTTTTCACACAAAACCATCTGATCTTAGCCGCTCTCCTGAGCAACATTGGAGCAGCTTCCCAAGGCTTGCAATAAGTTATCCATCACCACAAACTCAGCCTGTACAAGATATGATGTAGTTCTTTTGGGGCTCAGGTCTCGATCCAGAGACTTCTGCAGGGGTCAGAATTGACAGCACAGTGGTTCCTCATGGATTTATTGTCTATTAAAAGATGTAAATAATATCTTGGCCAGAAAATTGATTGTCTCAAATATTACTAAAGTATCATTAGAATCTAAAGCAGTATTCAACTGACTGAGAGTGCAGTGAAGTGTCAGGATAATTTTATAAGATAGTGATCATTTACAGCCACCCTAGAAGATTTGTCCTACCACCTAGGATGAAAAATCAGAACTAGTGGTTATGGCACGACTTTGGAACGTGCGAGAGAGTGGATCAGTGCCCAAGGAGTGTACGTGGTGGCAGCTGCAAAAACGCCGTGTGAGGAAAGGTGATTAATAGGCACAGGGAGAGCCTTCAGTTTAGATCTGAATCAACTCTGCTCAAAAACTGCAGGCAAGTAGTCAAGTCTGTGGAGCACACAGGACTGCATTTCCTTCTGAAACTTGCACATGGAGGCTTCCAAGGGTGCACGACTACATGTTATTGGAATTTGGTTCAACAGGCAGATAAAAGCAGAGAGGCAATGACAGATTTTGTTTCCTTGTGAGCCTCTTCAAGCAGAACTAGTGCAAAGATAGTCAAGCACTCTGTCCAAGAGTCTCATTCTCCTAGCAATCCATGAGAACTTTCCCATGTGCTTCAGTGGGTCAAAGCCCATTTATCATATCCACCGAGAGGCCCTGAAGGAGAGGAGAGATGCTAATGTACCGTGGTCCAGAGCAAACTCACGCAGGCAAACAGTGCTAATGGAGAGTGGGAAGAGGAAGGGAGTAGGTGAGGCTGAAGAACCCATAAGTCATCCTGCTAAATTCATTCCTGTGTACTGCATTCGTAGTTCAACTCTTCTGAAAACAGCTGTACTGAAAAACGCTGCCACATAATTTATTTGCAGCTCCTACAAGACTGTTTTTTTTTTCTTGCTGTTTTGTTTTGTTTTGTCAGGCATCATAAGAAGTGTTTGATCACTATTATCCTACTGTTTATCTGAATATTTCCCAGAATTGTTTTATAGCACACAAAATAAAAGAGAATATAACAAAATGCCACTCCTGCACCTTTCATCTTTTATCTTGGTTGTTCATCAGCAAGGTCAGCACTTTTTCCTGAAAGATCATTGAGCATCATACAGAACATGATAATATGCTCATAGCAAATATGGTGCACAGCAAATATGAATACAGGACCCAAAGTTCAACACTTCCATGTTCAGCTCCACTTGCATGTCCTGCGCTGTTGTGACCCGTGTCATCTTTACAAGTACCATAAATGTTCTGGTTTGGGTTGATGAAAACTTTTCTCCTTTTTACTTCCCTGAAATAAATTGTGTGAAAGGATAAAAGAGGAGAAAATTAAAGGGAAAACACAAACTTTCCATTTTCATTTCTTGTCTAGTGATTTATGTAGCCTTGTATCTAATATTTCTTCCATTGCTAGGAAATGGCTCTAACTGCTTTGCTATTTCCTGTGAGTAATGATCAAACCAATAGACATTTTAGTACAAGACAGAGATTTGTTATCTTTACTTGCTGTAGAGGTATGTGTTGGTCTGGATATATTTCCTATGTATCAAAGTGTTCCAGGCAGAACTGAGTTTGAAGATATAAAAGTCTTTCATTATATTAACACCATCAGTCATCAATTAGGAAGGTATTTTTCCTGTTTAAAGAAAGGGATCTGAGTAAATGGCATAAGTTGTTGCAAGCTTTTGGTCTTCATGGAGGGTCTTTTTCAGCGTGATGTAGTTTACAAAGTCTCTGAGGTTCTTTCATTATCACTGTCTATGTATATTTATGCCATCAGCAATGACTTGTATAGATTTCTATCCTTGGTGTTAAGCCCACAGAAAGCTTGGCAAAGATCCTTTCCTCACAGCCAGATATCACCGTTTCACTCAACCAAGTATTTCCTCTTAATTTACACATAGGTTGTTATTTCTTTGAGTCAGAGGCTTTTTGTACTTGCCTTTATAGAGTTCCTAACAAAATGAGGTGATGGTCACATTGGAGGAAGATGCTCTGACTAGAAAAACCGGCAGGAAAATTCATTGGTACCGTTTTGCTGGGCTTTCATCTGGCTGATTTCCTAATGACTCACTTCATTAGGAAATGAGGCACTATGAATACACGCACGCACACATGCGAACTCGTGGATTAATAGGAGATGGGTTGGCAGCAAGGTGTCTACCAAGGATGCTCGCTGGCTCTGGCTCAGAGTGGCTGAGCCTGATTTATTGTCACTATGCAGGGTGCCAGGAGATGGTTGTAATGTACCAGGAGCTGGGGACATGCAGAAGAGTGCAAGAATAGTATTATGCATCTCAAGGTGTGTTGTGTGTGAATCTATTTGTGGGTTGTGTGGTGTACATTCTGGTTTCAATAGTGTATTTCCACTGATATAATACACTCGGGGTAGAACTGGACACTTAGAACAGTCTAAATGTGTTTTAAAAGAAAGCAGCAGCAGAATGAGCAGGGAAAGTTCTTCATTTCTTTCTCTTCCACTCTCTGTACCACAGAAGAGCATTCTGGTGAGTGCACAAAAATCTGTGCTCCCTTCGACACCAGACTAGCAGCAGAGGAACGCCAAGGCCATGCTCCTGGAGCCCACCAAGGGCCAGCTTGTGTTCAGCATCAGTTCTCTCAGCCCTGCTTTAAAGGCCTGGGCCCTCTGGGCAGAGACCAGGACTGTGGAGACTTGAGCACACAGCTCCACAGCTGCAACTCGGTCAGGTTTTGAATGGAAATTCTGGGGCTTGGGAATTGTCTTTGTGTTAGGAAAGACTTACAAGATCACTTGGTTGAACAGTGGTTGACCTTTCTATGTGGTAACTGTGTCAGTGGCTGACAGTGGTTAACCACTGTCTTCAGCCTTTCCTGGTGGATTTATACGGTGAGGGTCTTGGAACTCACTGCTTTTGGAAATGAGAGCCCTCAGTTAACTCAGGGCATAGTCAACAGTCCAACAAATGTGTCTATTCTGTGCTAGGAAATACGTGGATCAAGTACCTGTGGCAAGAAATTTCTCTTTTTCTCTACCACCTTACCCTGAAGCAAATGCAGGAGTTATTGCAAACTGCATCCTTCACTTTGTGATGTCTGACACAGCCATCACTCCCAGCTCAAATGGAAAAAAAAATAAAAACTAAAAAACACCCTAAACCACAGAGATTTAAGGCATTTTCTCATGTACTTTCTAATGTCCTACCAGTGTATTTTGCAGTTCTGCTGCCTGCTCTGCACATTGAGCCCACGCGTGTCCCTGTACTCACACCAGGGCAAAAAAGCATCACCAGTGATGTGGTCCAGTGAGCCTTGGGCACTGAAAAAGGAAGAATTACTGCAACATATTCCCAGCTAGACAAATAAGCTCTGAACGTGATGAACCTGTGGTGAAAGATGTTGACCTGTTGCTTAGTGGCAGTGTGACTTATGTGCCAAATCCATCTGGTGATTAGCATCACCCGTCCTCTCAGGAAGGAAGGTTCCAGCATATTTTTCAAATGTGATTAATAATTTATTTGGCATCTGGAAGTCACAGCACAACAGTTCATATGGAAAAGGGAGGATGTAAATTTTCTGCATCTCCCAGGCCCTACCAGGTTGTTATTCACAGCTAAGATACTATTTGTAAAATATTTGTGGATTTCATATTTTAAAGAGAAGTTCTGGACACTTGGGTTGATTTCAGATTTCCTGAGATGGAGCGGGCTGCACATTCATGAGAGAAGGCTGTGTTTGTGTTGCAGTACTGTCATCTGGAAGATGTGCTCTGATCACCAACTGAACCAGCCAGCAGATTTTTGTATGCAAAGGAATCGGCTCTAGAATAAGGGGAGATTACTGTGAGCTTAGGCAGTGCCTTTTGAATGAAGATTGTCATCCAAATCCATGGCAGTCAGGGGGAAGCTTTCCAAGCCCAGACCCTGGTCATGAACACAGGGCACACTATGCCTAACCTGGAGCTCAGGTCAGAGTCTATTACATACAAGGAAGTTGCTTCAAGGTTTTAGAGCTGTACTGGTGATGTATTACTGTCTTTCTGCAACTATCACTCAGTGATGATCTCATTCAGGCTGTGACAGCTTCCCTGATTGTCTTCTAGGAATTCACCTGCTAAAATAACATAGTATTTGAACCTACGTCTATTGACATGCCACTTATCTGCACTATGATACCCGCAGTATTTCTTCTCAGAGCTGTAATTCTATTTACCAACCACAGATTCTCAGGAGTTGCTAACAGCTTTCATTGTCTTATCAAGAGGTTTTTAATAGATAAGATAGATATGTTTTAATAGATAAGATAAGGTTTTAATAGATAAGATTACTTAACCAACTGGAAAGGAGAAGAAAACTGCTAAGTTTTCTAAAACTGCATCATATTCAAGGCAAAATTTATTTATTTTAATTTTATTTTTAAGAGGTTGAAGTTGCAGTAGGTGAAAAGGGTAAACTGCGGTGCTCATTCTTGGCTTTCTCAGCCAAGAAATTCAAGGAGTGCCCAAGTTTAGATACGTAAATCCCCGGCTTGACCTACAGCAGTAACAGAAACCAAATACTCTCTTGTGTCACACAGCTGTGTTGTGTGACAAACTGTACCTTGTGTTGGCTCTCCTAAGAACACGAATTACGGGTGCCTACACCCACATGTGGACCCCAGGCAGTACCACAGAAACAAAGATCACAGAGGTAGGAAAGGAAGCAGGTAGGAAATGAGCAGAGGGTTGTGACAGAGCCAGGACTTACCAAGCAGGCTGGTTGCCATTCATTCCCCCACGCTGCCTCTCCTGCCTGATTTGATGGCCTGGATGAAATTGTCAGTGAGGAAAGCAGTGTGAGCAGGCACGGTGTGCTGTGATTAGAGAGGGCACTGCTGGAGAGAGGAGCATGAGAGCAGTCAAGGAGAAGTTTTCTACGTTCCCTCTGTCTTTCCTCCTGAGAGGCACTTGCCTTTTATTCCCAGCTCCTTCCCTTTCAGTTCTGCTGTTGCAGTTTGCACCTCTTCTCTGAAATGTAAAATGCAGCCACTTTCTGTGTGATGGAGGCAAAAGGAGCTGATGTTCCTTCTGCTCTTCAGTGGATAAAAATGCCACAACACTGATTCTGCCTCATAGGGAGGGGAGAACCTAGACTTCTATATCCACAACAAATCACGGTTATTGAAATATGTGGGATCACTGTTTATCAAGATGTTTCTGCCAAATTCTAGCCAGTATGGAATCTAAATGCCCCATAAAATAGTTACTGCTTGCTGACATTTGGCCACATTTGTAAGAGTCAGTTGTTGGTAGATAAGTCAAACCAGTGCTGGAGTGACTTAACCCTGAACAGGCTGTTCCACGCTGCTTGAAGAAAAAAGAAATCCAAAGTGTTTTTTTTTCCTAACAAATCATAGATGATGTAGGCTTCTCCATCCCTTGCTGTAACTGCTTAGGAGGATGAATTAGAGCTGCTACACAGTGGAAGGGGGGATGCAGTTTAAGCAGAAGCTCCCAGAGCTATTTCAATTCACCAGACCTGGGAGATGCTGGGCAAATGCGTCTTACCTGCTGCAGCAGGAGCAAGCAGGGCTTGGTAGCAGACCCAGGGCAGATTGGTGGCATTCTCTGTTACTTCTGTGGGGCAAATGGGGAATCCAGTCAATAGCCAGATTTTGGTGTCCCTGATTCAAGGGGGTCCTATGGGCTTCCCTGGGTCATCTCATCTCGTTGTCACATTCTTGGAGTGCCATGACCTGTTTTTGTCATCCCCTCCTTAGTAACAATATCTGGGCTGCAAATACAGGCCTCCTGCACCTTCTCCCTCCCCACTGCACAGGCTGGGCACAGATGTGATTTAATCTCTTGAAAACTCCTGCTGAATCTGAGGGGGGGAAAGGAGCCAACCCTGAGGAACAGATAGCCTTCAAGGGTGGACAAACATTTTAATGAGATGCACACAGCACTCACCCAGCAGTGTCCAGGTAGACAGGGGGAAAGCAGGTGGAATTTGTTTAGCTTAACACTAAAAAGCACAAGAACAAAAAATCACAGCCTCCCCTGTTCTTTTAAGGATCCAAACTCTCTCTCTTTTTTTTTTTTTTTTTTTTTTTTTTTTTGGTAGCACTAGAAGAAGGACTTTGGAAAGAGGAGAAAGGTTTGTGCATTTAACCCCTTTAGCCTGATGAAGAGAGGAGCTATATACCAAAGCAGACTTTCAGAAACTAAAAGCACAGCAGTGACTGGCTGCATATCTGCATATTAATCCCCAGTAAATGCTTTCCAAGATGAATGGCACAGTCAGAAGATATGAAGAAAGACAACACCCTGCAAAGCAGTAAGAAGCAAGCAAGCAGATGCAGCAGAAAGTGCAAGGAGAGTAAAACCAGCTTCGAAGGAACAGAAACCTTACAAGCCAGGGTTACTTTAGCCTGCAATAGGGGAAGAATAATGAAAAACATAGATTGCTCAAATGAATCATATCATAATGGATGCCCTAAATGTCCTGTGATGGACAGCTAGGCAGCATTTAGAGCCACTAACACTGATGCTTGAGCTGGAATACAAAACAGACATGAAGGAAGTTTGGGTCAGAGAAAGGCACAAGCAGCATCTGTCAGCAGAAGGGCAAAGCCCAGCTCCTGGGAATCAGCCACATCCTCCAACCTCTGAAACAGGGGAGAAAACCCACGAGGAGGGAGCAGGCATCGCTCAGACAAGGGCGGTGATGTCAGGCAGTGCAGAGGCTGATGGATGTGTTCGGGAGTGCTCTTTATCACCTGGATCTTCCGTGTGGGTAGCTGCACAGTCACAGTGCATTAGGAGGTCTCATGAAGCTGGTTTTCTGCCCTGTGGTGTGCTCAAACCAAACAACATTTTAAATTTGCAGTTTGGGTAGAAGCCTGAGCATTTCACACCAATTCACTGTAGAAAGAGATAAGATTATTAATAGGTGCTCTGTGTATGATATCTTTTTTGTAATACAACAGTGGCTCGTCAATTTACTGGCAGAGGTAGCAGGGTTCGCTAACTGGCACCTGATAAATGCCATGTCTGCCTCCCTGGGACACCCGCCAGTAAATAAATTCAGTGCAAGCTATTGAAACATTGCTAGGTGGTGAACGACTGGCATGCAGGGCTGGCTGGATCAGAGGAGCCACAGATTTTCAGAGGCTGCCCCTGCTGCATGCCCCTACCATCCACAGCAGGGCCAGTTGTGCTCCTCTCTTGAGTTTCTCCTCCCTGTGCCATGGGAAGTGTAGCTGTGCCACTGGAAAACAGGCAGAACCTGCAAAAAAACAGCAAGAGCTACCAAAACATATAATAAAAGGGTATAGCAACTTGTTTCCTTTTGACAAAAGGCATTATATGGAAGAAAAAAAAAAAAGAAAGAAAAAAATAGAAAGAAAAAAGAGCAAACAGAAAGAGGTTCTCATTACTCTCCTTGCTGGGTAGAAGCAAAACTAATTAAAAAAAGCAGCAGGAGAGCCGGGGGAGAGGGGCATGTCACAAAATCTTTATGTAAAAGCATGGCCCCTTTTTTCTTTTTTTTTTTTCTTTTTTTTTTTTTACCAAATTTTATACATTCTCAAAGCTTTCAAGTCCTGCCCATCAGAAGTTGTAGGTGACAAACTCAAAGAAGTTGCTAGATTCCGTCTTCTCTTCTGGGACCAATGTTTCTGGAGGGGTGAAGCAAGAAATTGAGACATTCTTAGCAGCACCACGATTGTTCTTCCCTTGCTGATTGCACTATAGCCCACTGGCAACCGTAGCTGGTGCTAGTGGGGAAAGCAATATAGAAAGGGAAAAGAGTATATCAGCAGCCTTTGGATGTCACTCCAGTAGGAACTCACAAAAAAAGGAGGGAAGGAAAGATGAAAGAAAGGGAGAAAGAAAAAAGGAAGGAAGGAGGAAAGGAAGGGAGAGAGGGAGGGAGGGAGGAAAGGAAGGAAGGAAGGAAGGAAGGAAGGAAGGAAGGAAGGAAGGAAGGAAGGAAGGAAGGAAGGAAGGAAGGAAAGTTGAAAGAATGTATTACTGTACTTGGGAAGATTTGGGAACAGTGTTATACAGGTTCATAGCTACACCAGTTAGCAGTATGATGATACGCAACCTGTTGCCCTAACAGGCTCTATAATTAACAACAAAATGTACCAGTTAAATGTAACTGCCAAGCATCAATTTCCCTCTTACTAACGGCCCAGGAAGTGCATGACCAATGCCTCGTTGTGGTCCTGCAATACGTGTGAAGAAAGCACAGCCCTTCAAGTGTATTCCTTGTCTGATGCAGCCTTTCGTTGTGCAGGCACCAACTCTTGGTCATGTCTGCTGTATTAAAGATATGACAAAAAACCACAGGGGGAAATAAAATTAAAAACGAGCAAACAAATCTAGCCTGGAGATTCTGCTCTGAAAAGTAGCTCTACAAGACCATGCACTCCCCTATGCAGCAGATCTGCTCCTCGTGCCAGTCGGATCCTCTCTCGAGTGATTAGCACAAGCTCTCACTTGCAGGAGAGCTGACACAGCTCAGCCAAAGTATTTACATAATGCAGGAGGAGAGGAATTTATTCATCCCGTTTCTCCTGCTGCGATTAGCACCGGGCGATGGCTGACCCCTCAGATGCTCTCCCCGAGCTGTCGAAGTGTGAGCCTGCGGCATGGGGACGGGGCCGTGGGCTTGCCCCCACACATAGGGTCAGGATCACAAACCTGTGATTTCTGCCTGGATGGTGGGAATGTGGACAGAGAGTGAACGCTGTGGGCGTCTGGAGGAAACTGTCTCATCCAGGTCCTGAGTCTATTTGTCGGACAGAGCAGGAGGGACTCACATCTTTAAAAACCCTTTGCTTCTGTTACCTTTTATCTTTCTGGATATATTTGTGGATTTCCATGCTCTTTCTGTGCACACTTAAATTGAATTTATTCCTGCGCTTCCTCCCTTCTTTCCTTCCACTCCGCCCCACACCCTCCCCTCCACAAGGCACCCCGAGGAGACACCCATCTGGGGGAAGAGCCTTGTCTGTCTTTATCAGGAGGTTTGTACATGTACACGTCTCTGCAAGCCTCTGTGTGCTGGTGCGTCCTGCATGTCCTATTCTATTAATTTTTGAAGCTTCGAGCTGGGTTTCCACATCCTCTTTTGGGATGCTAGCATGCAGCCTGAATTTCAAGGTTCTAAAGCTCCCTGTGGAGCTCATGGAGATCTGAAATAAAGCCCTCAGGAGCATGGGCTGGAAGCAGAGTGTAACAGATGAGATTTTTTATTTTTTTTATTTTTTTTTCACCTCAGACTCATTTCTAGGTTTGAATTGTTTAACTGTAGCTGCAAAACACTGCAGTAGGGTCTCCGTGAGCCTCCCGGCTATAAAAAAACAGATGATGCCTGTTAGTGTTGCTATAGTGCCAGAGTGGCATTTTAGGATTTAAAGGGATACGTGATAGCGCACATCCTCTCTGTCTGCCCTAGCAGGAGATGGGGGAAATGGGGCACTGGAGCCCATTGCCAGGGAAGTGGAGGGCTGGGGGCAGCAGCCTTGGGAACATGCAGGTCCCCCTTGGCTGGCCTTGGGGCAGCACCTTATCCCAACTAAAGATGAACACCCCAGGAGGTTCAGAAGCCAGGCTGCTTTGGTACACCAGAAAGAAAGAAAGAAGGGAGACGAGACATGAGAAGGGTCACCTCTGAGAGTATAAACCCAAGAACGAAAGCCAGCACTTTTTGACACAGGGGATTTGCTTGTCCCAGAGACTGACAGTGTCTAATGAGGCAATCCAAGGGCTGGACAGGGGACTGAAGGTCTCCTCGAACCATTAATTATGAGTCACTGGGGTAGGTTCTTTCAGCTCCACCAAAAATGCTGCTGTCCTTTATTTCATATTGGAGTAAGGCTGAGCTTAATGCTCCTGTAGCTGCATTGCTTTATTTGGCTTTGTTGCTTTTGCATTGTCAAGACTTTATTTCTGTTCGGCAGCATGTACTCCTCACCTTGTTACACGCTGTACTAATCATGCTTTTATTATGTATTTTTAGATCCTTCCCACACTGTGCAGGGATCTATGGGGCTTTTTTAGCCTGGAATATCAACAACGCTTCCTGCCAAAGCTCCTGGAAGAGGTATCGCATATACTTATTCCGACAGTCCCTTGAAAAAATTAAATTGTTGCAATGTGAGTGCAGTGTAGGGTTCAAGGTCCACTGCATATGGAAATGGAATTGATTACTCCCAATGAACAGAGGCTTGCAGCTCTTAAGAACATTATACGATAAATATGTTGGCACGTACTATGCATTTGGCATGCTAAGCAGCTTACTGAACTACTCCCTGAAGCATATTTTAATGAAATACTGACACTTTGGCATCTTATTGGATAACTGCATTCAGTGGCATTGGTCACAACTGACAGATGTTAAGGAAGGCATACAAAGCACTCCGGAAGATGGCAACTCTGCCACGACTTTCTGCTCTGTGTTGCTACACTCTCCTTATTTATCACAGTCAGCAATGAGAAATCAATAACGAGCACATGGCTTTCCTCCAGTTTGGCATCGAGAAAATTCTGCCACTAAGACCCCCAAAAAATTGCATGCAGGGCATTTTTTCTAAAGAACATGGTCTCATCTGCTAAGGAGATGCCTTAAGCACCCCATGGTGGATGAGGTGTGAGAAAAAGCAGCTTGCTGATGGAGAATCTCTGCCTCTCGCCTGGACTCTGCTTTGCTGGCTGGTGTACCAGGCAGAGCAGCTGAAGATGGGGTGAGCAGGGGAGCTGCAGGGACCACTCCTGGCTCCAGCAGCCTCTGAGACATGCACAGCACCAGCACAGAGCCCGTGGCTGGCCCTACCTCCCCTCCACTTTTTGCCTGTTTTTTTCTTTTTCCTGTGCCTGAGGAGAGGATTTATTCATGAAAACAAGATTAAAAAAGACTTAATCACAGATGAGGCTGTTTTTTTTGGCTGAAATGATTCCACAGTGGAAGCAATCAAACTTTTCAGACAGGTCTTCCTATCTTATATCCTCACCTGCTCCTAATCCTACCATTACTTGAGGTCTCTTGCTAGGATAATGTTTTTCTTACATTTACTGTGTCAAGACTATAAACAAATAAACTGATAACACTTCACCTCTCCCAGGATCACAACTCATTTTGAACTGGGGAAGGCTGTAGAAGGGCCCTGATTCTTTATATTGTTGGTGCCACCAAGCGTTGAAAGCTTAGAAGTGGCACTGCAAAGGCACACGCGAGAAGTCACAGGCAATGCCGGTTGGTGTTCCCATGCTTGTTGAATGAATTTTAGGACCCATATTGACAAGAAAGGCCAGAAGTTCAGAAGTATGCAGGAAATAGTAATGCTCAGGGATTCTGGTATATAAGCCATGTCTACTTTGATGACTGTATCCTTAAATCCAGCTGGGCCTAACTCCATGAACACTTTATCACCTGCAATGCATGCACTGCTACAGATTCAGGTTGAAGGAAAATTGACAGCATCCCCTCAGTGATGCAGAGCAAGAGTCCTAGATTATTCCTATTAGAAGTGTAAGCAGTGTATTTCACTTTTTTGGGGGCTTTTGGTTTATTGAGAAAGAGGAATGTGGGGTTTCAGATATGAAGTGTAATATTACAAATACTACTACTTTTTTGAAAAAAAAAAGTGTGAAAATATGTTCTTTATATTTTATAGAGATTTATATATATATATATATAATAGTCTAGTTCATGCTACGGGAAAAAATCTCCATAAAAAGGGAGAGAAAGATCATAGAATCACAGAATGCTTTGGGTTGGAAGAGACCTTAAAAATCATCCAGTTCCAACCCCCCTGCCATGGGCAGGGACACCTCCCACCAGACCAGGTTGCCCAAAGCCCCATCCAGCCTGGCCTTGAGCACCTCCAGGGATGGGGCATCCACAGCTTCTCTGGGCAACCTGTGCCAGGGCCTCACCACTCTCTGAGTAAAGAATTTCTTCTGAACATCTAATCCAAACCTATCCTTGTTTAGTTTAAAACCATTACCTCTTGTCCTGTCACTCCACTCCCTGAGAAAGAGTCCCTCCCCAGCTTTCCTGGAGGCCCCTTTAGGTACTGGCAGGCTGCTGTAAGGTCTCCCCAGAGCCTTCTCTTCTCCAGGCTGAACAACCCCAACTCCCTCAGCCTGTCTTCCTAGGAGAAGTGCTCCCTTTGATGATCCCTGCGGCCCTCCTCTGGACTGTTTCTAACAGGTCCATGTCCTTCTTGTGCTGGGGGCCCCAGAGCTGAACGCAGGCTCCAGGTGGGGTCTCACAAGAGCAGAGCAGAGGGGGAGAATCCCCTCCATCACTCCGCTGGCGTCGCTGCTTTTGATTCAGCCCAGGATATGGATGGCTTTCTGGGCTGCAAGCACAGATTGCTGGCTCATGTCAAACTTATTTTCAACCAATACCCCCAGGTCCTTCTTCTCAGGGCTGCTCTCAATCCATTCTCTGCCCAGCCTTTATTTGTGTTTGTGATTGTCCCGGCCCAGGTGCAGGACCTTGCACTTGGCCTTGTTGAACTTCCTGAAGTTCTCACATGCTCACCTCTCTAGGCCTGCCCAGGTCCCTCTGGATGGCATCCCTTCTCTCCAGTGTGTCGACCACACCACACAGCTTGGTGTCATCAGCAAACTTGCTGAGGGTACACTTGATCCCATTGTCCATGTCACCAACAAAGGTATTAAACAGCGCTGGTCCCAACACTGATCCATGAGGAATATCGCTTGTCACTGATCTCCACCTAGACACTGAGCCATCGACCACAACTCTTTGAGTGCAACCATCCAGCCAATTCCTTACCCACCAAGTGGTCCATCTGTCAAATCCTTGTCTCTCCGATTTAGAGACAAAGATATCATGCAGGACAGCGTCAAATGCTTTGCACAAGTCCAGGTAGATCACATCAATTGCTCTTCCCCATCCATCGATGCTAGATGGCCTAGAGCTACCTGGCAACTTGCGACTGAATCAGGTGTGGATCATACCAACAATGGTGCAAAACAGACCAGTCCCCCCCTAAACATGAACCTGCGCCAGCACAACACATATTCCTTTCTTAGATGGATCATACCTATTTCTGGTAGACACCAGAGGCATCTTTCTCTTTTTTCACATTGGCAGCACTGTGTAGGTTGCTAGGCCAATTCACTTCTCTCTGAATTGAGCGGAGCTGCCCCCTCAGACAGTGTTGAGCCTAGGAATTTTGTTGGGCTTCAGATTTATATTCAGACAGAAAGCAAAGCGTTTCCTGCCTCAGTGTTGTTCAGGCTTTGAAAGACAGTTGTAAAGCCACTCTTACATGGGTGAGTACACAGATATCTTGGGGAAGAAGTGTCACAAGGAGCATCGAAAGGCTGTGTCCTTTTTCAGTGGTATTTTTTCTGATTTCATCTATCAGAGAAGAGCCAGGTGCACTGTCACCAGTATTGGAAAATAAAGCTGTTGAAACAGGGCCACAGGACAAATGTGTTACACACCTGGATTAAGAAGTGGTGTGTATAGAAGAGCATGGGAAAATACCTGAACAGCAGAGAAGGTGAAGATCATTCTGAAACTCAGTGAAACCAGAGCTCTGAATTTGGGTGGTTCCAGTATTAAAGGATATAATTCCCACCTAATATCTCCTCATCCCCTTTGCCTAGTTCTTTCATATTGCTTCCCCAGTTCTCAGGGATGGAGGCATCCACTGCGTTCACCTCTCCAGACAGAAGCTCCCTCTTCTCCACCTGAACTTTCTGCTGTGCTTCCAGGTCTTCTGGATATAGATTGTCCATTTGCCACTAACTTTGCTAATAGCATCCCACCCTCAGCTCCATCTAAGTCATCTTCCGAAAGAAGACCTTTTGTTCAAGAATCCATAACTTTCTTAGTGACCCTCACAATCATCCCAGAAGATTTCTTCTCCATTGTTCAGAAGTCCTGTACTTGGATTGTCCTTTCTTGGATTTCCCTCTTTCTGCTGTGATATTAAACCAGCTTCTTCTATAGACTCCATGATGTGGCCTTTCTGTGACAGAACTGAGCACCTCCAGTAGGACACAGTCCTTCTGCTGTGGTACTATGCTGTTTTCCAGACCTTATCCTGATGAGCTGAGAAGCAGAGAAAACTTGTCTCTTGGGTGTTTCAAGGCTCCTGGTCTCAGACATTAAGCAGATAGTATCATCAGTCTTTTTAAGAACGATTTTAGGGGCAACCTTACCCCCTACTAATTACCCTTATATATAGTTTCAGCCAAGAGGAGGAACAAGGTACCACCAGGCACACCATCCACAACTTTGTGCCATTAACATTTATTTATAGGAGCCAGATAAGAGTAATGGGTTGGTACCTCACAGAGTGTCACACTGACTGAGTTTGTTCTTTCTTGAGCAGTCAGGTAATAACTTATTGCCTAAAAGCATGAGAAAAGACATGCTGCTAACAGAGCAGCATAAGCATCTCTAAGCTCAGAGCTGCCCACCCCCCAGCTCCCAAATCTCACTATTCCCTACCTTCTTTCCCCATTGTTCCACATGGTCTCTGCTCTTCCAGTGGCTGTGCAATAGCTTTTAACTATTGCCCTGTGACCACCCAGACCACACCTCCACTCACCTCTAGTGAAAAGATTCGTGCTGCTCATATGATACAGATCTCCAGAGATCACTGCAGAGGTGAGAATTACGACATGGCTTCTGGGTCATCGTAACTGACTTAACCTTGGATTGCCAGGGCGACAAAAAGTCTCCCCATTCAGTCGCACTTTGCACTCACACTTTGGCTATAGGTTCCTGGGAACAAACAATGCTGGAGGAAAGCATTGTTTTGTCATGTGTCCACTTTTCTTTGAAAGGTTATTATGTAGTGGTGACAGAAGTCGGAGCTGCTCTTTTACTATGTTTTACAGTACATTTTCCCTGTTTCATTTATGCTGCCTGTGACACAAGCCTGTCCCAGCAGTAGCTCGCTGCACTGCCAGCTGGCAGTCTTACAGCACGCATGAGCTTAGATTTGCAAGCACAAACCCTGGGCAAATGGTTAGCCATGGGTTACAAGGAATGGTTTTGACTAAAATGTCTTACATGCAGTTTGTTAATTCATGGGCACTGGCATAAGCCCTCAGCTGCTCTAAGTCCTTTCCCAGCCCTGCTGCCCAGAAGGACTCCAGCAGCAGTACAAAGCAGCAATAAATCAATCAGCCAGCCAGTCTATAAGTGTATTGTATAACCAGGTAAATAAACAAGTACTGGAAACAATAAAACACTGTAGCTATTTTCACCTTGTCAGGCTGAGCCATTCCAGACAATCAATAGGGGGTATAGGAAAGGTCACTGCCTACCTGAATAAATCCCGTCTAGAAACAGAGGCTAAACAGCAGTAGCTCCCTCTGAGAAGAGGAAGGTACATGTTTTAATGGAATAAACCTGAGATTACAAAGTTACAGTGAACAAATATTAAAGCATAACCACTACAGGCTACAGAAATGTTGTATAAAAGTAAGATATTCAAAGCATTGATCTTTTTTCTTGGCTTCTTACAGGTACAAGGATCTCTATTCTTTTTTGACACACGGAAGAGGAGTTTTGGAGGAAACATTTGCTGAGCTAACCTGATAAATGCATCTGTAGAGTAATAGTTTTCCATTTATTTTGCTACTCTGGAGAGATTTTTAGTCAAAAAAAAAATCCAAATACATTTAGAGCCCTAAAGATATTTCGCAGATTAGCACATTGTTAGGTAGGTCAAGTGGTGGTTGTGAGCCATTTCAGGAGAGATTTTCAGAAGTCACTCAAGTCACCGTCACTGACATGAATACCCCAGGAATCAGGTACTACCAAAGTCAGCCTCCTGCCCATTGTTCAAGAAAATTCTGGCTGAACACTTATCCCCTGCCCCAGAGATGGTGACACCGGCCCCCCAGTACCTCACCTTGGTGAATACACTTTGGAAGGATAACAGTAAAAAAAATAAGGAAGCTGACACTTCTCAGCCTGTGTCTGCTGAAAAGGTACAAGGTTCAGTTGTGGCCCATTAATTGCTGATCTTAGCCCACTGTCTGGCATGGTTTTCACCTGCTGCTCCATGTCGATGCAGAGCACTGAGGGCTTATTCCCCTGCTGCATGTTGTGGTACAATCGCAGCCCAGCAGATCACAGCTGTACAGAAAGCTCCATGTCACCATGACTCTGCACGGGCCATGCAAGGGCCTGCAACGTGGCAGCAGATGCTGCTGTGTGATCATTTACATTTTCCAAACATCCTCCAGCAGAATCCGTGGTTCTGTTTGAGTATTTGGCAGTAGCCAACAGCCCTACATCCATCTGTGCTGCTAAAAGCTAACGTGATTGTACAATAGACTCTGAGGTTGTTGATATAGACAAGCATTCCTGTTTCTTTACATCCATAATTGTGCAAATGCCAGATCAGCTGTCAGGTCTGCCCATTCAGCGTGATGAGCCAACAGTGGTTTGGCATCGCTGAGTGCCTGGAATAAAACAGCCATCAGTGCTTCATCTCTCTCCATCAACAACGAGCGATTCCTGCGACAAGGTGAGCCTTGGTGAGCATCTGAGATAGGTTGCCAGTATGCTCAGTACTTTTTTAGTTACCTTGTTAAGCATGTAGATTTTAGCAGGCAGCTTATGGTAGCAACAGCCAAAGCCTTTAATGAATCAATAGCTGTGAAAATGGGAGTTAGTGAGGGTAAATCTGGCCAAACATCTGGCTTTTATTTATGTACCTAAATGGGATTTCCTCCTATTCCCTTTATAGCAGCATTACATAAGTAAACAAGTAATTACCAGAAAATTACAGGAGTACACCTGCAGTACACCTGAAGATAACTTGCAGTGAGTGGCAAATAACCTTCACAGAGACAAATTAAATTAATTAAGGCAATTGGATATCACAGGCATAAAGCAAGGGTGAGATGGACTGTACTGGTTGCTTGCCATGAAGAGGTTCTTACCCTGCTGTGCTGTGACAGTATGTTGGGACAAGGCACAGGCTGAAGAAGTGTTTTCAGCAATGCCCAATGAAGTGCTGGTGATGTTTGAAGGTGTCTGCAAAAGACTTCTGAAGCTTTCATATGAGGAAAGCTTTGGTCTTTAGAATGTCCTAGTCCTTTATAAGTAGTTTGCTGTTGTTTATCAGCCAGCACTATCTTGTTCTTGGTAACATGAAGGAGGGAGGCAGCACTATCTGTCACCATGCAGGGCAATGCATCCCTGCAGAAAAACTCCCCAAACTTTTGGGTTAACAAAATATTCTACCTGCCCAACTTGAAACCTTTGAATGAAAATCACTGAAGGGGATGCACCATTATCTAACCTATAACAGGTTTTTGGAGAGGTGAGAGGCCTGGTAGGACTTGGATGCAAAACCTACCATCAGGAGCATCTCATGGACCTCAGAGGAAGGTCACCATGAGCTAGAAGGTTGCCACAGCAGGGCTCAGTTTTGTCCACCACCTAGGCATGGCAGAAGCACTGATATTTGGTGGGAGCAATTTACTGGGTGGTAGGGGGAATCTCTGTTAAAGAGAGACATTTGTGTCATATAGAAAGTGCAACATCAGGCCACAGTCAGATCTGTTATTCGTACATGAGCATGATGACAAACGGATAAGCAGATCTTTAACATTAAAAATGCGGAAATATTGACTGTGCTGTAAATCCCAAAGACAAAAGGAAAATGTGCACAGGTATTATAACATAAACATAGCCCGTGTGCCCTCATAGTGACCTGGTCTTTAAAAAAGGATTGATTTTTGCCCTCTGAAAAAGAAATCATCACACAGAGACTAAACCTCCCTGTCCTAAGGGAAGAAAAAGGCATATTGGTCAATGGTAAGTGCAGTGATAGAATAATATAAATTATGACAGAGGGGGAAAAGAGTTTCATTGTTCTCCTGATCTATTCTAAATATGACAAAATGATTAAACAAAGGCTTATGTTACATGAAGGAGTTAAGAGCTTATTTTTCTTTGTTAAGAATGAAAGATTATGGATGAGAGGCAGCCAGGGCAGCACGCCACAGTAAGACAATAACCTTTGCTAAAATACTTGGGAGAGAAGAACTGAAGTTTGAACTTTGCCCATTGAAAATAACATTAAAGGTTATTGCTTATTATAGCTGCATGGTAAGAAAAGAGAAAATCTTCTGTTGATATTCATAGGGCTAAATATTTCAAGAATAGGTTGCAAAGTGGGACTAGAGATTTGTGTATGTTTTATGTAAGTGAGAAAGGTCTACATCGCTACACACCAAGCATAGCCCTTGGGCCTCTACATGTGCAAAGAAGTTGCATCCACAATTTATAAGATTAAGCCTTATTTTTGGCACATGAATTTATTTTATTCTGAATAATTTGCAAAACTTTAGGTAGTGTCATAAAGCAAGATTTTTATAAAGAATTAGGAGAGAAAATACTAACAACTAAATAAACTTCAGAGAAAGCTATAAAAACTGCATAGCACAGCGCACATGAGGTCTTTCAGAAAAAAAAAAAACTATCCTAAGTTTCTCTGTTTGAGCTCTTGTACTGCTTGAGAGGTGCCTTTGTGCACAAATGGATGCAGCACTGCAATACATGTATGTGCTGTGTACATCTCTCCAGAGGAGATGCCAGGGACCTGATGCAGGCATGTTTAGCTCCATCATCTAATCTTACCCAAACGATGTAGGAGACTCTAGAATTAAGATGTGTCCTCTGTGCCCACCACATAAATCTCATGCAACTTATTGGTGCAGTTGTGCTGCGGGGCAACTGCAAACCTGTAGCTTCCTCCTGCAGTTGGAGCCCCTGGGGTGATTCACAGAGCAAGCAGCTGCAATTGCTCTGGCTTGCTTTTGGCATTTTCAGTCAGATCCTGTCAGTCTCTAGCACAGATCCATTCTGTGCACCACCACGAGCACAGTGTCTGACCGCCTGAGGCAGAATTTCTAATTTGTCCAAATAACATTCAGCATGAGATCCATATGATAATTAATCAGCAGTCATTAAAGCAAGAGATATCTACAATGCCTCTGATGTTTATTAAAGCCTTTTCATGGCGTTTTAATCACAGTATTGCCATTGCAGGATTTCCTTTTATTTAAAACAAATGTTGTGCATTACAAAACATTTTAGGGTTGTTTTTTTTTTTTTCAGATTCCTGAGGGTGAGATTAGTCATTGCTAGTGATTCTTTCTCTCTCTTAATGGTTTATTAAAATGATTGTGAAAGCAACACTATGATTAAAACAGTCTCCAGATCGGGAGACATCTCATGCACCTCAGATGTTTTCTTAAACTTTGATACAGGCATTAGGCAGCATTACTGCACCAGAACATTCATTCCTCAGCAGGTGTAACAAGACCAGGATTCTCTTAAATAAGAAAAGCTCAAACAAGATAAGAAAATAAATGCATGGAAGAAAAAAAAAGAACAAACTCAACCACCTCAAGGAATTATATCTATCTATCTATCTATCTATCTATATATATATGTAAAGGAACATCAGGTTTTGGTACTTCCCTGAAATGCAAATTCATTATTTAAAACACAATGATTTTGCAAGTCTGTTCTTACATTGTGTCAAAAGAATTTGATTTTTAAAGAAAATTAAAGGTTACCTTGCTGCATGTTTCAATGCCTTGAACACTGGTTTAGAAAACTCATTCTCAAGAGGCTTCTGGGGATTTGGGACCCTCAACCTTCCCAAAGACTGGGGGGAGTAAGAGGGGCCACAAGCTTGTGTTTTCCAGCCCCAGCCCCTGGCTGGCGAGGACAGGTAATATGTAAGATGTTTGTGGCTGGAACTGGGCTGTTCAAGAGAGTAAAGTGCAAACTTCAAAGGAAATTTAAACAAGGTATTTCTTTGTTTCTGTTCTGTCAAGCTATCTCTCTAAAATTGTCTTCAGGGAGGTCCAATGTCTGCACAACACAGACATGGGTTAATATCTCTTCATTACTAAGTCAAAGAATTTGGTTTCCATCAAGGGATAAAACATAGCCTGAAGACCAACTTAGCTCACAGCCTGTCATGACATTCAAGAACTGTTTAGCTTTGTAACATGTCATGGCAAATAAGATGCTGTTGGGGTTTAACCCGGCAGGCAGCTCAGCCCTACACAGCCTTTCGCTCACCCTTCTTTCCCCCACAGTGGGAGGGGGAAGAGAATTAGGAAAAAAAAAAAAAAAAAGTAAAAGCTTGTGGGTTGAGATAAAGACAGTTTAAGAGGACGGAAAATAAAGAGAAATAATAATAATGAAAATAGTAATAATAATAGTATGCACAAAACAAGTAATGCACTATGCAATTGCTTACCGCCCGCTGACCGATGCCCAGCCTGTCCCCAAGCAGTGGTACCCCTGACCCTGACCAGCCACCCTGTATTAATCATTCAGCATGATGCCATGTGGTATGGGACATCCCTTTGGCCAGTTGGGGTCAGCTGTCCTGGTGCATCCCCAGCCTGCTCACTGTCAAGGTGGTGTGAGAAGCTGAAAAGTCCTTGGCTTAGTGTAAGCACTGCTCTGCAATAACTGAAACAACAGCATGTTATCAGCAATATTCTCATCCAAAATCCAGAACACAGCACCATAACAGCTGCTAGGAGGAAAATTAACTCTATACTAGCTGAAACCAGGACAGATGCTAAGTGCAGTGGCAACCCAAGGGGAACATCTAGAAACATATTAATACATATGTACGCTTTCTACATTTTCCCTTTTACATGTCCATTTTGCAAGCCTTTCATGATATAGTTTTGCTTCCTGCACTACAGTATCTAAATTTTATAGGTTAACCACGCATCATACCAACTTCAACACTTTCTGCTGTTACAGTACTACGACTTTACTACTTAAAGCTCACACTTATTTGCTATCTAAAACCAATCTTCATAAGTAAGCGCAAGCATTGTAGGTTTACAGAATTGCCATGTCTTCAGGAGGGATTTTTTCTAACCAGCAATATCACTTTAATATCTTCTTGGTAAAGGATTAGCTATTGCATATACCATCCTACCCACAATTCATTCACTTCCAGTGAATGACATGTGACTCTCAAGCACCTATTTTCTTCAACTTGTACTTCTAAGGAGCTAAAAGCCTGTGAAGGGCTGACACCTACTAAGACCCCATTTCGACTGTGCTATTTCAGCCAGCTATTCTGTATCCGCTGCCACACAAATCATTCCCGAGGGTATTGCTTTTGGTGGTAAGATAAAGTGGCAACTAGTAACAAGATCAGGAGATAAGATATCAAACCACCTAATTTACTTCAAAGAGCTCGTATTTTTTTAGGTACTTACTTTAGCCAATAACCAGGACTAAATAACTTTGCTACTTGAAAACCCCAGCAGAAGAGCTCTTCCTACCTGATCCTACAGCATACAGACACACACAAAAGGATTTCTCAGGCAAGAATGATTTGAGTAAATAAAATGACAAGTTATTCAGCTTCCGTGGTCATAGTCTACTATATATGCTACTATGAATAGTGATGTTGATTTTAACATGATAACTTGGACTATTCCCTATTCTTAAATTTTGCTACAGTGGTGAAATAATGTTAATGTGATAAGGCAAACGTCTATTTAAAGTTAACAGAGACAGCCTTCTCCTAGAGAGTGTAGTTTGTATTACAGCACCAGGCTTTATCTTTGCTCTGTGATAAAGAAACCTGCACATCATACCCTGTAATATTCACTGCTCTGTTTGCAGAATCCCTTGATGCAAACAGCTGGTTTAAAATGGTGTATAGCAATAATGATTTCTGTGGTTCTCAGCAGGATTTTGGGCTTCGAACACAGAAAACCCTACAGGGGAATCTTACTTTCCCAGTGTCTTCTTCTGATAAGATGGTTGGTTGACTTCTTAAAAAAAAATAAGGAAAGAAAGAAAGAATGTGAGACTTAAATACAAGCCTTAGAAAATGTAAACCGAAGAATGTAAGCCAAACAAAATCTTCCATGGAGTAACCCAGACATGTTCAAAGAGAACATTATAATGCACATTTTCTTCAAGCTCAGAGTTCTTCTTTTCTCACCCTTGCAGCTGCATACAGTAGGAAATATGGAAAAAAAGTCAATACTGGCAGCTTTTCAACTCTGTTTTTTATAAGTTGTTTTCAGTGGCAGACTGGCAGCTCCTCTGTGCTTTTCCTAACGAGCCTAGAGATGCCTTTTCTCCAAGTTTGGCTGGCACATACAGCAGATCTGATTCCAGCAGAAGGTATCAGAAACAATGCTTTTTTCTGCCAGAGGGCACGTGTGAATCCTGGGACCAAGTGTGGGTCTCAGCAGCTGGCTCTGTGTATGTCTTTCACCACCTGTGGGCACCGGGCTGGGCACTGGCCTCCCCACACATGGTGATGAAGCTCATTAATGATGAAGTGTCCCCCAGAGCTCAGTACTGGGTCCAGTCTGGTTCAACTTATTCATTAATGACCTGGACAATGGAACAGAGTGCTCCCTCAGCGAGGTTGCTGATGACACAAAGCTGGGAGGAGTGGCTGATACCCCAAGAGGGCTGTGCTGCCATTCAGAGGGACCTCAACAGGCTGGAGGGTTGGGCCGAGAGCAACCTCATGAAGTTCAACAATGGCAAGTGCAGGGTCCTGCACCTAGCGAGGAATAACCCCAAGCACCAGTACAGGCTGGGGGCTGACGGCTGGAGAGCAGCTCTGCAGAGAGGAACCTGGGAGTCTTGGTGGACAGCAGGCTGACCATGAGCCAGCAGTGTGCCCTTGTGGCCAAGAAGGCCAATGGGATCCTGGGCTGCATTAAGATGTGTTGCCAGCAGGTCAAGGCAGGTGATTCTCCCCCTCTACTCAGCCCTTGTGAGGCCACACCTGGAGTCTCGTGTCCAGTTCTGGGCTCCCCAGTACAAGAGGGACATGGAGCTACTGGACCGAGTCCAGAGGAGGGCTACGAAGATGATTAGAGGGCTGGAGCACCTGCTGTATTAGGACAGGCTGAGAGAGCTGGGCCTGTTTGACCTGGAAAAGAGAAGACTGAGAGGAGACCTCTCAGCGTATAATGCGTATAAATATCTGAGGGGAGGGTGTCAAGAGGATGGAGCCGGTCTCTTTTCAGTTGTGCCCAGCGACAGGATGAGAGGCAGGGGGCACAAACTGAAGCACAGGAGGTTCCAGCTCAATACGAAGGGGCACTTCTTTACTGTGAGGTGACAGAGCACTGGGACAGGCTGCCCAGAGAGGTTGTGGGGTCTCCTTCTCCAGAGATATTCAAACCCTGCCTGGATGCCATCCTGCATAATGTGCTCTGGGTGATCCTGCTCGGCGGGGCATTGGACTGGATGATCTTCAGAGGTCCCTTCCAACTTCAGCCATTCTGTGATTCTGTGATTTGAATCAGCCATGGGCTGTACACATTAGCCAGGTGGGGTGGCCACTGCCTGGGGACTGACTGGGCATCAGTTGCTGGGTGAGCAGTTGCATTGTGCATCACTAATTTTGTATGTACACATATATACATATAATTATTATTAATATTATTTTCCCTTCCTTTTCTGTCCTATTAAACTGTCTTTATCTCAACCCATGAGTTTTACCTGTTTTTCCCAATTCTCTCCCCCATCCTGCTGCAGGGTGAGTGAGCAAACAGCTGCATGGTACTTAGCTGCCTGCTGAGTTAAACCACAACATCCTTTTGGCAGCCAACATGGGGCCCAAAGGGCTGAGATAACAACAGATCTGACCAGAGCATTTAAAAACAATATTTTTATAAGCATTATATTAGTTTAATAGCTGCTGGTGACAAGGATGATTTATCAGTTCACAATGTTGTTTTATGTACTTTCAGGGTTGTTTTTCTTAATTCTTTTCTTGCTGTTTATCATCTCTGGGGACTGCCCTAAGTTTGTTTATGGTTTTTGCCAGTCTGTTAGCACAAGCTCGTATTACACCAACCGTGAATTTAATCTGATATTTGTACTCATATAACCATCACTCTTGCACTTTGGGAAACTTACCATGGAAATTATTAACAAGTACATTCTTTACTCCAGGCAAGTCAAAATAGTTTTTAAATTTTTAAATATACTTGGGATGTTCAAACTGGCACAATCCTATTGCTACGTCTCCTGCATGTGCCTCTGGTTTTGTCTAAGCTTAGACAACTATTTAGGAATATTGCTTAGAGATCTGCCCCAAGGCAGGATGGTTACAGGTGGCAAGGTGTGCAAGAGGATATGGGAAGGTATCTACCATGACTGTCACCTCTGATGGTCTTGGAATTCACCCCTGAACAGATGCAGAATCCTCAAAAGCTGACAGAATGTTTTAAAAATGTATGCCCCGGTCCTGGCAATGCCAGAGAGCTACAGCTTGCTGCACTGTGCTGGGGTCTGGC
Organism: Cygnus atratus; assembly: GCF_013377495.2. NCBI lineage: Eukaryota > Metazoa > Chordata > Aves > Anseriformes > Anatidae > Cygnus > Cygnus atratus. The sequence continues at coordinate 191,146,126 of NC_066362.1, read as the reverse complement.
CTTCAAAACACAACTTCAACACTATTCAGCACCTTCAAGAAGAAGAAATTGCCTCTAGCTCTGATCTTACTCAGGTGACAGGCACGGCAGCTGGGTAGAATGGTCCCACCTGGAGCCTCTGGCAGAAAGCTCCAGGGGACACTTGAGGCTGACCCCTAGGGTTTTGGAGTCAGGGATACAGAGGACCTGAGGCCCACTATCCTCCAACTGAAAAAGAGATGTTGGCAGCATATGAAGAGGTTCAAGCTGCTTCAGAAGTGGTTGGTACTGAAGCACAGCTCCTCCTGGCACCCCGACTGCTAGTGCTGGGCTGGATGTTCAAAGGAAGGGTCCCCACTACACATCATGCAACTGGTGATATGTGGAGTAAGTGAGTCGTACTGATCACACAGTGGGCTCGAAATGGAAACCCAGTTGCCCATGAATCTGGGAAGAGATCACGGACTGGCCAGAAAACAAAGATTTTGGAATATCACCAGAGGAGGAGGTGACGTGCACCAAAGAGGCCACACTGTATAATAAAGTTACAGAAAATGAGAAGCAATATGCCCTGTTCACTGATGGGTCCTATCATATCGTGGGAAAGTATCATAGGTGGAAGGCTGCTGTATGGAGTCCTACATGACCTGACACAGGTACTGCTGAAGGAGAATGTGAATTGATTCAATCTGCAGCAGTGAAGGCCATCCAGCTGGCTTTGGATACTGCTGAACAGGAAAAGTGGCCAGTGCTCCATCTCTATACTGATTCATGGATGGTGGCAAATGCCCTGTGGGGGTGGTTACAGCAATGGAAGCAGAGCAACTGGCAGCACAGAGACAAACCCATCTGGGCTGCTGCATTGTGGTAAGATATTGCTGCCCAGGTGGAGAACCTGGCTGTAAAAGTATGCCATATAGATGCTCATGTGCCCAAGAATCTGGCTACTGAAGAACATCAAAACAACCGGCAGGTGGATCAGGCTGCTAGGATTGAAGTGGCTCAGGTGGATCTGGACTGGCAACATAAAGGTGAATTATTTATAGCTCGATGGGCCCATGACACCTCAGGCCATCAAGGTAGAGATGCAACATACAGATGGGCTCATGATCGAGGGGTGGACCTGACCATGGACACTATAGCACAGGTTATTCATGATTGTGAAATGTGTTGCAATCAAGCAAGCCAAGCAGTTAAAGCCTCTTTGGTATGGAGGACAATGGCTGAAATACAAATATGGAGAGGCCTGGCAGACTGATTACATCATACTTCCTCAAACCCGCAATGGCAAGCGCCACGTACTTACAATGGTAGAAGTAACCACCGGATGGCTGGAAACATACCCTGTGCCCCATGCCACCACCCAGAACACTATCCTGGGCCTTGAAAAGCAAGTCCTATGGCGACATGGCACCCCAGGAAGAATTGCGTCAGACAATGGGACTCATTTCTGAAACAAACTCATAGTTATCTGGGAAAAAGAGCCCAGCATTGAGTGGGTGTATCACGTCCCCTGTCACTCACCAGCCTCTGGGAAAATCAAGCTATATAATGGACTGTTAAAAACTACGCTGAAGGCAATAGGTGCTGGAACATTCAGACATTGGGATACACATTTAGCAAAGGCCACCTGGTTAGTCAGCACTAGGGGATCTGCCAACCGAGCTGGACCTGCCCAATCAAAACTCTTACATATTGTAGAAGGCGATAAAGTCCCTGTAGTGCACATGAAGAACATGTTGGGGATTGCTATGTGTGCTGGGGCCCTGCTTCCCAGGAAGCGGCTGGACACCTGCCTGCTAATGGGAAGTAGCGTATGAATGCTTTTTGCTTCGCTTACATGCACAGCTTTTGCTTTCCCTTTATAATTGTCATTATGTCAATAAATGAGTGAGCAAGAAGACGGCTGAACGTTTTGCTGTTGGCTGGGGTCAATCCACCAGTGTTGCTTAATGGAAGCTCTGTCTGAGCTGTGGTGCACATCCGCCTGGCATGGTCTGGGGTTGTCTCAGAGGGAGCCAGCAGGACATATTCAGAAGAAGACTGGGCATCTAGGTTATGAACGTGTTATCACACATTGTAGATGTATCCTAAAAGGTCACGTAGTGGGAGGCCTGAAATACACCCAGGGTACACAGGATGAAGAACAATGCCTTGCAGGTCATCTGTAGGCAAATCCCAATGAGAGGAATTGAATGTCAGGTGCTGCATCTCTGTTTAGGTCAAAGTTGTTTACTTGCCCTTTGGGTTTCTTAGTCATGGAATCATATTCCCATACCAAGCCAGGCCTCTGAGAGAATCTCCACTTTTTCTTTTGATTGCCTTTGATCTACTAGCTCAACTGGAAGACTGAAGACTTGACTACCTATACTGACAGGGCTTGAGCATCTTAGAATGGAGGCCAGCAGGCTCCTGGTGCTTTCGTGGATTTAGCACATAAGAACTGCTTGGTAAATTTGTGACAGTCAGGAAAACATTCTCCCTGGAACAGTGCCAAGGCAGTGAGACACAATGCAAGCTAGGGAATCTGTTAGCTGCTGCAAAGACAGGAACCTGCCTGTAAGCAAGTGCTCTAACTGCAATTCTTTTGCCTCTAAATAATGATTCTTAGCAACTTCCATCCATGCATCCTTATGAATCCTTCCCAGATCCTCAAATAAAATTGTTTTGTCTGTCTTGGTGAAACTCCTCTTCCATACTCTCATTGTCCAGTTGCGTGATAACATGAGAAAATTCATTAACAAGATCATTGGATACCTGCAGACAGAAGCATAAAGGTAATGGACTGCTTTCTGCATTACACAGCTCATTTTGTTACAGCATCCCACTCAGCAGAGAGCTAATAGTTAAAGCTGAAATACTCTCCTGGGACATTGGCCCATTTCAAGGCAAATTCACGCATCTGAGCGGAAAGAGGTAATTAAATGTGTCATCCTACTTTCTTGGAGTTACTGAATCATTCAGTACTCATTCAGTTCATTGGGTCATTTTCTCTATGGAGGAATTATGTGAAGAGGGAGGTGAAATAAGGTCCCCCAAGACTCTCTCCCCTTCTTTTCAATGCTTCCTAGCCATGTTTCTGCCACTGGCTACCATAACCAGTGCATCCTGTCCCCTCTACCAAGTACTCCTTGGAAGGACATCCTGCAGGTTCTGTTTTTCATAGAAATTGGTTTGAGATTCAGACCCTTATGTTTTTGCACCTCTCTAGGTGTCTGGGCTTCTGTAATATGCTTTGGAAATCCAAGACTCAGCTCAGTTGCCTGTGCATTAATATCATGTTAGATAATGTGTGCTATGGCATCACCTGGACTGAAAGTCTCAAACCCAGAGTTTCTTCCTTAAAAGAATCAAAAAAGGTGCCTCACTGTGTAAATTCACTTGCTATAAAATCTCAGATATCCCATTCAGTGTCCAGCTACATCTCCTGTAAGTCCAATGCCATGCTTGCCAGCCACAGGAGCACATAAAGTACATCTGCTGTTGATGACTTATTTTCATAGGAAAGTCCTGGAGATGCTTGAGATTCACAAGACATTGATTGAAAGCTGCTCTCCACTGGCAAAGACAGTCTTGAAGATGGTGGCACTGAAGAACTTCACCATGGACCCCTTGCTCCAAAGCAAGCTTCCACCTCAGCTCCTCCTGGCTACTGTGCACCAATGCATCATTAGCATTGTCTGTGAACCATTCAAAGTGCATGTAAGGCACTCAGACAATACACAGAGTGATTAACTTCTTGTTGGTGTTTCTTTCCTAGGATATGGAAAGCTGTGTAATTTTGTACAGGTGAGCCAGAAAGTCTGCTTGGTTCCTGAAGAAATTTTCAACAAGTCAAAGGGAGCTAAATGATGGGAACCCAGAGTGAGAACACAATATCTCAATATCTTTTTTTTTTTTAAAAAAAAAAAAAGATTAACAAAAGAGAAGAGGCAAAGGAATCTCAGTGGGTTTTAGCCTGGTTGGAAAATGACTAGTAAATGCCATATTGAGTGAATTTTAATCAGAATCTTCAAGCAAATTTTATTTCCTGTCCTCAAAAACAGTACCACAAAAGAATACTTGAGGAATCTAGCAATTGAAACTTTAAAGCTAGAAGTAATGAAAGAAGGAAGTGAAAGTTGCAATTTACATTTCTGGGGTAGCGACTCTTTTAAAATCAAAAAATGACTTTTTGTGGGAACTTATTTTCTGCCATTGTCACTTATGTTTTAACTAGACTGATGTAATATCCTGTGAGGTCCTGGGGAGGAATAGCTGGGAGTTTCTACCTCATGTCACGCTGAGTTCACCCTCTCTGCTAGCTGTGCTTGTTTGGCCTGTTGTTGGTTGATGGAGCAGGAGAGAGATTTTCGTTAAGGTATGGGTTCTGCAAAGCCTGTTTACCAATAAGAGGAGAAATTTCTTGTCCTTGCAGGAGCCCATGTTAAGAAAAATTATTTCCAAAGTCACCAAGACAGAGAGGTCAGCTGTCAGGAAAGTGATTTCTGCTGTTGAGCAAATATGCTCAGTCAGGATGAGCAGGTTGCAAAAAGTAGACAGATTTGCTGAGAGCATGGGCCCAGTTCTCACAGAGCGGCTCAGAGATTGTGTGATCTGTGGTGTCTTCTCTGCTGCCAGTGAGTTTCCCACAAGATGGCTTTTTTTAAAAAAATCTTGTTTTGGAAGTGAGCTTTGACGGACTCTGAAAGCTAAGCAACATCTGATGCACATACCACTAAAATCCCACATTAAAACAAATGAACAAACAAAACATGTTCAGCCTTGGAGCTGGGTGAAGTTTGTGATCAAGGCCTTTGTTTTGCTAGGAAGGAATATGAAGTTTTACTAGCTCTGTTCGAAGACCTGCCAATTTTGTTGCCAACACAAAATGGAAGAAGGAAAATATTCCTATGTGCTGGAAAAAAAAATGATGTTTCATTTCAGAAGCTAAGAAACATCTCATTTACTTTTTCTGATTGAAATGGTGTTTTGTTGCATATTCATGACAGGTGTTTCATTTCTGAAATTAAGGATTTTTTTTAATTACTCTCTGAATATTAAAGAAAATTGCAGAAATGTTAATTTTGAGGGAACCCTAAAGGTCTGTTTCCTGCCTGAAGCAGGATTATCACCAGTGCGAGACCAGGGTCCTTTAAAGGTAAGTTTTGTTTCTCATGTACCTGAAACAATTGGAAAATGATATTTTACATTGATTGGAAACAACGTGATATTTTCCCATGTGCTGGTGTGACTGTTCCCACATGCCACTTAACTGTAAAACAACCAAATCTGTGCAGTCCAGATTAGTGGGTATAACAGGTGCCCTTGCTTGGAGGCTTGGAGGCTGGGTAGTGTGTGAAGCTGCTAACTCTTCCGACAATCTATGTTGAAAAGAAATCCAGTGGAGAAACTGCTTCTTTTGAAAGCATTGCTCTATCACTAGATTTTATCTATTTTACAGGGAAAAAAAACAGAGCATAAGCTTTGAAATCAGATAAATGAAGATGCAAAGTCCCTTCTTTCCCAGTTTTCCAATCTCTTCTGCTTTTTGAGGGCTCAGGTTTTCTCAGGAGACACTCTGTGCAACATACTTTCCATCATCTTGGAGCATCAAGCATTATTTGAGCATATATTATGTTTCTGTGGTAAGTTTAGTTTCCAAATCCATTTCCCAAAACAGTAGTTCTACATGATGCAAAAGGGCCAAAAGAAAATATATGCGTTGGAAAAGTATCTAAAATGCAAAGAAAACCAAAAATTCTCTGGAAAAAAAAAAGGCATGAAGACAAAAAATATAAAATTGAAAATTGAATAAAACAATATATTTAAGTCCTATTAAAACTAGGAAGGACAGAAAGCAGTACTCTTCTATACAGCAAATAGCAGTTAAATATTGCAATGTTCTTGTGATTTATTTCAAAGAATGTATTTGTACTGTTTTCCTGTTGCTATTTATACTGGTTACAGAATAACCCTCAAATTGCAAAATCCACCTACATCTTACTGAAAAACTAAAAGAAGGGGTTTTCTCCTTCTGCAATAATGAGCTTCATCCATGTTTCTCAGTGTTTCAGTCTTTGACAGTGGTCACATCAGCACCACTCTGGAATGATACTGCTGCTTTTAGACCAGTAACACAGCCTTTTTGCAAATTCGAGCATTCATCTTTTTTTATGGGAGTGGTTATGTTCCCAGTAGCTCTTCTCTCTCTTCAAGTGGTATTCTCAAAAATCTTTGATATCTGGGATATGGGTAAGGGTGGGGTTTTTGTTTCTTTTTTCCCCAGATTCCTCTGTTTCCAGCTGTGTAACAACAGTGCTGAAAGTCAGGAGAGAGGAGTATGAGTAACTGAAAGGGCAGAAGAAGCAGAGATGCTCATTTCTGCATCTGTGCTGCAGCACAGAAGACACAGTAAGAGGTATTCCCTCTTACTGGTATACCATCCCATTCTTTTTGAGAGGATGCGAATGCCTATGTGGTTCCTGAATGGGAAGCTGTCTCCTAAATTAAAGAGCTGATAGCAAATCCTCCAGGTAATAGTGCTGCAAGTTGTCTAGTGGCAAGCTGTAGCTGGAAAGGAGATGGGTGCAGGGAGGTCTTCAGGAAAGAAAGAAATAGGGAAAGCTTTTTAGGGATTTATATAGGGAAAGAGGTTAGAAAAGTGGAAAAATCTGTCTCATAAGAGAATATTAAACAGTTCCAGGTAATTAATTTTTTCTAAGAGAAAAATGAAGTTGGACAAAATTTGTCTACTTTGACAAATGCTTTTAGGGGGAAGGTGTATTTCAGACAGGGCAAACAATTCCAGACAAATTCTGGGACAAATTGGATGGGACAGAGCCAGGAAAAGGGAACAGAAAAGTTTATTGGTTGGGAAGACTCACTCAATGATCTCCTTCTCCTGGACAGTGGAACATAGATATCCCAGCACTGAAGCTCTTGGATAATGTACAAGAACCCATAGAGGTGATTCTCCAGCTGGAATGGGACAGATGGAGAAGTGTCCTCAACCTCTAATTCAGGGCCAGATTGTTTTCTGTTAGAAAACAATTCTAGACACAGTTTTGAGGCCATGGTTCAAAGGCTCCTTTCCTCATCCCAGAAGAAATGAACCTTTTTAACATGGAAAAATTGATTTTGCCCACCATTTATCTTGGTGTTGATCCTGGATTCAGTTTTTCCCCAAGAACTTTGCCACAAACATGTGTGTATACACACACACATACAGACACCTCTTTGTTTTTACAGTCAGGTTTGGAATATTTCGATACCTGTTGTCTTCTAGCTGGAAAGATACACTGATTTAAATCTGCCTTTTGTTCCCACCTTGTTTAGTGGATAGAAGTGTTGTGGAGAAAAGCATCATAAACACAGAAAGTTTTAAAGACAAGATGTCTGTAAGCAAATTTTCCACGACTGACAAGATGAGCATTCCTGAATCACACCTTCTTGCTAAATACAGTGACATGATGAAAAAAAAAAAAAAAAAACACATCTTAGAGAAAAGCAGTTATTTCAGGTGATTGTGGAAGCAAAAAGCGGAGCAAATGAAAATCACAATCCCTGAAGGGATAATTTTCTCAATAAATGTGCAAGACAACATCTATAGCCAGCCATTGCTGACTTTCAGAGTACCTATCTGGCTCTCAGAGACCTTTCTATCACCTTTGGGTCTGTGTAGAGCCATTCTGAGAAGCAGTTAGCAAGTGAAAATCAACTGACAAAGGAGTTTGAAATCATGGAGAGGAGCAAAGGGAAAATGAATGGAAAAGCTGCCTGGGTAGGTGCTGCAATGGAGAAGATTTAAAACTACCTGTGCCTACAGTGGTGAATGCTGCCAAAATGACTGATGAACTGCAGAAGATACTTGAGCTTAATGGAAATTTCCAGACTCTATGTGACCTAACCAAACATGTATGTAGGACACACAGGGATATGTGTCTTATATTGGGTGCTCTTGTAGCAGGTCTAAATGGGAAACCTCTGCATTTTTGTGTCTTAACTTTTAACTACATTATACCGGATGCAGCAGATGGACTTTTTCTTCTGGAATATGTGTCTCACTGTTGTATCAGTCTCTCTTTTAGCCTAGCTCATTTATAGTGGAGTAATTGAAGGCAGGAATGTGATTCAGCTCACCCTTAATCAGACTCCTGGTTGTCCACAAATGAGCTACCAGTGCCATTAGAGATGTCTGAGGGTATCTGAGGCAATGTGAGTCTGATCCAAGCATGCATCCATGTGTGTCAGCAACCAAACACTGCATTAAGTGGTTTGGTATGGAGAGGGAAGTATTATCTTCCCCCACCTCTATGAAAAGTTTCTAGCATAACCAGGAGTTAGAAACTCCAAAAGTTAAATAAAAGATCCCATTCTAATATTCTCTACCAACTCTAGCAGTTCTGGATTTTTCTTCCACATGTTTTTGCAGACCTCCAAGTCTTGCTGCTCCAATCTTGTACAAGCTAAAATATTATGTTGTTATAACCTTTCTATTATGGTAGCAATAATGGGGCACTACATGGGTAGCTCTCAAGGACCAGTTGGGTGTTCTGTAACCTTTTGTAGTTTGGATAGCTTTCCATTTTTTGGACAGTTTTCCTCAGAAATTCAAAATTGGAGCAGATCTCATAAATTGTGTGGAAAGCTTCTTTTAGCAATCAGGACTTAAACACAGATGTCAAACAAGTTTTATATCCTGACTCTGTGACTCTGCTGCAGGGACCTGTCCTGATAATCAGATTGGGTTTAAGAAATAGACTGAATGAAAGGAATAGAAGTGCCTGGGGAGATGAAAAAAAATAGAAAAGACCCTGAGTGGCTGCTTTACCAGGTTAAAGCTCAACACCACCCATTGGAGATGATAATACAAATGTACATTATACCCCTGGAATTGATTTCCCTTTCACTGCAGGTTTCTATGCATGCAAGACTTTGAAATGATAGAGATTTAGAAGAGTTAGGGAAGACACTGAACCTCCAAAATAAACTCCACAGTATCTTTCTAAGCCACTTTGACACTGACTACACTTTATTTGCATACTAAAACCACCTTTCCTCAGCATGGTTGACAGCATATGCTACTCCAAACAAGGTCTAACCATTTAGTAATCAAATCAAAAAACTTAAACTGACTTTTTTTTTTTTAACCATTTGAGACATCCTAGGGGCATGATAAGGGGTGAACTGCTCCAGCACGGGTCCCCCACGGGTGGCAGCTCCCCCCAGGCCCCCTGCTCCCACGTGGGCTCCTCTCCACGGGCTGCAGCTCCGGCCCGGGGCCTGCTCCTGCGGGGGCTCTCCATGGGCCGCAGCCTCTTCCAGGCCACATCCCCCTGCTCCACCGGGGGCTCCTCCACGGGCTGCAGCGTGGAGATCTGCTCCATGTGGGACCCGTGGGCTGCAGGGGGACAGCCTGCTCCACCAGGGGCCTCTCCACGGGCCGCAGGGGAACTTGTGCTGCGTGCCTGGAGCACCTCCTGCCCTCCTGCTGCACTCACCTTGGGGGCTGCAGGGCTGCTTCTCTCTCAGCTCTCACCCCTCTCTCCCAGCTGCTGTTGGGCAGTAGTTTTCTTTTTTTTTCCTTCCTTCAGTCTGCTCTCCCAGAGTTGCAAACAACATCACTTACCGGCTTGGCTCTGGCCAGCGGCGGGTCCCTTTGGAGCCTGCTGAAACTGGCCCTTATCTAATATGGGGCAGCTTCAGGACTCTTCTCACAGAGGCCACCCCTGCAGTCCCCTGCTACCAAACCCTTGCCACCTAAACCCAGTGCACATTTGCATTAATGACGTAGATGATGGGGCACGGTGCACCCTCAGTAGGGTTGCTGATAATACAAAACTGGGAGAAGTGGCTGATACATAAGAGGGTTGTGCTGCCCTTCCGGAGGGACCTCAACAAGAACATCATGAAGTTCAACAAAAGGAGGTGCAAAGTCTGGTGAGGAATAACCCAAGGCAGGTTGGGGAATGCCTGAACCTTGGCCACCACCTATTTCAAGGTCTTTCTTTGCAGACAGAGGTAGATTGAGAAGGAGAAAGACAAGGGAATGATGGAAATTTATATCATCCATCACAATTCATTCAAGAGAACACTGAATTCTTCCAATCTTACCTTAGGCAGACAAGCCTGGTTTTACTAATACATCAAAACTTCTGCTTTTCACTTCGTGACACGTTCCCAACACAACATAAAGCTATAAATCACAGAGCAGTGAGATGATTGATTTAACTTAATAAAGGGAGGTGGTAGGAGGAGAAAGTAAATCATATGGATAGGCTTGATTTGTGGCTACAAAAGCAATGTGCCAGCCTGTGTACACAGACAAGAACATACAACTCAGTTTTCTCCACACAACTACAACTCAGCTCTGTTATTTACAGTACTCCTATAATCACTGCTGCCCGAGCATCCTGCTGATACACCCAAATTACTGCCACTTCTTCTGCTCCGAAGAAATCTTTTTGTTCTGTGCAGAAGTGAGAAATCTTAATGACATTTACCAGTGTAGGTCTCTACTCGATATGTTACAGCTTGAATTGTGGGCCACAGCACCCATCCTTAAAACCTATGTTGTTAGAATTAGGAAGGAGATGTCATGGTCCCTGGAGACCTGGTAGCAGTAGCACCCATTTGTTCACATGAGCTGGGATGTAAACCTCTGTCTGCTGCCCCAGCTCAAGGGGGAGGAAAAATAAATAAGTAAATAAATAAATAAGGAGATATAAAACCCTCAACGAACAAGCAGTGTTATGAAATAGGGCATCTCAGCACCACTGAGGATGTGGCCTAAGGCTGCGAAGTCCAACTCTGGTAACTGCACAGCCAGCAAAGGAGCTGGGGTACTCCCTGGGTGTGGTGAGCTCCCTGTGCTCAGCCGGGCAGCTCATGAAACCCCGGCTGCCCTGTGCATGTTAGCCAGTAAATATTTGCTTTGTTCTTTGGAGCTGTGTATGTCCTGCTTGCCATGCTTCCTTGCACATGCTGAAGGGTGCCCAAATGGAGTGACCCCGAGGGAAGGCTCAGATCGCAGGATGTGATGGGCAGCATCATGGGTCTGCTGCTTGGGTTTGCCAGAGGACGGCTGGGTCTTTGGGAAGAGCCGTGCAGCAGCAGGCTGTGGCTGCAGCCCTTAGTGGAGGGCTCCTGGGGGTGCATATTGACCCCTGGGCCAGGAGGGGACTGGCTGGTCTGATCCTAGACCTGCTCATGTGAGGCCACCGAGGTACTCAAATGTCTCTACTGCTGATGAGAGGATCTTCTTGAGGAGTCTTGAACCAGACCTGATTTGGGCCCTGGAACAAAAACAACACATCTAGGATCACAGGATGGATACTGCTGGGAGTGGCAGGACTCACAGGAACCCCAGAAACATCAGTGAACAATTGTAACCCTATTGCAGCAGCATCCTACCTGGCCACAGTGTTGACAGCTCTAGAAGAACCTGTGAGAGGGAACAACAGCAGAACCCACTGCAGGGCACTGCAGAGGCACAGCTGCTCTCCCTAACCAAGGCATGATTGCTCAGTTTGGAGGAACAGAAAGCTGAGGAAGAACCAGAGGATTTTTCTAATCTAGGAAGCAGGTATTGAGTAAGGGATCGGATTTCATTCAGGAAGGACCCAGACACCAACCTAATGCTGAGGTTCAAAATTAAACTTACTGTGATGGATAGACTGGTACCAGCTACGAGGGCAATTACTGAACCCATAAATCAACAGGATTTGACTCGGCTCTAGCTTAAGAGGAAAGTCATTCAGGCAGAACAATTTTACTGGGCACAGGTAGAAAATGTAAAGAGAAAGAAGAAGGGACTGTAAAACAGTCCAAGCAGTAGCATTTGCCACTGTTTGCTCCATTGAAAAGGAGGATAACAGAGAAAGTATTTCAAGGTTGAGGTAAAGGCCAAGGATTTTGCTGGAGTATTGGGACAGAGGTGGCAGAGAGAATTTCAGTAGGTCACATAGCTGAGGACTAAAGAAGAAAACACAAATGCTGGGGGAGGGACACCCTTTAGTGCCTTTTTGGAACAGTAATACAAATTAACAGCACCACAACAGCTGGAAAGAAACAAGAGGTAAAGACTGATCCAGACGGACCTGATACTGCACAGATGGGATGCCCCCCTCCTCCAGACCTCCAGCTGCTGCGCCCAGACCCGTGTATGCTTTACAGGGGCAACCAGCAATTAGAGCTCTGATTGCAAAGAATTGAATACACATAGCCCCAAAGTGCTAGCAGATAGAGGAATCTCAGTTGACTTGAGTGGCAAGAGCCCCTTGAGGACCCCAGAGAGCCACCAGACAAAGCAGCTGTGCCCTGTATGGGGCGTGAAGGAGAGACACAGATTTTAAGACTTCTTCATACTCATATGGGGCAGGCAGGTTGCTCTGGCAATTTGCCCTGTGTGTGTTATGGAAATGTGGGAGGATTTGTCACAAAACAGCTGAGTTTCAGTTGCACCTTCTGGAGATGGTATTTTGATCCATGGGCCTTCTACAGAAGTGAGAGTGAGTGAAGAGGCAGTGCTGCAGTGCCAGGTAAGAAAAAGCCCATCTGGTATAGTAGAAACTTAAAGATCTGGGCATAATTTTAGGTCAAGATGACAGATTGCTGATAAACAACAAGTAGAACTTATTGGAAAAACCACCACCCACCCACCCCCTAACCCCACCCCAATACAATAATATCAGGATTATGGGCCTTAAAAGGAACATTTAACTTTTGGTGGGGCTTATTCCAACATTAGAAGCCAAAAGGCAGATGCTGGACATGTCTCTGGAGGAGAAGATCCAGGAAACATGGGGCCTGGACCAGGCAGGAGCACTCAGACAGCTGAAAGATCTTGCTCAGGTTCCTGGGCCAGCATACCCCAGCGCAGGAGAACCCTAGCATCTTCAATGACCCATCACCGACAAGGCAGGGGTGGCCTTGATGCAGAAGGAAAACCTACCTGCAGAGCAACAGCTCCGAGAGCCCTGAGCCAGCTCTCGCACCACATGGAGGAGCAGATGAGGGCCAGGAGATGTGGGAGTGCTGTCGGGGAAGTCAACCCTGGCACAGACCTGGCAAAAGCTCAAAATGACGAGTAGCGAACCTGGCCCTGTGGATGCAGGGGGAAGCACTGAAAAAGGGAAAGTTTTTTGCACCTCTACCAAGTGTGACGATAAGGAAAGTGATAAAATCAGGAAGCAAATTTCACTGTTAATTCTGGATTAGGACTTCAAAATGGGAAGGAAAATAGCAAAAACTGTTTACTGATGGATGCAGTTGCTATAAATATGAGGAACCAGAATGATCTATTTCTATTTGGATAACCACAAAAACATGTGTTAAAACGAAAGTACTGCTCCATTCTGCTCAAGCAGCTGAAATTTAGGCTGTTAAAGAAATATTATAAAACAAGGACTTACAGAAACTACTTGCTGTTTTCAGGGATTTGGAATGGGTTTGTCAAGCTATTGATGTCTGGCTACCAGGACAGGAAAACAAAATGACATGTTCAGGAGACAGCAAGCTAATACAATGTGTTGCTCTCTGGGAACAAGTGGTCCAAACCCAAAGGAAACGAAAGGAAATGGTGTTAAACAAGTAATGCGTGTGGAAGTCCATCAAAAATCAGATGAAAGAGAGGACTGTGGTAACAAAGTGAATGCACTAGCAAAAGATGTGGCCTTTAGAGCTGTAGAGCACACAGAAACACAGAGATGGAGCAGCTGCTCTTAAACTAAACACAACACAAATAAAGCAGGGCTGAAAAAATGTTGCAGAGCTAGTGTGGGCAAGAGAAACAGGCTCTGATGGAAAAAAATTAAAAAAAAAAAAAAAAGAGAAAAAAAAAGGACAAAAAACAGAGCTCCTCATGAGATCAGGAATGACAAACCAATATATGTAAAAACAGTGAAATCAAGGACTCCCTTCTGCTCCTGGTTATGGGCTGGTGGCCAAGTACCAGGAATGATGCCTGACTTGGGGAAATAACTGCTTGCAGTGAGCAACAGTTAGCTTGTGAAAAACAAACCTCTCCATCCTCAGAAAGGCACTGTCCATTGGCCAAGAATTCAAACACATTTTGCTTTTCCATTCTCTGCAGCTAGGACAGGAAATAAATATACTTTGGTCATAGTGGATCCTTTTAAAAATGGAAGCAATTCCATTATTTTGCAATGTTTCTGCAAAGACAGGGGCTTGTCAGTCAGTTACTACAGTTCTCGCTCAACAGATGTCCTTAAGCACAACCTATGCAGACCAGAGTTCCTGTTTTACAGGTCAGTACTTCTGTGGAATGAAAGTTCAGGAATCAAGCAATGATTTAACGTAAAAGGACATTCCCAAAGCACTGACTCAATGGACAGAGCGAATTGCTCATTAAAGGAAGCATTAAGAAAGATAGCCAGAAAAAGAAGACTGAGATGAAAAACTTACGGTCACTCTAATGGTTAGATGTTCTGTCCCCACCATACACGGGTCTTCATCTCACATGTCAACAACTGGCCAAAAAATAAGACACCCCAGTCACGGAGCATTGATAGCAAAGTACCAGATGAATAGCAGCTAAAATTATGCAGTATTCAATAGTTATATATTCAAATAAAATAAGTTTAAAAAAATGTCAAGGGATTTGGAAAGCCCCAAAACTACAAAGGTGGCAATGTTGGAGGGCAGGCTGAGTGCCAGCATCTCAATGAAACCCTACAGGGGCTTACGAAGATAGGGCGTGATCCAGCTATAACTGTAGAAGTTTTCAGTCCTACAGTGTGACACACATAAATGCCAACAGAAAGAGCAAATCCATCTTGGAAGAAGAGGTTTCATCACTCTTAGTTCAAGCTTTGGGAAAATGCACTCAGTCATACAATAACTCGATGACTTTAATAGGTCTTGTTGGCTTGTGCTACAGGGTGGTTCACCAAGGGTCAAGGAATAACTTGGAGGGAAGCAGCTCACCTTACTGACACCAGTAGGATATTTAAAGCAAGTGTGAAGATATGAAAAGAATCTAGGACAGGTGAATATAAATAAAAACCAGTATCATTGAATTTGAACAGAAGTAACGCCGAGGTCAGATTATACAGATTAAGTATTAGAGGAAATTATTATCTGCCTAGTGACCAGGGCTTAATCGTGGCATTTCATAGAATCATTTACATAATGGTTCCAAAATTTAAACCTGTAAGGTAGATGGTTAACTGAAAAACTCAACTATTGACTGATAAACTTAATTATTTTTTAAACCAACATCTCCTTTAGAAACATCTCCTAAAGAAAGAATGGCAAAGACACCAGTTTTTAATAGTATTAAACAACCTATCTGCTGAACGCTTTTTTTGCACACAAGGTATAAGAGAGCATTAGGAGGCAATGTTAAAAGACCTCCACAGTAAGACTGAGTATGCCTAGAAAACATGAGGATTTCAGTAGTTGTCATTCTGCTGCACTAGGATGTCACTCTGAAGTTACTGATTGCTAACTAATGCCAAATATAAAGATTATTTGTTCACTTGTGGTCAAGGATGGAACACACGAATACCAAGCAAATGAACAACAAAAGCAAACAAAAGATCAGAAAGAGATAGTGCCTTGCTGGCTGGAACATTAGCTAATAAATTAGAGGGAGTAAGATATTTGCCTGGCTGCTTGAAATAAAATACAATAGAATAACTTGCGCTATGGTTGATGGGTTCTTATGCCATCCCCTCTCATTACAAAATATGGGAATTTATATAGATTACTGACATTTGGATAGATTAGAACAAAGTGAAGCAAATATATTTCACACATCTACTAGAAAGTTTACCAATGAGAATACTGCTGTCACTGCAAGTACTTGCAAGTGCCACACATCAGGAAGCCTGTTGTTAAATGTTTGAAGTTGTTACATGATATAACTCTGCAATACATGTACTTTGATTTGTATGTGTTCCAGCTGGAGACAGAGATTCACAGCTGACGTCTCTGCATTGCCAGAACCAAGGATGCTTGCTCAGGGAAAGAAGCACCGATTGTCAAGTTTTGAAGAACTTCCCTTAAGCTAACACAGCTTTCAGCCCAGTGATGCCCCATTCCCTGTTTCCTCAAATACTGCAGCCTCTGGTACTCGTACCTCTGGCTGGCTGCAGAAGGGACAAAGGTGACACCACAGGCAGAGATTGGGTGGTTGAGATGGCATCACTGTCAGCTCAAAGGCTGGGGGGAAAACCCCAGAGTGGGAAGGTGTGGAGCTGCATATGTCCTGCTCGCAGCCTCTCTTCACGTGTCACCACTGCCTGAACAGTGTAAGGTGAAGGGACGGTCACAGCAGCCAACAGAAATGGCAGCTGGGCTCAGGCCGCTCTCACAGGAGCCCAGGTCCCCTATTCTTCAGGGCACAGTAGATCTGCTTTGAAAGGGTGTTGCTTACCCTTATACCTCAATTCAGTCTTCAGTTGCACTGGCCTTTGAACCTGTGGTGAAATGGAGAGGTTAAAGATTTTGCCTGAACAGGGAAATAATTCTGGATTCCTTTTTGAGAATACAGAAGTTTCCACAAAATCTGCTATTTGTACCTCTAGTGTTTGCTTTGCTTCTGTCCAACATAGTCCCTTTTGAACAAGTATATGGACATGCACCTTGCCCCTATACCAAGGTGTGTTACATGCATCCTGCTATCCACAGAAGCCATTTTAATCTGTCCCTTAATGGTTCAAAAACCCTGGGAGCATCCCATGACGTCTCTGAACTGCCTGTGCACAGGCTCTGTTTGCTCTGGCCCTGCCAAAGACTGTCCTTCCTCTTTCATGTGGTGTGCAAGCTTCTTTTTGTGGGGTAAAAGTGGGGTAAAAAAACACCCTGCCAGGTACTTTGCTCTTTCTCGACCTCCAGGAATTCAGATCTTCTAGCCGTGGTGGAGGTGGTGCCTGAGACATCACAGCCCAAGAGAAGCCAACACAGATCTCATGGGTCTGGCAGGCCACGCTCATGGGCAGCTCTTCCTTCATGTGTCTGCTCCCTGCCCAGAATGACACACAGTTAGAAGGAAGTCAGAGCCTTTATAAGATTTTCACTCCATGCAAGTTTATTTCTGCAATGGTGGCTCCAGAGGTCTCAGTGTTGCTCTCTGAGCCTCAACAGCACACAGGTAGAGACAACCCCTGCCTATAGCAGTGTAGGTGTGACTGGATGAGATCAATTATAGATGACAAGAATGAAATATGATTATCTCACTTTTGTACAAGGAGAATAAAAGCTATTTAGATACATACAATGCAAGAGTTTAACAGGTGCGAGGTAGAATCCAGCACCCAATTCCTAACTGATGGCCACGTGCCTGATCCCATACGTGCTCTAACATGCTTCCCAGAGACAACTTGTTCAATGTCACAAAGTTTTCAGCACTGCGAAGTACCTATCCCTGGGCTCCTGAGTCACAGCACTTCAACCACAAGTCCATCCTTCCTTCTGGAGAAAGGCCCCTCCGCACTGAACCCGCACTCAGCTGAGCACAGATCATTTGTATGCACACCCTCAGAGAGCCATTAGAAGGACAGTGAATAATACCAAAGCAAAAGTACATTTTTTGTTTGAGCCAACACTGACAAACACTTCTTTGCAGAATTTGCCAAGCTCTACTATTGATTAAAAATAATTAAATGATAACATTCATTTCACATTTATTCTGTTAGGGTTGCTGGAGCGTTTCTAAGTAGGCAAACTTCTCTCTGATCATGTCATTTGGTTCTCACAGTGCTGCAGGCTGAACAAGGGTATAAATATGCAAAAGCTGCTCTATTTCACTGTTACATGGATACTAAACAGACAGATAGATGAACAAAACTCCTTCTTAGAAAGAGAGTGACCTTGTCAATACAGACTGCACCCATCTGGCTGAGTGCTACACCTGACTTGGTGAAAAAGAAGATGAACATAATATTTAAACCCAATCCCATTTTTCTAAAGACGCTGATAGCATTAGCCACTTGGCATGCTGTTTCGGTTTTTGCAGCAGCACACACCCCATCCTGCTGGTTGATCCCCTCTAGAGAACACAAAGACACTCTCCCCCCACTTGCTTTCAACCCCATACAGCCAACCTACGTGCCATGCCACCACCACATCACTGGTCCCAGCTCCGAAGGAGTGGCCTGGGACAAGCACCCTGTGGGAGCTGCAGCAGCAGGAACCAAAGAGTACATGGTCAGATCAGCTCCAGGATTCAGGTGCTGCCTCCCCAGGAACCAGCAGGAGGTATCTATCAGGACAGGTCTCCAGCTCCATCTCAGCTCCAAGCACAACATCCACAGGCCAGGTTCCTTCATCGGCATTGCCCATCCTGCTCATCCAACCAGGGAGGACTTAACGATGCATGCTGACAAAGCTGCGAAGACCAAGAAAAGTAGTTAGCGTAAAGTTATTTTTCTGCTCTGGGCAAAAAAAAAAAAAATCATTGACCTTTTTGTGTAGTTCTCGCTTCCTCTGAAAAATGAAAAGCTTCAGCTTTTAGTTTTTATTGACTATTCTTCATTTCCACTCATTTGGTTTCTCTTGTTCCCTGCAGGCAAACCTGTGCGGTCCTGGTTCCTAGCTTGCAGACCTGCTGACGAGCACCCTCTGATGTCCTGCAGACTGGCAGAGCCCCAGGACCCCCACCTGGGAGATGCTGTGCTTGGCCAGGCAGATGCTTCCCCTCTCAGAAGGAAAAGGAGCCCTGCACCTGGGATCCAGCTTGGCTGAAACATGCCAGCTACAACCAAATCACTCCAAGGCAGGTGATTAATTATGGCTCATTCCCCAAGGCAGGTAGTCTTTATCATAATCCAGAGTCCCTGAGTTATAGCTGTCCTTTAATCACCTTTTATCTGGAAGATCTGGGGAACTTTTGTGCAATAAGCACTTTCTTTCAGTAACTATTGGTTTCAGTTTAAAGCAATGAATGCTCAAATCACTCGTATTGAGCTGTTTATGAACAGACAGAAAGACACAGGAGATGTTAGAGTAATAAATATTCAGCAGGTGACTGGAGAATAAGGAGAGTACAACTGCGCAAAATTACTCCACTTCGTGGTTATATGAAGGCACAGGGGAGCGACAACCCTTTTCTTTATCCTGCTTCTAGGGGGATTTTTTTTTTTTTTAATTCAGTAAATTTGTTTCTTTTCAAGCTCTTGATTCAACAGCGCACCCTGCCCAGTGCTGGGGAGCAGGCACTGGCTGCCTCCTCACAAAAATCTGAATCTGCAAAGTTCATCCTTTTGTTCCCTAAGCACTGATAATGCAAAAACCAATGAAGGACAAATATGGTTTCTGTGAGCAGCGAGTGCCACTGCTGTGTGATGCTGAAGGCAGCTATATCTGGGTTAGACAGAAAAAGCACAATGGTGCTTCTTTTTGATGTCTCTAAACCACAGCACATGCATCTATTTCAAATCATGTGAAATGGGGGGGAAGGACTGCAGCCATACCCTGCTGCAGGCACAGGGGAGGACAGCAGGGCCGGGCATCCTGACCTTTTCAATGTGCTTCAGTCACTGCACCCTCAAAAATTCATGTGAAACCCTGAGCCCCATCCAGGGGGACAAAGCTACCAGCAGGATCACATCTCCATCAGGGAGGGGTGTCAGGCAATGTCACTCCGCTTTATGCTCTCCAGTCCAACTGATTTCAAAAGTTAACTAAGCCTTTCCTCTGTGTGCTGCTTCTGCACTATCTGACCTTGCAGCTTTTCTTACAAAATACAACTATTACTCACTTTAAGTATTCCTGGAACTTGTACTTGCTGCCTTTCTTGCTGCCTGGAAATCTTTAGATCTTTGTCTTGCTTGCGTGGAATAGCACTGCTGCTACCAACCGTGCAGATCCAGGAAATACCCACCGTGTCCTCCCTCTAATCTGAAAAGTTTCATTTCCATCCCCTGTGGGCTAAGTTTCGTGATCAGCAAGCACATTTTTCTGCTTCCTAGCTTATAGTTTCAACAATGCAGTCCCTGTGCAATGCCGGATACTGCAGCGTAGCCTTTCCTTTCTTTCCCAAAGCTGTCAGAAAAAGTCCTGTAATTCCAAGGAGGAGAGATGACTGGTAACGTTTGCAACATGCCAGTGCTGCTGACAGATGTTTCAGTACTTTAGACACACAGCTGGTCAGCTTTATGAGGCTAATGCCAGTAACATGATTCCCAAAAGACTCCACATCACCAAAGGAGATTTTTTTGTTTGTTTGCTTTGAAATGCAGACATAGAGCAAAATTGTAGAAGCACATAAGATTCACGTAGTAATTTAGTCTGCAACAGCCCTCTGCCGGTCGTGTAGTTCAATGCCCACTCAAAGCAGAGACAAGTTCACAATAACGTTAGGTGGATCAGGGCCTTCAGTTTGGTTTCATTTTTTTTCCTTCCTTTTTTTTTTTTTTTCTTCCTTCTGTGAATTACTCTTGCCTCTACTGTCCCATGACCCTAAAATTACTATTCCACTTCTCACTGAACACCTCAGCAGGCACAGATGCACTGCACGGGCCCACGGACTTTAGCACTTTCCCCCCCTTCTGTCAGTGTCGTCTACAGTGGTACTGCCCAACCATTTTGGCTTCTCTTTCCTCTTTTCCCTTCCCCTTTGCCTTCCCTTTCCTCTTGCCCTTTCTCTTCCCCTTCCCCTTCTCCTCTCCTCTCCTCCTCCTCTCCTCCCCTGGGACTAGGGGGAGCTACATGAGCATAAATGACTTGAAGTTGGGCAGAGCAAGGAGTAGCACTAGAAAACTACAAGGACAAAATAAAATAAAATTAAAATAAAATAAAATAAAATAAAATAAAATAAAATAAAATAAAACAAAATAAAGTAAAATAAAATAAAAAGCATGACTGTGGAGAAGTGTAAATATTGTTCCATGCCATTTTGGACGCTGGATTAAAATCCCCACCTCTCCCTGAGGCTGTGGAGCCGAGGCAGCCCAGCACCAGGCTGCCGAGGGCCTCAGCTGGGCTCCAGGTCCCGGAGCCCCAGAGCCCGGCTCGGGAGCTCCTCGGCTGCCAGCCATACCCCCAGAGCCCGCTAGACGGAGCCGTCCTAAAAGCTGAGAAACCCTGCTGCTTTCCCTGGCTGCCGTGTCCCCGGCGAGGCGCTGAATTTCTGAGGAAATGCTGATGGCTTTCCTCGCCCGGCCGGGCGCTGCCCCTCGCAGGGTGCCCCTGAGGGAGACACCCGGCGCCTGGCACCCTCTCCCACCGCCCCCTGAAGCCGTGAAATCAAGGTTCAGGGCGGCTTTGGGGCAGGAGAAGGGCCTGACCCCCCTCCACACAGCACCCCAGAGCCACAAGCGTGTGGGATGGGGTCACCACCAGCCTCACGCCGGGTGTTTCCCATTTGGCACCCAACGGGCATGCCAGGGTACAGCATGTCCTTACTGCATTCAGTTCTGCAGAAAAGGACCTGGGGATCCTGGTGGACATAAGTTGGACATGTGCCATCCATGTGCCCTAGCTGCAAAGAAAACTGATGGTATCCTGGGCTGCATTAAGCAAAGTATTGCCAGCAGGTCAAGGGAGGTGATCCTTCCCCTCTAGACAGCACTGGTGGGGCCACATATGGAGTGCTGGGTCCAGTTCCAGGCTCCCCAGTACCAGAGGGAGCTGGGCATACTGGAGAGAGCCCAACGCAGGGCCACCAGGATGATGAAGGCACTGGGAGCATCTCTGCTGTGAGCAGAGGCTGGGAGAGCTGGGGCTGCTCAGCCTGGAGAAGAGGAGGCTCAGGGGGATCTCATCCGTGTCCCTCAATCCCTGAAGGGAGGGTGCAGAGAGGCCGGAGCCAGGCTCTGCTCAGCGGTGCCCAGTGCCAGGACAGGAGGCCATGGGCACAGCCGGGCACCCAGGAGGCTCCCTCTGAGCACCAGGCAGCACTTCTGTGCTGGGCGGGTGACGGAGCCCTGGCACAGGCTGCCCAGAGAGGCTGTGGGGTCTCCTCCTTGGGGATCTCCAAAAGCCGCCTGGACGTGGTCCTGAGCAGCCCATGGTTCTATGAAAAGAAAGTCCTCTGCTCCCTTCTCCCCAGAGCCCGGCTGTTCAGGGGCTGTGTTTCCCATGGCATATCGCATTTCCTCCTCAGCAGCAAGCAGCCGTGCCACCACCACGCAGAATCCCAGGGGATGTGTCGTCCTGAGGAAGGTGTCACTTAGCCAGAGAGCACTGTCTGAAAAAACAAACGTAAGGACTAGACACCAAAATTGCAGCTCCTGTGAGGCACAACACACCTCAGGCAGCATTTTGGAACAAAAATGTTCAGAGTAGGGAGTGAGAGATGAAATAAATGAAAAAGCCCCAAAATAAGTGGTTTTCCAGTTGTGTTTCCAGACCCTCAGAAGAAGCACTGTCATCACTGCCAGCAAAATCTCCCAGAGCAGAAATTAGGGGCGTTGAATGCTGCAGCATTTCCTTGGAAATTACTCATCAGGTTATTTCTTTTTGCTCATATTTGGCAAACTAGGAAAATACGTTCCATTCACACAAAGTTTAATCACATTGCATTAAATTTATATGGTTTCATGTGGTAATCATAGAAGTACTGCTGTGTGGCCCGTACCATAACACCAGCCCCAGTTACAGTGGCTTACCCTGCTGTCCAAAACTTCCAGACCGTCACTTGTTTGCTTGTTTGTTTTTGTGTTGTTTTTTTTTTTGGTTGGTTGGTGGGTTTTTGTTTGTTTTTTTTTTCTGTTTTTGTTTTTGTTTTTTAACATGGCACAAGCACACAGCCATGGAAACACACCAACAATTAGTCTGAAAATTAGGCTTTCTCTCCATGTCAGACCTTTACAGTAGCTTCCAGAGAAAATCTTCTTTTATGGCAGTTCTGGTCCATATTACAGCATCACCCTCTCTCTAAGGAGAAGTTGGCATAGCTTTTGTTCACACAAGGTGTGGTCACACAGCTAGCATGGTCTCCAAAATGGGCACTGATCAAGTTGTGTTTCCTGACTTCAGCAGTGTGTTTCTTTGGCTTTTCCCACTTGGAGGAAGAACACTTTTCTGCTCAGCCAAGGAGATACTGGATCACTTACTGTTAGACTAAAGTGAAAATAGGTTGTACACACCCCGTGTGGTGCTAAAACTAGTGATCTCAGAGACCACCTCATCTTTATTCCCTGAAACAGCTTTTCAAGAAAACCATTTGGCAAATTGGGCCATACGTATGGGTAGCCTGGTGATGACCAGTGTTGCATTATTGCAAATGAAGCCTTCACCCAAAGCTGTTCACCCAGCGCTGCAGACAGGTCTGAGCGGAAGAACAGGCTTGAGGCTTTGTCTAAAATCAAAGCTTTCTGTAATTTAATGGAATTCAGTTAACAAACCAAATTAATTAAACTAGTGCAAATCCCCAAGTGGTCCATCTTAATCTTCTGTGCCTTAAAGCTTGTTTACAGACAGTTTTATGCTGCATTGACCATTTTTGTATAGCTTCTTTGTATCAGTGTAGCTTATCTGCAGAGAGACCTCATTATATCACACCAGGGGTTGCGCTGATTTAGCTAGAGTGATTTCCAAACAGAGCGAATGAGAACAACGCAAGCATTGTGCATGTAAATTTAAACAACAACCCACTCAATTTAAGCTAACCTAGGTTTAGATGAAAGCAAGTTCCCCTTACAATATTGTGTTGGTCTTAAAACACTACATATTTTTCTACCTTCTCCAGATGAGTTACAGTGATATAGCAGCACAGATGTGCTGGGAACAAGACTGATTCTGCACAGCTCTCTATCCTCACCTCAGACCACTTGCAGCTGAAATTTCATTGCTGAAAGGCAATTGTTGGTGAGCAGCAGTACTGCCACCTCTGCTCACTGCCCAAGCCAGTCCTCTGCTGGCTTTCAGGGCAGTGGAGACTACACAGGCCTCCAGCCCGGTCTCAGCCCCCACACTTCACGCAACTCAACCAATGTGACATTTGGGGATCTGAAGTCAATTGGCTACACCAAGAGGCCAGCACTGATAGAAGCAGATGCAGAGCTCAGTGCTGCACCCCTCTTATCTTTCCTCCCCTGAGCGTTGCTCTACTACCATGCACAAACGGCCGCAAGCTACGCCATCCAGCACAAACAGGAAGGTGGATTAATGCAGAACTATGTCTGCATTGATGAATTCAGCCTCTCCCTGCACAGGCACAAACTAAAACTGCCTGAATGAACTTGCACCAAAGCTGTCAGGTGGTCTTCTTAACTGTCGTGTGACTGCTTGCCCTGATGATAGACACTACCCCAAGGAGAGGCCTGCCTACAGTGAAGGGCTGTATAGCGGCGTTGCTTCTAGAGAAACTGGAAACTACATAAAATCGATGCCTGTAGAACAGTTTGTTGACTTCTGTTGACTTGGTTTGAGTACCAGAAATCAAGCCTTTGCTCCTGGTTCTGCCACCAGGACTTTGCATAGCTCTAGCTGCTATTTTAGCCTCCTGTGGCTTTGCTTTATGTCTGTCTTTTTGTCTGTCCTGTACATTGAATTCACAGGTGTCTGGGGGCAGGAAGCACTTCACCATTGGAAGTTTTCAAGCCCTTAAGGGATGATACCATGAGCATCCAGGTCTGACCTCAGAGCTGACCTGTTGTGAGCGGGAGGTTGGATCAGAGACCTCATCAGCCTCCTCCCAGCCCGAGCTTTCCTGTAATACTGTGGTTCACAAAGAGTCAGTATGGGGTGGGGAGAAAGGGGATGGTGAAATATTTTTGGTTGTAAGATCATCTGTACTACAAAAAATAGCTTCTGCATTCTGAAAGGTATGGACTTTATCAAACTCAATGGGAAAGTCAGCAGGACATTCAACACGGTATTTATCTCACAGAGCGCTTTGGGTAGCAACAGTAAATGGACAACACATTCTGTCTGGGAGCTCAGGCCACAGCTTTCAACATTGTCTCTTTAAACTTCTCTGTACAAAGACAGAAAATAAAATGAAACTACAGCTACTTCAGTCAGATGCAGATTAGGCCATTCAGGTTTGAAGTTAGAGCAATACAAATGAAGTCATCACAAAGGTCAGAGGTTATCTCCTGCATGCAGCCTGCTCCTCAACACAACCAATTCCTTTCCTCCCAAGACTCAGAAGAATAGTATCAGTAACCGTAGCAACACTAAAATATAAGTATCATTTTTAGCTTCATGATGTAGGCTGCGCAAAATAGAAGAACATTTAAAAAGTTTTCTGCACATCCTAATTTAAATTTTCATGGGTTTATTTTAATAACAAAATCTCTTTTTTTTTTTTTTTATTGTTCTTAACATTTTCATTGAGTGATCATTGGTTTGCACTCATTGTAGCTTGCAGTGAGGAAGTCGAAGTCTGAGATCTTCTGTCTCCCACTGCAGCCTCCCCAGCACCAGGGAGATAATTTTGGTTCCCTGCCTGCATCATTTCTGGGCGCAGAGCAGAGTTTGAAACCCCTGTATCAAACTATGGAAGAGGCCAAAATGGTATTTCTGAGTAGCCCAGCGGGTCCTGGTGTCCACATGAGTCTGGCATGGAAGCTGGGGAGAGCAGACCCTCCCCAAGGTGACAGCAGCTACAGGGGGCTTGCCTGCTTCCAGAGTGATGCCCACTCCCTCCTGGATGAGGAGAGGAATTTATAAGGTCTTTTTCCAGGGGCAGTGCCATCCCAGAATTAGTTAGTTAGCCAAGCACATTTGGAAAAAAAAATAATAATAATTCATTAAAGTACCGTAGTACTATGAGGTTTTTAGATGGCAGAGAAGAAACCCCAGCATTCACAGCTCAGAATCTCTTTCACATAAAAGAGACTTGTCCGGACCAAAACTGGAAAAGAAGGAACTGAATGAATTCCTGTGAGGTCCTGCTTGTGCTACTCCTTTTCTTTTCAGAAATTAAGAGACATTGGTTTCATTTGTCACATGTCACTCAAGAAGGAACTGCTATTAAGTGAAACTACGGCTTTGATCTTCCCCACATTACATATCTGATACTTCCCCACCTCCAGCGAGAGATTTAGCAAATCCCAAAGGGCTTCAGAAGTCTTTGCAATACCTCTACATCCATGGCTTCATTTTTTTTCTGATGGATTTGTTCCCCGTCTTTTAATGAGCTATTAATCCATGAGATAATGTGTGCTTGATCTCTGGCAAATCATTATCTTTGATTGTTTAGTGACGGATCTTCCTGAAAGCCTTCTGGAAACCCAAGTACACGAACCGGATTGCCTTAATTCCCATTCTCACTGTCTCTTAGCTATGAACTGTACAGAAGATATGCTGGTCCTTCCCAGATCCGTGTTCGTCCGTGTATCTGCTGACCTTCCTCTTTACTGTAGGTCTCTTCGGCTGGCTGAGGGTGGTCCATGGCTCTCTGACTCCAGCTGGAGAACCCAGGTGGAAAATCAGAGCTGCATTTGTCACCTTCTGTTTCTCTCTCATGAAGGCAGCTTAGAATAAAGAATAGCAGGACTTTTATTATTTAGCAGCTTCAAAATGCCCTTTAAATTCATTCACAAGCACTAAGCTACTTCCACTGATTTAAACAACGTGTTGCAAAACTTTCTCTGTTAAGCCTAGGGTGGATGAAGCCATGAGCGGCCAGCTCTGACCTCAAACCTGACCTGCTGCGAGCAGGAGGGTGGACCAGAGACCTCCTGAGCTCTCACCCAGCATGAGCTATTCTGCAGTCCTGCCGTGCTTTAGTTTAAGAGCAATCCTCCAATATTCATATCTTTAAAGAAACACCATGGTATGTGAACCACGCCAACCTCCTCCACCAAAACAAACAATACAATAACTCACGATCTTCTGTTATTGCCCCATATTCTTTCAGAACTTCTTTATCAGTCAGATTATTTATAGACTCGCTGGTAGGTGTCTTGCTTCCCATGTGTTTAAGAAATTATATCTTCATTTTTATGCCTTAAGCTCTGTGGTTTTCTTGGCGTGCCTTACCATGATTTTATGTTTTGCTTCCCAGAGTTAATCTCAGTTTCTGCTTTTCTTTTTCATTAAGTACATTTTTTTTAAGGATAGCTTTGCTTATCCTGCTCTTTAACCACGCTAGTTTGATGGTGGCTTTTTTGGCTTTACTGCAGATTGATGGTGGCTTTCTTGGCTTTACTACAAACACAGTTCAGATGAATGGTGCATTTGCTCAAGTCTGATATTTTCATAGAGTTCTTATGCGAACACTTCACACTTTTTCCTGTTTCTTTACAAATATCATATTTATACTATTGGCTTGTTTTGTTTTGTTTATTTGTTTTTGTGGGTTTCTTTGGTTGGTTGGTTGGTTGGTTGGTTTTTAATTGAACACTTCCACAGTGGCTTTGACAAATATTTTAAAAGCAGGCCTGTGTACAGCTCTGGATTCAGCGGAGAGTCGCTGCTCTACTTGTCATTTCCCTGAAGAGCTCCTCTATGATACAGTCTAAAAATATATTCCCAGCATTGTGTTGCAATCACACTGCAGGTACTTAATTTATATAAAGCAACTCATGTATCTCATTCTTACTGCGTTTTCTGTACTTGTCATCTCTTTGATTTCTTTTAGTATGTTACAGTCACTCTCAGCATTCTTCCTGGGTTCAAGTACAGTCTTAACGCTACATTTTTGCTATTTAGGTCTGGAATTTTAATCCACAGTGACTTTGTGTTTTGAGTCACACACACAACGTATGTATCTGATTTGACTCTATGTGTTCTTTAAAATATAGCAACACTGTTAGAGCTGAGCAACCCACCCTTTTTTCTGTCATATTTTTTCTTAGGTGTTACACTATCCCAACAATTTTATTTTATTTCTTTTCATTTCTGAGGTGTGTGCTATGTTGACTTTCAAATTTAAAAGCAAACATACGTGGTCCCTGATTTCATCTTTTAGACTTTTAGCTTTTGAACGGAAGCACACACCCCTTGATACAGTTACTTTGTGCGTGTGCTTGCACGCACGTTGTTTAAATAGGACTTTTTTTCTTCAGACTCATCTTCACTGTTTCTCTCCCGAGTTTTCAGTCTCTGCACTACCATTCATCTCAATATGCAGAGCTTTCCATGCCTTCACTCCAGAGGACGTGCCTTTCCAGACGCTACACCTCTTCGCTGTCTCACAGCTCATCTCCCATTCAACCTTTTCAATTTTGAATGCCACCTTCTATTTCTAAATGCAGAACCCACATTGTCTCAGCAGGATGCCTCTCTTTTGGAAATCTCCTGGCTTTCCAATGACAGTGAATCTCTGCATCACTTCTTTTCCCCATTTCCTAACTCTCCAACTCAGACTGATTTTTGGTCTTTCTGTGCCATCACATGGTACTGGGAGCATTTCAACAAAGACATCCATGGTATCATGGTGCTCGTCCTCCCACTTCCATCTCACCTCCAGCACATCTACCCCTCCTCTGATACCCGGGCTTGTGATGCTTGCTGAGTGCAGTGGTGGCAGATCCTACAGGCCTCCAGGGAGGCTCTCAGGGTGTCCTGGGACGAGGCAGACCATCCTCCCAGGTGTTTCCTAGAGGCCCATGAGATCTCCCACTGCTGCACCCCACAGGCATCACAAACCCTGCTATCTAAGTTTGACAACGAAAGTATCTTTCATTTTAGCTTGCCTCTTCCTATCTGTGGGGAGAAATACCCACCAAGGGAGAACCTCCACAGCAAATGGGTGCAGAGTCCTCACAGGATGGAAGGGGTCCAGCTCCAGGATAATTTCCCCTCTGGCACCTTGCCTCCTTTCTGTAATTTAACTGTTTTCTCCTGTAGCAGTCTGGGTTCACTGGACTAGAGTTGGTATTTTTCTATTACTTACCTCAAAGTCTTGATGATGAAGCTATTTCTTTATTCCCAGCTTTAGTTCTTCATGGAAATAATTTTCTTTTTCTTCCCTTGTTCTCACTAGAGAAAGCAGTTTGTACTGAACTGAGCCCGTTTTTCCCAAATGGAAGACTGCCTGCCTCTGATAAGCCAGAATCCTTAACAGGGATTTAAATCTGCTGTAAAATGAAAGTCAAACTATATCACTTAGGTGTTATCCTGCAGAATTCTTACATCCCTGAACAAAGAGGAGATGACAAAGCCCTAAAAGTGTTTATCAGATTTGAGAGATTGTATAACAGCAAGAGGTGGTGAGCAGTGGGCAGCATTTTTACGTGCCCTGTGAATCGTAAGCTTCCTCAGGCTCAGGTTTAACACTGGAAAGTTATCCCAAATGTACTTGTCTTCAGAAGCAGAGGAGAGATTTTCTTCTAACAGACAGCTACAGGCCCTGTTATTTCACCAAAGAAACAGCAGGGGAGAGAAAGGGAGAGGCACAATTTTTGTCAGGCCTTGTGAAAATGAGTAGAAAAAACCATTATCTTGGACCTAGCATGCACACAGAGCCATTATCTTGTCAAAAGGCTGCTTGGAGTGGTGGCAGTTCCTCTCCACGTTTGGAGCCTCCAAGAGCACAGAGCTACAGAAGTGTCTCTGGTGGGCACCGGGCTCGGTGGAGGCTGCTCACTGACTTCAGCAACTAAAGCCCTGTGCAGAAGGTATGTCCATAAACAGCTGGATGTCTTCTCTGCAGCACTGGGGCCTTTGTGGTTTAGAAAAAGAAAAAAAAAAAAAAGTGTCATTTTTACCAACAGAAAATTGCTGAAAATTATCTGTGAACAGCAATTACACTCCCACTCACTGTGGTCAAAAGAAGGGAGGAAAGTTGTTTCATTTTTCCACAGGAATTCTTGTCTGTCATTTTTGGGTTATGATGAAACACTGGACTGGTTTGGTCAAATCCTTCCTACACTGACAAACTTGCTAATAATTCATGAAACTTAAGGGACTAAAACCTCTCACAAAGTGTACTGTAATGGTACATGTTTTAAAGATGTTGACTATATTCTTTCTATTAACACTGAGAACAGGCATCTCTCTTTTCATTGCTTAACAGCTGTCAGTTTAATGCTTAAAACACCATTTAATTCAATGAGTCAATGCATTGATTCCTGCACATCCTTCCAAGAGATCTGCTCATTTCATTATCTAGCAAACGATTTCTGTGACCTCTTCTTTCACATCACTGTGGAAATCCTACAACTGAGTTGAAACTTCAGGTCCACTTAAGTGATGCACTCTGCATAACAGCAGACACAAGTCACAGAATCATCTCTTAACCTCGTAATATCCATGTCTCTTTGACTGAATCTCGCTTGTGCATTGCTGGATCTCAATGTGAAGCACTTGGGATTAATGTCCACACTTTAAAAAGTGGTCACTGATTCTGATGACCTCAGTATCTGAAGACCAACTTGAGAAACTGGAGCTGGAACTGGATACAGGACCTGATTTCAGACTGCACAGAGACCCCTACTCTGAATATCAAACAAATTATTCTCTATTTTCTTGATGGGAGACTAATCCAAGAGCTGCTGTTTTTGAATGTCATTTCTTGCATTGTCGTTTTTATTCTTGGATGGGCTAGAGGGCTGTAAGAAGGAGATCTTCAAAAGCTGTCTTGACATGGTCCTGGGCAAGCTGCTCTAGGTGTCCTGCTTGAGCAGGGGATTGTCCCTGATGGCCTCCAGAGGACCTTCTAGCCTCAGCCATTCTGCGATGCTGTGCTTCTGTGATTCATGAGAAGAATGAGAGTGGCATGCTTTTATCTACCCATTAAGTGTCTCTGTCTTCCAAAGCTCATCGACCTTTTCATGACTTCTTTTACCAGCTGGAAATCACTAAATGTCCTGATGCCTCACACTCCTTTTATATAAAAAAGGTCAAAATGCCACCAAACCCTCCCTTCTCTATCAGCAGACCTCAAATCTGCCTGACCTGGAACTCCCCAAAAATACCTGGGCCTCCTCAAGCCCAAAACAGAGCAATCTGTCTCTGTGAGACCTCCTCCCTCCACTCATCAGCTACTAGCAGAAACAATGAAAGAGAAAGATGCATTAAAAAGTGGCAATGTCTGGTGGCGCTCTCGGACTTGCACATCAACATAAGGAGAAAGCTAAAGAATAGGCTGTAAGTCTTTCAAATTACAGGTCCTTCAGTTAAGAGATACACTTTGGAGTCATGAGTGGCAAGTTTCTTTTTACTCTCATTGAGGAAAAACTTAATCCCTGAATATGAGATTAAATCATAAGCAGCCTTTTCAAAAGCAGCCTTAATCAGCTTAATATCACAACTCTATTCTCTGAACTTGATAATGCACAGTTTGTGAAGAAGAACCACCTGTTTCTTCTGTTTTGAAATAGTCAGACTTCCCAAAATGCCTTTTGGAAAGTTAGAATTATTTTTGATTTTGATCATATGTGCAAAATTATTTGACTACATTTTGAATATGAAGGGGATATGTGTGGAAAATACTGGAAATATCAAATATTACCTATTGAAAGGATGATTGCTCCCTATCATAGGTAAAACTTTACTTATTCATTGGAAAGCCTTTGAGAAATAACTCTGCACTAAAAGATTCCTTGGCAACAGGTAAAAACCACGAACTATAAAAGCAAACCTTGAAATCCCATGTATGTATATGCAAATTCTTACTGGTGTTGCTTGGTAGAGCCACATTTAATATTCAAGGTCAAAATAAAATTTGTACAAAAAATCTCTATCTAAGTTAAGATTGCTTATTAATGTGACGGAAAAAAAAAATAGTCTAGAAAGGAAGAAACATGCCTTTTTCTGCCTAAACAAAAGATCAGTATATTTAGTGGTCAATGTTTCTGGAGTTTTAATTCAACTGAATGAAAAGAATTTGATTTTTAGAGTTTGAGAATTGTCACATTCATCAAATCCAGCAATTTTACCGTATCTCAATGGGCATACTTAAGAAATAAGATGTCCCAAATGATTTGTCAGCTTTGAAAGGTACTGGTCCAGATCTGCATTTTAGTATTTGATAGTTCCGAAGGCTTCTAAAATGTTTTGCAACCATAATGAAGGCACAGTTGGTAACAACTGTCCATTCCTTAGCATTCCTGTTTTCTTATTTGAATCAATGACACTGGATTTTAAAGGGAACCTGAAGTAGAAGATGAAGGTTCTTGGTGCCATTGAAAAGAAGCTGTCGCCTCGTATGCCTGAAAAACAAGGTTCTTTTAAGAGATTGAAAGCTAACTCTAAAATCTCTAAAATCAGAGGTAATGATCAAATTATAATCTATTAAATGTGATTCATTGGACTAGAAAATTAATGTTAAAATCCCATGTAGAGAAAATTTAATATCAGATGGAAGAAGAAAATCATAATCTTTCTCAATTTGGCAATGTTATCACCATCAAACAGTCTCCAGAAATGCCAAAGTCCAAAGTAGCCTCTCCACTAATGCCTTTAAAACTAATTATGGTTAAAACTACAATTAAGGCAACTGCAGAAAGAGTGACAGTGATTGATAATGATACGTGTAGCAGTACTTGTCAGACTTGGGTTCTGCTCCAGAAGAAATGACTAAGATAACAGAGTTGAGTATCCTGCTAAACTACGCAGAAACCAGGCCGGCATTAGTACTCAGTGCACAGATAGAAAGTAGTGTAATTTTAAATGGTCTCTCCAGGTCTTCCAATTCATTAAGAATTTTAAATGTCAGGCTTAGTGCTAAATTCTCAATTTTACTTACAATGGGCCTTTACTTAAAATTACAGCAGTTGCAGCAATTTTCTAAGGAAAGAGCAAAAGGCAATTTCCAGAGCTGTTGCAAATGTTCTTATAGATTAGGACTTCGGAAGTTTTCATGTCACATAACTTCAGCTGTCTGAAAGTTAGATACCCACTGTAAATTAATCATTAAGTTCCCTCTCTAGTCAATGGGGGAAGTGAATCACCCTTTGAAATGACTTTTTCTGCCTCTCTCTGGTCGTTGATGGAGGCTATTTCCTAAGCTTAGCCTGGACTTCCCTTTTAGAGGACTGACGTTGGGTGAAATCAGGGAGTGTAGTGGTAGAACAAGGAGTAATAGCTTCAAACTAAACAAGGGTAGATTTAGATTAGATATTAGCAAGAAATTCTTCACCCAGAGGGTGTTGAGGCACTGGAACTGGTTGCCCAGAGAAGCTGTGGATGCCCCATCCCTGGAGGTGTTCAAGGCCAGGTTGGATGGGGCTTTGGGCAACCTGGTCTGGTGAGAGGTGTCCCTCTGGAACTTGGTGATCTTTAAGGTCCCTTCCAACCCAAACCTTTCTGTGATTCTATGATTTTATTAAATGCAATTTACCCACCATGATTTCAGCGTTCCACAGACAGGGATTCCATAAAGGGTCCAGAGGAGGTCTTGGTGGCAGTGAAGGAGAAAATGTCCCAGCTGATATCATGTCCTTGTGATGTGTATTACTCCAGCATGCTTGTAGTACGTGAGGGGTCTGCCACTGATCAGCCATCGGTTTTAGGTACCTTATTTTCCTATGTTCAGCACGAGGAAAAATAGCACTTGATATAGCACCATGTTGTGAACGCTGACTTTTCAGCTGTAGTCAGTACATGTACAAGAACCAGATGGAATTAACTGCGTAATGGAAATACTAGATTTAGAAATAACTCTTTGAAAGAAGAAGCCAAGTTTCAGAGTTAATCATATAGAGGGAAATCAACCTAGTTAGACAGATAAGCTATATAATCAGTGAAGTCATGTTGATCAAAACAGTACTTTAAAAACTTTTACTTTTTAAACACTGTCACAAACTAATCAATGGATGTCAGTCAATTTATCGTTCTCTGTGGTTAGAGATGAGCTCCTGGCAAATGACTGCAATATCTTAGCATGATTACACCGTATTAAATAGTTATTTAATGTGAAGTAATGCTCTTCACCAGCACTGCCAGCAACCTCGAGCGTAGCTCTGCCTAAGTAAAGACTAAAAGTTCTGGCCTATAAATCTACTATTTGCCTCTTTTTTTTTTTCTTTAAATTTAAGAATATATTTTGCAGTCATAACATGGTTCATTTAGTAAAAGTGCCTTCCTGGTTTACTAGGTGATGTCTCCATCTCAAGGTGTGGTTAATTAAGGGATAAGGTAGCTAAGAGTGTCTAACCCAGGGTAGGAAGCAGTTGCACAGTATGCATACAAGTTTAGGTGTTTACTTATAGGTGTCCACACGTGATTAACATCATTTAGGAAACCATAAGATACCCAAAACTTCTACACAGATCTAGCAGACACATCGCAGGACCTAAGGGGGACCATGGCCTGCTGGACATCAGACAGCTAAAATGACACTACATGGAGGCACCAACACAGAGGTGCAGGTCTCCAGTACCTGGCCACCAAGCAGGAGTTTTTTTTTCTTAGAAAAGCTGCAGTGAGGTCACCCCTGAGCCTTCTCTTCCTCAGGCTAAACATACAATCACAGAATCATTAAGGTTGGAAAAGACCTCCAAGATCATCTGGTCCAACCATCCCCTACCACCAATGTCACCCACTAAACCATGTCCCTAAGCACCACATCCAACCTTTCCTTGAACACCCCCAGGGACGGTGACTCCACCACCTCCCTGGGCAACCTGTCCCAATGCCTGACTGCTCTTTCTGAGAAGAAATGTCTCCTCATTTCCAACCTGAACCTCCCCTGGCACAACTTGAGACCATTCCCTTTAGTCCTACCACTAGTTACCTGTGAGAAGAGACCGATCCCCAGCTCTCCACAACCTCCTTTCAGGGAAATGATAGATGTGGGAAGCCTGACTACCAGTGAAGACTGAGTCAAAGTTGCTGAACACCGCAGCCTTCTCCATGTCTGTTGTTACCAGTTCACCCTTCTCATCCATCAGAGGGGGCACACTCTCCTTGGCCTCTCCTTTCTGAGCAATGTACCTATAAAATCCCTTCCTGTTGTTCTTTGCATCCCTTGCCAAGCTCAGTTCCATCCATGCCCTGGCTTTCTTTATCCCGTCCCTGCACATCCGGACTGCATCCCTGTGCTCTTCCCAGGCCACGTGTCCCTACTTCTACTGCCTGTGCATTTCCTTCTTGTGCCTCAGTTTGACCAGCAGGTCCTTGCTCAGCCATCCCAGTTGTCTGCCCTCCCTGCCTGCTTTCTTACACAAGGGGGATGGAGAGTTCTTGTGCTCTAAGGAAAATGTCCTTAAAGAGTTCCCAGCTCTGTTCAGCTCCTTTGACCCTAAGGATGGCATTCCAGGGGATCTCATCCACTAGGTCATTAAAAAGCTGGAAGTTCACTCTTCAGAAGTTTAGGGTCCTGACTTTGCTCTTTGCCAGGCCCCTATTCCTCAAAATCACAAACTCAGCCAGGGCATGGTCACTGCAGCCCAGACTGCCTCCATTCCTGACCTCTTTCATGAGTTCATCCACATTGGTGAGCACCAGGCCCAGAAACACTTCTTCTCTGGTTGGTTTGTCTAATACCTGGACCAAGAAGTTATCCTCAATGTACCCTAGGAGTCTCCTGGATTGCTCGCAGCCTGCTGTGTGGCTTTTCCAGCAGACATCTGAGTGGTTGAAGTCCCCCACCAGGATGAGAGTGTGTGAGCATGATGCTTCTTGTAGCTGAAGCAGGAAGGCCTCATCAACAGGCTCCCCTTGATCAGGCAGCCTGTAGTAGACCCCAGCCACAAGGTGACCTTTACGGGCCCGGTCCTTAACTTTTACCCACAGGCTCTCAACCCTGCCATGGCTGTTTCTCAGAGGCATCTCTTCACAATCAATCCCTTCCTTAACACAGAGGGCAACCCAACCCCACCCCTCCTTCCCTGCCTGTCTCTTCTGAAGAGCTTGTAGCCCTCTGTTCCAGTGTTACAGTTGTGTGATCCACATGTTCCAGGTATATGATCTGTCCCACCACTAGTAGCCCAGTTCAGAAATATATTTTTATTTGGGACACAGTTAAGCATGCATTTACATCTTAAATGTCTGTTTAAATCTTAACAATTTGAAAGCAGTTCTGGTATGCCTTTACCTGTGGTCCCATACTACTGCACAAAATAGCAAAGGCTGTTTCAACCATCAAGAAAACAGTCAGGATGGTTTCTCAAGGGCTTAGCAATACTAATGAGTCCAAAAGGCCTGGAGAAATCCTCTTTTCCACTCTTTTCAGGTGCAGGGAATACCAGGAAAAGTTAACAGGTGTTTGCAACTCTCACATAGAGGGCTATGAGGCAAACTTCCCGTGGTGTTTACCTGCCCTCCCCTGAGCTGCCACATCAGCCTGTACCACCCAGCCTCGTCTCACCTGAAAGGCATCTGCCTCTTGCTTGCCATGCTGCAAAGCCAGGCAAACTCACCCCGATGCCTGGGGGCTCTCATAACTGAGACTCCTATGGTCCCAGCCCAAAGGCTATAGAAATCAGTGCATT
Source organism: Cygnus atratus (assembly GCF_013377495.2). Lineage (NCBI taxonomy): Eukaryota > Metazoa > Chordata > Aves > Anseriformes > Anatidae > Cygnus > Cygnus atratus. The sequence continues at coordinate 191,109,926 of NC_066362.1, read as the reverse complement.
TCTTTCCTGTGGCTTCAGTGATCTTGAGGTGACCTTGGTGTTGTTTCTTCCACTTCCCATCTTTTCTTCTCTATTTTCTCTCTGCTGCAAATTTTTACTGCCTTAAATACGCTGTGAATTACGGCAACCAGCTACAGAAACCTGATTCTTTCAGAAGTCTGTATTACATTCTGCCAGATAATTCATCTGTGCAAATCAGTCTGAAAACAGGAATTTAGCCCTGGTGAAATTAAGCTGAGAGAAATCAGGAAGAAAATACCATTTGAAATGTAGACGTGCTACTGAATTTTAAAAAGATGTGGCCACGATCTCAGTTAATCTGTTCCACCTATAACACTCCCCTATAAGTAATACAATTTTCTCTGGTTTTGCATGTCTTTGTAAACCGGCTGCAGGGGGACAGAGTCCATTTGACAGCTACAAAAGCTAAACCTCTTTATGCTTCTATTACCAGCCCCAAGTGCTACCTTTTCTTTCTATTTCAAACTTTGGGTGGCTGGATCAGGCTTATATCTGCTACGGGGGGACATGCGAGTGATGCATCCAACTGTTTTGTATTATCTGGGCAGACGAGAAGCATGGTAACAGCTTCCAGTTAGTACAGCTGGGGAGTTTACTGTGAATTAGGCAAACCAAGATGGAAAGTGCTGCCTTCTTTCCCAACCTCCTGTGTTGAAACACATTGAAACAAAAACAAAATCAGAAACAGAGAAAAAAAATACAGTTACAGTTAATTTTTCCTTGGGACAACTAGGTGACCTGTAAGGAACCATGCAGCCCTGTTTTACTTTTCATCTATAATTCTCAGATTTCAACTATAATTCTCAGGTGCAGGAAACTGGCACAAGAGAAGCGGCCAGTGTGTCCAACATCACCCTGGGTTCCCATCTAGAAGTCAAGGGTACAGCATGTCCTCTGTGACACTGCTAGGAAAAACACCTGTTTGAAAGGATGCTGATTTTGTTTCCATTTAAAACAGATCACAGTTGGTTTCCTATGCTCTTTCATATAACCTAACAAGTAATTGTTTAAGTGGTTTCTTCGATAAAGGTCTGAAAGATTACTTTGGCTGAAAGCTGTAAAATATTACTGTCAATTTACGATGAAAGCCATGAGTAGGAAGCAAGCTCTGTTGCACTGATTTCCACATATATAGCAAGGAGCAACTCCAGTGACCAGGCAGAGCGTGTGCAGACTGGAGAACTAAGGTAAGCTGCAAACATAACCTGCTGGATTTCCTGTTCTGCTATACCCATGTAAATATTCAGCAATGTCACTGACTCCTACAGAGATTGAAGTTGGGTTAACTAATCTGTATGTGAGCCTTATCTGTATTATATGCAAGTCCACTAGAGTCATTTCCTTGTTTTTGAAGGGCATGGGATCGGACATTTGTACTCTTACTGAGTCAGAATCTGGCTTGGAGAGTTAAACTCAGCTTTCATGCTAAGGACGTTGCACGTAGCACATGGACTGCATACTGGACATCTGGGATACAAGTCTCGTCCTCCTAACAGTGAAGAACCGACTTTTTACTGCCACCTGAAAAAATACTGAATCATTTATTAAATTGCTGTTATTAGAGCTGTCGGATAGGTAACAGTAAAAGACTGAGATTTTTATTTTTTTTTTTTGCCTTTGCATCCCATTTCACTGCTGCCATGCAAGACATGCCCTTGCATACCAGCTGAATGAGGAAATGTTGTGTGGTGTAGCAGCAATTGAATTGTGGCTTTGTTTAAGGGAAACTGCTCAGTGTGGGGACCAGGATTTTGTACAGCAGTTAATGAACTTCCTATACTTTGAGTCCTCAGCTCTACCTGATTAGCTTGTGGTGCGAGCAAACAGGGCAGTGTTGCTCTGCTTTGTCTCACCAAAAACTTCAGTGGGTTCCCTGGAATGCATAAGGGATTTGGTTGAGGACTTCTTATCCTCCGAGATGCCCATTTATCTCAGTCCTCTCAAGATGCAGTAATTTTATAAATGACTGGGCTTCTGATCCCAGTTCCACTACTGATGGAAATTTATCTGCATCCCAAAAGCTGCCAGTGCCAGCCAGCAGGCTGAGACGAAGGGCAACCAGGCAGCACAACGCAAGCACAAGCTGCTACCGCCGTCACTGCTGAGGCTGTTTGATGGACACATTTTCAGCCCTCTCCAGCCACTCCAGAAACATTCTGTGAAATAACTATTAGTCCCCATACATCATCGTGTGGATTACATTTTTATATTTTCTAGGCTTTGCAAGTGAACAGAGGACATCAAGTACTAAATTCTCCTTCTGCATCAACTCCGGAGCAGCCAATGCTTTACAGATTGCCACTCTGTAGGTGATACGATATTGTTCATTATGTTTGGTGGGAACTGACACTACATTTTTCAGTGTTCAGACGTGATTTACCCACTGTGCAAGTACACGGCGAACGCTGCAATTGCCATTTCTTACTAATTATCTGGAAAAATCCACAGAGGGAATAAGAAACTCTCACAATAGCTCTTTAGCTAACAAGAAAAAGGAAAAGAGCATGAAAGGTAAAAGTACATCTCTAGAAATAAATAGAATATTTTTGACATCCATAAAAAAGCAGAACTAGGACCAGCAAATTGTTCTTCGCCCTCGCGGGCTTTGAGGAAAGAAAAGGGAAGGTTGGTCTCCCAGCGCAGGGTACTGAGTCAGTGCACAGAGCATGAAGAATCGTGCCCCAAGGCATCGCTGCTGAGGCAAAGCTGCTGGTATTTGAGGTGACTGAACAGGACAACAACAGGACAGCAACAAGAACAGGACAACACTTGCATTTGGGAGCACACCAGAGATTCCAAAAGGTCTGGTTCAGAAGAGGGATTGAAAATACCATTAATTAAGGTTTTAGCTATGTTCTTAATGTTGTGCCCATAATTTCAAAGACAAAATGTTCAGACTAAATTTCCCCTCGCTTGCCTACTGTTTCTACAAATTGGATCTGTGCATCACCACAAGTAAAGACCACAGGAACATTCAGAAGTGTTAAATGAAAGTAGAGCCAGGAAAGGAGCTCAGCTAACAGAAAGGCTAAATTTTAGGGGGGGGGGGGGAGGGGTGGAACAGGATTACTATTAGTATTTAGTTTTTAGGGTTCACCCATTTTCTTCTTTTTTTTTTTGCTTCACAATCCTCTTGGCCAAATAACCTTAAAGACATAAGAAATTATAGCCCAAATTTTTTAAAATTGATTTTATATCCCAATTTTACACGTATTTAGAAGAATTGTTTTGCAGAAAATGAGTGATGAACGCTGGTTTTATTCACTGGCAGAGTCAGTGAAAAAGAAACTTCCTGACAGCATCGACCCCAGCCACCAGTCTCCCATTCAGGTCACTGCATTCTCCTAAATTTATTTGGAGTTTATCTGAAACGTTTTTCAGCTCCAGACTTAGAGCAAGTTCGTGCAGGACACCAACTGACAGCAGATGTAATCCGGACATAGACATGCCAAAATGTCTGCAACAGGCTGACAGCAGTCATCAGCAAAGACATAAGAGAAAACATATTTTCCTGTGCATTTTAATTACTCTCAGGAAAAAAAAAAAAATCCTAAGTCTGGACCAATTTTAAAAGGAAGGTGAGTACTTGCCACAGGCACTCCTGCTGGTGAGTCAGGAAGGAGATACCACAAACTCCGTGATGCTTCTTAATGCCTCCTTGGATTTGCACAGAGCTTCAGAATAGGTTGTGGAGTCCCTAATCCTCAGCCCTGTTACCCTGAGTCTACTGAAATAAACTTCACTGCCTGCTTTCATTATTTTCCTCTGATCTCCAACTTCCCAAAGGTGTGGAAGTGGGCTCTCTACACACACTTTTGGCTGAGGTCCCTGTTTTGGTGCCACGGTGTCTCCTCAGCTCCTGCCAACTCCCAGCTCCAAGCACAGGGCACCGTGGTCAAGTGAGGAGCTTGGCCTTCAGTGCAGATCAATCCCATTTCTAACTCTTGCTCTGGTGGGACAAAGCATGGAGATCTTACAGCAGCCTTCCAGTACCTAAAGGGGCCTACAGGAAAGCTGGGGAGGGACTTTTTGTCTGGGAGTGGAGTGATAGGACACAGGGGAATGGATTTGAACTAAAGGAGGGGAGATTTAGGTTAGGTATTAGGACAAAATTCTTTACTGTAAGGGTGGTGAGGCCCTGGCACAGACTGCCCAGAGAAGCTGTGGATGCCCCATCCCTGGAGGTGTTGAAGGCCAGGCTGGATGGGGCTTTGGGCAACCTGGTCTGGTGGGAGGTGTCCCTGCCCATGGCAGGGGGTTGGAACTGGATGGGCTTTAAAGTCCCTTCCAGCCCAAACCAGCCTATGATTCTATGACTTGTCCAAGGACAGGGGAGGGAGGGCCAGAAACAAAAATAGATGGGTCTTTAAAAGAAAACAGCACTGATGTATTTATTTCTTTCCTTTGGGGTGAGGGAGGCAGTCTGAATCATATCTACTAAACAGCTGTACCTGGTTATTTTGTGAACATCGTCCCTGTCCTTCTCCCTGAGCTGGAGCTTGTGGCTGTGGCATCTTGCAGGCTGTGAGAGAGAAGGGCTTCAGATCTCTGCTGCCCACAGTCCACGCTTCACCCTGAGCCAAGATGCTTCAGATATCTGATTAGCGGCATCTTGCTCTGGCTCCTGCAGTTCTCCTCTGGCACATTTGACCTTTAATTCAGAAAAGAAACATTCAGCTTGGCCTTCTACCTTGGAAAGGATGCTGACACCTGCCACATACTTTCACTTGGAAGAGAAAGTAATTCCTGCTCTGTTTAATACAGTAGATTGCTGGGGTGACCCATGGGACAAGCTAGATGGATATTTTGGGAACTCTAATTCTTAACTAAAAGCTCAGCTTGGAAGGGCTGTCCGTGTTTGTGACTCTGCAGCTAGGCTGGTATTTATTTAGCTGCTAGCGTGTGAGAGCTGCTCTGACTCTAAACATGTTCCACAATATTCAGGGCTTAAAATATTCCTCTCTCAGACCGTGGTACTGCCTTTGACCTTGAGGAAGCCGGAGAGAAGCATAGAAGCAGCTGGAGAAAAAGGCTGGAAGACCTGAAGCTGGCTGATTTGCCCATGTCCTTCAGAGACACAGCCACCTCCGGCAGTCAGGCCACCGCCTACCTGACTTCCCCAGAGCCTCCTTCCCCAGCCTGGAGGGGAAGCAGCTTGGTGCCATGGCAGGGACTTCTCTAGGCTTGGGTGCTGAGGCGCGAAGATGGCTCGACCTGTGGTCATCCTTTTTGTTGCAGAAGGGTGTCCCAGATGTGCAGCCTGGCTACGGGAATGAACCCACAGGACCTCACAAGTCCAGGACGACCTCCAGCTGAGGACAGCTTCCATTGCACATCGCTGCCTCAGGGTCAGCAGGGGCTCAGGAAGCTCAGGCTGGTGTCACAAGGGCTTTGACAGGACACTGCCCTTGAACCACACACTGTATGGGAAGCGGGGACAATACAGAGTGGAAGAGTCATGAAGCAAAACATTGTCACTTGGCACAATCGAGTGTTGTTTTAAGCTGATTGAGACCTAATGAGTCATAATAATGAAGCTGTAAGGCTCCAGCACACAGCACATCACAGCCTGGTCTGTCTGCACAAGGGACAGCAGGGATGGAGCAGCGCGTGGTGTGCTTCCAGTCCGGCTGTCTGCTAAAAGCCCTGCAGGAGAGACCAACACGAACCCTTGGGAGGGAGGAGAGCAGAGGGAAAACTGCTTTTCAGACACCAGCATGCTGCCACGTTTTTAAAGAGAGGATTACAAATGATTTTTCCTTGTGTCAAACAGGGAAACAAAGAGGAAGAACAGGCTGAAACAACAGGAGACTTGCTCACTCCCAACTGCAATAATGCAATTAAAACATTCACATGCTTTGTGATATAGTGATACATATCCTTGATGGCACTGGTTTTTGTTGATTTTTTTTTCTCCTATTATTAGCTTTGGGGATGATGGCTTATTATATGCATTTACTTCTCTGAGCTTTCTGACTGTCTTCTATGCTGAGCATGCAAAAACTTTTATGTAGGAAAAGAAACAGCAGAGATTCATCAAACATAGTGCTCCAATGTGATCAGTAGTGCTTAAGTAGTCCTGGTAGCCACATTTTCTGAGCATCTCATGGCCTTTTCTCAATGTATTTATTCTCAAAGCACTTCTGTGATGTAGGAAAGTATTTCTAAATCCATGTGCTGGAGGAATAACTAAAATATAGATAGTGAGGCCCATTAGCCTATCCATTATACCACATCTGTGCAAGTATACAAAACAGCTTGGGGACCCCTATCTGACCGCCTGGTACGGTACAGCTTGCATCCATGTAGATGGCCTCTATCCAATAAAACTGAGTGGCCTCATCCAAACTGCCTGCAGGCCCAGGGCTGTGCTAACTTCACCTCCCTCAGCTACAAAGGGCCTCTAAGGGGTCCCATCTGATACTCCAAAGGATGCCTCAGAGATTAGCCACAGCAACAGTAGTGGCAAAACTGGAGAAATTCCACTTCTGAAATCCCCAAGGATGTCCTGGGTCCATCTCTGGAGAGCTTTCTGGGAGACATTCACCACCAATTCCACCGGCATTTACACTGCTGTGAGTCCACAGTGGTCACCCACAGGTGGCAATGCCACCAAAAGTGACAGCAGTTGAGAATAAGGCCTGCAGACATTATCCAAAATCAGCACACATCAAGAGGTCCTGTAAGCCACATGATCTGCCGGGTTATAGCAATGGTTTTCTGCAGTGAGTGCAGGTGCAGAACTAACAGAAACACAGCCTTGGCTGGTTTGCAAGTTACTGTAAGTGCAAGAAGAGAAGCATGCCATAACTTTGTTTTAGTTTAATGTAAAACCCATTAGCTGTTGCAGCTGAAGTGAACAGGGCTCTTTCCATAACTCCCAGAGAGAGTGTAACCTCTGTGACCAGCCATCATTTCTTTTAATGTTGATACCATCGTCGAAAGCTTTCTCTGTACAGAAAAACTGATCAGCATTTCATAAAGCCTGGCACAAAACCACCAAGCAGAGGGGAAGAATAAACCTCTATTGAAATCTTTTCTGATGAAATTATGTTCATTAAAGGGAGAGAAAATCTGGCAGGACAAATGAATTATTTTAAATATTTGTTAAGTTCTGTACTTCCTGAGAATAAAAAGGAAGAAATAGCACAAACAACAGGTGCAGAACATCGCACAGTATGGGTAATTAATGCCACCCTCTTTGACATTTCACGGATGTTGGGGTCCAGCAAAAAAAAAAAAAAAAAAAAAAAAAAGACATTTAAAACATAGTTTATTTGATTTGAATGTTACTCACTGAATAAAACAAGGAGTTCGGAGATAAATATGCAGAGAGTGTTTCTTTTTATATTTATATTTTTATATATGTATGTATAAATATAAACTTCCCGCAAGCATTAGCTGGAGCTCTTAAAAATACATGAGCACACATAAGATATCCTTACTCCAGCACCAGCTGGAGTTATTGTCGCTTTCAATAACAGAATTAAAATAAAACCTCCCAAAAGGCTCAGTTTCCTACGCATCTCCGCCAACAGAGCAGTGAAGTAAGAGTGCCATCAGGCCAGGGATGAGCAGCAGGAGGCACAGGAGGGTGTGAACCCTTCAGCCCAGCTTTGCTGCAAGAGGAAACAATGCCCTGAGGCTGCACCCTGAAGCTGCTTTCAGTCGAACCAGGCACCTCCAAAGCCAAGATTTTGCAATGGCATCTACTCAGCGTAAAATGCTATTTCACGTACAATGATCAGAGGAGTTACCAACAGCACAGAAGTAATCGAGTTTTTATCAGCTTTCTGGCACACATCGTGGTATCCAAGTGTCAGAAAGCCAGACCTGAGGGAGCATAGCAAACGAGAGGAGACGTTTACCACTAATACATTATGGCTCCCAGATTCATTTTGTTACCTTCAAAACTATTCTCAGTGAAGCATGAGTAATCACTTATATTTTTCACTCTTTTATAAATGTAAACATTCTGTCTCAGAAGTGATACTCAAATGTTTATATAAAATGCCATTTTCATGGGCTACTTTATGAAGGGCTGTGTAATGAATTTTAAACTGTACTCCAAAAGACCACACAGAGCTTTATGGAGGTTCCCTTGAGGGCTTCCTTCAAATCTTCCTTGAAGGCTTCTGGAGAAAAATGAGGACATAAGAATAAGTTTGATCTTAAATCAGAGTCCATTTCAAAACAGGAAAATTCAAGGGTAAGATTCATCAAAGAACCTGAGAGCTTTGTGTCTGAAGGAAGAAGAAAGAGCCTCACGTGTTTCTGTGTATTTGACCTTAAACATGGAGATGACTTTTTTCCATCTTCTTTCATGCAATACAGTTGGTTTTTAAAAATTTTATTTTTACTTGGAAAAAAAACAATATCCATACTAATAATGCTCATAATACTGTGAGTGATTTTAGGGTAGCTGGAAAAGTAGAGGTAAAAATATACCAGAATTATTATTGATCCTGAAGAAGACCAATTCCCCTTCAAACTCCTTGGAGCTCTGGTAGAGAGTCCAGGTATCCAGCAGTGTGCTGAGAAACACATGTGAGTCTCAGTGGCACGCAGCAGAACAGCAGGGAAACTCTCTGAGCCACTAGAGTTTCCCCGAAGTCAAACCACCAGGTTTCACCCCTCATACAGGGCATCATGCACATGGAAACCACTAGAGGTACTTAAGTGATCTAGTTTTAAACCAGCTCAGAGACGCTACTATGAACCTGAGTGAAGCCATTTTCTCAATCCAGTTAGAGACAGCTAAGCCAGGTATCTTACAAATTTCTGCCCTAGCTGGATCAGAAGCAATCAAACAGAAGTCTGCATTTTCACTTGATGTTTTAAACTTCAGCCTGCTTCTGGAAAAATAACTCTCAGCCAGCCAAACAATAAATCACAATAAGGAAAGAAGCATTCGTCTGCTCTCAAATAAAAAGAGGGTAAATCCCAGAGTATGACAAAATTTAAATTAAATCTTGTCTAGCCCTCAAAATAAGGACTGATGCAGGGAAGGCTGTTGTGACATCTAAGGCAAGGACCCGGCATTTTCCTAATATAGAAGCTTGCTGCCTGTGCAAAAATAGCAGATTAATCATACTGATTAAGCATGATGCAAATATACATGCAGTAATGCTAGCAGATGATCTTGAAAATGTATTAACAAAAAATGAGGCAAGAACAGCAAGTTTCATTCAGGCTTGCACTTTCAGATAACTGGATGAAATTTAACCTTATGCAAACCATCACTTGAGTATCATCCTCCTGCAACCGTAGCCTTCAGCAGCACATTTAGAGAAGTGAACAAAGAGGCGTGGTTCATGCAGCAATATGCCTAGAACCAGTCATGGTACACATTATGCTAATATTTTGGCAAGATGCTTATAAACTGTTAACAAGACCCGTAAGCTGAGCCCAAACTGCAAGGTTCTCTTTGAGTAGCAATATCTCTTGCAGAAAGAGGTAAGATTAAATTCATAGCCAGACTGATAAGGGAATGACTGTTTCTTGATTGAAAGTCTCAGTACTAACTACTAAAAAGCACTAGATATAAGAATAACTGGTTCTGTTTTGAGTAAGATCTAGAGAAGGCAAAGATGGAAGCCTTGTGATTTCTTCCCAGAACTCCCTCAGTTCCCTCTAACATGGCATTAGATTGCCCCAGGAACACACCAATCTGCCTCTAACAGGTGATAGCTCTAAGAAGCAGCCTGAAGATTTGGCTTTCCAAAGTAGAAATCCATTCCTCTGCTCAACAAGCCTGCACAGTTCAGTTCCTTGCCGACCAAACTCCCAGGAGAGTGCAGCTACCCGAGGATACAAAGCACCAGTCTCAAGGATATGAATATCAATCTCATGCAGAGCCCCTGAATGCCAGAACTCAGAACACAGGACAGTTAGCAGAGCCAAACACCACTAATGGACATGAGCTGAAATCAAAGAAGTTAATGATGCAATTGAGCAGCTCCTGTCATCGTCAAGTCTAAGGAGCCTGTAGCATCATGTGGATCTGTGACACCAAGCTCACTATTTCTTCCATCTGTCCCAGGAGGAAAGTGACTCTGCATTCATCCTCTCAGCAAACACCAAGACAGATTCGCCTCTAGTATGACAAATCCATCCAAACTCAATCAGTCAGCAACAAAAACTGGAGTCAAAAGAAGCAGATTCTGCACCTATTTACATACCACCATAGGCTAAGAGATTCATAGCATAGCTCCTGCCCAGCAGACCCCATCAAGTCAAGCCTGGCCTCATCTTCAAGAGCTGGATCTTGAGGATTTCGCAATAGAGGCTTGTCCCAAACTGGCCAGGATTTCATTAAAAGCAGGAACACGAGTGTTCTGGTACCGAAGGCAGATACGTGGCCCTGACTGTTTTCCCCACCTCCCTAACTCCTGCTGGGTCCATAATTGTGCTAATGTTTCGTTACCAATGTGCACCTCTTTAGGACACAGTGTGGGTGTTTCTGGTGGAACCTCCACCACGATCTGTGGAGTTCTTTCAGGCATTTTCACTCAGCAATTCACTGAACTCCACCACCTCTGGGAGCTGGGGCTACACTTGTTAGTCAGACCGCGTTGCGGCCTACACCGAAGGCGTATCACTCCTGGGGCCTTTGGTGCAGCCAGTGCGGCAGGCCCTCAGCACTTCCCAGAACAGTGGCCCTAATAGTGTTCATTTCCATTTGCCACAAGCAGTGAGGCAGAAGAGCCTTCCCTGTGCTGCACGTGTTTATGGACAAGTGTAAATCATTCTTACCTGACACCTGTGAGGGCTGAAACATCACCAAAGTCCTCATTTACTGAAAACCCACATGTGACTGCTGACAGAGGGGCTGCTATCCATCCTGCACTATGTACCTTCTTCCAGATCTGCCCTAAATTCATTTTGGACTGTAATAAAAAATGGCAACTTTATTTTTAATTGAACCAGGATGGTGGTCACAATATATTATAGTTAATGTGGTGTGTAGACGCTGAAATACAGGAATATCTGGGGGAAGTTCAAGACATTTACATAATTAATCACCCTTTTTAGGGTAGATCTACCACAGTCCAAGTATATTTGGGCTAGGAAAGGACTTCTGAGCTGTCTTTTAACCTCCACCTAAGATGCCACCCTTTCATAATGTGTTTTGCATAAGTAATTTTGCAAATTGCACATTGTCACTTACACAGCAATCAAGCGAGCTAATTTTCAGTGGAGCATACTAAAAAATCAGATTGGAAATCATTATGCCTCTTGAATGTGCTAATCTTCGCACCCTGTGGCTTTTTAATAGATGGTGAGATTTCACCCAACAACAGTGTGTCTAAACAGTAACAAATCTTCTAATAACACAGAACCAAACCTGCTCGATGCCACTCTGCCTTGGGTTCAACAGCCTCAAATGCTCAAGCAAATTCAGACTGACTACAAATAGAACAAACACCAAGTAAAAGCAACAGCGGTAACTAAAATTAACCTGACATTTCACGACAGAAAAAGGGAACCAGTGTCAGGGCCTTTTCCACATCCTGGCTCTCAAACGCTAAGCAGTGCGCCATGGTTTCAGTTTGTTCAAAGCATTGCCTCTCGCTGCTTTTAGAGAAAAGCTGTCATTCATCACAGACCACCTACAATATGGCTAACCCTAAATTTTGAAAGGCACTAGTGGCATACTTAGAATTGCTATTAATTATTACTTGGAATTAGTCAAAATCAGGGAAATTGGCTAGAAAACTGCTCGATGTTCATGAAAATGAATTGTACGGTTTACGGTATGCATCCTTGTGCTAGTACAGGCTGGGCCATCAGACCCAAAGAGCCTACTGTCTGATGGGGAAGAGGCAGATGGGAAACAGTTTTGACTCCTGGGGAAAAGTTTAAAGAACTGAAAAAAATTCTCCACTCCAAATCAGGATAAGAAGTCTTCATGTCAGTTTTAAAAAAGATGAAATGACTTGGGCTTAAAAAGAGATTTCAATTCAGTTTTGATGATTTTGTTTTCTCACCATCCAGTTTCAGTAGAAAAGTCATTTCAAATGAGAAAAAAATGGGATTGTCTACATATAAATCTTGAAATATTGCATATCAGATCTCCAAAATCAATGGTTGGTCAGATCACATGTCTCTGACTGTGGCACCCATCTATCTTCACCTGTTCTAAATTAGGAGGTATGAAGGGGACAGATCCTCTCTGCATTTTGTGTCTGTCAACACCTAAGGCGGCAAGTCCTTGATCTCGCACTAATAAGCTTGTAGGCATAACATTAACACAAATAACAAATTATAATCAAATAATTGGAAGAAGCAGAAGAATTGTGTCTCAGGTTACATGTGAACTGTGGTTATTAGTAGTATCATAACACTAATAAAATCAAGGAATAATCAAAATGGTATGGATTACCACAAACACAAGCACTGTTTGCAGACACTCATGCATTCTCCCACACCCCTAATGTCAGTTTGGTCATTTGCATTTTCTTTATATTACCTTCGGCCTCAGACAGCTCTCTCCTCTTGAAGTTTGTTCCGTTTTTATCAAAAAAAATGTTCTGAGTTTCTTACAGATTGACATATGAACAATTGGAAGATTCAGAAACAATTATCCCCCATAAGATGTATGATAGTAATAAGGAATTTTTTATGGAACTATTATAAAGCATTTAAGCAGTTTATAAAAATAGAACTGAAAAGAGTAATATTTCTGAACACTGAGCTACAATGGAGTACATTTTTAGATCCACTTGCTTTTTAGATATATGTAAAAATCCTCTCAATATTCCTCCCCCACCCGTGAACTTGAAAATTTACTCCACCACATCAAGAATGAGGGCAATACCTTCTTAAACTAGCAGTCTAGTAAGTTTCTTAACAGCACTTTTGGCATCTTATTTTTGTGAGCATCTTTTTAAATAATTGTATATATCATCAAGAATCTACCAGCACGCTTTTGTTGATGTGGTGTTTGCTGATTTTGATGCTCTCTATGCAGGCACTCTGGCTCTCTGACATCCAGTGCCAAGCTTTACAGCACAAAGCTGTGTGGGGTGTGATTCAATTTTTTGCTCTGGTGGTGATGTAATGGAAGAGGGCTTTTCCTCTGCTTAAGTTCCCCACTCACTGTCCTAAAAGATAAGTTCGGGTTCCCACAGCATACATTTAATGCCATGTAGTCTCTCTTCTACCACATGCTTAGTTTCAAGTTCCTTATTATGAGAACTACATGAACCAAATGGAAGGAGCCCAAAGAGGAACAAAAAGGATGACTTAAGAACAAACAATGCTAAAGGAAACAGTGGGCTTGTTTCGCCAATAGAAGATGAGAGACGGCATGACAAATATCAAATAAGGGTAAAGGGTGTGACAAACAGGAAAGGAATAAGCTGCTTACCATACATGTCCTGTAGATGAGACAGAGAGAAACAGCTTTGGATATAGGTTAGACTTTAGGGGCGGTCTGTCCCACTCAGCTCTAAACACCATACTGTAGGTAACTGACTCAAGCTCCAGATCTCCACTTCCAGCAGAAACTTAGAAACCTGCAGTATTTGTAGATATATACCTGGAGACCTCTACACTTTAGAAAATTAATCCCATGCTGAGTATTTGAAAAATTCCCAGGGAAATGGTTCTAATAGTACGAACAAGTAAGTGCTGGAGCATTTTGTCTATAGAGTGTATGGCATCTCCATCACCAGATGTTCTCAAGAAGAGCTAGGAAAAACACAATTGGAACTAATTTAGGTTAAGATAATCTTGCTGTGGAGCACAAAGGGGGGCCAAATGATGTCTCTTGTCATCCTATTTTCTGTGATTTCTATGATTCTGCACATAAGGATGTACAAAGGTGGCCAAGGATGTGGGTAACAGACCCCAAAAGGCTCAAAGACTGGAGCATTAAAAAGGTGAACTGTCCTGGTTTCAGTTAGGACAGAGTTAATTTTCCTCCTAGTAGCTGGCAGGGTGCTATGTTTTGGATTAGGATGAGAAGAGCGCTGATAACATGCTGATGTTTTAATTGTTGCAGAGCAGTGCTTACACCAAGCCAAGGACTTTTCAGCTCCTCGCTCTGTCCTGCCAGCAGGCAGGCTAGGGGTGCAGCAGGAGCTGGGAGGGGACAGACCCAGGACAGCTGACCCAAACTGGCCAAAGGGGTATTCCATACCATCTGACGTCATGCTGAACAATATATAGGGGTGGCTAGCCGGGGTGGGGGGGCCGGCTGCTCGGGGATAGGCTGGGCATCGGTCAACGGGTGGTGAGCAATTGCATTGTGCATCACTTATTTCGTACACATTATTACTATTGATATTATTATTATTATTATTATTATTGTTATTATTATTTTCCTGTCTCAATAAACTGTCTTTATCTCAACTCACAGCCTTCACTTTCCCGTTTCTCTCCCCCATCCCAGAGAGGGAGGGGGGAGGGTGAGCGAACGGCTGTGTGGTGTTTAGCTGCCAGCCGGGCTGAACCACAACATGAACGTATAAAGCTGTTATTGCCTCCTGAGCAATCTATATATACTGGAAACTGTTCCATTAGTTCAAAAATTGTTACAAAGGGAAATTGGAGTGAACATAACTCAGAGGAGGATCTGAGAACCTGGATGCTCAGTTGCAACTATCGTGCTATTGCCATCTCAAATGCAATGAATAAATATATAAATATGGAGATGGTTCAGTGCTTGCCTGTTTTCAGAACTTTTTTTCAAAAAAAGGGGCAGAACATTTATTTAAATTGAAGGAAGAAAGAAAGTAGAGATTCTTATCTGTCAGGAGATGATGCATAAAGAACAGCAACTACGAAGAGAGAAGATATTACCGCTGTCTCATTAACAATAGGCAAAAGCACTAAGAAAATGGTAACATCATGTACTTAGCAGCTTTTGGTCAAATTGCATAGTTCCTGAAAAAATAAATTCTCACTGCAACCAAAAGCCATTTTGTTCGCCTCTGGAAGCTGTTCTGCCGTGTTCAGCCCTGAGCCATCGTGAAGCAGAAATATGCATGGGAAAAAAAATCAGGAAAGAAAATGCTAGCGTTGACTCTTCTTTTGCGTCAGTAAGATCAGAATTTAGCAAAACAAAGGAAAAAAAATTGTATCACTTTAACTTGTAAAAGCACCAACCAGCTACAGCACTGAGCTATAATACTTACAATAAAAAATACTGTCAGGTGAAACCACAGAAGATGACTAAGAAGCTGCAGAAGGACAGAAAAGTTTGTTCCTCTGCAGCAGTCTGCCAGTTTTTGCCATCTGTCAAATTTACCAATAGACAAATTTTACTTACAAATTCACTGGGACGCTTTGATTTGATTTTTTTTCAAAGATACCAAGTTTCAAATTTGTTACACGCTTTTCAGAAAACATTCCTAGTTTTGTGACAGGTGAATCTCCTCTCCCCACCTCCCATAAGCAATGCTTACCCCAGAGGAAAGCCACAATTGCAGTACGCCCCAAAATATTAATGCCACAATTAAATGAATCAAAGGACCAGCTGCTGGAGCAAGACACAGCCCTCTTCTGGTTTGGGCACTTGAGTTTCCTGCACATGAAATTCAAAGTATAGCATTATTTTTACAGAATCTGGATGTTGGTGCACAAACCTCCTTGACATGAGAGCCCAGTCCTGGACAGAATTTATAGGGACAAGCAGGTTTAGTTTCACTGGAAATTCTAGTTGACTTTGGACTATCTGAAAATTATCACCCAAGCAGTTGTTCATTTTAATTTTTGGCGTTTAAAATATTTTAAGATAAACTAAAGGAAATTTCAAAGATTTTTTTTCTCCTAACCATGGAATCAAAAAACCCAAATAAAGATGGAAACTCAAATTATTTTACATAATGAAAATTCTGTAAAACTTTTCCATCTAAAAGTGCTCCATTTTTAAAGGATTTTGACTCCAAACTTGAAACACTATAGCAACTATTTTTGTTCAAATTTGCATTGCTTCAATACACAGACACCCAAAACAAAAAAAAGGGATGAAGGCATTTCACTCTCCCATCATCCTTCTTTGCCTTATCTATTAAAAGCAACAGACGAATATATGGGGTAATAAAGCCCTTCCTAAAGGAAGGACAAACCCCATACACTGGGTTTCTTCACCACCTTCTCCCAGCACTCTCCCCAGCCCAAAGGGGACCTTTGGCATGGGGAACACCCCCAGCACCGATGTTCCTCTGGCTATGCCTTGCCTCACAGCTTCCCAACAAGCTCGAGGTGCCTCCTGTCCTTTCTGGGCTCCAGAAGCCAACGTGCACACATCCTGCTAAGCGAAAGCCCATCAGCATTTTCCGAACGTCAGATTCCTGCTTTCCTGTTCTCTGCTAGGAAGAAGATTCCCCTCGGTTTTCAATTATGCCCCTGGATATGCTGACAGTAAGTAATTCTCCTTCCTGCTGGTGCTGTGGAATTTTTGCAGCCCGCGCCTCTGACCTGCCCTGACCCACTTCAGGGATCCCCCAAGCGATGGCTCCCAGCTGCAGGAAGGAGCTTGCATTTGCTCGATTCACTCTCCCACAGGCACAGCCAGGGAATTACTTCTCTGGCTCCCCCATCCCAGCGTTACTGACACATCTCATGGCTTCAAAAAGCCTCAGGGTTTTGCTTGTTTTTTTCACGATGAGGGGGAAGGTGATAATGCAGGCCACGCTTGTCTGCATCCACAGATGTATGAGGCAGCCCTTTTTTCTTTCTTTTTTAACTAAAAAAAAAAATGCTGACTCGTCAAAGGCAGATTTCTGCCTCCTGCTTATCCTTTGATCACCTCCCAGTCTCACTGTCTCCCACAGTGCTGTAAGGTTGCAGGAGCAGAGCCCTGGACAAGTCGAAGTGTTTCAGAGCTTTCCCAGTAAACAGGCTAATAAACATTAAAGGATGAACGTTTGCACTGGGACACGGGTCTTAGCCCAGCCCCGTATCTTTCTCTGGCAGCAGCCAGCTGAAGAAGTCCTCTGCCAAGCACAAGAACCAAACAAACATAAAAAGCTCCAGCAGGGAGCTTACGGCTCAGCGCTGTCTTAGGGACTTGCTGAAACAGAGATCTCTGCTCCTTGGTTTTCAATAGCTCTAAAGGGATTTTTATTCCATGAATGACTCTGCTTGTTTTTGGAAAACATTGGTAGTTTCAGGGAATTTCTCCTTCTGTTACTCTGAAACCTGACATCTGACAATTTCATCTGATGCTCCCTAATTCCTATATGAAGAGGGACAACAAATAGTTATGCCCTATTGATGTTTTTCATGCCATCCATGGTTCACAGGTCTCTCTCATACCCTCACCTGGCTGTGTGTCCTGTGCAGGCTGAAGAGTGCCTGTTCAGTCACACCTCACGGAGAAGCTGCTCCACATCCCCGACCATCCGCATCACTTTTCCCTCTTTCTACTGTGTCTCTTTTGAGATACAGAGGTGAGAACTGCTTGGAGCATCCAAAACCCTGGAGCACCATACACGTGTACAGTGGCATAATGATGCTTTCTGGGTTTTATTCTTTTTTAATACCGATTTCTTTCAGCCACTGTTGAACACTGACATGTTCATTATAACCCCAATGTCCTTTGCCTCACATGAAGTCAATAGTTCTTCATCACTGGATTTTAGTTTTTATGACCTCAAAAAAAAAATAAATCATGGAATTTTTTCCCCTTTATTCCCTGCTTCTTTTTCCACATTGCTACATATACGGTGGTCAGCACAGGTGCAAGTACACAGACCTGTGCAGGTAAAAGAAATGGGAAATACATATTCTGTGCAGAAAAGCACACTTTTAATCTTTAAGAGGAAATAAGTACAGAAAGAAAATCTCCATTCTTTGAAAGGATAAAATGGCCATCCAATTTTCCAAAGTTATCTTTAATGGGAAAAAATGTAGGTTTAATCTCTTAATGGACATTGTCTTTAAAATCTCCACAAGTGATGTATTCAGCGTTGGCATTTACCGCAATAGCATTTTTATTCCAGGGTGCCCAAAATGTGCCTGGGTCTACACTCACAGACATGCTGATTTAAGGCTGTAGCAGCAAAAGTTTGTAGAAGCAAGTAATATCTACTTAGACTAGATAGCCTGGTCAGAAAATAGAAAACCTATCATGCATGCTGTCTGTTGATCAGATCTAACAAGTAAACAAATGGCCATTGTTTTTGGTATAAGCTATTTATGTTAAATTGAAATGCGTAAGTGGGTATTAAACTACATTTTTGAATTGTAATTCAGTTTTAATTTAAAATTTAAAAGAAAATGCTACCTAGAAAATAAATAACACATCACAGTTCCCATTAAAAACTCCTATGAGCTCCTGGCAGAGAAAATAGGGGAATTTAGGAGTGTGTGCATGAGCTAGGTCTGAAATACCAATAACATTTTACAAATGGAGTGATTTTATCTAGTATATGTCCAAAGAACATCAGATTTATGTTAACATTATGTAGGGTTTATGTGGAATGTGTTTGAATAGACTGAAACAGTCATCTAAATAATTTTTATTGCATGTTTGACTCACATGAAATTATCAGTTACCTCAGCAGCTAACTGCTGTACAAGTCACCAACTCGTGTCTCTTGCGGGCTGCCAAGAAAATGAGAAAAGCTTGGGTCTTTGACTATACTCAAGAGAAAAATGGGACAAAACATTTTTTTGCCCTCCAATGGGCACAGGAATGACTGCGGATCCTACTTGAAAAGAAAACAGAATGTACAATGGGACTGGATAAATGAATGGTGATTAATGAGGAGCCTCAGAGTATGTGTAATCACAGAAAAATACCTCTGCAATGGACTCGGATTAGTCACCTAATCCATCCTCCAATTCCAATGCCAGATCAATAATACTTACTACTTGTCCAGCACATCCTTAAGGACATCCAGTAATGGAGACACTACTACACCCTCCGTAACATAAAGCTGTGCCTCACTAATGTTACCATTAAAAAAGCTTTTCCTCCGTGATGCAATTTAGATCCATTACATCTTACTCTACCTACCCAAGAGTAGATTATTCCCTTCCTCTTTGCAATGGCATGTACTTAAAAGTACATGACGACTCTTAGCATGTCTTTCCCCTGCCCTCTTTTATTTAGTCCAACAGCTCCAGTTCCTTTCGTCTTCCCGACCCTCTGCTTGTTCTTGTTGCCACCTGCACTGTCTCCTGTTGGCTCCCATCCTTCCTGGGCTATGGTGCACAAAACCAACCCTTCTGCTGATATCCTACCAATACTGCAGAGACCATGGATCGCGTCCTGCACGTACATCTTCCTGGGATGTTTCCTATTTTTGCCACAAAAGCACATTGCTGATTCATGTTAAGCTCATGGCTTACAGTAGACTCCAGATTTATTTCTGAATGGTTACTTTTTCACCAGTTGTTCTTCCTGAGTTTGTGCAATTTTTAATACCTGCCTAAGTTAAGCAGCTTGCTTTTGTCCTCCCCACAAGTTATGCCTTGTTTTTTAGACCAGTTTTGTATTTCTCAAGACGCTACCCTCCTCCTCCAGCATGTCTGCAATTCCTCCCAGAACTGAACAGAACCAAATCTAGATTCCTAGAGGATCTTACGTGGTGCATCCATTTTGACACAAACCCTTGACACATACTCTGTACGTATGGTTATCTAACTTTTTCAGCCCCAGTTCCATAGCAGCTCTGCACAGACTCCGTTTCCCTAGCTTTCTATGAGCATACCAAGGTACAGTATCAAACAACGTGACATTACATCTTTGCATGACTCAGTTGCTGTGGTAACATAAATTAACAAAATGTACATTGTCGTAGCAGCTTTGTCATAGCAAGTATGTAGGCTTTTCTACGCAAATCATGGCAGAAGCAGCACAAGGATCTGAGATGAAAATGTAACTGGACAAAATGTGGTGGCTGAAAAGGGAAAATAATGACAGTGGGAGGCTAAAGCAAGAGCTGACGAATCATCTAGGTGTTTTAAGGATGCCTGTTTGGAACCAGGGACCACAACTGTGTTTTAGTGAAGAAAAAAAAGGAAAGGATGAGGGTCTACTCAAAATATTGAAGCAGGTGGCCAGTGGGAAATAGACTTACCATTTAGGATCTTAAAGTAAAGCAGCAGTTATAAAATAAAGGCAACAACCACTAACAATCGCACTGCTGAAATCCATTATCTGCTCTGGCACATCTGATGAGAACAAGCCGGATCAAGAGAGTTTTGAGCAAGGACTAACTGAAAGAAGTGGACTGGTGTGGAGGAAGGCACTTAACACAGGTTTCCCAGGACAAGAGGGTGAGTAGGTTCACTTACAGGGCAGCTTGTTGGACAACTGCAGGAATAAAAGAGGCATTTTCTATCCAACAGGCAGAAAATATTCAAGTCATGGAAAAAAGCTGTAGCTAGTACGGGGAGAGCAGACATGGCAGAATAAATGCACAGCACATTTGAGAAAGTAAACAAACTTTGAAAATATTAATATGCACTTTTTAATTAAAAAAAAAAAAGCAGCTGTGATGCAAAGTTGCTAAAGCCAACCTGACTTAACAGAGATTCACAAAGAAGGCAAGGGAAATTAGAGTTAACATGTACAGGAAGACAGATGGTTTCAGAGAAAATGTACTGTTCATAAACTTATCTGATTCTGTATTGTTACATTATAGTGATGTAAGTACAGATTCTGGAAATGAAGGAGATTCTGGTTCCAGCACAGGGCAGCTGGTCCTGTTTTCCCTCTTCTTTTTTAAGCACTGATTATGCTCACGAGTGCATTGTCAGTTATTAATAACAACTTTTTCCTCCGTTTACGTACCAGGAAAGGGTTGTGCAACATGTGAAAGTCCCGGACGAGCTACTGAAGTCCTGAGTTTCAGCAAAACCTGAAAAACAGTGGTGTGGGAAGAACAGTGAACATGTAATGGGGAAGCAAACTCAGAGGGAGAAGAGAGGCATCGGAAGTTCTGGAGGCGTATGAATTCCCAGCACCTGACTGTCCTACCAAGAGGAAGACTTTTAACTCCTACAACGTTCCCTTCCAGGTACTGCTGCTATATTTGGGGTTTGCGATCATGGGACAGAAAAATCTTGGATTCCGACTCCCACACTTCTATTTTAATTTGGAAGCAACTTGCTACTTAAGTCAATAGAGAGGAAATGGGATTTTGCCAATAAGCAACCCAGTGACATCAAGCAGCTCATTTCATTTAAACTCACGTTTGAGCAAACTTAACTCACGCTTACAATGAGCACATTTTAATCAGTTACAAAGGTACTGGAGGTTTACATAAACTGAAACAGGAGATGAGGTCAAAAAGATCTTTTAGACAAACTCACTGGGAACTAGAGTTTACTAAGGAAAAAAGTTAATGTGAAACTCTCTTGTTACTTTAAGTAGTTTCAAAATCAATTCCAGTCTCTCTCTCTTCTTCTGATAATTGCAAATCATTTTCTTCAGTGCCGCAGTGCTTTTAACTGACTCATACACTCCTCAATCACCAGCAAAGCCTTCCATAATAAGCAGCAAAATGGAACTGCAAGTGTCTAATTCTTTAGTCTTGCTTTCACTAATTTCCCCTTCTAAATTAATATTCTTAGTTGCATTTGGACACCACTCTGACATTTCTGAAACAGCATCAGCATGTCTGGGACTAAGGGTACAAGCATTGTCTTTTTTTTAGTAGAGGTCTCAAACTCTGCGCAGCCAAGGAGTAAACCACAGCCAGCCTCCTGCACCAAGCCGAATCTTCCAAATCATGCTCAAGCAAACTGGGGATGAGATACACTGAGAAATTGAGCAAATCTTGTGCTGAATAGTAGAATAGACAAAATCATGCCATCCTGCTTATAGACTCTGTCAGCTCTATGAGGGAAGCTTTATTGAAATATATATAGGAAAGTGACATGGCTCTGTTTCTCTAGAATGTTCTGAGTAAATCTATCACGTTTTATTGGAAAAATGAAACCTGCAGAACGGCATTTCAGGCTGATATTTCTGCACAGGATTTATTACATGCAAAATTCATAAATGTAGCCCATTTTCTGCTGGGTGCCCGAAGAATTTTTTACAAACTTCAGTAGTAGAATACGAGTAGGCATTGGAATGGGCTGCCCAGGGAAGTGGTTGAGTCACCATCCCTGGAGGTCTTTAAAAGACGTTTAGATGTAGAGCTTAGTGATATGGTTTAGTGGAGGACTTGTTAGTGTTAGGTCAGGGGTTGGACTCGGTGATCTTGGAGGTCTCTTCCAACCTAGATGATTCTGTGATTCTGTGAGTGACTAACGATTACATACACACTTTGCGCCTGTGAGTAGCGATGGCTTTATATCGTATCGTGTATACGCTCAGTCAGCTAGCAAGCCACAACCGCAACATCAGCGCTTCATTCATATCTTCTAACCACCTTCCTGGCGCGCAGCAACGTCTGCACGAACACAGAAGGCATAGTAGGCTGGTGCGAGGTAGATGGATTACTTCATCTCCACACAAGTAACAGCAGGGTGGGAGGAAACACCTCCTATTTAGAACATGGGACAGAAACTGAGCTTTCTACCAACTCTGCCACAGACTCCGTTTGCGGTCCTTGCCAAAGAGCTCTTCCATCTCTGCTCCTCCACCTGTAAAGCCAAGGACAGTGAGGTACGAGGAGACTCCGGTCGCAAAGCTCTGTCTGTCAGCACCTCGCCGATGGCAGCCGGGCGGGCCTGGAGGACCACACGCCCAGGCCGTGCTGCTGCCATGGCCGGGGGGGTTCAGCACGGAGCCTCCCCTCCAGCACTGGGGTAACGTGTGGGTGCCTCGGGGGCGGCACCATGGCACCCACCGCCAGCCTCGCCCGGTCCCTCACCAGCAGGTGCTGCCCAGCAGGAGGAGGAGGAGGAGGAGGAGGAGGAAGAGGAAGAGGAAGAGGCGGCGGCTGGGCTCGGGGGCCAGGCGGGCTGAGGCCATGAGGCGGGCGGTGGGCGAGGTGCCGGCGACCTTGGCGGGGCGGGCCGGCCTCCGCCCCGCATGGCGGCCAGGTGGGTGCCGGGGGGACTGGGGGGCGGCGGCGGCCATGGCGGCAGCGGCGGCCCCGGGGCCGCCCATTGCTGGGGCCGGGCCGGCGTGCGGGTAAACACGGCCCTGCCCCCGGCGCCTCCCCGAGGTTGCCCGGGCGGCAGAGGACGAGGAGGAGGAGGAGGAGCAGCAGCAGCAGCTCGGTGGAGGTAGGAGACGGCGCCGTCCCTCGGCCCCGGGGCGCCCCTGCCCCGCTGGGCGGGCGCTCGGAGCCCCGGAGGGAATTAGAAAGTTGGTTCGGGTCCCCTGCTCGCCCCGCCGTTCCCCTTTTTTATTATTATTTTTAATAAGTCAGGGCGGCGGTGGGCTTCACTCCGCGCTTGTGGGCTGTGCAGGACGTGTAGCCAACCCCGTGGTAGGCAGCCACCTCTGAGAGCACCGCCTGAATCATTTCCAGGTCCAGCCGAGCCTTTCCAGGTGCAGTTTCTCTTTAGGAAAAAAAATAATAATAATTTCCATTCACCTGTGTGTTTTGGACTTCATTCTGCAGACAGGTATGAGTAACGTCGGGCATGTACAGTTGCATTTGTGGCACCGTGACGTTATTTTATAATGCCCTCCGGCAAGGAAACTCGGCTGCTGTGTTTGTGCAGCACCCACAGCAGCCGGTCCCGTCTGGCAGTCCTGTGCCTGGCCACGGCTTGGTGATTGTGGTAAGGCTAGGTAGCCCACGTTAGATATTGTTGCTGAAAGTTGGCTTCAGCTAGTCAAGCCATCCCGCTAAACATTGGGTCTCGCTTCTTCACCAGGAGAAGCGTTAAAAGTGCTGTGTCCTGTCCTCTTGGTCTGTGTTTGCAAAGTGGAGCCGTAGTTCGTAATTGGGAATCTTCATGTTACACAATTAATAATGTGCTTAAGAAAGTGCTAGGTGTACAGTCTTTTGATCTGGAAAGAAAATAAACCATTCATGTCTGGGTTTGCAAAGTGCCGGGATGCTGTCTCTTCCACTGTCTCGTTGCCACCTGGCATGTGCCCATAGAGCAATCCAATGAGCTTACTATAACCCTCTTCTGGGACAGCATTAGATAAATCTTAAACTTTTTTTTCTGTGTGAGGATGCTCTGAGATGAGATTCCACCTCAACAAAGCGTGATGTAGTGAGCAGATCAAAATTCAAGCATGCTGTTGTTTTGAAGAGAATTTGTTATCTCAGTGCAAAACAAGTTCACAGCTATTTTAGTATGCTTACGTTACTTTTACAGATAAATGTGCTTCCTCTTCCTTCTCCCTTCCCCTTCTTTTTTATTAATTAGAATTATTAGTGTTGAGAAATCAAAAACTTTTTTTTTCTAGTGGAGATAGTTGAACCAATTCAAGGTATCTCATCTCCCTACAAACCTTGCCGTATTTATGGTTTCAGTCCAGTGTGCCCGTTTCACTGTTACTACTACACTAGACATCTATAGGACAGCAGTTACTCAGTGGTCATACAATAAACATTACCATTTTTGATCCTTTTAGAAAAGCAGTTATAATTTATGAGGTCCTGGTAGATAGAACTCCCCAAAAAATTTTTAGGCATCTCCAACTTGAAAAGCTTTAAAGAAATGTGGTCTTCTGATATAAATGCAAAGAAAAGTGGAGTTTATTTAAGGTATGCAATTTAAAAACAAGCCCTATACATTCAACCAGACAGAGCGTGAAGGATTATCTAGACTTGACTCATCTGTGTATATTGTGCATTTTAGGCTGAACACTGAGCTGAGTAACAGTCCACTGGAGTGATTTCACTGCTTGCTTTTCTGGATTGTACCAACTTTTAAAATGTTTTTGGTGTTCCAGAGCTGTTTATTTCTTTGAAGGAAACTAGGCTAGCAGTTGATGAGACTTGAAAAGACTGGAGACTCAGTTCAATATTTGATGAAACCATTTGCTGTTTAATTTTACATAGGTAAGTGAAAAACCTTACAAGATTTTCTTCACTGACATCTTACATATCCTACATGCAGCTGAAAATACTCCTTAAGCAAGCTGAAACAGGACAATTCAAAGTCAACTTGAAGTGAAATGAGGAACTTGCTTGGCTCAGGTCAGTTTTTGTTGCATTCAGAAATGGCTACATAAAAAAAAAAACAAAACCTCAGTGCTTGGTAGAAAGGGCACATGTCATTTAGGTTGATTTCTTACATTAATGAAGTCACAGTCTTGTTCAGTATTTTCTGTATCAGCTCTGTAACTTCTGGCTTGAACGAATACTTCGGAAAAAATAATAATAGTAAAAAAAAATCTACCCCCTTCGGTACTTCAAGTCTGTAGATTTTTCACTGCTTATGCTTTTCTTTTTTTTAATTATAACAGATCCTAACCTGAATTTTCTAGCCTCAGCTACTAACCATGGATCTCAGCCTGTATTTTAATTAATTCTTAAAAGCTGAGCTACCTGAAGAAGAATGACAGTAGTAAAAGGGGTGGGGGTAGAGAGTTACAGTAATCAAAGGGAAGGTTGGAAATGGGATATGTAAGGTTACGGCGTAAAATTTACCTTTTTCCTGTTCAGTAAATATTATTCTGCTGCTTTTACTGTTCAGTGAAGCAATGTCCCACATGTAGCTAGGAAGTAGTGGATAGGGGTGGGTTTTTTTGTTGTTGTTATTCAGGAGATATTTCCTCGTTCGCTCATTTCCGTAGTGTTTGTTGCCATGGCAGCTGGCCAGTGGCCTTATTAGTGATGAAGGTGGTTACACTTCTTTTTTCGTGTCTTGTGATACTGGAAACTATATCTGAGGTACCAGAAGAAACAGATGTTGTACATAGACAGTAGTGAGCTGTTTCTGTGAAAAGACTGAAATGTTTCAGTCCTTGGACTGAAGTTATTGTATAGTTATGTGTTATATTTCTTACTGTGTACTGCGTAGTTATGTTTAAAATGCCTCCCGTCTTCAAGCGTGCTAAATATTTACAGTGAATGTACTACCACTGCCATATGTTTGAAGTGAGTAACCCATTAGCTGAACAAGGCTCTTTTTTTTTATGCTTGAAAGAATTGACACTTACTGCTTTTTAGTTACTAATTTGTATGTTGAAAGTAGTGTATAAGAAGAGCAGAGGTAAGATGGTGTAACAAGAAGTGGAGTCATTTTTCTTACCCCCTTGGTCATTTCCAGTTAGCATGCAGATAGGAATTCAATTGTAATCTGCTCATAATTGCCTTCCTGCTAGAGTTATGAGGCATCTCTCAAATTTTCCTTCTCTTCCCCCTCCTCCTTTTCTCCTTTTATTTTTTTTCCCCTCTCTCCATGTTTTTCCTCTGCGTATCTTGTGGAATAGGCAGCTCTGCAGGGTTAGAGGGGGAAAATACCATATGGATGTTTTCTCCCTTAAAGCTCTGCATCTTTAAGTACTGTTATATAGCATCTTGAGGCTCTGTCAAAAAGCATGTTCTGTGCCATGTTGTTTATTGATGAGCAGAAACTCCACAAGGTTTTCATAACCTTGGGGCTTTCTGCTTAGATGAACTAGGCATTTCCCTTTTTTACCTGTTTTGGGATTGATTACTTCAGGCTGTATCACATTTCTTGTGTAAAAAGGCTGAACTTGCACTACCAAAAATTCAAACCGTATTTTGCTTAGCATAAAGAGCTGGACTTGACACTTGACACTTTGCCACTCTGCAAGGATATTGTGCTCCCCGGTTAAAGAGTTGTTTTAGCTTTTTGGTAAACTCCAGCTCTATTCATTCTTGTATCACAGCTGCAGAATGGGAATGTTTCAAAAGACTACTTGAATTTTCAGACTTGTGCATCTGTAGTCCCAACTGGAAAGGTCCAGACAAGAACCTTTCTGAAGTTTGCCACAGGGAGAAAAGCAGCTCACCCTCTGCAACTGCAGGATTCCTTCTGGCAGGCTCACCGCACAGTCACGCTCCAGACTACCTCTCCTGAGTGCCTGGCTGTGTTGAGGTTGTTTTTTCTTGATTTATGATACCAGTGTTACACTTGAAGATTTCACATTTGTCATCCTCCTCCCTTGGAGGGGAGGTGTCTGTTTATGTATACATGTAGGTAGATATAGATAAAAAACAAAATGCTAGACCATCCCCAGGGTCTGTTGTCCTTTAAATGTAGAAACATCATACGTGCTCAGGAAATACAGTTCCCAATACCTTTGTTTTAACCCAAAGTGACTTGGGTCTGAGTTCTTTCAGGATAAATAGGCATAAAACTTCAGCAAGATTGTACAAACTAAAAATGCATTCTCATAAAATAGTTTTATTGAGCCTGGATAGAGAGAAAAGTAAAGCTATGCTCAGGAGGAGGGATTTTACTTCTGTGGAAGTTGGTATTTTGAGAAAAGCAGGGAAAAGCGAGGAAGAGACAAAGCAAGACATGAAGTGGTCAGGAGTGAAGGAGAATTTAATGGTCATTAGTAATCCTCCCAGAGGAAGAAATACAGCAATTTCTTTTGGTATGAAAGGAATGTCTTAGGAGGTGGTTGAAAGTTGCAGAGTGGTGCCAAAGATTGGGGAAGTTAGTGAAGCTGGAGGTGTTCAACAGCACATGTGACACAAGTTTCTGCAAATACCTGAAAAGCAGTCTGCTTGCTGCAAGCAGCTAAAGCTCCGAGGCTGGCAAGAGTCTGAAATCCTTGAGTGCTTTAGTAATTGACTAAAATTGTCATGATAGTTCCTAAAAGACCATTTCTGTGAGCCATCCTCCCATATGAGCTATAAAAAGTGATGTGTTAAGTTGAGAAATCAATGAATCAGGTCTTGAGGCAAAATGCCGTGAAACTTTGAAATTTTGCGATGAGTTGAAAATTACTGCTCTGCTGTCACTTAGTCCTTTTATCTTAGGACTAATTAAATTTGGTGGTTTTGGCTAAGACTGGCTGGAGAAGGGACAGATTGCAATTCCGTTAATAGAAACTACTTCCCTAGCTTCCTTTTGTTCTGCAAGCTTCTGTTTATACAAGTAGCTGGTATCTATAAACCCTTGTCTCTCTGCTTTCCTAGTTGCTGTTACGTTTGGTGCCCTGTCTCTGATAGGGCTCTCGAATCCTTCATCATCTGTGAAGTTATTTGAACCACTGAGTTACCTACTCCTTCCTGCGCAAAGCATCGAAGCATAGCCTCATCCTCGGTGAGAGACGTTTCCCTGGTAAAGTGCCACCAGCGCTTTCATGGAGATCTCCACTTTATCGAAGTGGAGGGTCTGAGAGCACACAGACTGCAGCAACATCCCCTAAGGCCCTCCCAGCTCAAAATGCTCAACCGAGTTAAAAACTTGAGATAATTTCTCTGTCAGCCATAATTCCAATACATAAGGTTTGTCTTGCCAGATGCACCTCTGGAAATGGTTTCTTCTGGCTGGGGAAAGGCTGTGATTTACAAATGCCCAGGGCAGTGCACCTGGGTTCGTGAGTCTCCATTGCAGCTGCTCTGGGATTGTTGCTGCTACCCTTGCTGGGCTGCCAGCCGAGCTGTGTGTTGGTCCTGCTGCTGTAAGATTAAAATCAGAGTTTTCTGCTTCAGCTGTTGTTTCCCCAGCCACTTGATCAGTTGTCTGTTAATAGCTTTTTATGGTAGCCATCGCTTGGAAAATAACATCTGATATCGTGTGTGCATTGGCAAAGCTTTCATCTGGTTCCAGCAAGAGGCTGTGTGGCTCATGAGTGTGGTCCCCACTAGCTGCAGCTTGATCTTAATTCCAAAACTCGTTCAAAGTTAGGCTGTTTCTTCTGAACTCTGCCATCTTCTCTGAGGGGGCCATCCCTTGTGTTAGGAGTGGAACTTGGTAAGCTTCCCTTGCCCGATAACTTAAGAGAAATTAAACTGTAGTTCCTCACAGAAATTGAGCGTGTGTTTGCATTGTGGAGTTAGGCAGCCAGCCTTTTTCTAAGACTCAGAATAATTGCACTTTGGCTTTGTTAGTCCCGTGTGTGGCCTCTCCATAAAGTTCTGTTCAGCGTTTGGTGATGGGCCTCCATCTGATTTGTTTCACAAAGCTGGCAGCTCCAAGGTTTTGTGAGGCCGTTGTAGTGATCCGTAGCTCATGTGGAACTGCATGAAACACCAACCTCTGGAGTTTTTGATTCCATCAAGGCGGTACAGATGCACAGAGGTGACTCTGGCTTCGTTTCTCTGCTGATGAGAACACCTTGCTAGGGTTCAGAGGGTAGCACGTTACAAATCGGTTACCTGTTGACGCGTACAAGAGGGACCTCAGGTAAGCAAACTCATTCACAAGAGAACAAGTGTCATCATCTTAATGTGATCTTTCTGCACTCTATGTACAGAAAGCGGTTTGAATTGCTCGTGTGCAGCTTAGACGCGCTCATCGGTGTGCCTGGGGGAGCACTGGAAGCAGATGCCTCCAGCAGGCATTGTGAGTAGAGTTTAGTTCATCTGCTGACGTGGAAGGCTTTTGTGGAAAGTGAAGCCTCACCGCCTGATAAGCACAAGATGATGTTGCAGAAATAGGTAATAAGGCCAAGCGTGCTGCAATAGCAAGAGTGCAGCCAGCAGATGCGCAGGGTGATTGTTCGCCTCTTTTTGGCACTCAGGACGTCGCCCTTGGAGCACTGTGCCCAGGTTTCGTCTCTGAAGGACAGGAGACATGGACTTGCTGAAGCAAATCCAGAGGGTGGCTCCCAGGGTGTGCAGGGGGCTGAAGTACATCACGTACGAGGAGAGGCTGGGAAACCCAAATTTGTTTGGCCTTGGTAAGAGAAGTTTCAGGGGAATCTTATGGCTCTCTTCAGGTATATAACCTGAGGGTGTAGAGAAGACAGAAATGCTCCATGTAGAGGTATGGACCAGAAGGACAACAGCCAGCAGTCACAAGTCACAGTGAAGAAATTCTCACTGGCCGTAAAGAAAAATGTTCTCCACATGAGGGTATTTAAACGCTGGGGCAGGCGCTTAGGGAGGCTGTGGGATCTGCAGCCTTGGAAATTGGCTGGAAGCTTGACTGGAAAAGGTGCCGAGCAACCTGCTGTAGTTGCCCTTGCTTTGAGTTTCGTGGGATTTGTTGAACTCGTTGGCCTCTGGAGATCCCTTCCAAACTAAATTATTTAATTCTAAATGCAGCATCACTCAGTGTAAGAAGGTGGAACTCAGGAAAGAAAAATGTGAGCTCGGGGAGCCAAAAAGAATCAAAATGTATTAACTTTAATGAAGGACTATGTACAGGTATTCATTCACAGGACAAAAATCTGGTTTGCTTTCCAACTTTAAAAATAAAATGATAAAGTTGGGACTAAACATAAAGGAAATCTGGTCTGCAATGTTCATTTCTAATTTAAAAGTTGCAACCTTCTGAGCTTAGAATGAAATGAATCTGCAACTTTGAAGATCTACAAAGATTATTTAAAATCACTACCAGATGGTTTGTCTCTTCTTGATATATTAGGTTATTAAACAAAAGTGGCCAAACTGTTTTATTAATATGTAAAATTAGGATTTTAAAGGCTGGTGTGCGTAGCTTAGTGTGTGGACTTCCCGGTGGGTTCTCCTGGGTCCTGGGATACAGCAATCTGAAGAAAGCCCGTACCTAGATGACAGGTAATCAAATCGACCTCTGGGTAGCCGTTTTCTCTTTATTTATTTTTGAGCTTGGATTTGCAGCTACAGTAACCTACTTACTGTATGATCTGGCTATTGTTACTATTTGTCAGTGCTATTAAAAGATTCCCCAGATAGCAGGGAAGAATTATATACTGTGTGTGTCTCAACAAAGTGCATTTGCTGTCTCTTTCCTAATTCTTTACTTTAAAAATCTGAGTAGAAATTTGAACCTTAACATATTTTTTTTTGGCTTTTTCATCCCTGTAGAGAGTGAATTGTAAAGTTGAAAGTCTTGCAGAAAATCCGCTGCTGGCAGCTCCCTCAGAGAAGGCTCCAGTCCAAAATGACAACTGCAGCAGTGTGGTACAGGCACAGGAATTGTCTCTCAAATAAGCATAGCCCTGTGAAGCCATTTAGGGCTACACAGAGTCCAACCAACACCTTGAACTCTGTCCAGGAACCCTGGAGATTAAGGAGCTCTGTTGCCAGCAGCATGACCTGAAACACAACCTGCCTGTGTCGCTAGACAGTTTGAGAAGCCTATTTTCCTCCGACACTCCTTTCAAACTCTTAATAATAGCATGGTACAGATAAAAGATGTTAGGTTGACTAGTGAAGTCTCTTAAATTTGTATTTAAATGAAGACAATACTTTTTTTTTTTTCCACTTAACCATGTTAGTTTTGTTAGCGGATTTTCTTCTGACAGAACAAATTTGAATAAAAGTACCTTGCTAAGCATGACGGTGTACACTTTGTACAGTTGTAGGCATTGTCTGGCTGCCCAATATTGTCACAAGGAAAGTTAATTAGACAGTTCAGATTTTCATGTTCAGAAAGCACCCAGACAGCGTGACTCATTCTGGAAGTGGGAAGAGATCAAATCCAACGTGTATCGCCGGAAACTCCTTGTTTGTCTCTTGAGCGATTTGTATGTCAGTGTCTCTGCCTCGATTCATGAGGAAATAAATAAAAATAAGGAAGGAATGAAACAATGTCCTCTGGCAATGATCTTAAACTAATTGTCGTCATCTAGTTTGTGGCGGAAATCTGCATGTTCCACGCTGCCCTGGTGTTGATGAGAGCAGTTGATCAGCAGCCACCGTTGTGCATGACAGGGGCTTTCGACATCGTGGTTTGCAATCAGAAGGAAAAACTTACTAGTAGAGCTGGAAGGCGCAGGTTGGAAGCCGCTTCTCTTGGTTTTCTTTGGCAAGCTGTATAAAAATAGGATAGACCCATAAGTGGCTACAGACTGGAATTTGATAACCACCAGCAGGTGATTTTTCTGTCCCTTTTTTTTTTTTTTTTTTAAGGATTTTTAATCTGGGTAATTTTCTTAATAACAGCATATTGTAGGCTCTTGCATCACCAAAAAGAGCAGAAATAAATATAAGGTACTAGATTACAGTGTATTTCTAAAGAAAGCTTCTGAACTTACACTCAGTGCTAGTGGCAGCTGTTGTATTTTTCCATGATATTTGCATTTTTAAGAAGGGGGAGGAATTCTGTCCCTCGGGAGACTGTAACTGAGGGAACGATCCTAAAGGAAGGTCTACAGGGTTGGTGGGTCTCACTCAGGGTTGTATCTGAACAGGGAGCAAAAGTATCTTCTTCTACAGACATAGACATAGTTTCAAAATCAAACCTCGAGTGGCCAAACGGTGGGAATGGTGAAATTTCATTTACATCCTGTAAAAAAGAACATTTTCCTGATAGAGTTTGGATTGCTCTTGTGTGTCTATTTCGCCAAAACACTAAGAATTTCTGGTCACCTGACTTACTCTTCTGGGAAGCAGGACTTCTGTGGCTATGTCCTCTGTGTGTGCGTGCACTGGTTTATTTGTGCAGGTGTGGTCATGTAATTTGTTTGTTTGTGCCTGGTTTTAACTATGCTTCGGTCGGAGCATCTGGTTAAACATGGGAAAACCCTTGTGCTAGCTGCGTGCCTTTGCTGCAAAGAAGGCAAATGGTATTCTGGGCTGTATCAGGCAAAGTCGAACCAGCAGATCAAGGGACAGGATCCTTCCCTCTAGGCAGCACTGGTGGGGCCACATTTTGGGCTCCCCAGTACCAGAGGGACCTGGGCATACTGGAGAGAGCCCAACGCGGGGCCACCAGGATGATGAAGGCACTGGGAGCATCTCTGCTGTGAGCAGAGGCTGGGAGAGCTGGGGCTGCTCAGCCTGGAGAAGAGGAGGCTCAGGGGGGTCTCATCCGTGTCCCTCAATCCCTGAAGGGAGGGTGCAGAGAGGCCGGAGCCAGGCTCTGCTCAGCGGTGCCCAGTGCCAGGACAGGAGGCCATGGGCACAGCCGGGCACCCAGGAGGCTCCCTCTGAGCCCCAGGCAGCACTTCTGTGCTGGGCGGGTGACGGAGCCCTGGCACAGGCTGCCCAGAGAGGCTGTGGGGTCTCCTCCTTGGGGATCTCCAAAAGCCGCTTGGACGTGGTCCTGGGCAGCCTGCTCTGGGTGTCCCTGCTTGGGCAGGGGTGGCACCAGGGGCCTCCAGAGGTCCAACCTCAGCCATCCTGTGATGCTGTGATTCCTTGGAAGAAGCACTAGTTATGGATCCATGCCTGCAATGGATATCTGAAGTTGTGCTGCTGAGGCAACTACCTTTCCATTATCTTCTTAGTTAAGTGTGGTGTTTTCTTCGTTTGTTTTCTTTGTCGCATCATCAAAACTATTCGCTGTCGGAATGAAGCTCTTGGCCCAAGAAAACGTGCTTCATTTCAGGAGTTGCTCAGTGTGATGCTGAAGGGTGACTGCAGTGTTTCTGCTCTGTGCTTTCTGCACAGTTGGCTGGTCGAGCTCGATCCCGTCAGCCTCCTTAGGTAGACAAGCTGTAGTTGGGGGCAGCTGCATGTGGGCACCATGTCATCTCATGGCAAACAGCCTGTGGTCACGGCCTTTGTCTACCCACAGATGAGGAAAGACTGCAGCTGTTCATATGCATGGTCAGCAAAGAAATAATTGCTACTTCTGGAAAAGAAAATGCTGAAGTTTTTCCTCTCCTCTTTAAAACATATTAGAGGATGTGATGAATTGAGCAACAGCTTGCTCAAGTCTTGCATGCTGTCAATACTGGGATCTAATAGGCTTATACTGGGAACTTGTTGACCTCTTTTAAGGTGATGGCCTGGTGAAAAGTGCATCTCTACCTTGTTAAACTTTAAGGATAGCTACAGGCACCTTTAGTTGTCTTTCCAAAATTGAAGTAACTCTTTGCCGCTCCGCTTTTTGCGTTTGGAAGTGGTTTTATATATCTTCCTATGGAGAAATCACATTTCACTTTAAAATGCAATTGATACTTTAAAAATATTTTTTTGAAGGGTAGCTATTTTCTCTAGGCAGAGCATTACTCGTCTTTATCATAACATCAGTTGTGTTTCTGAATTCTAGGGAGTTTTTACTGGTCGGTTAGTTCTCTCCTCTGCGTGGCTGTAAGAGTGGCGGTGGTTTTTTGTTTGTTTGTTTTGTGACCACATGTGGATAGAGTCTAGAGTGCCACTTAACCATTTCTCCAAACTAAGCGTCCTTCTCTCAAAGTGCTGAGCTTGAGATACTTGGCGTCACTCAAGATGCTGACTGGTGAAGAGGAATTTCTGCTGTATTTCATAGCGTCATATCATAGGATGGCTCGGGTTGGTAGGGACCTTACAGACCATCCAGTTCCAGCCCCCTGCCATGGGCAGGGATGCCACCCACTAGATCAGGTTGCCCAGGGCCTCGTCCAGCCTGGTCTTGAACGCCTGTTTCCACTTCATCATTTGGAATATAAGCTTTTCCCTTGTAGCTTCCAAGTACAATAGTCAATGTAGGATATTTTGCAATGTGAGCTTTGTCTTAGTATACAACCTTTGTCTCTCTTTCGTAAATGCAACGTTATGTGCTTGATTTAACTTGTACAGTCTATTCTTGTGAATACATCGGTTATTACTGGAGACTTAGCATAAAGTTCTACAATAAAAGATAATGAAATGCTTTAGTAGGCAAATCATCTAATTGCTGCAACCGTAGCTCTGGAGTTACAGAATGACCACTCTGTATGCTTGCATACAATCATTTCTTTTTTAAAGGCTTTGTCTTCATGCTTGAAATGACAAGGCTTGTTGGAAAGTAGAAGACTTCTTTTAATTTTTTTCTTTTTTGTCCCCCAATTTCCATTATAGTAGTACTTCCCAAATACTGCTGGCCTAGGCAGTCCAGATTTCCCAGCTGCTCCAGCTCTGCCTCTGTGGTCCCTCAGACCCTCCCAGGTGTGCATTTCCGACCTGGCTGTGTAGCAGTGACCAGGAGGGGACACTTCCCTTCCCACCCCTTGCCCAGCTGAGGGGCTTACCCCAGGCTGCACCCCTATAGCATCCTACAGCTGGCTCTGTGCTCTCCTCAAGTCTCCTCCTGCCTCCGAGTCCGAGTTATCCCACCACCTCCAGCCAGTTCACGATTTTGGGCTAGCCTGCTGCTCAGTCAAGTGGTGTTAGAGACCCGATGAGCGCTGTACGCAGTGTGGGATCTGTGGGAGCCACAAGAAGTAGGTGTTTGGAGCTTCCCCATCTTGAAAGGTCAGAAGTTTGAAGAACTGCCATATGCTGTATTTTGGTGACGGGGTTTAACTTCGTGACTCTTTGTATTTTAAATGAGGTTATAGGAGGTTGCTGAGCTAGTCAAGTTATTGGATTTGCAGGTTTTAGCAAAGAAGTAGAGCACTCTTTGTTCATTTGCACTGTGTACTTTCGAGTGATTCTATTGTAGCCCGTCACAGATGTGACAGGAGATCCACATTGTTTCTTACTGAGGTTTCTTTGTTGACCTCCTCAATCCCAGTAGGAAGCCTAGTGTACTGGTTAAAACCTTAATATGAATGCTTTGCTGTCATTGCAAACATGATTTAATAGGATGATCTGACTTTTTGTAAGCCTTCAACAGCACAACTTCTTTCAGGGGCGAGCTGAGAAAATTCTTCAAGTACAGGCAGCTGTTTTACGGAACTGACATCATGCAAAAAATGTTTTCTTAATTCATGCAACTGCAGCTTGTTAGAATACTTTATGCAAATGAAACAATATAACACAAGTCTTGAGATTGTTCTGAGCTTAGTCACAGTCAGGGCTGTAACGTGGCGTTAGCATGAAGATTTATCAGCAGCCGACGTTCAGACCTGGTGCCCAGAAGACACGCAGTTGGAGTATGGGAAGTTGCTTTGTAGTGTAGGGTTTTTTGTTTGTTTTGTGTGGGTTTTTTGTTTGTTATTGTACTTATTGTTACTGCAGAAGACATTGAGGGGACCCATCTTAGCAAGTAAACTTGCAGAACTTACACCCTTCTTTTTAAGGTAGGTTTTCAAGCCAGATCATATTCGTGTCCTAATTGTGTGTGTGCGGCCACAAGTACACCATTTATGTGCTGGGAAGTTCTCAGTTTGTATGTAAATGGTATCTTTCTTGCCCTCTGCCAAAACAGGCCTTTCTGGTATTATGGAAGAAGTGCCTGGCTCTAATCAGGGAGATACTAAACTAATGACTAGCCAAGTGATCCTGCTTGCTTTTAAGGGCAGTTCTTGGGCATAGGGGAACTGGACTGGCTTCCTATTTTGCCTACAGAAGTTTTAACATGCTTAACGTTATCCAATACCGGCAACTGAGGTAGTCTAAATACCACAGCAGGGACTGATTAGCTTTTTCAGATCACTGCTTTTATTTGCTGTTTGCAAAGAGGCTTAATCCAGTGCTGGAGATCAGGCTTCCCACTGTGCTCGTGGGTAGCTTTCCCTCAGTCTTTGTGTTCACGGTGGCAGAAATTAGTGAGGAGTCTCCTCCTGCCGCCGACTCAGAAGCCCCAAAATAGTGGTGCTAGCTGTTGTTCTCGGGAGTGTTTAGTGGACAGTGCAGAGGAACTAAACTTGGGGGTCCTGATCTTCGGTTTTGTATCTGGACGTATGGTAAAGTCATCAGGTAGTAGCATGATGGCGTGTGGTTTCATTTACTGTCTTGAATCACTAATATCCACGTAAAGCTCTGGGAAATCACCCAGAGAGGTCTAACAAACCTATTCACATTCGTTACTTCTTCTAAATCACAGCTGAAGTTTCCCAGCAGGTCACCTGTCTTCCCAGGCAGAGGAGAACAGCTGACCCTGTGGCTTTCAGTAGTGCTTTCGGCCACATGCAGATGCTGAAGGTCAGTAAATTCGCTTTTCTAGCAGTCATTCAGGTGAATATTTGCAAACGTAGAATCTCCTCAGGGCTGCGTGCTTCTCTGCACTGAGCTGTCTGTGCTAAAGTTACCAGCTGTGGTAGCTTCTTATTTGAAAGGCCATATGACTCTGCTTTTTTTAATCAGACATCAAACCTTGCTGCTGTTATAGGGCCTGTTGTATTGGAAATGTTGGGCAGTGCAGGGAGCAGGACTGGAGTTTGGGTTTGGGTATCTGTATGGCTTACCTCAATCAAAATAAAAACAAGAGAAGCTGGCTATTGCCTAGCTCCTGACTTTTGTTCAAATATTTCATCACTGCAAAGAAGCAGGAAGATCTTGACATCTAGAACAGGCCTGTGAAATAACAGGGAGAGAAGTTCTGTTACAAACAAATAGGAGTGGTGCCAGAACAAAAGGGTGCTTCTTGTTGCCTTTCTATCAAGTGCCCTAATGTTTCACTGCCATTACATAAAAATATGCATTATTGCACGTATAAATATTATGTGAGTTCAGTTTAATCAGTTTTGCCTTCTGCTGAAACTGAAATATACCCACAAGTACTGTTATAACTGTGTATAAATGCAAATTTATTACACTTATTGACTGATGCACAAAAGTGTCAGGAAATTCAGAAAGCGGTTTCTGAATACATTTCAGTGCTTAGTGTGGGCTCCTTTCATACCTCCTTGCACAATGTACCAATATGATTAATTTTGCTAACAAGAGAAGGGGAACGCACATAGCTACTGATGGATTTATTTCTCTTCAAAATTTTTCCAAAAAAAGAACTTTTAGTTTCCGTGATAGAAGAGATTATATTCCTCAGGAGTGGTTTTCTTTTTTTTTCATAGGAGCTCACAACTTTTACTACTTAAAAAATAATTCCTTTCTTTGTTTCATGAATTAGAAACAATGGGGAGAAGCCGAAGTCTGCCCAAGCCAGGTGTTTCTTGTTGGCAGCCTGCTCCCTAATGACTCTGGCTCTCATACAGCAGCTGCCTGCTAGTCTCTTTTGTATGGCCTATTGTTGCTGCATACCCCTCGTTAATACACATGCTGCCCGGGGCAGACCCTGCGAATGACATCAACTTGCTTATCTTAGAAACCTCCAAACCTGATGCAGGGTGGGGAGGTTGCCTTGCATCTGCCTGGCCAACTAATTGTGAGCTCTGCGGGTTGTGATTGGCTCCTCTTCCGCTCAGTAATAGGTTAAGCAAAGACATTGCGGGTCCATCTGTTCATCCATTCATTGTTCTGCTTGCTTGCCTGAAGTCTGCAGCTGAAATCGTGTTAAGGAGTTGCTTCTGGAACAGCTACAAGAAACCAATGTCTGTGTGTTTTCCAGCGAACGTAAGTATACGGACTTCTCTCTGCAGAAATGGGACGTTTCACCTTTCTGATGTTCCGGCAGGTCAGTTTGTGCTCTGACAACGTAGCTAGCGTATGCGTCAGATGAGGTTTGCGCACTCTGGGTATCTCTTAAAAAAAAAAAAAAATCTATCTGAAGACTAAGTATATTAAAGAGTCATCTTCTAGCTCAGTGCGTTCTATTAAGGAACTTTTAAAAGCATTAGAAACGGTGCATTTCCAAGAACCTGAAAATGGTAGGCAGTAGCCATCAGTAGAACAAATTTTCTTCTAGCCCCTTGAGGAGAAGGGAAGATTTCAACCTTGAGTTACAGGTATTGACATTCTTTTTACAAGTAGGCTATTGCTTATTTTAATTTCTGAGAGGTAGAAAACGCTTTTAGAAGAAGAAAGAAAACTTTTATTTTGTACCATACAATGGGTAAGTTTTCCTATTTGTGAAAATAGGAAGAGCTCCATTGTCGGCTGTGCAGATACTGTATTGTGAGAGCATTAGGATATTCTCAGGTGGGAACGTGTTCCATTCAAAGCTTTTGTGCTTTGAAAGCTATTCAGAAGTGTGTCAGATCTAGCATAGTTATTTTTATAAAGTTTCTAATCTGTTTTGTTTTATGTTTTGAGTTCAGATGTTAGGCTGAAGAACAAGCGCTATATACTCCATGAGCCTGTGTTCCAAGGATCATGTAAGGAAAAAAAAAAACAAAACAAAAAAACAAAGACCTTCATATATGAGTTGGGAGGGAAAGAGAGCATATAAAAGGGTTAAAAAGAGGTTTGCATTTCTACCACATGCCCTATTGTGTGAACATATGCATGAGTCTATTGAAAGTTTTCAGAAGATGGGCAGGCCACCAGTTGCTGGTCTCCTGCAGTTCCAGTAGACATCTGTTGCCCCAGAGCATTAACCAATCTGTTCAATGGGACATCCTTCCTTTGTTGGATAGAATGATGCAGACAACAGCACTCGCTGAAATACAATGGTAATTAAATACATAGAAACTACAGCAGTAGGTATTTATTACATATTCATTATTTTATTTGCATTGTTGCAGTATCTTTACGATTTGAGTAACATACGTTCATTTTTTCTTTTCTGATCAGCTATGCACTTCTTTGTGACAAGTGATTACAGTGTTTCAACAAACTTTGATTTCAATATTTCCCATTTTCTTTTTTAGAAGATTTAGAAAAAAAACTTCCTGTGTGAAAACAAGATGATCTATTTCACTGTAGAATGTATCTTCAGAAACTCTTGAATTCTTTTGAGAATACACAATTTCTGGTACTTTGCCACAAGACATGCCATTTGCTCCTTGTTGTTTTCCTCCATGAACAAAATTTGCATTAAACTACTTTTCTTATGTTCAATTGTAAGTGGATAATATTCAGAATATGCATTAAAAGATTAGATGATCTCTTTGTCCACATTCCTCTGAGAAACAGAAATATTCTGTGAATTAATGAGTTGATTGTTGTTAACAGTTAGTGGAGAATAGTGGATGAAAATGGAAATGAAAAAGGAATGCAGTTCTACGATGTAGTAGCACAGTGCTCATCCAACATACTACGTTTATACTTCATAAGTGACTCAATAATACAATATTTTGGGCCTTTATCAGTGAACCCAGTATGAGATGCTTTAGTTTCAAACAGGCTGTAGTTTGTTCTTAAAAGTTGCATTGCTGTAAGTATAATGAAATTGGTAACGCCCAATTTGGACAATTTTTTTTCTTTACACACAAAAGCAAGTTATGTTACTCAGCTGTGAGCATAACCAAAAGTTGCAGACTTTTCTTGACAAGATTTTTTTTGACCGATTTTGTTTGCTTGTTTGGCCCTCAGTCAAGTCAGAACTCATAGTGGATGTTTTTGTTATCTATATTGCATTGTATCAGCAAGTATACTTCAAAACCTTATGTGCATAATGAGAGTTCTGTGTAAATAAAGAATGTAAGGAGTTCTTCATATCTGATGTTACTCCTTGAATAAATGCCACCTTTTCTGTTTTTTGGTTTTTTTTGACCTTCATTGTCCTATATCTAGGTACACTAGTGTTTGAATGAATTTGAATTCCAAATAAATAGATTCTGGCATACTGCTCCTCACTAACCAGGTCAAGATAAAATAACTCCAGCAGCATTTAACAGTGAGGTCTGATTTTCATGGTTCTAATCAAGGGCTCCTGTAAGGGACATCACCTTGGGAGCTCCCAAGTCCAGCATTTCTAAGAGATGCTGCTGACCACAAATACAGTGTGCAAAGTTCACAGATGTTGCAAAAATTGGTCTGAAAACAAGTACAGTTTGCATGCAGGGTATAGGCCAAATGCCAGGAATAACATACTGCTTATTAAACACAGCTATTTCAGAAATTTTCAGTTTGGGATTTGCAGTAGATGCCTCGTCTTAACTACCCTTGAGAGGCCAACGAGACTTAAAGCAGATGGATGTGAGGCTGGGATATATACATTCCCAACAATGCACAAAGCTCAACTTGTGGTCACTTTTTGTATGTAGTTGATGTGCAAATCATCTCAACTATGCTCCGTATTAGGTCTGATCTTCAGATATATTCATATGCCAATGAGGTTTTTTAATCACACTGGAGGGTGTTATGACTGTAGTTGCTGTGAGGCACTCAGATTTCAGTGAAGAAGGAATTGGAAAACGACTTAAGTATTATTTTAACACTAAGCAAACAAAATCCTCCTAGTGATCGAGGCACTTCAAGATTTCTTTATGCCATGCTGTTAATATCCAACCTCATTCCCCCCCCACACACACACTTCCAAGGGGGGGGAGAAAAGGAAAAACAAAACCCAGCCTCTCTCTCTTAGCTCAGTGCTAAAATGACATTTCACAGTACACGGGTTTAGGCAGCGACCCATTATCCGAGCGCATTCTGCGGCGGCGGTACATGAGGCAGCTCAACTTTTCAGTGTTGCCCATTAACTGGACTTCCTCGAGTCAGAGCAGATTGCGGCTGGGGAACAATGATGTCGGGCCTTCCAGATTGGTTTGGCAGCTGCATTGTTCTCAGAGGGGAAACCAGACGCACTTAAGTCCCACTCTTTTTCATGGGCTTTTGTTCATACCAAATTATTCTTTTGCCGCGCTAGTATTCATGATGGTATGTTAAAGGAGTGCATCCTAGCAACTAAGGGCTTGTTGCTTAGCAGCCTTGCTTCCAATAGGTTTTTCTTGTTTGAGTTTTTTTGTTGTTGTTGTTGTTGTTTTGGGAGGGGAGTCAGTTCTATGAAGGCCACAGCGTTGGGTTTTCTAACTGTATTCTTTTATTGGGATATCGCTGTGATTTGTTACTAGCACTGTGCTATCAAGTGCATTACGTTAGTTAGTAAATTACTGGGTGGAAAGGTTCATCTCTTAATTTCTTGTTCTGTTTAATCTGTGGTATGGCTTGAAATCCTAAAACTTCAAGTTAAGGGAATGTAATATTCCTTGATAAGCTGTTTGGGAGAATGTTATGGCCTTACTCTCTTCTAATAGTCAGATCAAAATAAAACTTCAAAGTAGAATATTTTTAGTGGTCAGTCCTGATAATCCATAACTGGATTATGGCACTGGATACAAAAATGCTTCTGATGATTTTTATTTATTTATTTTAACTAAAAACTCCCAGGTAAACTTTTTTTTATTCACTTGATAAAATCTCCACCATAGCGATGATATCTTAGCATTAAGTGCCTATGGGATGCTCTGTTATTAAATCAGGGGCCAGTTTTCTTGCTTGATTCCCTTAAGCCTTAAGACCAGCCTGGATGAATTGCTCATGTGCACCCAGATCCTTATCCCCAGAAGAGGAACATACACCGTATTTTAAAAATACTGGGTTATTCTTAAATGCTCTCCTGTAAGGTAATGGGAGAGTTAATGTACTTGCTGTCAGAGATGTTGGCTCTTTGTGGGACGTATCTGTAACTTGTATTAGTGTAGATCAAGGGATTCTGCTTAGCATAATGTTTTTTTCTCAGTATAACTTCTTTGATGAAGGTTGTGTCTGTACTGTATTTGTCGAGTTCAAGTGAAATCCCTTGGATCTACATCTTATTCTTATATTCTGCCTTGTAAGATGGAAGTGTGAAAGAACTCTTTGTTTCATAGTCTTCCCTTGGTGTTTTTTATTATTATTTTATCGTAACCTTGCAGTACTATTGCTTCATATTGACCATTGTCATTTATGATAAGTCTTTTACTTTTTTAATTGAAGCAGTTAGTAAAAAATCCCATCTAAAAGAACAAAATATGGGAAAGAGGTAGCAAGCTGTCTTTAGAAGTATAGGTTGTGGAAAGTAATCTTTGTGATGAAATGGGTAACTAACTTCTGTATAACTGCCATTATACAAAAGTTCTCCAGAAAAACTGGTGCAGCAAGTGTACAAAGTCTGGAAAACTGCAACTTTTCTTTTTCTGTTCTTCCTATGTGACTTCTTCCTATATATTTAGTTTGATCCAGGAAAAGGCTTGCACAAGTCAAGTCCAAGAGTTGAAATTAGCATTTAATTTTGTTGCCTTATTGGCTTGATGAATAGCCTGGTGTGATCAATGCAAGGATTTCCATTGGCTTTATTGACCATTAGATCAATCCATGCCTCTGCATCCTATATATGTTAGTAATGCAGTACTCTGAGAGCAATTAGTCTTTCTTCACTTAACTATCACTTTATGAAAGAGTTCAGAAATAGGTTGAGTGTATTTAGTTTAACTGATAATGTATTTTAGGGCCAGTAAGTTTTTCTTTGTTTTATGTTACTAATAACTTTTGTTTATGATAGCATCTTATATTTGCCTAATAAACCAGATAATCTAGTATTATGCTAATTTCTGTTCAACAGAGAATCTAAGCTACTTAATTTAAAAGGTTTTTATAGTACTTGTATTGTATAGCTGCATTTTTCTTTTATTGTTGCACTATTGTCTAAAGTTAAAAGAAATACCTGGTACCTTTAGGTCTTGATGAGTTCTGAGTTACAGTAAACGAACTTGTAGTATTTGGTTTCATATTCTTTCCTAAACTATTTATTTTCATAAACTGTATAAACTTCCCTATTCTTTCATATTTCTAGAAATGATTAAGTAAAAGCATTTCATACATTCGGAAAACAGTTGTTAGTCGGCTTACCTATTTTTATTCCTTATTAATTTTTGTTGTTGTTTTTTCCAAAAAAAAGTTTTCCATGTTTAAAAAAATCATATAAAGTCATATTTCATTTCTGGGAGACAATAAATGCAGTTCCAAGGAAGCAGGAAGAAAATACAAAACAAGTAAGATGTGTAACCAGTTGCAACGTTTTTGTTCTCTCTTCAGGAATACGGAACACTTTATATTCAGGAATACAAGAAAAACAGCAAAGTGGAGTCAAGTACATGCAGCAGCTTCATGGGCTTGAAGGATCACCTGGGGCATGACTTAGGCCATCTTTATGTGGGAAGCACTGGCACACAAATAAATGCAATTGTACCTTGGTCGATGGCGGACAAGCCGACGATGGATAAGGTTAATTCTAGGAAAGAAGATGTAGACAAGGAGGCATCTGAAGAGACTTCAGGAAGCTCCAGTTGTGACTCTGAAGAAAGCACAAATTCCGATAATGATTCAGAGAAACTGAATAATTCTGCATCAGAATCGCATTTACTGCCTAAGACTCACCGACAGCTGTGCCGATCTCCTTGCTTAGAGCCTCATCTTCTAAAAAGAAATGAAATCTTGCAAGACTTTAGGATAGAAGAGGCTCAGATAGTACCGAAGGAAGTCAAAAAGCCCCCTGATGTGGTGAAAGAATATCAAACCAAACTGGAGTTTGCACTTAAGTTGGGTTACTCTGAAGAGCAGGTTCAACTTGTACTAAATAAACTTGGTACTGATGCTTTAATAAACGATATTTTGGGAGAACTTGTCAAACTTGGGAATAAAACTGAGACTGATCAGTCTGTAACTAATGCTAACACTAGTGTAATGCGTGAAGCGTCTTCCATAGAGTCTCAGAGGTCAGAATCTCCGCTGCAGGAGGATGTGCCGGAGGATGGTGACAACCTGAGGCCAATAGTTATTGATGGCAGCAATGTTGCAATGAGGTATGTGACCATGAAGCTTTTGCTTTTGTCTTTAAGTGGAAACAGAATTGCCTTGTCCAATTCAAGCACTGATGTTCTGTATAATTGTCTAAAACTGTGTGCAGGTTCTCTTGCAAGCTTCTTCCTCAACCACACAGTATGCCGATCTTGTAATCAGGCTAGAGGTCTGTAAGAGTCCAGTGGTTTGTACTTGCTGTTAAAATAACCATAGGTTAATTATGTCAATCTCCCTGTGTACACAGCTATCAAATCTCTCCTTCCCACTGCCAGTCTAATAGTTAATTAACTTTGATATGCTTAAAAAAATCCTTATTAGGCACCATTGCTACAAGTAATTGCTGTATTCGGTTACATACAAGAGGTCAAAGCAAAGATTCTTTAAGATTATAAACCAGTAAGTGACGTAGAAGAGACTGGTTTAAGGGGTACTTTTCCGTGGTAGGTTCATATGAAAAGTGATCTATCAGTAAAATCTGAGTGTTGGTTATCAGATTTGGAGCTTGACTTTACTGTTGTTAAATCCTGAGATAACTGCGTCTTCAGACTTTCACTTACATGCCTGTGGGTGATGCTTCTGCCTGCAGCATTCACCCATTCTGACCCCACTCGCCTAGGTGCACAGC
The DNA here is from genome assembly GCF_013377495.2 of Cygnus atratus. Taxonomy (NCBI): domain Eukaryota; kingdom Metazoa; phylum Chordata; class Aves; order Anseriformes; family Anatidae; genus Cygnus; species Cygnus atratus. The sequence continues at coordinate 191,065,127 of NC_066362.1, read as the reverse complement.
AAGAAACTTGTCTGGTGGGAGGCAGGAGGTTCATACTTCCTCAGTGATTACACAGATGGAAATGGCAGAGAGATGCTCAGAGATGGTTTTTACAGCTGTGTAAATGATTAAGCGACAAATTGATTAGTAACTAATTAGGTAATTCATAGGGATTATCTGATTACTGGCAGCACAGTTTAGAAGGACATTTTTCATCTCCTAATGAATTGATGTGGTTATATTAACATAGCAATAAAAGTTGGTGCGAGACTCTTCCGGGATAAAGGCTATAGGTCACTAGTGGGGTTTCCCAGGGCTCCATTTTAGGGCCAGTTCTCTTCAATGTTTTCATAAATGACTTGGATGCAGGACTTGAAGGTGTTTTGAGTAAATTTGCAGATGGTGGTACTAAATTGGGAGGAGCTGTTGACTCCATTGAAGGTAGAGAGGCCCTGCAGAGACATCTTGACAAATGAGAGAACTGGGCAATCACCAACAATATGAAGTTTAACAAGAGCAAGAGACGGATTCTGTGCATGGGATGGAGCAACCCTGTCTGTACGTACAGAGTGGGGGACAAGAGGGATCTGGGTGTTCCAGTCAACAGCAAGTTGAATGAGCCTGCAGTGTGTCCTGGTAGCCAGGGGGGCAACCACACTCTGGGGTGCATCAAGAATGGCACTGCCAGCCAGGTGAGGGAAGGGATTGTCCCACTCTGCTTGCACTGGTGTGGCCTCACCCTCAAGTACTGCATGCTGTTTTGGGCACCACAATATAAGAAGGACATAAAACTATTAGAAAGTATCCAAAGGAGGGCTACAAAGATGGTGAAGGGTCTAGAAGGCAAGATGTATGAGGAGCAGCTGCAGTCCCTTGGTTTGTTCAGAGCAGAGCAGGCTGAGGGGAGGCCTCATGGCAGCCTGCAGCTCCCTCACGAGGGGAGCGGAGGGACAGGCGCTGAGCTCTGCTCTCTGGGGACAGACAGCGACAGGACTCGAGGGAACGGCATGGAGCTGGGACAGGGGAGGGTCAGGCTGGGTGTTAGGGAAAGGTTCTGCACCCAGAGGGTGGTCGGGCACTGGGACAGGCTCCCCAGGGCAGTGGTCATGGCACTGAGCTTGCTGGAGTTCAAGAACCATTTGGATAATGCTCACAGATGTCTGGTCTTATTTTTGGGTGCTCCTGTGTGGAACCAGGAGCTGGATTCAGTGGTCCTTGTGGGACCGTTCCAACTCAGGATATTCTGTGATTCTGTAGTGCTTCTTTCCAAATGAGGTATTCGTATTTTTTTCTACTTGATGAGTCATTAGTAGTCTTGCTCAACTTGAGTTGTAAAAGAGTTTTGTCCAGTTGAACAAACACTATTCTGATGCTAAAATGGATTTGAACTGCCTTTTACAGAAATCCAAAACACTTGTGTGTTAGTTAGTTTGCATTGCTCAGATGTGATGCCTGAACTTAAGGTGCCCTACTCCCATTAACTGCACCCAACAGATTCCAGTAGCTCCAGACCAGTCACCTTTCCCTGATGTTTATTCAGCTATTACCTTAAGTAATAAGGATATGACTTCCTATTCTCAGTTACTTCCTTGATGCCTACATAAAACGGGCCAAATGTGAGTCCATGCTATGCATGCTACAGGGCCTTAAGATAGAAAAACTATTATATTAACTGATTTAGTCTATATCTAAGAACATAATTAACAGCTCTTTACTTCTTTTTCACCAACTTTATATGATAGAATCATTGAGTTTGGAAGGGACTTCTTGAGGTTTTCTAGTCCGGTCCCCCTGCACAGAGCAGTGTCAATTCTAGGCCATGTCCATTTGGGTTTCAAATGTGTTTAAGGATAGAGATTCCACGTGTTCTCTGGGCCAGTGTTTGAATGCCCTCAGTATAAGGAAGTTGATTTTCCTTTTTTTTTTTTTTTTTTTTATGTTTCAACAAAATTTCTTGTACTTTTGTTAGTGCTCATTGCCTCTCATCATGTCACTGGACACCACTGAGAAGTCTGTTTCAGTCTTCTTTATTCTCTCCCTATAAGGTATTTATACATATGGATAAGATCTCCCTGAGCCTTCTGTTCACCAGTCCCAGCTCTGTCAGCCTCTCCTGGTCTGACAGATGCTCCAGTCCCTTAATTATCTTTGTTGCCATTCTCTGGGTTTGCTCCAGTATGTCTATATCTATTCTTATATGGGGGAGCCCAGCACTGAACCCAGCACACCAGATGTGTCTCACAAGGACTGAGCAGAGAAGAAGGATCACCTCCCTCAACCTGCTGGCAACACTTTTCCTAAATGCATCCAAGGACTCTGTTGGTCTTCATGCTACAAAGGCACATTGCTGGCTCATGGCCAGCTCAGTGCACACCAGAAGCCCCAGAGTCATTCTCTTCAGAGTCGCTTTCCACTTGGTGGCCCCCAGTTTGTACTGATGTCTGGGGTTATTCCTCCCCAGCTGCAGGATTGGCATTTCCGTGTGTTGAACTTGCTGAGGTTCCTGTTGGCCTGTTTCTGTACCAGTCCTCAGGAACATCCACATTCACCATGACCTTTCAGAGGTTACCAAGAACGGCCTCACAGTGTCATCAGCCAGCACTCCTGAATGCATCCTGTCAGGACCCAGTGGTTTGGGAATGTCCAGTTGAAGTGTTCCCGGACCTCTGCCAAGGAGAAGCCTTCCTTGCTCCAGACTTTCCTTGGACCAAGATTCCTGAAGGCAAATCTTTCCAGTAAAGACCAAAGTAAAGAAAGCATTGAGTACCTTCAACCTTTTCACATCCCTTGTGACAAGGTACCTACGTCTTCTCTCCAGGGCCATATCCCATGGGATTCTTCTAAACAGGGTAGAGTCTGCTCTTCTGAAGTCCAGGGTTGTGATTGTGCTTTTTCCATTGCTCTTTCTTTGAAGGCTCCTGAACACCACTCAGGTCACTGCAGCCAAGGCTGCCCCTGACCTTCATATCCCTGACCAGTTCTTCCTTGCCTGTAAGTACGAGGTCCAGCAAGGTTCCCATGTTGGTTCCTCAGTCACCAATGCTAAGAAGTTGTCATCAATGCACTCTAGAAACTTCTGGGTTTTGCTCTGCTTCAAAGACACTTTTGCTCTGCTTTCATTCAGCCAGTTGGCAAAGATGTGTTCGTTCTGCTTGGCCAAGTGGATTCCATGTTTAGCTAGAGATCGGTCCTTGATTATGGAAGAGGGTCCCATGTTTGTAAAAAAAAAAAAAAAAAAAAAAAAGTGTGCACCTGTTGCTGACACTAGCCATGCAACCAGTTGTTTACCTGCAGGATGGGTCTCTCCCCTTCGAGAAAATAGGTAATAGTAAATAAGTACTTTAAATACTTAAAAGGAAGGAGTTCAGCTTTTTCCCACTGCTTTGAATGTTGTTGGTTTGCATGTAAGATACAGGAGTTCTCCTGCAGTTCAGACATCTTATTCAAATTTCTGTATCTCTGTATGTCCAGGGTACTGTTATGAGTACCTAACACCTATGAACTGGCACAGTCTATTGTTTTTCTTTCCTCTTTGCTTTTGCAAGCTGTTGCCAACTAGCCCACTTCGGAGCTGCTAACAGGAAAAGCAAGACCATAGCTAGTCTTGGAAGTTTTCTTGTATGTTCTCACAAGAATGGGTAGACTTATTAGACTTCTTATCCCTCTGTTGTCATAAGACATGTACATACTGATTTACTATTATAATTACTCTAAATAAGAACTGCTTGTTTTCCTTTAAGGGATCAATTTGGTGTATGGGGGAGGAAGGGAGGTATTCTGGTGAAGGTTGAGGTGAGCAATGCCCAATAATACAAGTGAGGTGAGACAGCTGTCCTCTTCTGGAAGCATCAGAGACTGCGTGCTGCCCTGTCTCCATTTCGTGTCTAGGGATGTGGTTTCACAGCACATCCAGGGAGGGACACAGGGTGACTTCCTGGCACTGAGAGGTGACCCTGAAAGTGATGCTTCCCTCCCTGCATCTTATCTAGTGACAGCACAGCTGCAAGCTGAGTTGATTCAGCTTCATTTCTGACTTTTTTTCTTCTAAATTAGGGTTATTTTTTCCATTAGACCTGTAAATGAAACCAGATGTCTTGGTGGTTGGGCGAACAGCTAGGTCTGAAACAAAGGAGGAAGGACTTGTCTGATTATGTGGCTGGATGTTCATATTTGTGTAGCTGGTTGCGTAAAGCCAAGTGATGGTGGGTAGATTTGTGAGTCCCTTGAGGATAAAGGGCAGCGTAGATCCAGGCTTGGGCCAGAATAACTCACTCTGGCTGGTTTAGGTGCCGGTCTAGTCTGGTGGCTGCTGTTCCAGACAAGCTGCTCTAGCAAGCTTGCTAAACCTCTCTTACTGTAGTGGGCTTCCTGACATTCACTAATGCTTGGAAAATCTTTCTTATACTTTGAGGTGGCATTGCTTGTCATTTGTGCCTTAAACTGAGAACAGTTGATCAGATGCATCTTGTGTATTTCATATTTTAACGCTCCAATATTGGCTAAAGAATATGAATTGGTTAAAGTGTGAAAACAAAGCAACATTCCCCCCTCTTTCAACACATGTACATACACTCTTTTCTTAAACCAATCCTACAGATGAGACTGGCTTGTGTGTGCGTGTACCTAATTTAAAATTAGATCTGAAGAGAAGACTGGATAATCCCTTAGAGCAGGTGTAGAGCACTTGCTGTACATTTACTACAACTGAGAGTGAAGCTGGACTGCGGGGTAGAAACCTGGGATTCACTCATACCGTACTTATGCAGTGAAGTACACTGGCATTGCAGAGTTGTGTAGATGTAACTGTGCTGCAGAACAGTGTTCTAGATTGTATTCATTGTAATGCAAAATTGTAATTCAGAGCCTTAGTCCACAAGAGTAAGAAAAGCATTTGTCCACTATATAGAAATTCACTCAGCACCTTATTTAGTGCAAACTGCGCAGCAGATGCTATACAGATAACACCTTTCAGTACACAGTAGTCCTGTATCCCCGTTTGAACCTTTAAGCTAACCTAAATTTTCCATTCACTTAACAGAGGTAGACAAAAGAAGGTAATCTTTGCCTATCTAGCAACTACCGATCATCATCTCTTCACCCCTGTGTCTGCTGTCTGTCCTGGACCTGCTTTTTGTGCATCCCAGGCTGCTTTGTCTGGAGTGGAGGGGAGAAGGTCCTGTTTCTCCACGAGGCAGCAGAGACAAGGATTTGAGGGGTTTTTGCCCCTTCTTTTTAAGGCTTTACTGCAGAGGTTCAGAGAGTTCCTTCTGAAGAGAGAAAATAGGCTGTGGCTTATTTGACGCAGTCCTTTTCCTTTGCTTGTCCTTTTCAAGGATAAGGTTGGGACTCTGAAAATTGCCTGAAATTAGTTACTGCTGCGATGCTTTTCTTTGCTAGAATCAAAGTCAGCCTTTTGCCAGCAAGAGTACAGAGTAAGAAACAGTGTTGTTAGTTACAAAGACAATTGCAAAACTTTCACTATGTTATTTATGTGCTTCTGTCCCATATTTGTTACCTTTACAAGGCAACTGTGGGTGACTTCACTTTTTTTACTGACAGGGACAATGAATTACAGGTTTTACGTAAATGTACATAAAACTTTGTGCTGAAAACGTATAAACAAAGTCTGAACCTTGTTGCTGTGCTTATGGTGAAAGCAACGTGAAGACAAGAATGGTAAGCATGTAATGGCTGCATTAGAATTTTTATTCAACCACTTTCAGAATTACATAGGAGAAAGAACTGAAGTTTTGATCATGTGTGATGTGGGTTTGCTGGTTGAAATCAATGAATCTTATTCTGAGTAAGTAGATTTTTCTGAAACCTTCGCCCTTAGTATTCCAAGATGATGTAGGCATTGAACTTCAGCTTCCCCGTTTGGAAAACCCCAGCCGTATTGGTGGTACATCCTTGCACAAGGACAGTGCCAGCTGAGATGTCCATTGCATACCTAACTTTTATTTGGGAGAGGAGGATGCTGACGTTTTGTTTTTTAGTTAAATGCGCTCCCACTTAAGAAAGGCAGAATTTTTACAGTTTTCTTACAGCTTTCCTGCCCAGCCTTGCCTCCAGCTGGATGGTCTAGGCGCTCGGTGGTATCAGAAATGCATGTCCACACCTGGCAGGTATGACAGCACCAGTGCTGTTCAGGAGGGGCATTCAGCTGGAGGATGTGCAGGAGATACCCAAAGGTGCCTCAGCCAGCGCTGGACATCTCTGTTTAGGTATCTGAGTCCTCTCCACGTGTGTTAATCACGACACAGGTCATTTGGCAGTAGTAAAAGGTTTGCTGATACCCAGACTACGTAGTTTTTCCACAGCTGCAAATCTTCGTGCAGTGTCAACCAAAGGATGATTGGTTTTGTCTCCTCTATGCCAGATGTAGTTTCCATCTAGCAATTAAATTGCTTATGTATTGTGATAATTAACCAACAATTCAGCTGCATTAGCCTCTTCTCAGACTGCCTGCTGCTGAGCTCAGTAGCCACAAGAACACTGGTTGAGACATTCATCCCTCAGTGGCACTGGCACTAACATGGCACTAAAGCAGCATTTTCTCCATGATCTGACTTGTTTCTTAAATTATTTTGGGAAGGCACTTTAAGCAATAGATAAAAATATTTTTCCAACAAGTAACGATCATGTGGATGGGAGCCTGTTACTGGCAGCTCTGAGTGTAACTTCTCTTTGTCTGTTTTGAACTCTGACTGCTGAGTGTGTGACTCTGGCTCGGTCACGCACCCGCATGTGTGTCTGGCCGGTGCCAGCACTTGCCGTGCTCCTGAGAGTGCCCCAGCACTGGAAGTCCTGCAGCTGAAGTGGTGTTTTCATACAGGCTTTTGATACAAGGCCATTTTCCCTCAAAGACCTCAAAGCATTGGAGTCATTTGGACTAATGGGGAAAAAAAAAATTGTAAACTGTTTGATCCACTTCACATCTGCACCAAAATGCAGATAAGAAGCAGGGTGGAAGGCTCTGGTTACTGAGAAATGCTTTGGAACAAATTATTACCCTGGTCAGGAAATTGGTGGAGCTTTATAACGAAATTTAAAATAATAATAATAATAAAAGGGAGGGCGAGGAGGGATGATGTTAGTGATAAAACCAGCCTGCCAGGCTAATGAGTCACTCATCCAGGGTGGAAATTCTTATCTCTCTTGTGGACTGCTTCCCCCCTATGAAATGAAGGAAGAAAATCCTCTAAATTTAAGAAAATCGCCTCTAAATGTACTAGACTGATCAACATTTTAGTTTTGTTGTTCTTGTTTTTTAATAAATATACGTTTATCTGTGAAGTATTTGTTGTGTACAGAATTCACTTAGATAAAAGCCTGTATATGAATTGCTACAGATCTTATTACAGCTTTCAGCTCTAATGTCATTAGTATGTATTCTGCAGCTTTCAAAATCTGAGCCAAATTTTGGGTTGAATATTGGATTACAGCATGGCAGAAGCCTTGCAACTGTTGTTAGTAGTCAATGTTTTAGGAGTATACCATAACTCCTTTCGATGACTTAATCGCTTGAAAATCTAATCTAGGGGCTAGGAAGGTAACCGAGAAAATGAAAATGTTCTCATCAGATATTTTGCCACTTTTCTACTAACTCTGTCAGCCTAGAAAATGCTTGACTGTTTTTGCTCAGGAAGTGTTCGGTGTAGTACTACTAGCTTTTTATTTTTTTTCTTTTAAAAATAAAACTACATCTATCGACAGGCCAAACATGAAGGTAGTAACAAAAAGAAATCATTCATGCATGGTATGAAAGAGTAATAGATACTTCTTAAGGAATATTCTTTATTTTCCTTTAACTTGGAGCAGTAGTTTAAATACAGTCGGCAAACAGAAACAGAGCAGAATACACTAATTTGCTATTGCTGTTATCCTGACTGCCCAGAGCTTCCAAATACTTGCAATATTTGGAAGAGTTTTCTTTTTTTTTTTTAAAAAAAAGCTTCTTGACAAAGAAATACAAATATTTCTTCTCTTTACAAATAATCAGAAAGAAGAAAGAGGAAGAAGCATGACTTCAGTCTTTTCATCATGATATATCATAAAGCTGATGAAGCACAAAGATCACAAAAAGGAGAGTGTCAAATCTGCATAACCACAAAACAGAAAAAAAGAACAAATTTTAATCACATTTTTCAGCCTTTTTCACTAATAATTCAATTTTTTTTTGGAATTTTTATCAGTTCAGATACTAGCTTAGGCATGCCTTTGAAGAGAAGCAAAAAAATATGAAGACTTATGTGAGCTGTAAATCCACTTGCTCAGCAATGCTGAAAAGCTTGTATGTATTGTAATATATTTCCCATTTCTGTTATGTAGAGTTTAAGTATATTTCAAATTTATGCTCTGTTTGAGAATATTTCAATGGTCTGGGTTAGGAAAGAGAAAGCTGAGGAGCTTCTGAACTGCCTGATCCTTGCTCTGCCTTGAACAGTGTGGCTTGAATTCCAACCCAGCGGAGAGCAGCAGGAAAGAATTTTCCTTTCTTTCAGAGAGGCCAGGATTTTGTTCCAGAAGTGATTTATCCGATTTATGGGGAGAAACATACTGTTCATGCTGTTACTAAACCGTTCTCTAACAAAACGCTGGTTCACCGTAAGGAGTGAAAAGTGGTTTTATCCAGTTGAAACCATGGAGATTGTTTGGAGTAATATCAGCACGGTGATTTCACTGGAATTTAGTAGCTGGAAGAAACCCTTCCTGACTGTTTTAAAATGGATTGCAATATGTGCACAGTTGTACATGATCTGCTGATAGCATGAGCAGGAACTTCTTGTATCAGACTCCACAAGGGAGGCTGACTGATGCATGCAGGGAAGAAACCCTGCATCACTCAGCAAAAATAAAAACGTGGTGCTTGGCCTGCCCCCTGAACACACTCAGGAGTCCTGCATGTGTGTTATCACAGGGGGGTGTAATTACATTTGCCATAGCTGGAAATACTCTTGGCCATTTTTTTCCTGTGCATATGTGTGCATTTTAAATGTGATGCATCTGTGCATGGTTTGGCTTCCCATTCCTGCGAAGTTACAAAATACATACTGCTCTTTCAGCTAAACAAATGCAAGAATAATTGTATGATATAAAGTGATGCCTAGAAAAAATATTGTATGTAGTTTATTATTTTGTTATTACAATGTAATAGTGTATTACATTACAGTAATGTACAAAACAAGTACCCATAGCTAAACAGGCTGTGAAGGTACATAAATCTCTTGTGCCCTACAGTCTTCCTAGTATAGCCTTGTAGGCAAGGAGATGGACTTAAGCAATCCTTAGAGAGTTCCTTGTGCCAGCTAAAACCCGCAAACTTTGATTGTTGCAGTCTGCAGCAATTGCAATATCTTGATTTACGTTCCCAGGTCCTGTTTCCAGTATCATTGGAGAGGAAATAATGCAAGTACTTCCTTAAAACAGAAATGTGGTAGTCTTCTTTTTTTCTAATTTTTTTTTTTGTTCTTCTTTTGTGGGGCCTGTGACCTTCAACACAGCCTCTGCTGAGGATGGTTCTTTGTGAGAGGTGTTAGCCACGATTCAACATCTCTCAGCCCCTGGACACATATGAAGGTGTAGGCCACATCCTGTGCAGGCTTCTGGAATCTGAACACAGTTTCTAATTTTTTTCCTCACTATTCCTGTAGCGCTTCATCCAGTGTGCAGTTACTCAAGTTTCCTCAATCAAGGAACATAGGGCAGTGCTGTGGTTTAGAAAGGATACTTTAGAATGGCTGTACTGAAAAAAAAAAAAGTTTCTTAATAATTTTTCTCGTGTTTATATTTACTTAGCAACTTGAAGGTAGGAAGAACTTTTAGGTGTGTCATCATATTGTCCCTGTCACAAACCACTCCTCGGTGAATGAATTGTCTCCTACCTTTCTGGAAAAGCAGGTGATGCAGTGTATGCAACAAGCCTGTCAGGCAAAAGCTAGCGGCTTGCTGTTGTGCCCGCGTGTCTCTTCTGCTACATAGACCTGTGCGGTTGGGAAAGACCTTAGAAAAATTGCCAGCCTTCTTGTTTGTGTGGGGACAAAGCTTGGACCAGTCCCAGAGGAGCCATCTGGCTTGTTCTTAAACGTGTCCCATAAGGAGATCTCAAAACACCCCTCGGCAGATTGTCCTGTTAATTGATTAGAAAGATTTTTCTAGTGCATTGCTTAGCTGTTCCATACACACATTATAGTGACTTTTCTGTCCCTACCCAGTGGGACCAGGATGGGCTGGCCCCAGCTGGCAGCCAAGCACCCAGCCAGCTGCTTGCTCACCACCACCCCACAGCAGGACAGGGGAGAAAACGGGAGGAACACCAGCGAGAAAACTCAGAATAATGACAGGGAAATGACTCGCTAAGTATTGATGCAGGCAAAAAAGTCTCAACTTGGGGAATTTATTTTAGTTTATAAGCAGTTAATAATTATCTAATTACTTATTTAGATAATGGAAAACAAAAAAGACAAACATTAAAATACATGAGGGAAAATGTCTCTCTTTTCCCTTTTCCACACTCACTTCACTTCAGCCACCTCTCCTCACTGCTGCCTTATCCCCACGCTCGCTGCAGGCACCTCTCCTCCCCAGGTTACATTCAGTCCCTTCCATGAGGCCATGAGTGGTGTAGGGGGTTGGGCTCAGGACACATTTGTCTGTGCTGCTCCTTCCTTTTCATGCTTTTCTTCCTGCACTCTAGCACAGGCCCTTCCCAGGCCGCAGTCCCTCCGGGGCTGTGCCTGCTCCAGCATGGCCCCATCCCTGGCCACAGTCCCTCTGAGGGAGGTACCTGCTCTCCCACAGAGCACCTTCTCCTCCTCTGGCCTTGGGGGTCCCTCATTACCTTCTCCTCTGACTGTGCCGTGCTTTTGCCCTTTCTTAAGTGTATTTTCACAGAGGTACCACCAGCTTCTCTGACAGGCCTGTTGGGCAGCAAGCTGGAATCAGCTGTATCCAGCATGGGGAGCCTCTGACCTCTCCTCACAGAGGCCACCCCTGCAGCCTCCCCGGGACTAGAACCTTTCCATGGAGGCCCAGTGGTTGGTTGCTGTCTTACATTCCAGTTACATCCAATGTATTAAGACATTTTTTTCCCAGAGTAACTACATGAAGTTCTTCCAACCTTTCCCCATAGGTTTCGTTTTGGTTTCTTTTGGATCCTCTCCAGTTTCTCTCTATCTTTCATAATATGCAGTGCCTGAAATTGGATGTGGTAGTCAGCTGAGGACTCATCTGCCTTTAGCAAATGAAATAATTGCATCCCTTGCCTTACCTCAGACGGTTATTGCACAATGGACGCACATCTTTTGTTTTGCTTGTGTCTGATCGTATTCTCCTGAACTTGTGTCTCTCCGTGTTTTTTTTAATGCACAATTAATTTACCTTCCTAAGTGCAGTACTAAGCAAATTCTTAGTTTTCTTTTGTTGACTTCAGTCTCCAGTTTGCCCTAATCTGTCGTGCAGAGCTCCTGCCTCCCGCTGGGGTTAGGAGTCCTCCTCCTCTTCCTCTGCTCAGATGGGAGCTCGCTGAGCTCCTGTGCTGGGACCCTGCTGGCCCTTCAGGCCCCGTGCACACAGGGGCTTGGTGTTCATTGCCAGCATTTCCTCAAAAAGTTGCACTCTTTCATGGGGTATTTCAGCCTTCCCTTACCAAGTCTCTGTGGGGGTTATACACCAGATTTTCGGTTGGGCTGTGAGGATTTTTAACGCTCTGTGCTTGTATTTTTCCTATTTGTCTAATCTGTTCAGAGATATTAAAAATACTCAGCAGATTCATTGTCCCTCTGCCATATCATTTTGCAAGTGATAGCAGCATTTGGGCAAGGCTCAGACTGACCCCCAGTTGCCTTTAGAAACCCTGAAACAAGTGAACAACATGATCCTGGATGGGGAGATTTGTGTTTCACTGTGTTTCTTGTGCACTCACAGAAAAGCGAAGTCATATAACAAGGAATTTTAATGTGTGTTTCAGCCACGGGAATAAAGAAGTATTTTCTTGTCGAGGAATCAAATTGGCAGTAGACTGGTTTTTGGAAAGAGGCCATAAGGATGTTACAGTGTTTGTGCCAGCATGGAGGAAAGAACAGTCAAGACCTGATGCTCTCATCACAGGTAAGCTCTGTTCTGCCTTTACTGGTTTGTTTGTTGCTTTGTACAATGTGAATGCTACTGCACAAATGAACAGATCATAAAAAATGAAAGACTATAATAGAAAGTACCTTTGGTGTAGCAACTTCATTGCAATCTTCAGGAAGGAAAAAGGCAAAGAAATGTTATCACCAAGTCCTCCTTTTCTGCTCGCCTTATAAATTTTCCCTTAATATTGCTACTTACTTCTTCAAGAACATTACTGCCATTTTTTAAACCTGTTCCAACCATGTAGCATTGGCAGCAAAGATTTGAAGGCAGTGATTCACCAAGTGATGGTTCTTGTGGTGAGCAGTCTGCCAGCCTGGCCTGTCTGCCAGTCACCTGCGGTGAGTCACTCTGCCCTGCACCGGGAATGAGGAATGATCCTGGCAGAAAGGGAACAGTTCTCCTTTTGAACGTTACTATTAACAAGTGAGAAAGCTTTTGAAAATGTCTGTTTTAAATGTGCTTATTAAAAAAAAAAAAAAAAAAAAAAGCTGTAGAAGCATTTACTTCTTTATCCAGCTTCTTTGTTCTGTATGGAGTATGGAGAGTTGTCCCACTTCTGCCCTAAAGTTGAAGCAGAGGAGAATTAGGGCTTTTTTTTTTGCCTTTTTTTTTTATTCATTTTAAACATAGAATCACAGAATCATTAAGGCTGGAAAAGACCTCCAAGATCATCTAGTCCAACCATACCCCTACCACCAATGTCACCCACTAAACCATGTCCCTAAGCACCACGTCCAACCTTTCCTTAAACGCCTCCAGGGATGGTGACTCCACCACCTCCCTGGGAAATCCGTCCCAATGCCTGACTGCTCTTTCTGAGAAGAAATGTCTCCTAATTTCCAACCTGAACCTCCCCTGGTGCAAAGGAAGGGAAGCCTATGAGAATAGTAGCTATGACTTCTAAAATAATATGGAAGCATGTTTTGATTTGCATGTGCATTTCTGTGCATTTCTGAAGAGCTGGAAAGGTCTTTACAACTCTTCATTTCATTTGCCCTATTGCTACAAGAGCATGCAATGTTAGTGCAAGAAAGCATTTGGAAAGCTGTTGTCATCCACTCAACAGAGGCAGTGTGGAGCCTTTCTCTTGAAGGTAGTCAGGTAAATGTTTGCTATAGGCTATTGCAAAGATAATACAGAAAACCATACCCCAAGAAAGAAGATACATCGTCTTTCATAAGAGCTGGTCTTGATCGAGTTGTTTCACTGTACTAGTGTTTGAGGTATGAGAAGAGCATTGGCTAAGTAATAAAGAGTTGACTATTTAGAATTGAAATATAACATCTGCTGGAGCTGTGGCTAGGCCTAGAAGCCCTGAAAGGAGTTTCAAGCAAGTAGGAAGTCTTAGAGTTGACCAGTTGTCTGCCATGAAAAACTAATTTCCTGCGTGTCATCATGGACCCTGAAAATGGGAGGAAAACCAAAGCAGTTTATTGTGTCTTCTGTAAAACAAAAGTTTTATCAGGATGCAGGGAGCCTGTTGGCCAACAGTCTTGTGAAATACATTGTGCTGACACTCCATTTCTGGAGAGATGTATCTGAAATATGTGGCCATCTGGAATTTTGAAAAAGTCTCAAATGACTAACTAATGGTTCTAGACTGTCCATATTTATAAGAAACTTCTTGGACTATGTAATGACTGCATTTTTCTTATTACTACCTGCCATTCATCTAGACTTGGCAGATTTTTTGTTCTTAATGGGGAAAAATCACTTTCCTTCAGACTCTCACTCATCATCTACCACACAGGGAGAAAAATGCCTACAGAAAGGCTCCTTAGAAAATCATTTCTAATCTTGTGTTTTTTCTAGTAAGCAGATAAATGCTTGCATGAAATATATTGCATATTTGTAATATTAGTGCTGTATTGGAGTCTTTTTTTTTTTTCTGGATGGAACATGTTCCCTGTCGAGTTTCTTGTGCTACAAAACAGCTGAGTTATTTGAGATTTAAACCATTATTAAAAGCCATGACTCATATTCAGCATACAAGTGTCTTCTGCAGTTGTAGGTGTTGCCTAGCTTTCTGCTTATTCTTCTTTTGTAGCTTGTCTGCTCTGAGGAGAGTGATAGCTAGCAGAAACAACAGAAGGCAGGGGTGCCCCAGCGCTAGGTGCACTGGTGCTACACCCGGAGTCTTAGTCCAGGTCACCTCCTTGGTAGTCTGAGCTCCTCAGGGCCTCCGGGTTCAATAAAAAGAAAGAGAGAATGCTTTTGGAGGGGTGACTGAAGGACTGTGTAGGACAAGGAGGAATTACATCAAATGTTAAACACTTATTCAGCAGGATGAAGAGAAACCTTTCTGGGTTTGGTAAGACTTCATACATAACATTGAAAACTCTTCAGTGAAAGATAAGTTCTGAGCCAATACTGGCGGTAAAAAAATAAGTAAAAATTCTGTTGCTTTTTTTATATGGTTACAAGATGACATCAGAAGTCTTTTTAGCAGATATTATTAAAATTTGTGAAGAGCCTGAGTGTCTGTACACATCATAGGTTTTCTAGTCCTTATGGGTACTAGGAGTACCCTTCTTGTGATGGGGAGAGACTTTAATGAGGCAGTTCCATTAATTTAAGCTACTGAAGTTGTTGCAAAAGATATTTCTTGCTGGCGGGTACCACAACAGGATGGAAGAGTTGTATCATTACCACAGAGCTCAGTTACGGAAAACCTTTGGCTGTAGCTGGGTGTAACCTTCCTAATCACTGACATTGAGTAAGATTTAAGACTTTTTTCCCTCAAGCAGAGGGGTTTTTCACAGGAGTTTTGGTAAGCAGTGTTTCCTTTAACCACAGCAAAGTGAACAAGGTCCCCTGTGTTGCTCTTAGAGAAATGCTGTGTAACGGAAGGTTTTCATTTGCTTTGGTTTGGTTTTGAAAGTATTGCTGGTTGATTGCTGCCTGTAACTTCAAGTATCACACATCACACATCTTCTTCAGGGCTGTAGCCTTTTAAGATATGGTTAGTCCTAAATGCTTGGGTTTTCTTCCTAAAATCTAATGTCTTCAGAGGTGAAACAAACATCTTTTTCTTTACTTTATTTTTTTTGACCTTTGATTCTTATTCCTTGTAGATCAAGAGATCTTGCGTAAATTAGAAAAAGAGAAGATTCTTGTGTTCACACCGTCCCGCCGAGTGCAAGGGAGAAGGGTGGTATGCTATGATGACCGATTCATAGTGAAGCTGGCCTTTGAGTCAGATGGCATCATTGTTTCTAATGACAACTACAGGGATCTAGCTAATGAGAAGCCTGAATGGAAGAAGTTCATAGATGAACGCTTGCTGATGTATTCATTTGTTAATGACAAGTAAGTCATTCTATCCTTCTAATTAAAATAACTGAGGAAAAGTAAAAATAACTAAAACTAAACTAAAATAACTAAATAACTAAGTAAAATAAATGAGGAAACGACAGTGTGAAGACTGTTACAAATTTATCTTCCACCCAAATCATTAAAGTAGATGCAGGAAGATAGAAGGAATAGTTTGTCATAGATTTGGTGTTCTGAATAAAAGTACTTGAACTTGATTTTTGTTCGTTTGTTTGTTTGTTTTGTTTGTTTGGTTTTTTGCCAGACCTTTTTATGGCAATATGTTTATATCTTTATATTGTAAAATTATTTGCCGCTTCTGGTGTATGCCAATGTAAATGCTATATTGTACATATGCTACAGTATAGTATTTCAATTTTCTTGATGTACTGAGCCAGCATTTTTGGGTACCTATGGTTAGTTTCCTAAATCATAAAGTCATAGAACAACCCAAGTTGGAATGGACTTTGGGACGTCTCTAGCTGAACCATCTACTTAGATCCGTCTCTGGTAAATTCATACCCCTGGCCTAAGTGTCACCTGCAATTAATACTGGTGTCTTCTTGTAGTGGGAAGGTCTCAGTACTCTGCCAAGCAGACACTTGTATTTGAGTGCCTCAGTAATGATGAAAAAGCCTTTGACAATCAGCACAGTTTTTCAAATCTAGTTGTGCTGTTTTAAGAAATTGCTGCCCTTGCACTGGTTTAGGGATGGGTTGTGTGCCGCCCTGCCCTGCTGCAGGGCAGTCAGCTGGGCCAGATTAGAGGTGCCTGAAGCAGACGAGGGGTGTCCACACTGTTTGTGTGACTGGTCTCTCAGGTAGCACCCGCAGCAGAAAGGTGGTCTTGCATCACTGCAGGACAGGGATGTCAAAAGCTGCAGCTGATTTCAAAGCAGCTCTGAAAGTACCCAGGCTTAAAAATGTTAGCATGTCAGCTTACGGTGTGGGACACAGTCATGAGGTTCTTGATCATTGCATGAGGAATACGAAAAGGCATTTGCTTCCATAATACTTTTTTGTTGCCTTACAGATTTATGCCTCCTGATGATCCTCTTGGCCGCCATGGCCCAAGTCTGGACAATTTTCTTAGGAAGAAGCCTATTGTGCCAGAACATAAGAAGCAACCTTGTCCATATGGTAATTTGTTTTTCTGTTCAAGTGCTTTCTGTACTGCTGGGACTGGGGACTGAACTCCTGCTTTATTTTAACGCTGCCAAAAATAAAACTTTTAAACAGAGGTTCTTACATTATTGTCTTAGCCTGAGAATGTTTGAAAAGCTGAGCACTGGAGTTAGTGATTTTTTTACATGTGCTGGCTAAAGAACATTTCTGTGTACCAGTTGAACTAAAGGAGCAACTTCATTAATCATTGGTAGGAAGAGATCCAAAACATCACCTAAATTCTTCAGGCTCCAGAAAGCCATTTTATAATGTGCTTTGTCCATAGCACATCTATTTTTTCTGCCAGAAAATGGATTGAGCTGCCTGACGTTTAGCTACTCGCCTTCCTTACAGGCACACCAGCATCTTGACTGAGCTGAACGTTTGCTGCTCTTATGACTCTATGATTTTCATGTTAAGTTTCCCACTTGTATGTCTCCTTAGCGCAATACAGCAAGTGTGTGCATACACGCAGATGGCATCATGTTCAGCTCAAAATGTGGCTGGTGGTGTTGGTCTGTGTTCCTAGAGCAGTTGCTGCAGCACATTACCACTGCCTCTTTTACTGACAATACAAGAAAGGAGATCCTAGATCTCACCACGTCACACAAAACCATTTGCACGATCCTTTTAGAAACACAGAAAGGTTTGGGTTGGAAGGGACCTTAAAGATCATCAAATTCCAACCCCCTGCCATGGGCAGGGACACCTCCCACCAGACCAGGTTGCCCAAAGCCCCATCCAGCCTGGCCTTGAACACCTCCAGGGATGGGGCATCCACAGCTTCTCTGGGCAACCTGTGCCAGGGCCTCACCACCCTCTGAGGGAAGAATTTCTTCCTTATAACTAATCTAAATCTCCCCTCTTTTAGTTTAAAGCCATTCCCCTTCATCCTATCACTACACTCCCTGACAGTCCCTCTCCAGCTTTCCTGTAGGCCCCCTTTAGGTACTGGAAGGCTGCTGTAAGGTCTCCCCAGAGCCTTCTCTTCTCCAGACTGAACAACCCCAACTCCCTCAGTCTGTCTTCATAGGAGAGGTGCTGCAGCCCTCTGATCAATCTTTCAAATTGTCAGCAAAACTTTAAATGAGAGGCATTTTCGTTGTTTAACAATTAACAGATGTTACTGCACGTTTTTAATCTCATTATGTTTGTGTTAACAGGGAAGAAATGTACCTATGGACACAAGTGCAAATACTATCATCCAGAAAGAGGAAATCAGCCTCAGCGATCTGTAGCTGATGAGCTTCGTGCCATGTCTAGAAGCACAGCTGCCAAAACTACAAGTGAAGGAGGACTGGTAAAAAGCAATAGTGTTCCCTGTAGTACTAAGAATGATGGCACTTCTGAGCTTAAGCGTGCCGCTCCGAAAAGGCAATCGGATCCTAGTATAAGGACTCAAGTCTATCAAGACTTGGAGGAAAAGCTTCCCACCAAAAACAAATTGGAAACCAGGTCTGTACCTTCCTTAGTTAGCATACCAAGTTCCTCTGCTGCAAAACCCCAAAGTACTGCACCTTTAACCAACGGCCTTCCATCCGGAGTTCATTTCCCACCTCAGGATCAAAGACCACAGGGACAATATCCTGCTACAGTCATGATGGCAACCAAAAATCACGGAACGCCAATGCCTTACGACCAGTATCCAAAATGTGAGTCTCCCGTGGATGTGGGGTATTACTCTATGCTGAATGCGTATTCAAATCTGAGTATATCTGGTCCACGTAGTCCCGAAAGGCGCTTCTCCTTGGACACAGATTATAGGATCAGCTCTGTGGCTTCTGACTGCAGCAGTGAAGGGAGCGTTAGTTGTGGCAGCAGTGATTCCTACGTGGGTTACAGCGACCGCTCCTACATGAGTTCGCCTGACCCGCAGCTGGAGGAGAACTTGAAGTGCCAGCACATGCACCCCCACGGCCGCCTTAACTCTCAGCCCTTCTTACAGAGCTACCACGAGCCTCTAACCCGAGTGCAGAGTTACAGTCACGAAGAACCAAAGCATCACCACAAACCTCCAGTTCCGTACATGGCTGTGCATCTGCAGCATCCAGCAGTCGGTGCTCGTTCTAGTTGCCCGAACGACTACCCAGCGTCTCAGAGCTCGCCGCACTCAAAGACCATGCACCTGGGGAGAGCCCTCGTGTCCACCAGAATCGACAGCATTTCGGACTCGCGTTTGTACGATAATTCTCCACTGAGACACAGGAAGCCTTTTTCTGGCCAAGACGGGCTTGGAAGCTGGGACAGGCAGAGTTACGGGGTCGATGCCTACGGCTACCGTCAGACCTACTCCTTGCCCAGTAACCCCACGCAGCCGTGCTACGAGCAGTTTGCCTTCCAAAGCCTGCCCGAACAGCAGGACCAGACCTGGCGCGTACCTTACTGTGGAATCCCTCAAGACCCCCCGAGGCACCAAGACACCAGGGAGAAGGTTTACATAAACCTGTGCAACATCTTCCCCCCCGATCTTGTGAGGATTGTCATGAAAAAAAACCCTCACGTGACGGACGCGCAGCAGCTCGCCGCAGCCATCTTAGTGGAGAAATCTCAGCTAGGTTATTGAGAGATGATGCATCTTTGTGGTGTCTAGTAGTTTTTCAGCTCAGCTCTAATGCTGAGGGAGGTTTGCTACAATAGCATTTGGGATCTCCTTCTCAGCAAGGAGGTTATATAGTAATCCATTTATGTGAAATACTGTATCATGGAGTCTGTATGTATAGCCCCATGCATCCGGAGTACCCAGTATGTTTTGTGTTCTAGTTTGAAAATTTTTAAATGGCTATTTTCATGGCTGGAGGATGCTCCAGTTTAAATTAATATATACATATATATATATATGAAAAAAAAAATCTGTCGTCTCTGGTTATAATCTTTGGTGCATCAGGGGTTTATATGCAGCACTTTCTATCCTTCTTACATGTTGTTGCAATTTTCGGTTTTGTTTTTTAACTTGCTGGATGTTTGTCCTTGGGCTGTGGGGTGTCAAAACGACCTGCAGAGAGAGGATTTTGCTTCTTCCAGCAGACAATTTTCAAGCCAAGTTTTTGAACTTTTTACAACACCATGTTTGTTTGTTTGTTTGTTTTTGTGTTTTTTTTTTTTGTGTGCTATAATCATATTTATAGGAAACAAAGATTTACTACAGCACTGACTTTATTTTTTAAACGAATAATTGAGTTACCAGTTAACGGTGAAATGGGTAACGATATATTAGTAATTTATAGTACGGCACTTTTCATTGCTCTTTGTTTTGTTTAAATAGTTACATGTTTTGTTGATGCAGTTGATTAGTAAGATCAAATGCAATCAGAGGACAATTTTTTTCGTATTATTTTTATTTTTTACTTATTTATGGATAAGGTGGAAAGCCTTACTGCCTGATTTTCAAAGGTGCTGAGAATTTGCAGCCCCCTTTGAACCTACCACAAACTGCAAACACTCAGTACCTCCTAAAAACAGGCCACCTTGTTTCAATTCCCATGTGCTGTTTTCCAGCTTTGTGTACTCCTGGTCAGTAGAAAGGGGCCTGAAATCATAGGGTTCTGTTTAGTTGTTTTATGTGTTTTTCTTTGTATTGCTGCACCAGTGTACTGGATAAAATACGCTTTTCATAAAATATTTACCTGTTTTTAAATGAATTTAATTATCTCAATGCAAGTTTTGTATTTAAGATACTGTTTGATTTTTTCTTGCTATTTATCAAGGCTGGCCTGAAAAGGGTTTGTGTGTTGAGGATATGCAACGTTTATTAACTGCACTATGGTAACGATATTGTAGCTCAAAATAATAACTTAAACTTTTTGTCTTTTCTGTTTTGGTTGGGGAGGGAGGGTCGCGGGGAGAGAAGAGGCTGTATGTATTCCTGAGGTTAGTCCTTGGCCTGTTGCATCGTGGAGGCCTGATTCTTGCCACAAATAGTGTAGTTTTAGAAACAGACAAAACAAGTCTGTTTTAGTACTAGTAAGGGATATTTCTGGTTAAAGTCATGGGTTTTACTAGCACCTCGTAAGCTTTTATATACATATATATATATAAAATAGAAATAGATCTTGCAATTGATGTCAGTTGTACTTAACATGACATAGTCAGTTACCTACAGTTTTAGGTTTCCATCCGTTGTAATGTTTTTCAGTGTTAAAAAAAAACCTAGTTTACACTATTACTGCTGATAATTTTGGTACACTTGCTGGAATTTAAAGGCCCTGAAGAACCAGAAAGTACCTTTTACTGTTGATACAAATTGTATCTTTTTAACTGAGAACTATTTTGATTTGTAGATTTAGTAGAAACACAAACGTATAACTATAGTCTTTTGGGCAACATTTTATCCCTTATTGGAAAATTAGAGTTTTCAGACATAGAATAGACTTAGGCGAGTAAAAATAGATATTTATTTAGGTGTCTGTCTCAATTTCACATATTAAAAAAAAAGAAAGAAAGAAACTATTGGCATCTTCTTCCTTCTAAAATCTTTGTAGTGTAAACTCACTAAAATAAAGGTAAAATGCTGCCTGAAAATGATGTCCAAGCACCTTTGAATACGAAGACATTTTCACTACTCGCGCGACACCATGTGTTGCGGTGAGTAGGATTTGGGTATACAGTAAATGCTTCTAAAGAGCATTGTGCTTATAGACATATCCAATAATCTGAACCATGTTCAGCAAACTAATTCAGGAAGTAGTGTTCCAGACAGCTTTTACTGCTGATTTGGCGTGGGATCTGCATTCGCCTGTCCCTGTGACAATACAGGAGGTGCTGTACATAATCTAGCCTGAGTTGTCTGTTTGACAGTAGTTTTTCCCTTGGTTTGGTGGGTCGCTGTCTGTAGAGCATGTCTGAACGTAGAGGTTGATGCAGCGCTAGCGCTGAGGTTTGGAGTGGTAAATGGGTCTCATCTCAGTTGTACTCTAAGATTTTTTAAAAACTGAATTACACTGAAGTACTACACCATAGTGTAGATGCAGCTGTTTTAGTACTGCAATTATTGTATTTGTGTTTTTGATGAGTTTCTACATTCATTTTTATGTAGGAATTCACTTCTGCCAAAAGATGAATTCCTTAAACGCGAACAGAAGCGTGTGCATGTAAAAGAGGCGTTTCATCTTTCCTCCCTGTCACGCGAGCCTCAGAAGGCTTCGAGCAGCGCCGCCGTGCCCAGGTCGGAGCTGCCGGCAGTGGCGCCGCCACGTGCGGCATCAAGCCCCTGGAAGCGTGGTGGTGGCGGGGGAATCCTTGCCGTACGGTCTGTGCTTTGTGCTGAAGCACTGAAAATGCTTTAAAAGTATAAGAACGGGAGATATTTGGTGGTTCTTAATGTTGTGCAATGATGTGCTAGTTCCCCTTAGGCTCTTACGTTGGGTAAAGAAAACACGCAGTGGACAAAGCGTTGGCCTTGGTATTTCCTTTGTTGTTGTTGTGAGTAGCAGAGGGAAGGAGGAGGTGTGTGTGACCTCCCCCTCCAGGAGGAGATCAGTCTGTGGATTTAACACCCTGTAGAGAGGAAACCAGTGCTAAGCACGAACGCGATGGTACTGGTCAGTACTGCGCCTGTTGGTGTAGTTGCGTTGATGCAAATAACTGAACCGTAGCATCTTAAACCGTAAAAGGTGGCTCGTTAACATTGTCTTTGCTGCAAGTGCTGGAGTTAGAGAGAATAAAGCACAGTTAGGCCTGTCCCACCCCTAAAAAGAGGGCAGCGCTTTCCCTTGTCTTCACTACTCAAGAGTTGTTTTGATACTTAGCAGAAACTACATATTTTTAAATACAATCCAAGCCATTATAGCTCCCTCAGTAATGGTGTGTAGATACACGGTGTTTTGAGGGCACGATGACATTAGGCATCTGCCCACAACAGTTTTGTATATGAAGTGTGTTGCCAATATTTAGAGTTCTTAAAATGCCCCGTGGATACCTGACTTTGAGCTCAACGTGCCCGGGCTGCAACAGTGTTAATCACTAAGATGTCTTTTTTGAAAAAAATCCCGAAATGTAATGTTGTTGTTTTGTTATTTTGTTTTTTAATACCTTAAACTCACTTGCCAACTACCGCTAATGCTCTGAGGTAAGGCCACATCCTTTCAGGTGTCCCGTTGTCTGTGGTATGTCTGAACTGTCGCTCGGTGCTCCGCTGCAGAGTAGCTCCGAGGAGAGCCAGAAGTCTGCCGTGTTCGTGGAACACCCCAAAAAGGAGGAGTGCCAGCCTGGGGATGCCCTTGAAGGGGACTTTTGCAGCCTTTGAGTATGCGGACTGTTGCTGACTTGTTGCCGACCTTCTGCTGTGAAAGTAGTAGTTAATGGTGAACACTTCTCCAAAAATACCAAACCCCTCAGTGCAAACCGGAGTACCTCACTTGGAGCGGGAAGCCGGAGGCTCTTGTCCCCGCGGGGTGACAGAGGGAGGACGCAGTGCCCGGGGGAGAGGTGCCGCAGCACCTCGCGAGACTACCAAAACCCTTGTCACTTCTACCAGTTGCTGGTTTGACCAACTTTGACGTTTTTGACGTGTGAAGCTTGAAAAAAAAAAAAAAAAAGCGAGATGCTTTTCGTACTGTCTAAAGCATTTAGAATAATACAACACCCAACTGACTTTGCATTGCTACTGAGAAATTAAAATACTGTGCAATTAAAGAGACCTTTTTTTAATAAAAATAATTTAGAAATTATTTATTTTGATTTACAGTGTGACTCTTGCTAATTTATTCCTTGCATTATAAGGCCGTGGTGGAGTGCCATTTATATTTTTTATTTAGCATAGGAACTTAGGCTGTTGGAAAAAAAAAAAAAAAAAAAAAAACAGATTAAAGCTTAAAACAAAACAAAACCCTATGGCCTTGTTTTGTTTTCTTACAAAAGGGCTGAGGTTTTTTTAAATGTCAAATCATGCATTTTATATACTTTGTAAATTATAGAGAAGTTTAGTCTAAGAATTTTGTTGGAATTCAATGTGTGTGTGTGCATTGTTCAGACTAACCCTGTAACTAATCCCAAAATCATCTATGTGATGAAACGGTTGTTCCAGCTAACCTTTCGGTAGATAACACGAGATGTGTTCAGACTTCATGTTCAGATGTTCTAGCATGCATTTCATACATTTCATGGATATCTTAAGGCTTCACCAGGAGCTGGTGGTGTCGTGATCTATCACACGTAGAACGTCTCCACGCGTGTGGATCCTACTCCCGTACGCTGGGTCTTCTGTGCAGCGCGTTACCAGGCAGTACGCTGGTGTCTGTGAAATACAGGAGCTGTTTATGCAGGCACTACTGAATACACTGAGCTGTTAATAGCTGTGAGCGTGCTGCAAATCATTTTCCATCTTCCGTTTTCAGGTCTCGAGGGATGGGCATAATGCGTGCTTGAATTGTTTATTCCTCTGCCTATCCGTTCACATCTAAAGTGTAAATGGCTGCAGTAGGTCTCTTCCCCTCGTTCAGCTTCAGTTGCCATTTGAGGGCCCCGTCTCCTGAGTGCTTACGCACATGCCTGACTTCAGCACGAGTGCTTGCATTGGCTGATTTTGGTGGAATTGGAGAAGGCACGAATAAAGATGGGCATGTGTGCAAGTGCTGGAGGAGTCAGAGCCTTGAGGAGCGCATCGGGAGCAGCTGGGGAACAGCCTGCTGCCCTGCAGAGGTGAGGTCTCACTGCTGCTGCCAACACTGAAAGCACGCGGAAAACAAAATCTATTCAGACATTTCTGCACATCTCATCCTCACTGTTTCAAAGCTGTAACAATTACACCTCCTAAAAACCTCTCCATTTTATAAGACAGCCTTTTTGTTGTTGTTGTTCTCTGATGAAGTCTCATTTAACAAGTGAGGTTGGCTGGTTGGTTACTTTATATGAACAACGTTCTTAATTATACTGGTATTTAAGAAATGTTTTACCAGCATATTACAGAACATCGTGCAAGGAAACAGAAATGCAGATACAGCAGCAATAATTGTGTTTCGTAGTTCTTTTTCCCCTCATTATCTCTGTACTTGTACTGAGTAGGCGAGATTTTAACATTGTCCTGAAGCCAGCTCTGGCAAAAACGTTAGTTAAAAGTCATGTTTGGACTATGTGATAAAGCAATTGTCAAACTTGCTCCTTGTTCCTTCACTGGTTGTTCTGTGTTGTTTCTGTGAGGTGACAATTCACATCTTAAAACCACCGTCTAAACCATACAAAAAAAAAAAAAAAGAAAAAAAGAAACATGTACCTCAGATTCTGCTTTTAGAGAAAACAATAAAGATTCATTTTCCTCACTGATGGGCTGGTTTTGTTTCATAAAGTAAAAAATCTCGAGCAGCATAGAAGTTAGCAGGGAGTGCATAGAGAGCTTCGTGTTCTTACCTGCACAGCAATCTTCTCACTGGGAGTAAATTTACATGACAGTGTCATGATTGAGAGGTTCAAACACACAAAAATGATCATACTTCATTTTTAATGCAGTAATTCATATGTAATAGGCTCTTCCCGGCCACTCCCCTCAGTGAGAAGACTGAAACTCCAGGGTCAAATAGCAATGCCGGTCATTTAGTGGCAGAATTTGGATGGAGACTCTGTGCCAGCGGAGCTGGTCTCCGGTCAAGTGCTGTTACAGGTCTCTGTATATTTAACTGTGTAACCCTAGTGGTTTATCTGAGACTATTGCAAAGTTATTCGACGCATGCAAAGCTACGGCAGAAGGCCCTGTGCTGTGGTGAAAGAGACGTGAAAAGGCACAGGGCTGCCGAGCTGGCTTTTTGCCGAATTCGGCTGCCTGGCGGGGGTCAGCGTGCCGGGTTTGTTGGGCCCCTTCCTTCGTCCTGCCAGCCCTGGAGCGAGGAGCCAGGCAGGGCTGAGGTGGATGCAGATGGAGCCAGTGGTTGGCCTGAGAAATGACGTAGCGTTGCCCTGAATCAGTTGTGACCACTGGTAACACGCTTGATGGGAGTGCGCTGCACAGCTGCGCGCATCAGCTGTGTTACTGCACCGGGGCTGAGCGCAGCGCGTGGCTTTGCCTCCTTTCGGGGCAAACAGGGGCACTGGAGTGGAACTGGAAAGGTCCCTTTGATAGTTCTGTCTGGGCAGAACCAACATTTTGTGATGAAAAAGCCTGATCCCCTCCCCCCCAGAATCCCTGCAATTTTAATGCTACACAAGGGCAGAAGGGGAGGGGAAGTGACTCTTTGGGTGCTCGTCTGGCTCCCGAACAACCTCACAACCTCCCCGAGGTTTTTGCCTTTACCTTGTAGAGATTTATTTTTTTCCCTGAGCTGCTGCTAGACTGCAAGCGCCTTGATTTCATTATTGTCTGAAACGGGGATAGGATAGGGTGGGGCTGTCCCGGATGTTCACAGCTCCTTCAGCGGGGCACTACCGGCTGCTCTGCACCAGGCGGGTGCCCCATGGGATAAACCATGCTTTCTTGACTTCCCACTGCTGCTGTTCAGGAAACCAACGCTTGTAGCCTGAGCACAGTGTGTGTCAGCAGAGGGCCGGGTGGAGGTGAATGACTTTGCCTCCACTGGGTAGAGGAGACGGCTTGTGACCCAAGGCCAGGTCACCTTGGCCGTGTACTTGAGCTGCACGGCGCTGGCCGGTGGTTTGGCCACGTGTTTGAAGTTGTTCTCTAAATCAATTCCTTTGTGTCTCCACACAGTAGACCCAGAGGTCTTTTGTTTGCAGGAAAACCGGGACCTTCATGTCCAAAGGGCAGTGAAGCCGGTGAAGGGTCTAGGGAACAAGTCTTATGAGGAGCGGCTGAAGGAGCTGGGGTTGTTTAGCCTGGAGAAAAGAAGGCTCAGGGGGAACCTTATTGCTCTTTACAACTACCTGAAAGGAAGGGGTGGGGAGCTGGGGGTTGGGCTCTTCTCCCCAGCACCAAGTGATAACACAAGGGGAAATGGCCTCCAGTTGTGCCAGGGGAGGTGTAGGTTGGATATTAGGAGACATTTCTTTACTGAAAGGGTTGTGAGGCATTGGAACAGGCTGCCCAGGGGAGTAGTTAAGTCACCATCGAGAATGCCAAATCCAGCCTTTTTTTTTTTTTTTGGCTCAAGCCTCTGAACTGCTGGTGCTCGTGTGACCTCCCCAGGCCTCCCCTGGAGGGCTCCGAGCTCTCCCTTGGGCCCACCACAGGAAGGAGCTTCCCTGGTGCAGTCAGGTCTTTGGGTGCCCTCTCCCATGAGGAGCCGCCCGTCTGCATCACGCAAGGTAGGCTTGGGAAACCTACCTGGGAAAATCTGTTACCAGGCTACGACTGCATCCCGTGGTGTCTTTAAAAAGAGCCTGACCGGCATCACGGCAGCTCTTGCTGGCGTCCCCAGTTAACAGCCCCCAAAGCGAGGGTTGGCCTTTTGCTTCCACCCCCCGCACCACGGACGAGCTTGCCAAGAGCAGCAGGTGGGTACGGAGGAAATTAAACGCCGCTATTAATTTACATGAGCTGCTGAAGCGCAGGCAACAGAAGCAGGGGGATGAGGAGATGGCGATCAGCGCTAGCCCGGCGGGTGTTTTACGTCAGCCGGGCTCGCGTTACAGAGATCCCCCGATTGCGGCCCGGACCCAGGGCTGCTGCCGTACTTTCGGTGACCTGATACTCTGCAGCCCTCGGCTGGGGCCTGGAGAAGCGATAATCGCATGGGGGGCTGGCCAGGGCTGCATGGGAAATGGGAACTGTCCTACACAGAGACTGGAACAAAATACAGAAATACGGACGTACGTAGGTTGCTGCTGCTACCCTGCCCAGGCCGAGCATGGAGGCAGCTGAGGTCTGAAACGCGGGGACTGCAGAAAGAAGGAGAACACGGCTTTAGGTCAGGCTGTGTTGTGCCTTACGGAGCAGGCATTGCTCGTGCACGGTGGTTATCCACGGGTGTGATGTCCACGCAGGACACCCCATCACCAACACGCAGCGTTTTTCGTCACACAGATCCGCTACAAAGACACTTCAGACAGACCTGCATCGAGGGGTAACCTCCCACCTGCTAAATTCAGCAATAGCAAAATCCTCATCAGGGCAAAATCCTGACCCCAAATGGGAAACATCCTGTGGTCTTCACCCCAGGCACCATTTTCACCTTGTAAATCTGCAGCCACCAGCCCAGGAGCGTCCAGCCCTGCCGGCCCTTGGCAAACAGGCAGCCTCTACAGCTGTGGCAGAGCTGCTACATTTCAAACAAAGCCATCAGCAGCAGTAATAGCCCAAAGCTTTCATTATGTCAAAATCACTTTTTTTTTTTTTTTTTTAAATCAAGCTCTTAAAAATATATTACACATCATCTTGCACAATTCCCTCTCCGCAGCACATCCACCAGGGAACCTGCACACTGACAAGAGAAGCCAAGAAACGCTGTGGGCAGAGATCAGCAAAGGCAACATAATGGTAAATAAAATCCTCGGGAACATTTTGCAGTTGTACTGAAATGCATTTGCATGAAAGTGCCTCGTTACCTTTCACCATTAGAAACTTGAAGTAAACAACTTAGAGGAAGGAGGCTGCTCCCAGGTGCAGCTACTGCAGAAACACTAAGTCTGGCTCGCAGTAAAATTCAGAGACAACAAAGCTGAGATATGCACACGAGTGTTCCTCCCAGCCCTCTTAGAG